>NW_026782003.1:0-624166 GCF_031769215.1 Ylistrum balloti | reverse complement strand
CCTTAAGAATTATACTTGGAGTAGCGTTAGTTCTGCTCAGTTTTTCACATGTTCATTAATTATTATTAATTTCAAATCTAATGAAAACATTTATAGAGTTTTCATTACTTAACAACTGAAGAGATAAGTGCAAAACAGTGTTTTGTAAAAAATGACAATTATGATTTATATCGCAGTTTCCGCACATGCCAACATCGAAGAGTAAGTCACCATACAACAAAATCACTAGAAAAAAAAATCATCATTATTCATCCTAACAGATGTATGACACTGTATGTTCGGTTAAGATCTTTCATATTTATGATAAACGTTTTCTATTGATATCGTGGACGGTGGTCAAGTGGTTAAGGCGCCAGACTGTCTTTATCCACCTCTGGATCGCAGGTCCGAGGCCTGTATGGGACAGTGGCCAGGCGCTGGCCGCAGATTGGTGGATTTTCTCCTGAAATTTAGGCTTTCTTCCACCATTCAAACTCGTTACATGACCCCTTTAATCCCATAGGATGTGTAATTCCAGAAGGAAGTGGATTATCTAGACATGTGCACAAAAGTAATACATAAGGACGTTCAGATATTGCAACTGAACGGTATTATGTACTTCACTATACTCTAGCACCGATATTTGAGGAAGTTTATTAACATCATTATATTATCATAAAATATCCACTTAGTTACTTACAACAATGGACTTACAACATCCGTCCATATGTATCCTTTTCGTAAAGCTAAATTGTGTTTTGGTAATCTAGTTTTCCATTGGCGTCAGACTACATTATACTTCCGAACAACTTATGACACGTCAATGCTTCTGACGCATGAAGAACAGTACACATTTCAATCGACATTTCCTGCTATTTCCTGTTATTGAAAGATTTATTGATAACAAACATTATCAACTATAATAATAATTTGTAATGAGTATTAATACAATTAATATTACTATTATCTTTACATTGATATGAAACAAACCATGCCTGTAAACACAGCGTGTAAATATATTGTCCCTCAACTCTGACGCAGCCCTGCACTGTCATTTTACTTTTTAATAAGACTGGTGAATTGCCTTTAGTCGGGACAATAAATATTATCGAATGATGACTTACTTGAATAAGCTTGAAAGCAAGGGTGTATCGACATCGGACATCTGATGAATACATATAAAATGAAATCATCAAATAGATATTAAAATCAAAGCAAGGCTGACTAAATGATACTATACAAAATCAAAGAAATGCTGGTTGGGTGGTGCTGCACTAAGAAATTTAAATCGGTTGATAACTCTCCCTAAAAACTTTCTATACATTGCTTGTAAACAAGTTACGTGACGTCAATCGATATAGGATTGGTGGAAGCCATCAACAGTCTAGGTTTGCTTACATCAATGAATGCTTTTTTTTTCTTGTGAAATATACGTCGATGTAATTTTCTGTAAAAAGAGAAGCACGGACATTCTTACTCGTACATCGTCAAATAACATTTTTATGCTTGATTTGTGTGCCTATGTCATCAGTTGTGATCAAATGTCACAAACTTCTCAAATTGTCGTCTTCTGTTGAGTATCACTTTATACTGAGTTTTATTTTATCTTATACATATATTGTTATAATATAACAGATAAAGTGAAAACAGTTACAGTGTATTTCCCACCGTTGATAAATGACTATATATCATGAAAACGGGCATTAATCTGGTTATATACCTATTTTGATTTTATTTGAAACTTATATTAGTATGATCATCATACGCAAACGTAAAAAAATACCCTGACCACAACATACAAATGCCCGATATATATGTAGGTTTCAGGTATCCTTTTTAGAACTGGGTATGAGCTATATGCGTGTCATTTTGTACACAAAGGGCTAATAATGACAAGGATAGGCATAAAATAACATTGTTCTGAATTTTCAACACGATCGACAAGCCTTTATCATGAACAATGTTTTCTTATCGCCTTATATAGTTAGAAAAAAAACGAAACGTGAGAATGTAAATATAACCATTCATTCAGATCACAATTGTGACGTAAACTAGGTAGATATCAGTCGAGTAAAGTTTTCTTCCATTTATAACACAATTCGTGCACAAACTATATTTAATAAGCTGTATTACCAATATCATCACGTGCTGTAGACTAATAAATACATTGTGGTCACCACTATCTACACGATACTTTTTATTTAGTATCACGTGATTAGTCAGCGACTTTGTACTTGTATCGCATGATTTCGTCACACATAATGGTCCCTGTATTTAGTATCGTACGCTTTGATCATATACAGTGAATTCATTCATGTAGTCTAAATCAAAGATCTGACGTCAATATATATATATAAAGATTTTTGGTAACAGTGATACAAGTACCTGGGTAACATATACCACAGCAACAGAGCTACCCTGTCAATATGTATACCAAGGTAGTAAGTGCACCAGGCCAGGTATACTTATCTATGTCTAATGTACTGTATACTATTAGCAAGATATATCGATAATGAGTCACTGGTGGGTAGGGTTGCCCACAACAAGTATACAATAAAACAACTCTGGCATGGCATTAGATGTTTATTAGAAATATGAAAAATACTATCACCAAATTTACATTATACAGTGTAAGACTTCAAAAATCATCAGCACCAGGTATATATGTAAGTTAAACAGGTGTTCGGTAGTTATTGTGACTAGCTTGAAATTAACATAAATATTTAACAAAGTATACATAATCAGGGGAAATATCAGTTACAACAGTTATCAATAAACATTAATTAAGTTTAAAAAAAAACCGTATGGATGATTTATCAGAAAACCTGACGAGATCTAATAAACGTATTTTCTGATCAGAAAACCTGACTAACAGTTTTAAACAATGTACTTACTGATCAGAAAACCTAATTGAAATTTAAAGTCAACAGGAAACTGATCCGCTTTACGGTACATTGTTTGGTATAATAATTTATACGCGTTATATCTGTCATCTATGTTATGACAACTATACAGTCAATGTAGTTAGAAAGATAATTTGGATACGACAAACAAAATGTAGGGTTGCCGGGAGCTAAGGTGATCGTAATAAATGGAGTATCGAGAATGGGTTCTAATTGAGTTGATAAACAATGCCTTGAGTAAGTTGTTTCCTTCCCATTTTTTTTACTCTTGAGTAACATTCAATAGGATATGTAAATATCATAAAAATCACAAATCTATTAATAAAACCGTATCATATTGTATCAAGACCCGGTTGCTTTTATAAAATAATAGGTACCTACCTATGAAATATCAAAATTTTTGAAATACTTAAAATACTTATAAAACAAAAGATTGCATGTCAATACTATATCAAATCTTATTTTTTGAATGTACAAACGTATTTTTGGTAACTAACTTATACAGTACAATTCAAAACTAGTTTAATTATAGACAATTAGTAATACAGGAATGTAGTGATTACATCACCTTACGTACCTGTTAAGTTCACAAATATAATTTACCTCAGCTGATTCTCTTAATCAGAACAATGACTTATATTTTTATTTTTATCTATATATTTGTGTAAGGGTGTTAGTGTGTGGGTGTGGGTGTTTGTATGCGTATGTGTATGTGTGTGTGTGTGTGTGTGTTTGTCAGAGAAGTAAAGGGTGTGAGGTTGGTGGCGTATGGTGGTTGAAAAGTATATAATCGTCAATATAGATCATATATAATTCTTTAATATATTGTCATGTTTCCCTCCTAAATCCGGATCTTTCACTACAGTATGTTTATACTTTACAACCGGATTTTGCTTTTTTTCGAATCATGATTTTGTTGACGTTAAACTATCATACCGGATATCGTTATGGTGCAATTTACATGTCAATTCATATCGTAAACGGATGTATTTTAATATGAGTAACAATGGTAATGCATTTTGTGTTTTAACATAGAATCAGTCATGAAGTGACCTTAATATATTATATTCATGTAGCTTATTACTATGACAGACTTTCGTCTTGTATAACTATTACATGTTGCAGAACAACAGCTACCCAAACAGGAATACAAACAGAGCCCAGAATGAAGACAACATTCATATCCAGGTGACATTTACATATTAAGATCGTCAGAACAGGGTTGTTTGTCACTACAGACAACATATACGTGTAATATAGGACCGGTCGTTATAGGCAGGTGACTTCTGAAAATATCATTATTTAAACAGATAGTCACTACACAGTTGACCGTTATAGACAGGACAATTAAAAATTACGAGATATTCACATATGGATACATCCGTTTTAAAGATAGGTTGTCTTAACATTAACATTTCTGGTATACAAATGTATAAAGTTGTACTTATTTGCTTGACACCTAATAGACATGGAAAGTTATAACACTCTCTGAGAGAAATATATCAATATCATCAGCTTCAAACTAACGCTAGTCGACACTCTCTGTTGTATCTACCACCCAGAGTTCATCACATGAACTTTACGTACTTTGTTTAACCCACCGTTTTGTTATGATTTCTTACTGTGTGTAATCACGTAATTAACTAAAACTTTATTTGCCAGCCATGTTTCAATTCTTACTTTGTAAAATGGCTTCTTGTTTCACGCTATACGCATGACAGAGCGAAATAAATCAATTTGATTTAATCTTCATCTAAAATTGAATGTGCAAAGACATTGTTTACACTCTCCGAACGATATGAATTAGTGTTGGGTCGCTCCTATTTTATTTAAATTTTTTGACGATGTTAATAAAATCATTATGCAAACTTTATATATTATATATTAACAGAAAATGCACAACTTTGAACAGATGTTTAAATATAATAATGCTTTTTATCAGTTATGAAACTAATGATTAACCATCTAGTCCCTTCAAATAGTATCTGTTTGATTTAATCAGTAACAAAAACTTGTTATTGGCCACAAAAATGTAGTGGAAATGACTCTAGCCTTACATGTGTGAATAATAATGTACACTTTGTCTAGAATTAATATGATATATCTATATAAATATGAAGGCGGAACAGAGGAAGTATTTGTCATTTGGATTTGCAACAAATAGTCTAGGTGTATCTTGAATAGGATTGAATTACTCTGATACGCCTAGGCCTTAACACTCCAGAAGTGGAAATGATTAGGTCACCCTGTAGTGACAATATTAACACGGAGACTCGGGGAAAGTACGAAGAGAATAAGACCTGTTGTTCAGGAACAATTTCTGCTTAATAGCCATAAACAATATTTGTCAATCCAAATAGAAGTGTCACACACGTGTAAAGCACATTTCAATACAAGTTAGGAATCAATTATACAGCTGTTTCTTTCTCCTAATTACTCGCCAGTGTTGCTAAAATCCTAAAATTCAGATGGGTGGGGGAAGGTGCAACAGGCCAGTTTGCCATATATCCTATGATTACGAAAGAAGGTCAAGTACGAGTGTATATTTTAACCGTGCCACCTTTCAGTGAATTAAGACGTAACGTGAAGGCCACGGCAAACCTCGCTTGTCTACGTCCTGCATTCTCGAAGGTTGTACCAAAGACTCAAAAGTAAATAGCACCTTTCAGACTGAGTGCACGTATATTGACAAAAATGATTACATGAAATTGTGATGAGAATCCATTTTATTATTTTAACTCGCAATTGGCGCTGCCGTCGGAATGCACCTGCCACATATATTTCGCTGTATTCAGCAAAAAAGGAAAACAGCTATGTTTTAGCTCGTGCATTAATACGGCTGAATTACATTTGAAACGTACATAAATAATACGATTAGAAATATAAATGACTATAATTTGTTGTTAAGAACAATATCATTTACGAACATTATGATAGATTGCTGTTACATCCGTCGAAGTTTGGAACTATATTTCCACGCAGAGCAATTACTTTCACTGACGTCATTTTGGTTGGGGATAAGAAGTCAAAAGTGCTTGGCCAGAGGCTCATCGCTTTTGCTTCCTTTTACCCTCGCAACAAGTCTACTTGTATTTTAAGTGTTAAATATAACACATGACTAAATAAAGGAGGAAAAATGATGAGAAATAGATCACTGATATATTTCAATCAATAAAACTTAACATGGTATGCCAATAACATATCACAGCCAGTAATGAAATAATAATATGTTTAACACATCTAGGACATACACGAGCTCCTTTCTCAGGAAGTGTTTGTTACAGAACAATACAATCTATTGTATACTTAGATAATGTAATATGTTGTTCCAATATGGAAATCATAAAACTTGTTTCGAAAACAAATTGAGAATTATTTTACAATCATAGGATTTAATCAATTTCTTGTTTGAATATGTACTAATTATCTCAATAGATCTTAAGTAAAGTAGAACTTCTTCGGTGAAAATTCGTTATCAATAATAGGGTTAAGTCGTAAAAATTGATTTACTGAAAATATTCATGAGATAAGTAATCGTATCACAAACATGGCCTGGTTTATAACCAAAGTCATTACGTTTGTGATATGGTATCAAAGTTATAGAAATGTAAATAACACTACCAACCGAGTAAAAATAAACCGAAGCAAATACGTAATTTCGTTGACCTATTGGTTTTTAACAGTATAAAAATATTCTTTCTATGATATAATAGCCTTGACCGTGCCTCTAATGTAGGTTCGACAAACTGGACACTTCCGCAGGGCCGAAGCACACATGGGACACGTGACTAAATGTCCACATGGCAGGAACACGATAATTGCCTCCTCGTCAAGACACACTTTACATGTTTTCTGTTCACGAAGTTCCCGGTTCTCATTTTCGAGTGCTTCCAGATCTCAAAACAAAAACAAATTATTACTTAAAGCAATGCGTTAATAAGGTGTGAAATTAGGTTTTATAAAAATCTGCCTAAATAATACCAGACTATAGCCTGCAAAGATCCGTGTTCTCATTTATTGTTATATTAATTAAATGTCAAAAATCAAAGGCAGTTGGAAATAATTACCTTGGACAGGTTCTGATTTGTGGGTATCCATGGTGCTGTTGTTATGTGTTGTCTGATGGATTGTGTTTTCTGTGTGAAATTCCTCATCTTCTTCCTCATCAGGAGATTGGCCGCTTTCCTCTAGGTCCCACACAACTTGTAATAGGTTCGTGGCTGTCAGGGGTATGTCTGAAGTACCATTAATATCTACTTTAATCACAATACCGGGCATCAGATTAAAAGTATTTTTGTAATTATTGGAAACACAAGCCCAAATACCCACAGCCATAGATATCGTTTGGATCATACGTTGTCGAGGAGCGTATAACAATGCGGGTTTTGTTTTAAATCTTGCATGAAGATGACGCTTACAATTCAATAACAAGTGCCTTAAAATATATGTTAATGTGGCCGACAGATTAATACATGGACAAAGTGGAATTCCAATAATTCATCAATATACCTTTTTGTTTCCTCAGAGTAGATACCGCCTTGCTCACCATCCTCTTCGTGTATCCCATTTCCATAATACTAATAACAGCTGGATTGTCCATACCATCATCTCTTGGTACACTCGACACTGTGCAGGCACTCTAAGAACAATCAAGCATAGTTTTTTCTTTGAAACCAATCAATGTTTTAAATGACATCCGCGCAAATAACAAAATTAATTCAATATTCTATTTATCTTCATTTTCATATAACGTTAACCTCAATTAATATCGGCGAAGCAGGCGAGAAGCTACAGATTGAACATTATGGAATATCATCATTGCCATAACGTTAATATTAAATTAATCTTATCTATTATTTCATTATATATCTATCAACTGACCACATATTGGTTTTCATATGTCATAGCGACATTGTATGATTAAGTCCGTGTTAATTCTTTTCAATGATAATGATTTGTTTCATTTTAGCGTATGTCTCTTATTTCTGCTTTAACGCTTCTTTTCACAATGGATGGGAAAAAATCTTTCGTGGTCATTGATAATAATGAGAGAAAAGAGTGACATTCTACCTGTAACTCAGATGTTATCTTTCCAGACTGGACATCCATAATAAATCTGTCACCCTTAAGCTGACGCATAAACGTGCACAAAGGAAACCAACGAGCATGTTCGATGCTTGGGACATCATGTGGCTCCCATTCTCTTAAACCTCCAGCACAATAGAAGCATCGCACATAGTCATGATTACCTGAAAATGTTTCAAAATATAGGTCATTTATACATAACAGTAATGAAAATCCGTAAAATGATCTAAAAATTATATATCAATTCGTATATATGTTATCAAATATCGACAGATTTTCAAATTACATTATATAGAATATTTAACTGATTGGACATCTAAATCAAATACCTTCGTAGAATAATCCACTATTTGCTAGTTGCTCCGGACGCTGGTTCAAATGACTAGGCCATTTTACATATGTTGCAAGGCGAGTAGCTAAAACAGCGAACTGAGGATACTTTGGCCGTGGATCTGTGACTCCTAATGGTTCCATAGTCAAAGATTCCTCCCTATCATAATCTTGTACTTCTTCAGGTAACCTGGATGGTTCTGTTAATAGGGATTTCTCCCGTTCATGACCTTGTACCGCATTGGACTGTGTGGATGGTTCTACGATCAAAGATTCCTCCTGTTGACAACCTGGTAACCCAGATGCACATCTGTCTTCGTGAAGGTTGTCGTTGGTCTGTTCGGGTACGTCGCATGTCGCATCTTGGGTGATTTCGTTTCTAATCCCTATGGTTTTATCATTTGGTACAACTATTTCTAAGTCTGTGGTAATGTCATCAGTACCAGCAACAGGAGTCCTACTTTGAACAAGTAGGTCAGAATCAGCAACTGGAAGTTTGATGTCATTGGTCTTGTTGGAGGTGACACCAGGGACTGTATTACGTGTAGTTCGCTGTAAATTGTTATGTCCATTTTGGTTTTGTGTGTCTTCCGGACCACCAGTGGCTCCTGGTGATGGTGTGATCGAAAGTGATTCAAATTGATGGATAAAACTATTTTGTCCTTTCCCGATGAGAGGTTCGTCGGGTTCGTTACCTACGACAAGGGGACACGTGAGTGATTTAGATGAATGTATCAAATACGGGATGTCTCCCTTTTTCCAGCCTTGGTGTTTCAACGAACATCGGTAACAAATCACCTCATCTCTATTTCCTTCATAATAAAAACCTGCTTTGACTAAATCTGTCGGGGAAACAGGGGAATTGAAAGGAAAAGAGAAGAAACTGGCGAGTCTAGATAATTCGCTTTCCATTCAAAAGTTTCCGTTTATTTCTTTTTCTAGGGAAAATTTTACTGGACATGAAATTCCTACGAAAAGTCAACATTTTCGATACATTGTCGTTGTGGAGTTGTCTTGGTTAATCTGGAAATAATCAAGTTAATCACTTCATGTAGCAGTGGATAAACGATTGACTACTATATATGGCAATGGGATGTTATCCGTTCAGTAATATAGTTAGTGTAATGTGTAAGTGTTCTGTAGTATGAATAACATTACACGTGTCAGATGTTTGGTATGTATAGAATTTCCTATTTGACGTCTACTTACATGATATCATCAAATGTTTTCTCGTGTAACATCATTGAACAGCTGACGAGTACAACAAAATATATCGAGTGCGAGGCATAACTTAAAAATATAGATATATGTTGTCCTACGATTTGAAAATATATAAATATATTTGTCATATGAGTGATGAAGTTGGCACTTGTGAAATCCATTCTGTCATATAAGTGAAATATGTATGGGATCTACATTCAAACATGACATTGACATTGTTTTATTATAATATATTAAACATCATTGATAAGCGTTAAACTATTAATGATAATACAATTCAACAAATGATTTATTAGAAACCTTTAAACCCTGATGTAGACGCTATCATTAACTTTTATCAATAGCATGACGTGTAAAGACCACATTTCAGAAAAAAAAAACACTGTATGATGATGAATTTAAACATCGATCAATTTGTTCACTTACCTTGTATATTTTTCTTCATTGTATTCACATCCGTTATAAGTATTTTTGTTTCTTTAAAGTATTGGTAGTTTTACTTACAGTTCGACAAGTGCCGTATGTTACTCCACGTGTATTCACTGGCCACGTGCTACTCCTATAATGTCCTATGACCCAGACTATCCTTCATATATGCCTACGTCAGAGTCACTCCTTATTACACTTGTACAATTATAATAAAACTGTAGTTAATTTTCTACAGATATACTTTCGTGTTACCTGTTAATTGTAGTACCTACCATTTATACGTTGCTTCCTGTATGTCCTCAGATAGATGTAACCTGTAACGACGCCCTGTGTGTTGTAATGACAACGCCAAACATATTACTTTAACATAACGTATCAACGGAAAACCCTTGTTACTAAATATAGCTACGTTTTTATTTGTACGCTTTGATCCGATTTTCTTTTACTTTTTGCTGATTTCTAGTAAGAACTTTTACCTTTTTGCATTACTTTTTTTCTTTGAATATTACGAATCCTTTGATATAGCAACAGCATATATACTATCCTCGTCTGTCAACATACTCATACTCGATCAAAATGACCCAATTTAAATTACGAAATATGTCGCAGAGAGTGGTCTAAATCGACAGATTAATATTTCTTCTGTAATGTGGATATGATTAAACACAACGTGACCGGAATACGCTTCAGTATGATTCACTACAAATCGTACCATGAAACTGTTGCCAAAGTTCGTCAAACATCATTAAATTGTCGGATTTCAAATAATCGGACATTCATGAATATAGCAGCGTGATCAGACACAAGGTCCCTATAAAGTAGCTTTGAATACATCTTCACATAACACTACGATTTGACTTGATTTGATATGACATAATTATGAATTAGCACTGAGTCGTTTCGAATTCTTTTTTAAAACTATTTATTACGTTAGATTGGTAGCGATTTACTTATGGTAGCGATTTACTTAGAAATTGCGGTATTACATGGTTAGACAGAACTTTGCTACCCGAGAAAAACAGAAAATCATTACTTTTTTTTAAATATAAAATAATATCGGTCGAGGAGTGGATCTGATTCTTTATGATATAATTGATGTGTTAAATCATAAATACACTGTTATTCTAACTATGTGGACATGTATATAATTCCACCGTTTTGTGATTCCAATGGCAAATGTTTCACCTGTTGTTTGTAGTATGGCGTTATTGTGTACATAGACAATATCGTCCTGAAGACACAATTTTATTTATAACAAACCTCATCAAGTCAAATGATTGTATGTGACAAATTTAAGTGTGTATAACTAATATTAGCTTGGATGGTTAAAAAAAGAAAAGAAAATGTGTAGATATTAATTCAATGTCAAACAATCTTTTCAAGATGGCGAACGCACATGCACATATTAATCTTTCAGAAAATGATAGAGGTAGTCATTACGCTCTTCATGCCGAAAGACAAGACGAAAAAACTAATTTTATCCTTTGATGTACACCAAATGAATCTTGTTTGTCTCGAATTTTGTTGTTTTTGTTGTTACACACATGTATTACAACTGATATAATTGGTGTAAGGTACAATACAAACATACACTTTATACACATGTACACCATTTAATTGATGTATATCTTGACCCAAATACACCATCTCGCATGCTGCTTTATAGGAAGGGGTTTCAAAATTTATATATGCAGGTTATACATGTACATATTGTATACGTTCAAGTAATGTATAACAGTGCAAGGGACACAACCGAAATTTAATCGACTACTCACATGTGTATTGGCAGATTACTTCATATGTGTCAAAGCAGGGGTAGGTAATGTATCACAACATGCTGAATGTCGAGACACGACGGCACGGGGGCCAGAGAAATTATCATTTTGAGTTGACAATTTCCGAAATCTTTGAAATCAGTCATGCAAATTATATGACTGTGTGTAATTTGAAACAAAGAGATCCGACGATCGAATTGCACATTACACGATCATTGTTTCAAACTTTATTGATTAATTTACCGTATGACTTTCATTTTGGCGTAATTTAGTGTTCTAAAATAGCGATTTAAAAAAAAACGAATACAAAAAATATTATTTATGTCGCTGCTGACCATCGAATCCGGTAACTTCAAACCTTAGATGTAGGTAATTATTTATATCTAAATACAATGTAACAACAAACACATCTTTGCGTATACGATGTATTCGAGTAAAATGGACACTTTTTGTGAAAAAGTGTTTGGCTCTAAAAAAAAAAAAAAAAAAAGCCGTTATCAAGTTTCAAGACTGCCATCGTCACTCTTAATCTTCGTCATCTGATCCCGAAGTCGCCATACGGGTCCTTTCCGAGTCCGGAGATGTCAGCTCTATCGTGGGCTTAGTTGTAGAACATGTTCCGGAGACTTTCGACAACCGACATTTAAAGTCTTTATGTTTAAAGCGGCTATTACCTTACATGTCAACATCGGGAAATGGAGAATTCGGCTTACGAATAATAAAATATATCCATATTAAAGCGATACACACGCCTATAACTATAAATTTGTTGTTTTTTGTACATATTTTCGACGTCGCAACATTGTTTATCTTGACTATTGTTTATAAACATGTTCACGCTCGGTTTATTACGAAGAAAGCCGAGTGGGTCACATGGCTTGTCACGTGACGAAGTCATTTACATCCGCCGCAAAGAAAAAAATGGATTACGAGGTAAACAAACCCACATGTCTTATGTTTAATACTTGCTTTTGCGCCATTCTGCTAATTCTTGTTTGCAGTAATTGATTCTATAGTGTTATAATATATGATTTTAAAAATTAATCTTAGTAATTCGTTTTGTTTTGGCTTTGTCGTTCGAAAATTATCTATGTCAATCGCGGGCGCTAAGATAGTGGGGCCCCAAAGGGGATAAATACAATCGGAAGAGAAAAAACTCATTGTGCAGAAATGCACAGGAAATGATACTTTGTCTGTACACATTAATAGATATTGCACTGTTTATTATGAAGGCTATGTTTATCATCACGGTTGTTATTCTTACAATAACACCAGTACCGTCATATTTTTACACTTAAAACGAACACCCCCAATTGGGCCCCACCTTGCAGTCAACAACAAACACAAGTTGTCGACAGTAAATTCAAGCGAATAACATATTCAACATTTATCAGATTACACTTTTAGTAGTCTTGTTCATAACATATCCAATCGCCAAACACTGGATATTGGATTATAATCAATGTCAGGCGGATACGTTATAAATATAGGGCTAACGTTCAGCTAACCAGTCAAACAGCAGCTTCGCAAATTCTGGATCCGTAATCAGTCCAAGATCCTCCTTCATCTTTCGCCATATATCGATCTCCTGTCTAATATAAATTCTTGCCTGTCCTCTTTTCTGATCTCCTTCCACTTACGCTTTCTGGCACTTTCTGTAAAGTAACTTTTAGTTCTGCGTCGCCTTTTCGTATTTGCGTTTGCCATATTCCTTCTTTCTAGGCTTATACGCATGCTCAGCATAAGGGTTACGAGCGGCAAAGTATGAATTAGATCAGGACAGAAATGTTTACATTTTTTATTTTTTAGACATCAATAAAAAATGGTTGCAGTGACATTTAATTTTAGTAATTAACAAAAAGTCTTAGTTTTGTAATATACTTTTGGAAAATAGAAAGTTTTATATCTTTTTCTAGAAGTATTTTTTAACATTATGGTCGCTTTAACGAAATTCCTGCAGTCCATCTCTCCTTGCGCTGAGACAACGGGGCAGCATATTGTCCAGTTTGTAATTAGGTAGAACGATCTGATCACAAGCCCTTCAGAGTGGATGTTCACTGTCGAGCAGGATGGAGCGTGTCCCTTGATTAAAATGTGTTTGTCAATCATAAAATAAAACCGTTAGATGTATAGAGTGTGCACATAATTTTATCGGTCCCTTACTACTTCTCATGATGCTAAAGTTTATGACAGATTGAGAACATACGTCCCGTCCAGAAAACATGAGTCAAATGTATGAGCTGGCAGCTTGCTTGTTGAGACAGTTCACACACTCTATGTGCTATGTTGTAGTCCCATGTTATTGTTGTTTTGGAAATGTGGAGGTTATAGACTGGTCATAATGCACCGTCCGTTACTCAATAGACACTAGACAGTATTCCAAAATGTGTTCTACGCTCCTTGTTTTCTATTCGGTAGTCAACGGAATGATTCCAATGATAAAACATTTACCAAGCACGGTCCTGTCTCAGATTTGTCGAATCTATCAAAATATGTATCCCGTCATGTAGCAGAATATTCCGTTCTTCATTGAAATGTTGAAGCCGAAGTGGTTTTTTACAAAAGATAAAAGGTCAAAAAGCGACATCATGTGTCAATTTTCCTCTCAAAATCACGATGATGTGATGAAAAATCGTCATATTTTGAAAGAAATCATTCAGCTTGTATTGTTTTGAGGGATGCAAAATATCGTCCTTATCGGTCATATAAAGGAAAAAGGAAATTTTATGGCTTTATCTCTTGGACCATTTTCAAAACGCGAATACGAGGGCTAAATATCTTAAATGTATGCAACAAAGCCAGCTGTTTTGGATTTATCGCGGATGAGGAGACAGACTGTTTCACAAAGGAGTATATTTCTTTGTGCGTCAGATATTTTGATCGGGAAAAAGGCGAACTTTGGAGGACCTTTTGGGCTCCAAGGAGGCTGATAGTACTACCGGAGAAGATCTTGCGGAAACATCCCTCCAACCATTAGAAGAGCTTGGAATTGACATCGACAAAATGCATGGACAAGGATACGATGGTGCCGCTAACATTGCAGGGATAGATCGCGGGGTACAGGTTCGACTTCGAGAAAGGGTTCCGTTGGCACAGTATATACGTTTTCGCGCACATACACTTAACGTCGCCATCGTTCATTCATGCAAGGAACCATTTATTCGAAATCTAATGGATACCGTCCAAAACACAGCATTTGCTTTTGATTATTCCGCTAAGCGATCCCACTAATTCGAGTAATGTTTAGCTAATGATGCTGAAACGCAGGCGGCTATTAACAGGAAAACGAAGCGTTAAAAACGTTCTGTGAAACTGGATGGTTTTCGAGTGTTGGTGCCCTTTCAGCATTTGCCACGTGGTTATATTGGAGTGTTTGTGAGATCTTGGGGATGGTGGCGACACGAAAGCCAGAAGCTACGCATGCTCGATCGCACAACTCGATTTCATAGTATCATTAGTTACAGCGGAGCACGTCCTCAGCCCTACAAATCCATTGTCTGAGGTCTTGCAAGAGAAATCGCTTGACCTTCTGGAAGCGTCCCAAGAATGTCATACTTTAATTAAACCCCCAGTATTCTGACTAAATTTGAATAGAATGGTGCTACTCACATGTGACATTTGTACAACCACAATAACGAGAAGTAAAAGGGAAAAAATATTTAAAGATCTTTTTTAGAGTTTTACAAATCTGACACTACGACTGAATTAATTGTAAATTACACGTTGGGTGCTGCGCTCTGCTGCGTTCTCAACCCCTGGAAAATACAATTTTCCGATATGAAAAATGTAAAGAATTGATTGGATGCTTAGGGCTTCCATAGTATGGAGTCATCATGGCTTTGTAAGTATAGGTTATTGCTTGTTTGTATCACGTGATTTATTGCACCGACGATACAACTGATTTTGTACCTCTCTGTGTAAAGGTTTTGAGCACGTTTTCCCTATATGTCCTTGTAATTTTTTTTAATATTTGAAATATTGTGGAGTTTGGTGTACCGACACCTAAAAGACAAAGAAACATACTGTCATTGATTTTAAACTTTATTTCAGTTTTAAGAAATTTGACGGAGAAAACATTGAAAATTGTTATACAGATATATCTTAAATGTTTAATATTAAATATCATGGGGTGCTGTTTTTTTGCAACTGACCTGCACGAGTACTTCTGGTACCAACGAACTCCCGATACTCTTAGTAAGTTTGATACTTGTATAAGTAAGTCATAATTCATTATGATGGTCACTATATGAAGGTGATTTGTGCATTTGTTTTTCTTAAAAATTGTGAGAAAAAAAATGAAATATGGATATTATGGATAGTTCAATGTAACTCATGTCCAGATGATCAGAAATGCATTAAGCCTGGTTAGTTAGTGAAAAAAGGTGAAAATTAATAAGTTGTACATTTTGTGTGAAAAAAGTCCAGACACAGGATTCTGAAACCATTTTTATATATGAATATTTTCATTCCCTCAGTAATTCGTGTGTATTTTGACAAGGAATAGTATTTGAGAACGTTTCTTTGCAGAACGAGAAAACAGCACATGGGAATTATAAACTTTTCCAGGAACAGAGAGGGAGTGAATTTTATGTTATCGTGATAAGGACATAATCAACATTTTAAAAAATCGAATATTGCTGCTATTTTTTAACGCTTTGGTCAGCGTAACACTGTATAATAGTTAGCAAAGCTGTATTATGTTGCAAAGTATTAAACTATTTCTAGTTCGTGTACATTTTTAGCAAGGAAAACATGTCTAACAAACCCTTAAATACGGACACAAAAATAATTTCGAAACATAGGTTCCAGAAGGACAAAAAAGCTGTGTGAATCATTTAGATTATCATCTGACTCTATTCTATCACATTCTTATTTTGTATGAAATTATGCTATTCGCTCGTTTGTACAATCCTCATATACTTTCAATTCTGATGTTGTTGAGTATTCCTATATGAACGTGTGTAAGATATTGCAAGAAGGCCGATAGGTATAAAAAGAATCATGCCTCTTCCAACAGAAAGCCATTTACCTATTACTGGAGCGATATCACTTAATCTTTATTTTAAGTAAGAAAAATAATGAAAACGATGACTTGTTGTTGGATATGGGTTGTTTCTTCAAAATCATATTATGGGGTGTTCGAGGAAAACCAACATTAGTTTCCACTTTTCTTGAGAATTATGATATTTATTTTCTCATATCGAGCCAAAGGCAGGATGAAAGAAAAAGTTGTCTCATAAATCTCATGCAAATGGAACAAAAGAACGATTCCGTTAATAATACTGAAACATTATAAAGCATTGGTATAAGTGGCATGTAATGATACTGATATTATCTCTTAATTGGTAATATTTTATTTAATTATACCGAACACCTATAACGTCAGGAGGTAATGACGAGACAATCAACACAATGGGAATCTTGAGCCAATCACAGCTCCACTAGGTGTTATTACACCAGCAGTCATGGTAACCAGTACCTCTCATTATGTACACAAGTCTTTTTTTTTTTTTTTTTTTTGTATTTGTTTTATTTTTTCAGAATTTTTTATACAATGCAAAGTACAATATAATTAATAATTGTAATATTCAAAAGTCTTGCATACATTTCCCTCACTTCCATTTTCATACAAACACATTCACTACAATTCTCAAATGTTTACATTGCATAATATATAATGGGAAAAAAGAGAAAAGGAAAGTGGTAAAGTAGAAAGAGGATGAGAAAAAGACACAAACACAAATACCCACACGGATGAGAAAAGGACACAAACAAAACAGATACACACAAAAGGGAAATAAAGATGAGACGCACACGCATATGCAGAGAGACAGAGCGACAGAGAGAGAGAGAGAGAGAGAGAGAGAGAGGTCATGAAAAGAGAGAGAGAGAGATGTCAGGAAACTATTAGTAAATATCTATATCTATGACTGGCAAAGGAAAACAGGAGTGAGTGGAGAATATGTGATGTCAGTGACAAATGTCATTTTATACAGTCATAGCAAATTTTGTTAAAATATTTGTATTTCCAATGAAAAAGAATAGATGTTAATAATTTCTATACAATTTATCAATGATATACATAAGTCTTAAAAGTGAAATTCAGCAAATTGAAGATTCAGGAGATAGTAATTAAATTTTGCCATTTTTTCCAATCATTTTGAAAATTGTTATTGTATGTGTCATCTTTACCTGCTGCAATGTATTTTGTGTAATGTAGTTGTCCTTGATTGCTTTTTTCAGACCATTTATTGATAGATTTTTTTGTAAGCATCTTGATGAATAAATATATTGTTTTATAATGAAAATAATTGTGCTGTCTATTGATGTTCTTATACCTTCTTGATTGACAAGTCCAAAAATA
This sequence comes from Ylistrum balloti, assembly GCF_031769215.1. NCBI lineage: Eukaryota > Metazoa > Mollusca > Bivalvia > Pectinida > Pectinidae > Ylistrum > Ylistrum balloti. The sequence continues at coordinate 606,080 of NW_026782003.1, read as the reverse complement.
AAAGTCTCTTTATTATAAGCAAAAGGGATCATTAAAGCATCTAATAAAAATTCAAAATTTTGTAGCATATCCTGAACCTTATCACATTCCCATAGGGTATGTTCTATTGTTTCAATATCAGTTTTACAATGCCTTAAATAAGAATGAGTTGATTGATTTTGTATTGAAGCCATTGTAATTTTGAATTTTTGGTAATTTGAAAAGATATTTTGTATATTTTTCTCCATGTTTCATTATCAAAATTAAAATTGTCATCCCATTTTTTCTTCCAGTAGATATAGTATTATTTTTGCAGAGTAAATAGTAGAAATCTTTTGTCCCTTTTTACTGCGGAAAAGTATTTCTAAGTGAATCGGTTTGAAAGGATATATAGGAAATGGTAAGTCCTGTTTCTTTATATGTTTTTGAACAGCTGAAATAATTCCTTGGTAATTAAGAAAGTTTGTATTCATACCAAAGACCTGTTGAAATTCCTGAAAAGAGAAAAACAAATTAGTGTCTCTATTGATTAAGTCACTGTTAATAATTATACCCTTATTGTACCAATCCCTATAAAAAATACACTGGTTATTTACTTTTATTACATTATTATACCATAATGGTGTTTTGGCCAATATATCTGGGGATTGTTTTAAAATGTGTTTATTTGTTAAGTTTATCCATGCCTCAAAAACATCTTTCCAAAATAAATTCTTACAATTTTTATGACATATTGAAATATATTCACGTCCACAGTTAGCTAAAATATGATTATCAACAAAAGTTCTTAAAATTACTTGCCATTTACTTGGACCTGTATAGAGTCTCCTTAACCATGTTAGCTTAAGAGATTCGATAAAAGATTTTACATGTATCATTTTTAGACCCCCATCAATGTATTTTTTGATAGTTATATCTCTTTTGACTTTATCCACCTTACTTTTCCATAAAAAAAAGTACAGTTCTGTGTTTAACTTTTTCAGAAATTGATCATCTGGATTTGGCAATGAGATAAAGAGGTGATTAAACTGAGAAATTAATAATGCCTTCATAATATGAATTCTACCTATTGGAGTCAAAATTCTTCTGTCCCAAGTTCTAATGAGTGCCTTTATCTTTACTAGTTTTTTTATCGTAGTTTAATTTAGGTATTCGGTGTAGATCCACATGAAACTCAATGCCTAAAAGTATAAATTATTTATATCCCCACTGTAAATTTAATTCAGGTTACACAACTTCATCACTATATTTTTTACTCCCAATCCAAATAACCTGAGTTTTAGAAACGTTTATTTTTAATCCAGATATTTTTGCAAAAGCCTTTAGTTCATCTATTGACTCTTTAAGTGATCTCTCTATACTGTCCAAAATAAGTGTAGTGTCATCTGCATATTGAGAAAGTAAATTATCAATATCAATACCTTTTATATTTTATTTGTTCCTTATTCTAATAGCTAAAATTTCAGCACACATTATAAATATATATGGTGCGATTGGGTCTTCCTGCCTATAGCCTCTTTGAATTTCAAAAAAAGGAGACAAATTTCCCCCTTGATTAATAGCTGAGCTTGATTTTTTTTTTGTAGAATTTTTACCCATTTTTTTTTTTTTTTTTTTTACATCTTCCCCAAAATTAAAATAATCCAAAACTTTGTAAATAAAATTCCAAGAAACAGAGTCAAAAGCTTTTTCAAAATCAATTATTAACAGCAATCCAGGTATATCTCTATCTTCTGCATATTGCATAATATCATATACTATTCGTGTGTTCTCCCCAATATAGCGGCCAGCAATAAATCCTGTTTGATCTGTATTATTTTACTTAAAACTGTTTTTATTCTGCTAGCTATTGATCCAGATGCAATTTTATAGATAATATTTAGTAAAGAAATTGGTCTCCAATTTTTAAGATATTGTCGAGGTTTGTCTCCCTTAGGTATACATGTAATTATGAGTAATTGATAACTGACCCTGATTGAAACCATAATTAATTGAACTGACGATAAAATTACCTAATTGTTTCAAAAGAATTTAAAAAACTCAACTGTATATCCATCAGAGCCTGGACTTTTATTTTTTTTTCATAGCTTTTAAAGTCTTTGAAGCTTCCTCAGGAGTAATTTTACCTTCCAATTTGTTAGATTCTATAATACTTAATTTCGGTATATCAATATCTTTTAAAAAAAATCTTCTATATTAACATCTTCTATATCATTATCAACTGTATACAATTTTTTATAAAAACTTTTAACCTCATCAAAAATTTCTGCCTGTTTAGTTATTTTGTCACCATTATCTTTCTCTATCACTGGTATTAACTTTCAAATGTAATTTCTGTTTTCTAGGTTAAAAAAATAGTTTGTTGGTTTCTCACCTTCCTCTACCCATTTAGCTCTAGATCTAATTATGCTACCTTCTAATTTATGTAATCTGATATTTTGTAATTCCTGTTATTTTCCTTTCATTTTACCTTACCTGTATCAACATCACTACAATCTTCTAAGTCACATATAGTTTCTATAAGATTACTTTCATTTAAGTTCTGTTGTATTTTCTTATATGAAGAGTCGGAAATGGTTTTGCCACGAATTTCAATCAGTAGTGTTTCTAAAAAAAAGTTGATCATTTATTGTGAATTGTAGATCAGAATCAGGAATGTTTTTGATGTTATCTAAACGGTACACTGGAAGAGAATATTGTATTTTAATATCTAAATTAAGTTTATTAATGAGTTCAAGATAATCTGAATCATATAAGAGTGAATTAATAAACTTCCATAATCCTTTACCTTTCTTAAATTCATTAAATTTTATAGCAATAATAGGAAATGAATGACCAGTTCTGTAGCCTGGCTCTATATTTGAGTAATGAATACTTGTTAATAAGCTATCTGAGATAAGAAAGAAATCTAAACGAGCTTGTTTAATAGGGTCACTTCTCCTCCAGGTGTATCTTTTATGTTCCTGATGTTGTTCTCTGTATATATCAACTATTCCTAACTCTTCTATAAGTTCAATTATCTTATCTCTGGCTTTTGGGTTGTTAATATGTTTGTAGCTTTCATCATTATCTAGGATAGGGTTCAAAGTTAAATTAAAATCATCACATATTATATAAGACTCATTGCCAAATGCATAAATAGTTTTTGTTAAGTTTTCATAAAAAGTAGGATTGTCTGAATTTGGGTCATACAATGTTACTTTTCTACCTTCTATCGTCAAATCAAGAGCCAAAAAATTCCCTGTCAAATCCTTTCTTTCCTGCATTACCTTTACTTCAAAATTGTTATTAAAAAACATTGCTACCCCTCTTGCATTTGATCTAAATGAATTAAAATAGCATTCATAACCCCATTCTGCTCTAACTATATTTTCAATGTCATGTGTGAAATGTGTATCCTGTAAACTGAAAATATTTTAGTTTTTATTTTTTAAGTAAGAAAATACATCGTTTCTTTTATTTCTATCTCCCAAACCTTGACAATTTGCTGATATTATTTTTATACCCTCAACAAACAAGTTGTATTAATAGCTTATACTCACTCACCATGTATAAGACACTGCCTATGACAATCGAAAAAGATATAAATAGTTCCCTTGCCAGGAATATTCTAGTAAATGTGATGAAACTGACACAGAAGAAAAGAACAAGAGGCAGTACTAGAAGTACACGAAAGAAGAAGACACAGAAAAACATAAAGATGTGGTCAGATGAAACTGAACCACTATCAAACCATACATAATCAATATCTATTCATTTATCGCAGAAAGCGTGGCGGAAGTCAACAATAATTTTACAAAATTGAAACCGGCTCCGGATTACATAATATCCGTCATGCTATCAACATTTTAACTTATATGTATTATGATACATGCATTACTTGTCTTTCGATATCATCACATGTGTTCACATGGGAAATATTTTATTGATTCAATAGTCAAGCATGTGGTATAATTTATTAGGCTATTTACAAAATATGTATATTTTTATATTTGTTATTGAGTATGCTGCACAATATCGGTATCAATATTTATGGAGCTTATCTGATATACAACACTTTTTTTTGTTAAACATATGCTTTGAAAACAAAAAACAAGGTTTATAATCAGAAACCTGGTAACAACACATAAAAGTAAACAAACAAAATATGATACAGGCCCTATTTTATAATTGTGATATATATTGGTGTCACATGTCATTCTATATCTGTCCAATCTACATGTACTACACTAAATGTTTATATATTTGTTTTCTTACTGAAATTAATTTTGTACATATAAATGTTACTGATTTTCACAGATGCAGACATGTGTATCACATCCTTGTTTCAGGTTGAAACATATATCAGTATATAAAGTTATTGTCATTCAGCAAAAACTTGTCACACAGCTGAGTGTCATTCAGGATTCTCCTTTTTTTACCATTTTCAACAGTGCGAATAGCTTGCCATCTGTACTCCAAGTCTTTTCAACACACCCAAGATGGAAAACCTCTTTCAGTTTTTTTGATTGGCTCGAGTAAGATACTCAGTTATAACACATCCTGATCCTCTAAGTGCTTTTCTGGTCTTGATCACTTTTTTTTTCTACGATGAGTGAATTTACATATCACACTCCTAGACTTGTCTTTATGGTAAGGGTCCAATCTGTGGGCAATGTCAATATCTGCCTCACTGATGTTTACTTTCAACTTGTCCCTCACAAACTTTACAATTTTGTTGACACATTCTTCTGCAGATTCGAACTTGTTGTTATCCTCTATGCCAAATATTCGAATTGAGTTTTTTCTGCCGTGCTGTTCCAAGTCATTTTGTTTATTGACCATTTCGTGCTGTTTCTCCTCTAAATCTGCCACTTTTTGTTCCAGAGTTTCAACTGTACGTGTTAGTTTCGAGTTCTGCTCCTCCAAGTCAAAAATACGTCCCTCAAGTCTTTCAACTAGTTCTCGGTTTTCTGTTTACATTTCCTCTCGAAGGACTTTCATTTGCATATTGATCTCATGTTGAAGAGTGGAGACAATTTCAAAAATATTATCCAGTTTTTCATCATTTGTCGACCTTTTGGATACATCTTCCAGAATAACTTTGAGAAGCTTTCGCATATCCTTTGCTATTACTTGCACTTGAACTCCTTGTAGAAGCCATGTTTACAAATCAGTGAAGACACAGGCTGCTCAGTTATAGTGCTTCTGTATGACTATATATATAACTATGTGTGAGAACACAATACAGGTAAGTCCCAGGTGTATGGCTGATAGTGGTCAGCACTGTGGTCACTCAACCACGGTGAGCTTCTGTCAGACCTCAGATGTTTTTTGGTCAAATAACTTGTTTTTCAGAATAAGTTCTCTTCGCCAACACTACAGTAACATCCTATATCAGGTATAGAATAGCTGTGACCAGTTTCATCAGGGATACTCCAGTAATTCCAGTGTATTTTGGATTTGTATCTGGAGAGACCAAAACACACTTCTTGTCAGGTTCACTGTGACCTTCACCTCCCATGTACACAAGTCTTACTTCACGATATAAATACTTTGACTACAGTCGTTATGTTTTGACGACAAATAGGACATATCTGAAAGTTACTTGCACATTCTGCACAGCAACACAAATGGCAACAAGGTAAGAAAACTGTGTTGAAGTCATTCGCTAGGCATACTTTGCATAACCTAGAAAATCGGAGTTCTTCATTTTCGTCTTCTACAAATAAAACAGCAATATATGTTGATAAGATGTTATAATAAATGGAAAGGCGATCATAATGATTCGGGCAAAATAAAAAAAATTCCACTTCTTGATGTTTCTTCTAAATGCCTTCAAAATGTAAGGGAAATCAAGGTGGGTTTGGAGCAGAATATGTGAATTTAAAGAAAAAGTATGTATGAACATATGTAGGAGTATTTTTTAAGATGAAGCTAATATATATAATTTTCTTTTTATTTTTGTTATATTTTAGATGAAAGAAGATGAGAAACGACCGATGTGAGAGAGGAAAGTTATTTCATGAAGACCTTTATATACTAGATTATATGTACGTTTAAAACCTTTTGTTCAAAGTCAACCAGAATAAGAGCAATTGCATTTTTACAATGAATTTTAAATGTTGCTTTTGATAAAGGCTTCGGATCAGGCTAAAAATGCGTTTAGCTTTTTCTGTCAAGCAGCAGCTAATTCGATTATGCACAAGTATTTTGTTGTATATTCTATGTGTCACACCATCAACTCGAATTCGTTGTGTGTTGAACGTTTTATTTTATTAATATCCCTGATTTCGGATTTCCATCACATCACTACACCGACCGTCGGGTCGTGTCAGTCACTTAACTGTGCTATATGTGGCGCCTGGACTCCCGAGGACGTCCAGAGCGACGTGGCTAGTCTGTGATTCTGCCTAGCACCCAGGGGTATCCCTAGTTTTATTACTCTACACACTCACTCTTGCACGACTTCCTCACCTGTCACACCTGGACATGTACACGTCTCAAGACAACACCATATAAGGACAGACACTGACACTACCTAACAGGTAACACCAAATAAGGACATACACGTAAATACACTGACAGTAACGAATACAGATTAAACAGGACGTTACGGACACTTACTCCAATTTACCCTGTGACATACGGAAAACATATTGTATGTAACACACTTGTGCATATATTATTAGCCGGTCATAATATTCTACTTTCAGTGTGCATAATGCATCAGCTATTCATCAAAATGTGTTGGGTATTGACCTGTCAATAGCTGCAAAGGTTCCGCGGTTGCTATGGTCAATTTCATTTGCTTAGATTGGGTTTTTTCATTATTTTCCGAAAAGAAACCAATTCTTCCTAAGTTCTTCAATATGATACAAACCTAATCTTTTCTTTTCGTCATCCTCCTTTTTCTGTTTTGCTTCCTGTTCTTCGTCTTCTATATCCAGTATGCATTGCATTAAATTTGAAGCATTAAAGTGCGCTATAACGAAGATAAGAATGTATTGTATTTAAGAATGTAATTAAACGTAAATGGTAGGTATTTGATTGGTTGAATTTTTTTTTAATAAAAATTAATAAATGAGGGCAAAATATGCAATAACTTGTTCATAAAAAAAATCACTGAAATTTGTATGATGATGTCAATGAACAATAAAAATAACGTTATACAGATAACATGAACACAACATTATAACACATGAAATACTTAATTAGGATATATCGAGAAAAATGAGTTTCGGAACAGAGGATATGAAAACAATATAAAAATGTTCTAGATGAGATTCAGTAGCTTTGTATAGAACTATTTTATAAAAACAATCTTAATCTTGTTGGTTGGAGCCAGCAAACAAGAAATATAAAGTTCTTTTTGAATTGATTTCTTTCATAACCATATTGACCGAATGAAAGAAATACATTGCTATACAAATATTCATACCTTAGCAAACCAGGAAAATAAAGTCGAAAAGCTGGTATTTAACTTTCTGCGTTAAAATATCAGCAGAGTAGTAATATGAAACCAAATGATTAACACGCTATTAGCCACAACGAACGGGTGATTATAGTTGATATAACCAGATTGAAACATTAACGTGACTAATGGCTGCACTGTCACCAAAAGACAAAATATTAAACCATCAATAAATTGGCATCAGGAAGTGGAAATGAAGACAAGAATGTTGCATAAAGGACCGAGAAGAATATAATTTTCACAATGTAAAGTTTCTTTTATGATTTCTGCGCAAAACATTTTGTAATTTGTAGTTTGGATGGACTGTCATTAGAACCATTAACAATAATTTGAGCGCTATGTTCCATCCAGATTAGACGACCTCTCTCTGATGACAGCATACAGAAATTTATTCAAAATGTTTAAATAGCCATCCACTCAATCTTGTGTTTACAATAAAGTTACTACATATTCAGTACTTTTTTGTGTGTCAAATTTTGATTGTACCTTCTCCCTTGGATCTTAGTCGCTCAACGCCTTTCAATATCATTTCGTTGTTCTGACAAGTTCTGACAGCTTGTACAGCTGCGTGCTGAAACAGTTCTTCGATATTTTCAGGTATATTCCCGCCAATTGGACCACTTGATGACTGTTAAATATCAATAATTCAACTGTATTAATTGTAGTACAAATTGTGATGAAATGGACAATGTGAAAGTTATCAAAAGAAAAAATACGATTATCACCGAACGTTATAGCTCACTACTAAGACGTTAGATCCGATCTTTCTTGAACCAATAAAGTCCTGTTTTCTTCCTTTAGAGTTAATCGTCTGGTTGTTTAGTTATCATGTGTTGAAGGATTAACAATGGATAGAGTATATGAAGTGTATATAAAGGACGGTAGTGCAGGATATGGAGAACATTTTAGAGGCTGAACAATAAAGGTCATATTATCTTAGAGTAATTGCCATTTATTTAATGAATTTGTGTAATTGACAAAATTGCGAAATACAGAATAGCAGGAGATAACAAACTGAATGGTGCTATTGATTGTGTAACCAGGTACATAGACTTTAGACAAACGTAAGCGTAATCGTGTAAGAAAATCACTCATTTACGTGGTCGAGCATGTGACCCCATACATTTTCACGTCCCTTCACGTAATTGAATCCCAAACATTTTGTTGAATGGTGAGTGCGTTTTCACTGCCTACCCGACTACTCAGCATCGACACTTTACTCGTTCATAAATTGATTGAACACATTTGTCTCCATAATCTTTGAGGTTCACGGACTTTCATTTGAATAACTGTCATCTACACAGCTGTATTACGTGTTCATCGTTTTAATTCCTTTTTTAATGTTCACGTGACCTTGACATCAAAACAATCAAACCTTTGATCATTTTAGCATTGAGTTTTTAGATATAACGTCATGTTTTAACCGTTTGATATATAAAAGGGATACTAGATAAATGTACCCACTGGTCATGAATGGGAAGACAGTGGAATGGCCGACTGACTATAAATAGACAGATCGATTAATAGAAGACTGACCCCGCACTATCGTGAATAATCTCTAAACTATTCAGATGAGTTTGAAACCTCACACATAAGGTTACCTGTTCATAATCTTTTCTCAAGTTTTCTGACTGAAATCCAATCTTAAATCGATAATCTTTAGACTGTCGAACATACGGGCATGCTGGATAATAGCAAGCATGCTTGAAAAAAGGGTCATCGCCTCGATCCCAATGACCTAGTCTTCCCCCGCAATAGAAGCACGTCACAATATCGTAGTTCCCTGAAAATTAATGCACACATATTTAGGACAACACTTTTATGTTGTTTTTAAAAGAAAATTGATATTACCAATCGCTAATTGTCATCGCAAATACGTAATTTTAACGTAAAAACCAATACTTTTTAACAATAGCCACAGTATATCGAAACCGGGAATTAATCTTTACGTTGTTTTGACTGACCTAAATCTTCAGTTATATGCAGATGGCCTACATATAAAAACCAAAGGTATGAAAATCTAAATTGGTCTTAACAAATATGAAAGAGAGGAACACTTATATCAAAAATTGTCGTATCGATAACTATAAAAAAGAAGTATATAAAAAACATTTGACATGCACATTGTGGGCTATGTCAACAACAGTAACTACAAATAGATATCAGAATATTGTGCAGATCTACGTTATTTTTTTAATAAAAGCATAGCCCATTTGTTAAACCTTAACCGAGACGTGATATGAGAGTCATCTTGATGTGAAATTACTTCTCTGATTATTTTTTTATAGATGGCATTGTTAGCATTGAAAAAGTTACTGCGATGGATTTATCGGAAATAATTTCAGAATTTCGACAATAAGATACATAACATTAAGATAAAGATAATAAATATGATATGCTGAACTTTCTACAATGTAACACCGAATTTCTTAAATGTGTAAATATGAACTATTTTATCAGCAGGATAAAACGCACCTTCATAAAATAATCCAGCATTTGCAAACACATTAAGACTAATGCTGCTCCAGGTAGTGTGTTGCCATTGATTGAACGACTGCAGACGTGCTGAAAAAGACTCGAAGTAAGGGAAACGTGGTCTTGCTTCGGACTGTCCAATCCCCTGTTGCAGCGATCTTATATTGGTATGGGTGTTTCTGTCATTTTCGTGATGCTGGTGACTTATTTCTTCAAAATTCTGGTTTTCTACTTGATTACAGACTACATGGCATGATGGTGACTGTTGTTGATGTAACACAAGCGGATTATCTCCCGTTTGCCAGTTCATGTACTTAAATCCACAGTTGTGACAAATGACTTCGTCCGCCGTCCCTTCATAATGAAATCCTGCCCCAGATAGTTGTGATGGAGTAATGGGACACGATTGTGGAAAAGCAGCAAAGGTGGTGTATCTTAGTGTTTCGTCCTCCATCGAAATATGTAGGCAATGAGCATATCTAACTAAGTCCTAGCCTTCAAATTACATTTCCTTTAATTTTTTTCGACATTTTGAAAATTACGCACACGTTCCTCATTCCTCATGGCTTAGCTGAAAAACAAAGGAAGTAAACTTGTAGAGCACCTATCGCCTGGAATTATGGACATCAATCATTTCAAATGTCATGCAAGCATGTATATTGTTGATAATATTAATAGGATTTAATGTTTATTTTTATCTCGTTGTTTATCATCCTTGGTAAGCGTTATCATACTAATAAAAATACATTTCAACAAATGAATTATTAGAATATAGATATATGTTGTTCTTCGAGTTGAAAATATATAGATATATTTGTCATATGAGTGATGAAGTTAGCACTTGTGAAATTCATTCTGTCATATATCTGAAATATATATGATATTTAACGGGATCTACATTCAAACATGATATTGACATTGTTTTATTATCAGATATTCAACATCATTGATATGCGTTTAACTATTAATGATAATATAATTCAACAAATGATTTATGACAAACCTGTTCTGTATCTTCATAGGTCAGTTCCTAGCACTAATCACCCTATCCGGAATTGTACCGTTTTGTATGTAAGTCACGTCCTGCGCGTAATGTTATCCGATAAAAAGTAGCATGTGTCAGCATGGTCTGTCGATACCGCCGTCCTGTTCGGACATAACAAAACCTCCTAATATACACGCTATCATTAAGTTTTATCAATATCGTGAAGTGCAAAGAGCATATTTTAGTGACTAACACTGTATGATGATGAATTTAAACATTGATCAATTTGTTCACTTACCTTGTATATTTTTCTTTATTGTATTCACATCCGTTACAGGTATTTTTTGCTTCTTGTTAATTTTACTTTTCGTGTATCCCAGTTTGGAATGAAAACTATGTCACTCCATATTACACTTGTTCAATTATAACTTCAGATGGATGTAACCTGTTACGACGTCCTTTGTGTTGTAACGACAACCCTAAAAACACCATAATATGACATATAAAGCACCAGTTGCTAAATTTAGCTTGGTGTCATCATATACGTGGTTATGAACCTTCACTGTTGTGACAAATGACTTCGTCCGCCGTCCCTTCATAATAAAATCCTGCACCAAATAGTTATGATGGAGTAAAGATACACGATTGTGCAGGAAAGGTAGTGTATCTTAGTGTGATGAAGGATAGTCTGGGTCATAATACATTATAGGTGTAGCACGTGGCCAGTGAATACACGTGGAGTAGCATACGGCACTTGTCGAACTCTAAGTAAATTACCAATACGTCAGCTCCGGTGTAGGTGAACACTACCTAATTTATGCTGAATTAATAATATGTACACTATGATTGGTAATTGACAAGGAAAATACAGAACAATACCTCAAACCACACGCTCACTACCTGTCAGCACACTAGCACCTGGATTTATCCCTTGAGCAACCAACGGCGACCATCCGCGAAGTTGTCAACGCAGCGCAATGGCACTTGTACAGTGCGCAGAGCAGTTGCTCCTAACCGAACACTGGTTCGTAGCGCGCACCGGCACTTATACAGTATCAAACACTTGCACTTGTTCAGTGCTTTATTAAAATGAAACAAATATATGACTCATAGACTATGAGAATTCAATGCACATTATGTATCTGAACCCATTTATCATCTCCCTCCAATTGTGCAAGCATCAAAACATATCCAGTTATCTGCTTCCTTTTATATTTTTTCACATATTCAACGAGTATCATCAGTTGTATAAATCAGTTTTGCCTTTCCCCCTTTCTTGTCTTCCTTTTCGCACCTTTTCCTTTTTATTACCATGTGTACTTCCAACATTTTTTAATTACATATCAAGAAGGTATTTTCCTGCTTTTTAATTAGGTTAAGTTGCAGATATACATGGATTTGGCACTTTCTGTGAATATAATAGTGTTTCCCCCTGTTCTGTAGTGGCTGTATTTCCACTTCATCTGGGTAAGGCAGAGTACTACATATTTGTATTTCATTGTTCAAATCTATATCTAAGTTGGCTTTTAATTTTGCGTCTCTACTCTAACACAATATGCAGTAATGATATTTTTAACAAATAGACTGTACCAGTTTTTATTATTTAAAAATTCAGCCTTCAGTTTAAATTTTGATGCAAGTTTACTAATAAATAAAGTTCACTATTAGATATGTCCTGTTTCAGAAAATCCATATTAAAGTTATGATTACTTGACGGGCATTTCTCCGCAATATGCTTTTTCCCTTTTTCTCGTTTTATTTTTGTGAGATTGTCCTTCTGAAATTGACACCGCAAGAAACAGATGCATTTTCTCTGTGGCAGCAATTCCAGATGCCCATGTGCAACGCTGAACATTTTATCAATTATTCCTGATGTACACACATGAAATTGACTTGAGGTGAAAACGTAATAATGAATAGTTTGTCCGAAACTAAAACTGCGTGCATTTGTTACATCTTTAGGGACGTTTTGTGTTTTAACCCTCTCCTCTAACATATCTCCATGAACCAAACTTTTCGTGATATCAGAAGCTGAAACGGTAATATTTTCAAATATTCTGATCTTTTTGAAGTTTAATTATATGTATTTCAGCATCCATTCCTGGCACTATCGTGTAAAATACGAGATAAGCGCTATCTACTATTAGCGATTGTGCATCCGGCAATTTATCTGATTTACACCATTTCCATCACAGTGGTCAAATGTTGCAACATTATTGCGTTATCACCAGTCAGTGTTTATGTATCTGTGAATACACATGCATCTAATACAGTGTTAACATTTGGGAAATGCTTCCGTTTCAGGTTACTCGTTTTACCCTCAGCAGCCTGTTCATTAAGTGAAATGATTTTTTTTATTATTTTGTAATACCATTTATTTATTTACAAAACAAGGTTTTCAGAAATAGTTTGCTAAGGAGCGAGTGCATCTGATTCAGCTGTAGTGGCAACAAAGTCTTCAAGGGATTTCTGTAAAACATCTTTTAATTGTGCTAAAATATTTCTTAGTCATATTTGGAATATGTGTGATCATCATGAACAGAAAATGATTCGATATCATTCAAAATACTCTAAAATGCTCACTATCATCTAAATCACTGAAATCTTAATCATATTCAGCTTCTGATTCAGGATCAGGTTCACATGGAATAGTATAATCAGTTTCGGAATGTGTGATAGGGGACAACCTTTCAATAATAGCCAGTTTCGTATCACTACTAAATCTTGCACCGCTGTTGGATGTATGCGACAAAGTGTGGGTTTATGATTTAATACTCGCAATCCAGCAGTCGGCTGTGCCCTACCAACGACAACACCAATTTGTCCACGGTCAATCACTTTTCCAATCAATCTCAACTGATAGTAATATCATTCCTTGTTATTTATTAATGATAATGGCATATGCTAATTCAATGGGGGAAACTTTGGCCATTTTGCTGATTGTGTAACAGAGTCAAAGTTAGTGAAACACATTCATTTTTGGTGCAACCAACTTATGCAGATGAAAAGAATCCCCAGTGTCTTCAGACTTCAATATGTGCAGTGTTCGTAACTGATTATATAACTGATTGTATCAACAACATATTTTTGTGTGTCTGATTTGGAGATAAGACGTTGACGTATGTTATACCATGGTTTTAATATCATGTTGACTATGGGATACTAGAACATTCTGGCAAATTAACAAAAACATCGATTATCATTTATACATGAAAATGTAATAAACAAATTGTGTTCGAGAAAATACTAGCATTGGATACCTCATGTCTTACATACGTTGTTGATATACACTGAAAAGTTCATGGCCATCGGCATTGATATTTGTATATATACACAGGAGAAACATCACACGGTTATACAGTGAACAGCGAAGACATAATCAATAGTGAGTATAGTCAGCATTAAGAGGCCTTATGTTTTATGAAATTGAATGTTGCATCTTCAAGTTTGAAAAAAATAATTCGAGCATTGATATATTAATGAGAATGTAAACACTTTCAAAATTATATATTCTGTATTTACACGTATCGGAATTCAATCATACTACTTATGGAGATGTAAGTGTAAAACGAGTGACGTCAAGCTGCCTTAATCACATTCCTGAGTGGTTGTAAACACTTTTTAATCATTATGTTGCAGATTGTTGTGATTCGAAGTTAACAAAAGTGATGGATATTGCTCCACCGCCACCAAAAGAACGATATAAGCACTTGAGGGATCCAGTGTTACGAAAAAAAAGCTTCGGAAAATGGCAGAATATTTCTGATCCTTTCCTAAAGGATCTCGTTAATGATGGTTTGTTTAGTATAGATGAGGTTAAAAGGAAAGTACAGTGCATTTACTGTGGAGGTGTCCTTTGTGGTATTGAAGAAGGACAGAACGTTCACATCACACATTACCGACATTTTCCTAAATGTGACAGGTTTAAGTTCAGAGAACCTGATTTTTTAAAGCTCTTCAATGGTTCACAGGTCATTAATGGAGAATATTGTGCAAAACATATTCTCGGAACTAATGGTTGCGCTCGAAATGCCAGACAGAAACAAGAAATTTGTGATGAAAGCTTTGTAGATGGAAGAGGATTTGACAAATATAATTCGGTGTACACCTTAGAAGACAAGAAATATCCCAAACACAGTTATTATTCTTTGTGGATAGATAGACTGAGAACATTCCGAAATTGGCCAACACATTTAAAACAGACGCCGGAAGATCTTGCCCGAGCTGGGTTCTTTTATACAGGTTTGTGTCTTATCATATTATAAAAAAAACATCGTACAATAATAGTTGCTATGCAGTATGTGTCTTCCAGACGATCATCATACCTGTTTTTATTCATATTTATATTTTCTATTAGGAAATCGTTTTATGTTAAATGTATATTAAGATACAAGTTATTTGTAATTCCTAATGTCATCTCTGTAACATCGTTTCAGGTGTTGATGATGTATGTGAGTGTTACTGCTGTGGCGGACAGTTGGACGGATGGGAAGAGGATGATCAACCCCAGAAGGAACATGATAGATGGTTTTCCGATGTGTGTCCACTATACATGGCAAGGTGAAGGAGAAATCCATTGGGTACTTAACAGCAATGGAAAGTAACTGCATGATGTCTTGCGTGATAGCTATTCAGAAGATTACAGGCAGGGTTCCATGAGGACATTACAAATCGCGACACCGTGGTTATGAAATGTGCCCTGCACTTATAATATGTGAGGCAACAATATGGTTTACTCGTGGGCTGTCCACTGACAATACGAATGGTCGACGCGAGGGAAATTCGACTGACAACAAGTAGTGTGCTTATGATATATGATGTACATACAGCACTATGTTCGGCTCGTGAACTGTCTACTGACAATACGTAGGGTTCTTATATCATGTGACGTAACAATATGGTCAGCTTGTGGCCTTTCTGAATTAATTGTTGGATATGGTGTATTTCAAGCTACGTAACGTTATAACATACGGACATGAATTATCATAATCGATTTCAGCCCGAGTTAGTTCTTTTTTAATTCTCAGACCAGCTGATGGCGACATACTCTTCATTCTTTTTGTTACTCAAGGGAATTAATGAATGAATGAATGTGAATGATTGAATGGTTTAGATTTATGTACAATTGTAAATGTTTACGAAACAACTTGTATTTTAAACAGCCAAATAAATCATAGTAATTCCGGAAGTAATTAAGTATTGCATGTCGTCAATATGTGACAAGGATCAAGTTCGGTCCATCACTATTTGGTTCCGTGTTTTTTTTATATTATCATCGTTTTTAAATGCTGAAATACATCTAACACATTTCAGTAAAATAACTACCACTATCACTGTCTTAAAAACAAACGTGTCACAGTAGTTGTAGATCATAAAAGTTTATTAACCACAAACATTTCAGACGTAAGCTTCCCTGAACCTAGTGAAGGGTGTGTTACAACAAAACCTTGAGTCTAGCCCACTTAGAAATCATACATCTACAGAACAAACTAGTATCTAATTTCATAATGAGCTATAAGTAATTTTCTTATATGAGAGCACTTCAGATTATTGAATTGATTAAGTTTGCTTTTGCAATAATCAAATACTATGAATATGATTAGAAAAGAAAAGAGTAGTGTCAATTATCCAAGTGGTTATCGAAAACTGGATGTCAACAGAGCCATCTCTCAACTTCTGAAAAATCATTATCATTATCTAAAAACAAACTTTAAAGTTTACATTACTATAACTCAATATGTTTGTGATGATTCATACAAAATTACATATTCAATTGTCAAATTAACAAGACGTGGGCCACAAAGAGTCGAACTAGGTGATAATTTGTTATTAACATTTTTTCAGTTAGTATATGGTATTTGTAATACGTCTTAAGGTCTTGGGTGGTTGAAGCATAATACGTAAACATACGAAGCTTAGAAGTACTTCACAAAAGACACAAAAACGAGCTTTATTAGATATGGATTATTTGTTGTGTATAAAACGGTATCTTACAGTTGTTTCCGACATCTGAAACTATTTATTGATGCTAAGGGCCGACAGTGTGAATCCAGAAGGGAGTTTAGTGGAATCAAACTCAGACTGATGAAAAATTAAAGGGCAATTGCATAAGCTGCATAATTGGATGATAATACTCTCTTTATATTTTTAAGTGAATCTCAAATACATGTGAATATTCAAAACAGAACTGTTCCTACTATTCACGAGAATTTAGAATATATAGCATATTAAACAACAGAAATATAGATAGGATCTCTCATATGAAATATGAGTTTCCTTAATTACCATTTGAAAGGGAAATAGATAAAAGTATCTGTTAATCAAATAACTTTAACACTTTTGCAATGTGAAAACAGTATTCTAATAAACTGACACAAAGTCTGGTCTGGCGATATCATCACTCAGTATATCTCTTTGAGGGCGTTTCCTTGCAAATGAAATGTTGTTACGTCATAATGGATATAACAAAAGCAGCTTCAACATACAATATTACAATGGATGGTAGTTATGTCATAAAAGTAGTTATGACTTCTAGATAAAAACTACAAGATACAGTAATGCCTTATAAAAACTGCATCACACAGCTCTTTTCATTATACGAGTCCATTGGAAATGCATGTTTACAAAAATAACGAAATGTGCTTAAAATTTTCTACAGCAAACACTAATTCATTTGCTTAGACAACACCTTTATAGCAGTAATTTAGAACAAATATTGAAACTGAATTTTAAAAATGGGAAATTCCACATTCTGCAATTTTTTGTATATTTTTTCACAAAATGTTGGATGGTATCATCGATTACTCATATTGTTCTTCAGAATCACTTCATCCGTTTATATCGAGATTAATCATAGATTTCTGATGTCACATTTCATAATTAACCATAAAGAAATGAAGTAAAACGTGAATAAGTTAAATTGTTTTATTCTGCTAACCACTGACTTAGTATAAAGGAATACTTGGAACAAAACTAAATATAAGCACGATTAAGAACACAGCTCAAAATTGTTTTTAAAAATCCACAAGGCGGCCTTGTTTACTAATAACACACTTCTGGTGTTGCTAATGTGCAGTCTACCGGATATATTAACTAGTCATAAACAGGTAAAGTTTTGGAGCAGTGTTGTCCAACAAGATTTTTCTGATGCCAACAGCCTCCCGGTAACCTCTGTCAAACAGGCTATCGCTCGAAACACATGCTAATTGTCTGCAAATCTTCGATTTTCTTTCCATTAAACAAATGCGCACACTTATCTACAAATTACTCGATGCCGTTTCAATGCGCGAAATCCCAGATAGAATGTTATGATTACAGATAACACTTAATTATTTGTATTGGTAAATCTAGATTACCTACTCTACAAATACAACAAAAACGATATCATGGAACAAATGAATATGAGGCTCAGTACACACTTTAATAAAAATACAATCAAGCGTTTTTAATTTAACTGAAAATGAAATTGTGATGCGTTTTGAAGTTACCAATGAACAGAATAGTGACTTGTTTATATTTTAAAAAGTTGATATCAAAATTTACTTCCCGGTTTCAAATAGTTTATGCTGTTTATGTCAGGTACATCCCTATACACATAAACAAGCACCTCAATAACAGGTTAAATTACGTCTGGTTTATCTCACCTTGACCGATTTTTCTGGGACAAGACTACATAATACACAGCATATGAATACATGTTTTGCAATCTTACCTGTGTGTATCTAAAAATAGCATCGGTAATGTCAATATAATGGGACTTGTTTACCAGAAACATGTTTACATCAAAGTATTTAAAAATATTACGTACATCAGGTCGAGCAGTATATGCAAACAAGAGTAAAGAATCCTTTTTCAGTATATCCCTAAGCAAAATATATATTAAATACAATATTAAGCCATAAGATGCAAAGAGAAAGAAAATTCAAGAGATGATACTACTGTTTTCCTAATTAAATTCAATATATGTCATTTGAGTAGATAACGTCTTCATTATGTATTAATTTCAGAGGGCTTGTAATATAGGCCAGAATCGTTTGTAAATGATGTTATGTAACAGTTAGCAACGGGTATATATCAAACGCGAAATCTGTGAATATTTATCCAGCTATATTCTGAGTGAATCACATGTATATTGCTATTAATGGTGTACCAACTTAACAGAACACATAGTCGATAAGACGTCAAAACCAATTTTTGTCAGCATTTCTCAAACCTGTATTCAGTATTTTCAACGTAGTATACTCTCTCATAATCACAAACAATGTGTCCAATGAGATTGCATCGCTCATCTGATCAGCAAATAAAGACTTTATCGAAGAATTAATTCAAACAGCCAGAGAAAATGACATGTTAATGACCTCACAGGATGATTAATCTTTCTGAGAAAAACTTGTTTTACTTATTCGATCTCTTTGATTTAGAAAGTTGGTTAAGGTCATTCGTTTTGTCTGACTTGATAACCTTTTATTCAAGTATGCTACTGACACGGTATTTTGCACTGTATTTTCAGGGTATTTAGAAGAAGTCACTTAAATGAATATACATATTTAACCTCTTTGAGTTTGAACTTACTTGATAGTAAAATAGTAAACATATTTTAATTGTAAGAATATAAGTACGCATACCAAGATTTCTTCTTGATCTGGTTGGATGAGGGATAGTCACTTGAAGGTCGCGGTATGACAAATGTTCACCATGTATCTGAATGATAGAACTGGACGTTGTGGACTTCTATTGACTTGTGGTGGTAGCTTAACTAATATAAACATATATCCTTTTCAGTCTATAACAGCTTAGCTATGATATGACAGAATGATAGTCAACTGTAAACGAAGATTAAGAATCAAAAATATGTTTTCAGTTGTTCATCTTTGAAATAGTAAACACTTTGAAAATGCTAACATTGTAAGCATTACATCGATGTTGAAATTTCGCAAACGTGCTGAGATTCAAGGCATGTAGTACAACGATGTTAGAAATTCGCAAATATGCTGAAATTACGACACAATTGCTTTGACAGTTCCTCTGATGAAGCATCTACATATTGGACACTTCCTTAATGCGGAGGCACACATCGGACAGGTGACAAGATGACCACAAGGAAGGAATACGATATTTGCTTCCTCGTCGAGACACACCTTGCATATCTTCCTCTCCCGCAATGCTTTGTTCTCCTCCTTAAGCATTTCAATATCTGTGATGAAAAACAAAAACGATAAATACCAGTTTTTGCCGTTATTTATCTTTTATCTTTAGAATGTTTCAAAAGAACTTGGGAAAAAATGACGTGTAAACAGAGCTTTAATTCAAACTAAAATTTGATGAAATTTTGGCAAGATATTAACAAAAGAAAAATTAACATGGCAACCCAAGAAAACAACAATCAAATAAGACCATGTGTCCCGGTTGGGCTAGCGTATTTTGCTTCACCGTTTTCAAACGCTAAATTTGATTATGGTGGAAAGAATGTTACCAAAACCTTTCGTAACCAACATACAAGCGTATGTAAAAGATGTACTTTTCAATACTTACCTGTTTCACAAGTCGAAATGTCCTCTCCATTTCGATGAACAGTATTGTGTAGTTCATCCGGAACTTTTACGTTCAATTTATTGTCATCTTCTTCCTCGGAGTCAATCCCATCATCCCCAACTATCTCCCAAACAATTGGCAGTAGTGCTTCTGCACTCAATGTTTTGCCTGGTGAAAAAAGTATAACAGTAATTTGTCATTGTAAAGATATGTCACCATCTACTGATTCTGAATGAGATACCTAACATGGTTATGAGACGTGACACTAGGTATGAAGTTGATAAGTGAATGTATTACCGTTTCTTGCGGTGAATAACTGGACTGCTTTAGATATGGTTTCCTTGTTGTAGCCCATTTCCATGACACTGAGAACAGCTGGATCATCAAACACGTTCTGGATATGTGTTCCCGGCTTTTCTGATCGTAACTAACAAAATTGTGAAGAAAGAAAATTCATTTTTCGTTTTTATGAAGATTAATCACTTTTTTTCATTTTCAAAGATTAAAGCAAACTCAAAATGAATTGGTTAATTGCATCAGAAAAAGAATCAAACATGACTAAGCCTGTCTTTACTATAATAGACATTCCGCTAATTAATTTTAAAGAAAAATACATCCATATGAAACAAGTAATAAAACGTTATCAAAGATATAAAATAACTTTATATTTACACATCTTACCAATGATTCAGACAATGTGGCTTCCTGATGATCAGCTTTAATAGCTCCAGATTGCACACCTATAATGAATTCGTCACCCTTTATCAGTCGCATGAAATCGCAAAATGGAAACCATCTCGCATGTTCAATAAAAGGGTCGTCTTCTGGCTCCCATTCGCGTAGGCCGCCTGCGCAGTGGAAGCATCTCACATAGTCGCTGGTACCTGTTCCAAATGATAGACGATATATTGATTGAATTATTTTGCGTAACAATTAAGCATTACAAATGAAATTATATTCTTATATCAAACTTAGACGAGATGATTTTTAAAAACATTCCGAAAGCATTATTCTTGTTCTTAAAACAATTGGAACAAATCAATAATGATTTTTTTTAAATTAAAAAAAAATGTTGGAGGAAACATCTTTCTTTCTTTTGCTTTCATCTAATCTAGATAACAATTGCATTGTTTTCTTTTTCTTTATTTAAAGCATATAAGTGAAAAGTGCCAATCAGTTACAACGACTTTTAGTGAACCATGTATCAAACTTCATCATAAAGTTTTTTTGGAAAGTTTAAGACTCATCGGTAGTGTAAATGGTGCGAAAATAGCAGAAAAGATAGTGGAGACTTTATATAATAAGGATTGGACTCCAATATTGTTTAATTGGCATGAACACTTATCTCATAACTGAATCCATTACTTTTGACAATCATGAACGCATACGCATAAATAGATTTGGTATTATCGTAACAGGAGAGAGCTTCGGTTGTGTTAAAGTTTAATTTGTATCAAAATGTGTGTCTATTGTACAATCCTTATACGATAGATAAAATTCAATGTCAGCAAAGCAATATCAGTTTACCTTCATAGAAAAGTCCAGCTTTTGCTAAAGCTTCAGGTTTTTGTCTAAGATGTGTAGACCAATTTTTATATGATGCCAAACGTACAGACAATATTGCAAATTGCGGATATCGAGGTCGGACTGCGCGAAGCGTTTGAGATGTATGAGAGTCTGTGCCTTGACGGGTTTCCGTATATATTGTAGGATCATATCCAGACCTAACAGTAGTAGGGAAATCCTCCCCGGTTCTTGTAATCTCTGGTGATTGTGAATGGTTTCCTTGCGTATATCTATCGGGTACATTTAGGCTCATTGTATCTTGTTCTGCCATGACGTTGTGATTGACCTGGCTTGCAGATAAATTACTACTAGCTGGCGATGTTACGAGATTGTTGCCGGATTCTTTCTGTGTCAGATCAGTATTTGTTTTAACTTCTGTTTCCCGGCAGGTAACAGTTTTTAGCTGTTGGCCGGAGAAGTTTTGATCTTGTTTTATTGAAACCTTAGTTTTTTCTTCCACAAGACCCAATGGCCCACCTGTTGCGCCATCCTCCGTTCCACATTCTCCTTGCTCCTGTTTATCTCCGGTACCACTCGATAAGGAAACCAGTTTTTTATCATCATTTCCGTTATCGGTTTTAAATATAAATGTGCAGTCTGGTGATATTGCTTTGTGGATAGACTTAGGATCGTCATGTTTCTGCCATCCACTGTATTTACATGTACAGCGATGACAAACAACCTCGTCTTTATTCCCGGTATAATGGAAGCCTGCCTCGGCCAAAGAAACGGTGGAAACTGGAGATGAAAACGGAAAGGAAAAGAAGGATGCAAGTCTTGATAAATAGTTATCCATGATCGTAATCTGCTTAAACTGTTTTATACACACTAAGCCACAGAATACGATTGCTATTAGTATGGTGAATCTGAAAGAAAATGAATAAAGTAATTAATTCCGGATTATTTAGCAGTTATAGTACTGATTAAAGATTAAAGAAATTATAGTCCAGATTTCCTCAGAATGATAGATCGTGAGGATATGATAAATGAGTAATGCATCACAGATGCTAATGTGATACAACACAAATCATGTATATGATTTCTGCCTCATATGTGTTGCTGTTTAAAGTGTACCCTGAGAGTAATTTTGTATTTAGATATAATGTTAAGAATGCCGTAAAAATAATAATAATGAAAACCCCGTCAAAATCCGTCGCCCCAGTGTCGAGTTATTAAAGCTCAAAGTTGTCGATTTTCACCTGTCCGCCCAGACCTAATCAGCCGAATCGTCATTTCCGCGGAATCGAGGCTCTTCTACTCGTGACGTCATAAGTTCAACAGAAATGGCAGTCAACATGACTGACAGTGACAATGACACCGCAACTGAGAGCGATTTGAGCATGAGTTTTGAGGAGTCTGATTATGGTGTGAATGATATGTCTGAAGACGGAATCCAGCCCTACCGATTTGAACTGGAATTACAAGACGATGTATCCAGTAAGGAGGAAAATGACCCTTCGAAAAGTGACGATCGCTTGGGCAACATAGATTGGCACGTACTTCACTGGGTCTCACCAATAGTCGTGAAAGTAGTCGAACAGTGAATCGTCGTTTCAAAGAAACAAAATAAAATTGGGTGTGGTTTTGGACTAATTTTACTATCTTAAAGTCTCGATCAACAATTTCTGACGTCGGGAAATCGCGTTTGTGCAAGACTATGCATACATTCACTAGGTGTCGGGAATTTTCTAACCGAAGAAGTTTCGTCCGAGGGGAATTTTTCTTTCCAGGGAATTTTCGTAGCACTATGGATATATATAGATAGGGTGTCAACAACCAATTATAACACCCTCCGCAGTGTCAATAATAAAAATTTGATGTTTTAGAAGTTTAAACAATTATTTGACTGGTTTTTACCCTAGCACTGGTACGCATCTGTTGTTAGCCTACAGGCGTGTCGCCTCACAGGTGTCACAATTGTTTTTTCCAGCTACAGAGGTGCTAATTACCTAACCTGGCACAGGTGTGATTATGAGTTTAGATGACATCTCTACACTGTGAACTGTGTTTTCAAATCAAGATTGGTGATCTTATTGTTATTTTTACGATCGCAAAATTAATAACTAAACAACATCGTCTGCTGGAAGATCTAAAAACCAAATACACCTTATACAAAAAACATACACACATAACCTATTCTATAAATTCTAATAATTCTATTCCATACTATATAATAGTAGTATGAAAATTCTCGGGGTGAAAATTCCCGTGACCCATTCACGACTAGGCCTTCTCCGAGTATTAGGCGTTCACGATTACGAAGGAATAATATTCCTTTGACCGCCCAAGTCATAGGCTAGCCTATCAATTTAAAATGTTTAGTTGTAGAATAAATAACAAAATATCAACCTAACAAATATACTTTTATTTAATCAACAATCAGTTTTATTTATCGACGTCATGCATCGACACCCCATCCGTGTTATTGTTAGGACAACCATACACACCGCTTCCCTCCTCGATAGGAAGCCATTTTAGCGGATTTAAGCGCTAACTCACCGACCCCTCGTTCACTACCTTACATATTGCGAAGATGTGAAGTACTTTCACGTAAATAAACAAGAGGCCCAAGGGCCTTAACGGTCATCTGACAAAAAGCAAGCCAAACCTAGAAAGTGGGTTGAGGTCATTCATTTGAACAAACTTGGTAGCCTCTCCTCCAAGCATCTTACAGGCCCAATATCAGCACTCGTGGACTTTTGCTTGTTGAGAAGAAGTCGTTTGTATATTTTAACATATTTGACCCCTGTGACCTTGAAAGTGGGTTGAGGTCATTCATTTGAATAAACTTGGTAGCCTTTCCTCCCAGCATGCTACAGACCCAATATCGGCACTCATAGACTTTTGCTTATTGAGATGAAGTCCTTTGTATATTTTAACATATTTGACCCCTGTGACCTTGAAAGTGGGCCAAGGTCATTCATTTGAACAAACTTTGTAGGGCTCCATGCCAGCATGCTATGGGCCAAGTATTAGCCCCCTAGGCCTTCTAGTATTTGAGAAGAAGTTATTTAAAGATTTTGACATATTTGACCCCTGCGACCGTGAAAGTTGTTCAAGGTCATTCATTTAAATAAACTTGGTAGCCTTTCCTCCCAGCATGCTACAGACCCAATATCGGCACTCATAGACTTTTGCTTATTGAGATGAAGTCCTTTGTATATTTTAACATATTTGACCCCTGTGACCTTGAAAGTGGGCCAAGGTCATTCATTTGAACAAACTTTGTAGGGCTCCATGCCAGCATGCTATGGGCCAAGTATTAGCCCCCTAGGCCTTCTAGTATTTGAGAAGAAGTTATTTAAAGATTTTGACATATTTGACCCCTGCGACCGTGAAAGTTGTTCAAGGTCATTCATTTAAATAAACTTGGTAGCCTTTCCTCCCAGCATGCTACAGACCCAATATCGGCACTCATAGACTTTTGCTTATTGAGATGAAGTCCTTTGTATATTTTAACATATTTGACCCCTGCTTGAAAGTGGGCCAAGGTCATTCATTTGAACAAACTTTGTAGGGCTCCATGCCAGCATGCTATGGGCCAAGTATTAGCCCCCTAGGCCTTCTAGTATTTGAGAAGTTATTTAAAGATTTTGACATATTTGACCCCTGTGACCTTGAAAGTTGTTCAAGGTCATTCATTTAAACAAACTTGATAGCCCTTCATCCCAGCATGCCACAGGCACAATATCAGCAATCTGAGCCTTTTGGTTATTGAGAAGAAGTTGTTTAAATATTTTAACATATTTGACCCCTGTGACCTTTAAAGTGGGTCAAGGTCATTCATTTGAACAAACTTGGTAGTCCTTCATCCCAGCATGCTACAGGCCTTATTTTAGTTGCCTGGGCCTTTTGATTACTGAGAAGAAGTCCTTTGAAGATTTAAAGACATTTGACCCCTGTGACCTTGAATGAAGGTCAAGGTCATTCATTTGAACAAACTTGGTAGGGTTTCATCAAAGCAAGCTACAGGCTAAATATTAGTTACCTGGGCCCTCCAGTTATTGAGAAGAAGTCGTTTGAAGATTTTAAGACATTTGACCCCTGTGACCTTGAATGAAGGTCAAGGTCATTCATTTGAACAAACTTGGTAGGGTTTCATCAAAGCAAGCTACAGGCCAAATATTAGTTGCCTGGGCCTTCCAATTATTGAGAAGAAGTCGTTTGAATGAAAAGTTTACGGACGGCGCACGGCGGACGACGACGGACGAAGCAAGATGACTATAGGTCATCGGACCCTAACAAAGAAATTACCCCGGAAAATCCCAAAATAGATCACAATCACATGTAGCACAGTAAAGACAATATGACGTCACAGGTTTGGGTGCCCGAAAACGAGGTCAACGCCTCTCAGCCAAAGGTGTGTTTTTCAGAAAAGTCGCAATTTCTAAGTAACGGAACATTCCACGACATTCGCGTTTTCGGCATAGTGTATTTTATGTGCAGAACTATTTTCCAAGGTCAATATAGCTGACCTCTCAGGGTACACTTTAAGGCGTGTTCTGGTAGAATTGTATAAATTTAATCTGAAATGATAAAGACGTGCACATGGGTTTACACTTATATTCCATATAAACCATTATTGCAATATGATTTAAAACGTGCATGAATTGGTCAGATTTCAGACATATGAAAGATTTAAGACATTGAAAGATTTAAGACATGTATATATATGATTGAATAACTATGTATATTACAGAAGTTTTTTTCTGTGATTGAAGAGGTATGATATAATTTAAGTAATTTTTTGTATGATTTACAGGTATAGGAATATGGGAAACCTGAGTTAAGACCTATTTTTCGTGCGATAAATAAAATTTATTTCATGAAATAAATACATTTGTGTTAGATGGTTACTTTATATATTCATGTATATATATATATATATATATATATGTATAATTGTCATAATCCTACAGATGTTCTTCACATTATAATGTTATGAAAGTTGGCTCTTGCTTGATTTTGTTAGTTGGAATAAGATCTTGAACTCTGACCACCTGGTGACCATCTGTTACCCTATGTAGTTTGTATCTGTTGTTATTTGGATGTTATGTGTGCGCACGTGTTAACAGCGAGGGCCGTGTAGGGCAACTCGCTAAGCGGTCACGGTTTTAGCTTGACCAGTCAAAGGGGCTGTTCACGTGACCAGCGGCAATAGCCGTGATGCTAGGCGGTCAGGGCCTGGATTGACCAATCAGCGAGGCGCGCACCTCTTCGTGATTTTGACCGCGTCATATCTTCATCCCTCCTCATAATTTTTCTGCTACTGTGATTACATTTAATATCTTTCGAAGTCCCACCCATACCACACTCCCACATTTTGTCTTGAGCCAGCTTATATATCCATGTTTTTTTTGGTTTTTTTTTATTCAAACTTATGTTTGTATGCCGATAATTTGTACCCCCATCTTTTTGTTGTACACATAGACTGAAGTTAATGACATTTAAATCTATATATTATATAACAACAGTGATTGATATTATGGTTGTATTTGAAATGTTCCTGTCATTTAATAAATGACCATTTGACAACATTTCTTTTCCCTGTTGTTTTTTGTTTATAAGACATGTGCAACAAATAACAAGTTGCAGTCTCTGAGCTGGGTTACCATGCTAACACAAAAGATATTCCGTGCAACATATTTTGTGTCGTTTAAGACATTTTGAATCTGGAGTTGTTTTTATGCTTAAACATGTTTGTGTGGTGTTGATATTCTGCATTATAGATAACATACGACGTATTTTGTACTATTAAGGAAGTTTAAGTTTGGACTATTGTGCACAGACCGTCGTGCTTATGTCATATGATTTGTTCCATAAAGAATACTTTAAGTAACACATAGAAGAGTTGTGAATGGCTGTAGGTAAGCATTGCTGCAATCGCGACGTAAATACAAAGATCACTTTATCGTTCAAAGATTCCCGATTGCACGTCGCGCCATGTTGTGACGAAAAGATAAAAACAAATTACATCTTTGACTTGTTTTCATGAATATTGTAACAAGTCTAATTATTTATCTTCCACGTGAAAGTTAATTTATATAAAATTTATCCATAATGAAATCTTGTGTGATATTACAGATAAATGTATGTGGACAATGGTTTCCTTACTTTGTCTCTCTCAAAATATCGACAAGGCAACAAATTGTACAAATTACAAATGACATCATGTTTGTGAGGACAAGGATCCACTTGGAATTTTCGCCGACCAATCAATGTTTGATACATATTGCTCCAAGCTGATTCTGCAATGAAAACATATCACGATATTAACTACAGAACCCAAAATCGAATGACATGATATTTGTTTTCAAATGAAGATTTGACTTTTTTTCCCATTTGTCATATATTATAATGTCATCAATTGTTTCCTTATGACATCGTTATCAATGTCAATATGAAATCTTAATTAAAATATACCTGATATATCATTGCATGTATGCATGGTGTACGTTTATACTTATATTTTTGTTTCATAAACCACCTTTTCTAAGAATGGATTTCGTTTATATATCGAGCAATGAAAACGCAAAATAACTTATGTTAATATCTTTCAGACCTATCTGTTTAAACAACAAATCATATATGCATTGTGTTATATCACATATAATACTGAAGAGACAAAATGTTCTGCTCATCTACTGCAGCAAATCGTCAACAAACCAATTTACTAAATAGATACAACGGATTACACACAATAATACATGATAGGCATAATACTTACATCGAAAAGTTACAGTATATGTGTCTATCCTAGGTGACCAGGGCGCATGTATTCAATAGTGTGAGAATTGTTTACGTTCTAGTAGATGTAGTGGTCTAAAACGGAAATTCCCTTTAAAAAACTATTTTTAAAACCAATGCAACTTGTTTACATCTGACAATGTCAAGGTCGGTATGTTGTTAAACTTCGGTCGCGAGAACGAGATACATAGGTTTTATTTCAAACAACACTGTTGAAACAATCCAATATGCACACTGGTGGTAAAATAGATCTTATAATGTGTATACATTGGGATAATTTCTTATTTGTGATTGAATATCACTGTTAACTACGTTAGACTTCGTTCTGAAACTTTAAAATACTGCACAAAACCTAAGAAATATTATTAGGAGATTCTCGATTTTTCACAGTTAAAGAAGATCATGCTATGGTAAGTATCCGATGGACTACAGGTGTGGTAACGACATCTAAACGAGACCGTATTCTAAATACCTGTTTCACTTTAGTATGTGACCTTAACATACACATGTGTTTGGTGTCACGTACTTCTTATGACTGGGTGAGTTTTATTTACAAACACGATGTCAAGGACTGGCTATCCTTTCATTACGATGATCACGTGCACGTAACAAGGGTTTTCGTCGACATACTATATTAATGCTTTAAAATAGGCAGGTGTTTACGTGTGTATATCCAGGTACATAAACGATGATAAAACAAGGTACGTAATTTATCTTGTAAGTATTGATAATCTATTGTAACAAACCATTGAATATATATATATATGCAAATCACCGAATAAGGAAATTGTGTCACGTATTCAATAGTAGATAACAAAACTAGTTAATCTTCATCAGAAAAAATATTTGTATCATCAATATGTCTGGCTAGTTGTTCTGATGTAGTTTGGTGTTACAGTAAATCAAAGCAACTGTGATATGTATTGGTAACTAAGATATATCATAACTGGACATATTGTACATATCGATATATCATAACTGGACATATTGTACATATCGATATATCATAACTGGACATATTGTACATATCGATATATCATAACTGGACATATTGTACATATCGATATATCATAACTGGACATATTGTACATATCGATATATCATAACTGGACATATTGTACATATCGATATATCATAACTGGACATATTGCACATTGAAAAGTCTGCCGCAGAATGTCCTTATAAACAGATTACTTAAAGGATTATAAAACAGTAGCAGTTCGTGAACACATATTGAAATTAGAATTAACATAATGATTCTACAGAGAATTAGCATACCTGTTTTAATACGGAGGCACTATGTACCTACCTGCACCTCACGTATTGATAAACCTAGATGCACGGCATTAAAATCACCAAATCAATGGGACATTTTTACCATATGCGCTGCTGCATGAAAACCTAACTTATGGGAAAATTGCACATATATTTACATGTATCAACGGCATTGCAAACAATATTTCCTGTTACACTGATCACCTGCATTGTTCTGTGTTTTGTAGACAGATCCATGTTACCTCCATACTGTCTCATTGTACAGCAATACAAAATTTTAAATTTCAACGGTCAATTTTTAACGTTTTTTTTACCCGCTCACGTGTACTTATTTGCAACACACTAATTACATTAACCGGCGAAAATAGCATCATATATATATTATATTGTAGGAACGTCATATATATTAAATTGTGGATATAGTGAAGGAATAACATCTAAAAGCTTTAATTTCTTTGCTGTTGTTTCGAAATAAATTTTGTTTCGATTTTGTACTTAGTTTCCAGGAAGTCTATATATATATACATTGTAACTTCCGGCCAAAGTGCAGCGCAGTGCGCACGTTTACAGATTTTTTTATCGAACTGCTTACTGCATAGTTTACTCGAAAGCTACCCTTGATTTATAAATCTTGTGGGTAAATTTGATGGAAACGGTCATTGATTTTCTTGTTATTTAAAGTGAGAAGACGTCATTAAATAAAAACAATTCATCCAGGAGAGGGTCGGAGTTAGTTATCATGAGTATGTCAATAGTCTAATGAGAGATTAACTAAAAACTCCACAAGGAAAACAACGAAAATACCGACATATTCAACAGCACAATAATTCAAACTCAATTTCGATGAAACTATGGGGAAAATCTAAACATCTTGCAAGAAAGTCAATATATGGGCCATCGAATATCTTAACATCTGCGATCTAGAAATGATGGGAAATTAAAAATAAGGAAATTAAAATCATTATGCTTATCATACAGTTTGGTGGAAAGCTGTTGTTTCCATTGTAGGAAGAGATCGAGGTAAGCGGCTGATAGAAGAAGCTACTATGAAAATGGTCAACTAGTTTCTTGATTTTGTAAGGCAAGACCTCTCCAATATTCATTTTTATATTTGGCAGTGAAATTTAATAACTTTGCCAACTCTTTTTGACCTGTATTGGTACTTTCTCCTTTTAATTCAGCTTCGTCTGAAAACAAAAACCAGTCTCCCAAGAAAGGGACACAGCTGGTTCTCTTAGACTTTCCAGTACCAGTAGTCTGTGGAAAATTTTACCACCAAACCCAACGACGGTTTCGTCGAGCAGAAATCCGGTTTCTTTTTACGATTTCGTCCTCAGTATATTTCTTCTTTGATTCAGACGTATTTTTAGGTCATTTGCCCCAAAGGGTCACGATGACCTATAGCCATTGTATTTCTTCCGTCGGGATTGAATAAATATTGTGTAACGTTTTTCCTTGGTTTTCAAGCAAACATAGTTTTTTTACAGTGAATGTAACGGAGTTTGCGGAAAAGGACCAAGTTACTGTATTCGATATCTACATTCATTCCTATATTTTCATGTAATTCACTAAATACAATTCCTGTTCATGATATTGGAACCAAGGAATGCAGACTTCGTTTTGTTTCCATTTCAGGAGGCTAAAATTTTCCTTTAGAGACTGATTGGCCAAATGAATTTAGTCAACTCTGGAAGTAAAAGTAATACATTATCCACTCCTTTGCATAGTTCTCTGCAGATTTCATAAGTACAAACTGTATCTTAAAAAATCAAATTTGAATTAATGGGAAGTTTTGCACTATTATTTTAGCACTAACAGCCTCAGTACAAATGACAATACAATGAGCTGAGTTTTTGAGATTCCACAAAGCACAAGTAACTTTTTTTTTACATCATAACGGCTTTATTGTAAATATCTAACAAATATATTGTAACAAGTTAACTGAATAGTAAAACTTCTGTTTCCCCAAAAGTGTATCAGTAATAAGTATTCTTGTTATATCACAGCATCTTATTCATAATTATTACACATTAATAATGAAATTAAATAAACAATTGCTATTTTGCTGACGTCAGCATATAAATCATTAATTGTAAAAATTATTCAAAAGTATAAAAAAACATTTCACAATCTTTAGTATTGTTACATATTCATCACACTTGTAACAAACAATCTAGGTAAACAATTATCACAAAAATTCTGCCATTATATCATCACGTTTATTTTTTTTATTATGTAAATAGTGATATTCTGTTTTGACGCCATTGCACCTTCATCATGAAGTTTTCGCATAACCCATTTAACCATGGTCATATGATATGCCAAATCTTAGGATTAGACATTTTTGTCATTGGTAAGTTACTGATAAAAATAAATTATTTTTCATTACTAAGATTAGGTAAATTTTATATATAAGTGCGGATCACATGCCATTATATGTATACATTGTTATGAAGATGCTGTTTCACATGTGTGACATGAAATACAGACAAGATGAAGTTTTCATGCCCTTGAATCAGTACATAAGATTGACGAATGATGAAGTAAGTAGTATTTTATGTTGATAAAATAAATTGTAGTTGATTAATACATACACCCGTAACAAAACTATGTAAAATAGTTATTTTGAAAGACAAGAGTGATCAACTTAAGTTCTACTGTTGTAAACATGATAAAACAAAACCATTAAGATGTCGCTATAGATATGCCCTGTATACAATGACATCATCATAATTCAAAATCCAGAATGTATGTTCAGTTTCCTGCATTTAAAAATGACACAGAAATATGACAAAAGGATCTTGACAAGCAAATGAAGAAATGTGTCTATACCCGTTACAAGCAAAAACAATTAAATTCACTTAATAAATTATATTATTACATTTTCCATAACAACAACAACAAAGAGTATAAAACACACCTAATAGTAGATAACATATGATAAGGAAGCAAGAAGATATAAAATTGCGGAGACTTTATCATACATTGTATAAAATAAGATGGCACTTAAGAGATACTGTGTAAATGCTCAGTCTAGTCTGGTTGGGAGGGTAAGCATCTTGGGCTCCATCACCGACCTCTGTACTCATGAGCCTTCAAGATCCTCGAATGTTTTCTGTTTGGCACTTATAGCTGTTTGGCACTTATAGCTGCAATCAACGTCATGCATCTCATTTCCACTAACTGTGGATCCT
Source organism: Ylistrum balloti (assembly GCF_031769215.1). Taxonomy (NCBI): domain Eukaryota; kingdom Metazoa; phylum Mollusca; class Bivalvia; order Pectinida; family Pectinidae; genus Ylistrum; species Ylistrum balloti. Next base: position 572,875 of record NW_026782003.1, on the reverse strand, counting down.
AAGGTGAGGGATGTTCAACTATGATCTACATGATCCACAAGACATGAGTTGTAAAACCTCTCCACCTCTCCTGTCGTCGTCCCCCTCCCCACCTCCCATATTGTACCTTGATAATCTTGACTGATTATGGTGGATATTGTTATTTCACTTAGTTTTGTTTAAGACTGAAGACCCGGGGTGCTCAATTGTTAGATATGCCCTGTATACAATGACATCATCATAATTCAAAATCCAGAATGTATGTTCAGTTTCCTGCATTTAAAAATGACACAGAAATATGACAAAAGGATCTTGACAAGCAAATGAAGAAATGTGGCTATACCCGTTACAAGCAAAAACAATTAAATTCACTTAATAAATTATATTATTACATTTTCCATAACAACAACAACAAAGAGTATAAAACACACCTAATAGTAGATAACATATGATAAGGAAGCAAGAAGATATAAAATTGCGGAGACTTTATCATACATTGTATAAAATAAGATGGCACTTAAGAGATACTGTGTAAATGCTCAGTCTAGTCTGGTTGGGAGGGTAAGCATCTTGGGCTCCATCACCGACCTCTGTACTCATGAGCCTTCAAGATCCTCGAATGTTTTCTGTTTGGCACTTATAGCTGTTTGGCACTTATAGCTGCAATCAACGTCATGCATCTCATTTCCACTAACTGTGGATCCTAAGGTGAGGGATGTTCAACTATGATCTACATGATCCACAAGACATGAGTTGTAAAACCTCTCCACCTCTCCTGTCGTCGTCCCCCTCCCCACCTCCCATATTGTACCTTGATAATCTTGACTGATTATGGTGGATATTGTTATTTCACTTAGTTTTGTTTAAGACTGAAGACCCGGGGTGCTCAATTGTTAGATATGCCCTGTATACAATGACATCATCATAATTCAAAATCCAGAATGTATGTTCAGTTTCCTGCATTTAAAAATGACACAGAAATATGACAAAAGGATCTTGACAAGCAAATGAAGAAATGTGGCTATACCCGTTACAAGCAAAAACAATTAAATTCACTTAATAAATTATATTATTACATTTTCCATAACAACAACAAAGAGTATAAAACACACCTAATAGTAGATAACATATGATAAGGAAGCAAGAAGATATAAAATTGCGGAGACTTTATCATACATTGTATAAAATAAGATGGCACTTAAGAGATACTGTGTAAATGCTCAGTCTAGTCTGGTTGGGAGGGTAAGCATCTTGGGCTCCATCACCGACCTCTGTACTCATGAGCCTTCAAGATCCTCGAATGTTTTCTGTTTGGCACTTATAGCTGTTTGGCACTTATAGCTGCAATCAACGTCATGCATCTCATTTCCACTAACTGTGGATCCTAAGGTGTGGGATGTTCAACTATGATCTACATGATCCACAAGACATGAGCTGCAAAACCTCTCCACCTCTCCTGTCGTCGTCCCCCTCCCCACCTCCCATATTGTACCTTGATAATCTTGACTGATTATGGTGGATATTGTTATTTCACTTAGTTTTGTTTAAGACTGAAGACCCGGGGTGCTCGATTGTTCTCAGGAAGTTGAAGAACGAATCAGTGTGGACTGACATGACTGTGTCCTTGGGCAAGACATTTTATCCAAATTGTTCCGGATGGTGTGTATTGGGTCTCCTGTATGGTTGTCCTTGAGAAAGCCATCAGCTACTATAAGGGAACCCCACCACAAAATCACCCAGGCTGTTCATTGGGCAATAAACTTAGCACACAAATAACTTGTTTAAGATATAATAGCCTTGACTGTGCCTCTAATGTAGGTGCGACACACTGGACACTTCCGCAGGGCCGAAGCACACATGGGACACGTGACCAAATGTCCACAAGGTAGGAACACAATACTGGCATCCTCGTCTAGACACACTTTACACCTCTTCTGTTCACGAAGTTCCAGGTTTTCTGCCCTCAGTTCTTCGATACCTAGAAACAACATTGAAAACAGCCATTAAAAATTTGAAAAACACTGTTTCTTTTCATTGGAAAGAAGCAATTCAGGTATAGATATTGTACTTAGTGTACTAAAATATTTTCAGGTAATTACTCACATGATTATAAATAGTCAGGATTTTAAATGATTTGCCGCAATATACAAAATGTAGAACTGCATTTTGTTGAACCTTGCAACACATATAAGATGTGAACATATCCGTCATAAAAAGGAATTTTTGTATGCAAGCGGTTGCAACCTTAAAGAAGGGAAGGTAAACTCATCATGTTTTGCTTTGTTTTGATGTGAATATTTCCGAAAAATACGACAGGATAAACCACATACATCATTAGTATTTTAAAATACAAAATTTAATTTTGACCACGAGTGTAAAGACAAAAATGATTTGTCAAAGATTTCTCAGCTTCATCCTTCCTTACGTGAATGAAAACCTTGATATTTTACAATGTAGAGGCGAAACTAGTCGGCCTCAATAAATTACCCACTAATTGGTGAAGCTTGGGTATGTTGTGATTGAATCTATCTTTATTAATGACAATGTATTCTTTACATTCGAAACACGATAATAAATCAAATTTAGATCATTTAACATGTGAATTAAATTTGTTATAATGAAGATTTACAAAACAAGGTACATGAATAATAATTTTTTTCTTTTCTGTTTCATCTTTTATTACCTTTTGTGTGAGTACTGGTCACTACTGATGTTGTTTCTGTGCCATTACTTTCACTTTCCTGATCGTTTTCAGAAAACTCAGCATCAGAAGTGATGTCGTCGTTATCCATTTCTTCGATTTCCCAGACAATAGGTAAAAGTTTTTCTGCACTTAACTCCGCTCCTGTGGTTAATCAACAAAGTACATGTAAAATAAATGATTATTCTTGATCAATTTTCCCAGTGGTTTATGCATTCATATCAACATGTAAGTGTTTTAAAACATTTTCTAGTGCACTTCTTTTCCCCAAACTGATGTCAAAATCTGTTAACGCGAAATAATACATTTTCTTATTTCTTCAGGAATAACAGACATTTCTTGTCCTTTTAAGGCAACTTTTTCCAAAAAATGAATTTCCTCTTTCAAGGAAAGTGATAGTGATATTGTTGTAAATAAGACAAAAATGTGAAAACGTAATATCTTTATCTGATTTAACAATTTCTTATTGTGAATAACAACAAAAAATGGCAATACTGAAAAATGTCTTGTTCACAAGCGAAATTTCTATAATCAATCACAAAAAAACTGAAGATTTCAACTAATATATAAAACAAAGTACATGAAAACAAAAATATTTAAGGCGTTATGTTAAAATCCATCATATATTGAATTATGTCCTATATTCAGTTAAACATGGCCTTCATACATTAGATTTATTATATGAAACTTGTCATTTTTTTTAAATACCGCCAAGTAAAAACGTAGAACCTACACATGTTGTAAACATTTTAATAGTGGTTTACATACCGGTTCGTTGTCTGTAGATGGTTATTGCTTTTGACAATAAGGATTTATTGTAGCCCAGTTCCATGATGCTTAACACAGCCGGGTGTTCCAAGTCGCTTGCTTTGTTTTCTTTTCTGGAGTCATTGCCCTAAAATAGATAATATTGTGTAGACATTAATAATTCTGGATAATAGGAAAATACACTGAAATATTCACTATATTTATTTATCTATATCATTCCACTGAAGTAACAACATCAATTTCACCAGAAGTCTGTAGTTCACAAAGCTGTAATATTTGAGACCTGCTATGCCTACCTGTGGTGTAGGTGGTTTCAGTGTTCCCGACTGGACACTCATTATGAAACCATCACCTTTGATTAGTCTCATGAATGGACAGAATGGAAACCAACGTGCATGCTCGTAGAAAGGGTCATCTTCTGGGTCCCATTCACGTAATCCACCTCCGCAGTGGAAACATCTCACATAATCATTTGTTCCTATAGATTAAACAAATAGAGACAAACATCATTTCATTTCAATCAAAACAGCAATTCTACATCATCTTTATTTTAGGTATCAGTAAAATTTATCCAAACTTCAAATTCTATGGGAAGATATTGTATGATTACAGTTTTATCCTCTGTAACAGTTACAAATAAATATAACTTTTACTTGAAATCTATAAAAATGTCTTTTTCTCAAGGCAAATAACAAGAAAAGATCTTTGTATGTAGTCTACAACCCTTTCTTCGGTTATCTCCCTTGGCAATGTTTACTTAATGTCTCTCTTTTGTAGCATCATATTACACTATTGAGTGTAATGTGAACGTAAACCAACCAAACTAATCTTGTTCAATCACTTTTCTTTTTGTACAAAATAAAACACTGAATACGTAAAGGGCAAACTTGGTCATGGTAGTTATGATATAAATTAATATATTTGCTGATTGTTCCAAAAATGATTAAAAAATAAAAATATATCTATATGCTGATTGGTTTGTTTAACAGCTAAATAGTAGAAGTTGTAGCCTTGCCTTCATAAAAGAGTCCTGCTTTGGCTAGGTCTTCGGGACATTGTTTCAGACTCTTTGGCCAGTTCCCAAAGGAGCTGAGACGTGTAGATAGTACAGCAAACTGCCGATACTTCGGTGGGACACTTTCCACGGCTGAATTTATGGGTGTTTGACTTGTAGAATCATGTCTTGTAACAGACAAAATTTCTCTACTTCTCTGATTGTGTGATTCCTCTGTTTGTGTCTCTGTTGTGTCTTCTCGTTGCTCGCATTGTTGTATTAGAGCATTGTTAGAAGACTGGGATGGAGAGTGTGTCGTAGCATTGCTGCACTTCAAACTGTCAGGAATATTTGGATCTGTTTCATCATTACTGAGAGATTGTTCAGTGCTGACATTCAACAAATGTTCCAATGGATCTCTTGGTTTTGGTACTTCTGCAGTCAGTCTTACACTTTTAGAATCATGAAGTTTTACTTTGTTGGTATGAATGCTGGAATTAGGGAATTGACATGTCTGTTCCTCCATTTTTAATTTAACCTGTTCATCAGGAGGTCCACCACATGCGCCAACTGAAAGTTCTTCTGGGATTTCCTCGTAAACAAAACATTCAGACTCACTTGTTTCAAAGAAAGAACACTTAGGTGAATTCTCCAGATGTATACTTCTGGGATTATCTCCCTTCTTCCATCCACCGTGCTTCAGTCCACAATGCTTACAATATGCTGTGTCACCAGATCCTTCGTAATGGAATCCTGCTTCAGCCAGTGCGGTAGCACTTACTTCAGATGAGTAAGGGTATGAAAAGAAACTTGCAAGACGTGACTGGTCAGACATCTTGGTCAAGGGTTTGTATACTGGTGATATACTTTCAAGAAGTTCAACTCCTCGAATGGATGATTTCATGATGATGTCAGGTTAATATCTGGAAAAATATAATGCAAGGTTTCTGTTACAAAAGATTGAAATATAAATTTCACATGATGGTGAAATAAAGGCTTATATGCTTTCACAATTTGCTGACTTATGTAAAAATTATCGTTGTGGCGAACAACTCAATGAACATTATAGAGACAGACTTACAAAGTATGTTTATTACATTATTTTGTAACCCAATTAATGTTTACATATCAATCATGCTTTTATGAAACAATTACCAGCAAACATATTTAGCAAAAGTTTCAAATAGATCATAAGTCTGTAAGGGATAGAAGGTTTCATTACCTTATGCCTTTCAAATATTGTACACACTGACATCGTGACAGCGTGTGTTATAGAAGGAGTAGGTCCATGATGGTGAGTTGATAAATTATTTTCGCCACTTCCGATTGATTTACTCGACATGATTTAACTCGTTTTCCTGTAAAGTTACGTGTAGAGATTATGATATGAACAATGCATATAAAAATATGTGTTGACATCTTATTTCTAGAGTATTGAATCTATAACAAAATGCCAGTAATGTTTTTCTCACAAATGTAGGAAACAATCCTAACACTAACAGTTCATGCAAAGGTGCTCGGATTCGGGATTTCGAGTTATGAATTCAGTTAATAACCAGAACAATTTAAACCTGTCTTTATAGAAACTCTGAAACCTTATGATAGTATGGGGTATCGATGTATAAACATAAGAGAAATACATCGATAAGCCTAATTGTTATAAGGTTCCATAGTGTGTATTAATACTGGATTTATAATGTTGTGGTTATCAATTGATGTCATACTGAGCCAATGTGAGAACCTTGTGAAAACCAACACGACGATTTACCCAAATATACCCAAATCTTACCCAAATATACCCAAATCTTACCCAAATATACCATTATCTTACCCAAATATATAAAAATCTTACACAATTTCCACCAATATTAACAATTTAATCTACCGGTTATCATATTTCAGGTCAATAACGTTTCTCAATTGCAATTGTCTCCCTTGAAAAGTGAAATCCTAAGCTAATCCAAATCGACCGACCATTTTTCTGGACAATTTAATTCATTACCATAGATACTTCATTCCCCACGAGATTCTTAATTATGCCGCAGTTATGATATTTCATGATTTATTTGGTATATGGTGAAAACGGCCTCACTGCAATAATGGCCCTAGTTGAAACGGCCATACCTGTATATAGTGTAATGTTGCGCTGGTACTGTGGGGATAGTATTGCATTAAGATGCTGATAATTTAAACAGATTTTGATCATTTAAAACATTGTATAACATCAATAAAACGCTGATATCTAAAAAAAAAATAACAGTTTTTAAGAATGATGTGTTGCGTTTGTCTTCATTTCAGCCTTTACCATTCTCAGTAATGGGAAAATAAATATTGCAAAATCTTACAGCAAGATAATTATATTCATGAAATAATTATTTATGCGTATTTTCATTTTCATACAGATTTTATATTGTTTTTGGTTTATTTTATATGAAAGCATCTTATTTATACAAAAATTGTTTTCACGTGATTTATTTCAATTTTTGATATGAATTTTATATTGTTTAACTTTATTGTTTATATATCAAACATTCTTTTGATATTATATTTATATAACAATTATTCCTGCATGATTTGATTTCAATACACAAATGTAAGTTGTTTATTTTATAATATTAAAACGTTGGATTTTCTATTGTTGTTATTGTCTTCTTCTTATCCTTGCCACAATCAACTTTCACGAGCTTTTTGGGGAACTTTGATAATATGCCTTGCATACTTTGTCTGAGAATTCAGAATTTTGAGAAAGTCTCGTGCAAGATAATCTATTTGATCATGTGTATATCGGTTTATTAGTAATAAAATATAATACCAGGAACGTATATATAACAGAAATACATCCCTGATAATACAGGGCCCGTTACGGCCCGTTCCTGTAAATCGTCGGGCCGTATTCTCTCCCGTGATGACAATCGTAACTGAGATAAGTGGACGGTATTCGGTAGATTTGATATTTTGTGTAGATTTGGGTACGACTTGGCTTCATTTGAGTATATTTGGGTAAGTTTTGTGTATATTTGTGAAAGATGTGGGTGTATTTGGGTATATTTGGGTGTATTTTGGTAAATCGTGGCGCCCGTGAAAACTGGTTATCCTACAGTTACAACTCTGATAGTGATTAATATCATAACTGATAGTGTAGAGGTTGTCCCAGATAAAAACAGACTGTATATCGTTAGCAACATTCACTAAATAAAACCTATTTATTTTACACTTCAAAGACAATGTCATGGTCGATAATACTGAACACATATTAAAATAATGAAATATAGGCTTACCTTGTGCAACGTCCGAACGATACTGGCTTCGGTGTTTCACAGCTCGATATATATAGTTTAGTTGCATAATATCATCCATAAATAGAACAGAAATCCCCAATAATGACTCATAGGTTATCGCGTACTATGCGTTAATGTGTGTAAACAGTTACAACAGTCATTTTATTTCATTCATTTCATCATTATTTTTTCTGCAATGTAATGGAACGCAGAGAATATTCTAACTGGTCGGTAGATAGGTAGGTAAGATGGTAGGTAGGGTAGGGTGAGGTAGACAGGTGGTTATTAGTTAAACATATATTTGTTGTAAGTTATATTCCTATGTAAGAAAGAAATTTACGTTTTGATATCGTATACATAAATTGTCTTGGTTTTTCACTCAAAATGGATAACGTTTGTAACTTACCTGTACTGCCTACATAAGTAACATCAAATATTAAAACCCAGTTGGCTAACGTTCCGCGAACGGTGTACTCACTGACTGTACCTGGCTTCTGAGAACGAAAATTCTCATCATCATCTATATTTTTAGTATTTTCATTACGTACGTTTTAAATTGGGAACAGCTGGTTTCATGAGACTGTCGAAACCAATTTCTAGTTTGGCTTATAAAAGTGAAAGTGTAGTAATCGAAAGGCAAAACAGAATTTTCCGTTTCTTATACAATATCATATACATGTATTGTCTTACTGGTTTGAATATAAACGAAAAAAAATTGTCTTACATGTATTGATATAAAAACATAAACTCTCTTACTGACTGTTATGTAAAACATCGAATGTCTTACTGTTTGTGATATAAAACGAATTGTTTTACTAACTGTTATGTAAAACATCAAGTGTCTTACTGTTTGTGATATAAAACGAATTGTTTTACTGACTGTTATGTAAAACATCAAGTGTCTTACTGTTTGTGATATAAAACGAATTGTTTTACTGACTTATGTAAAACATCAAGTGTCTTACTGTTTGTGATATAAAACGAATTGTTTTACTAACTGTTATGTAAAACATCAAATGTCTTACTGTTTGTGATATAAAACGAATTGTTTTACTAACTGTTATGTAAAACATCAAATGTCTTACTGTTTGTGATATAAAACGAATTGTTTTACTAACTGTTATGTAAAACATCAAGTGTCTTACTGTTTGTGATATAAAACGAATTGTTTTACTAACTGTTATGTAAAACATCAAATAATATAAAACGAATTGTTTTACTAACTGTTATGTAAAACATCAAATGTCTTACTGTTTGTGATATAAAACGAATTGTTTTACTAACTGTTATGTAAAACATCAAGTGTCTTACTGTTTGTGATATAAAACGAATTGTTTTACTAACTGTTATGTAAAACATCAAGTGTCTTACTGTTTGTGATATAAAACGAATTGTTTTACTGTAAAACATTGTTTGTGATATAAAACGAATTGTTTTACTAACTGTTATGTAAAACATCAAATGTCTTACTGTTTGTGATATAAAACGAATTGTTTTACTAACTGTTATGTAAAACATCAAATGTCTTACTGTTTGTGATATAAAACGAATTGTTTTACTAACTGTTATGTAAAACATCAAGTGTCTTGCTGTTTGTGATATAAAACGAATTGTTTTACTAACTGTTATGTAAAACATCAAATGTCTTACTGTTTGTGATATAAAACGAATTGTTTTACTAACTGTTATGTAAAACATCAAGTGTCTTGCTGTTTGTGATATAAAACGAATTGTTTTACTAACTGTTATGTAAAACATCAAGTGTCTTGCTGATTGTGATATAAAACATAAATTGTCTTACTGATTGTAACATAAAGACATAAGTTGTCTTACTGGTTATGTAAAAAAAACATAAAATATTTTAATTGGTAATGATCGATAAACCACGAATTATCTTACTAGTTATGATATTAAACTTAAATTGTCTTACTGGTAATGATATTAAACATCAAATAAAGTCTTATTGGTGATGATAAAATACATAATTTGTCCTACTGTTTATGATGTTAAACATTAATTGTCTTACCGGTAATGATATAAAGACATTAATAATGGATCTTTTCACACAAAATATTTTTTGGGTTGACAAAATCTTACTTTATGAATGAAATTTCCTGGTTGACGGAGAACAGTTGTGATACCCCAATACTTATCTGATAATATATTGTATACTTATACATAGAAGTGATGTCTTGGAAATCTTTTCTATGTTGTTTTAGATATATACGTGTATATCATGAATATTTCATAAAAAGCAATATTTCGTACCAGATTTCAAAATTGTTGGTATCGGAACTCAAAATCTATTAATGTAAAGGAAGGAACTTTGTCCTATCATTCATTATGTGTAATTCATAGACAGCTGTATAGAACATAATGTATCTGGCCGAGATATTAATGGAAATAAACGATTAAAAACTAGTCATTGATAAATAAGGGCCAGCTTCCTGCATTTTCTAAATCCATTCCCACTGGTAATACTCTAACCTGGGGTATTCATTTTGTTCAATTAAAATAAGATTTTTCCAAAATATTTCTTTTTTAAAAAAAAAATGGCCGATGTAAGTTTCCAGTCTTGTTTCTGAATATTTTCCAGTAGTTTGTGTTGATATGTACACCGCATTATTGTTTCGAGTTCAGATAACCATTGTTCATGTCGATATTACACAGGATAACATGTTTCTGGTGGCTATGATCTAAAAATAGACACACCTACGTACTATTTAGAAAACGTCATGTATACAAAATCCTTTGAAAAAATATATAAATCAAATACTCTTCCAGAAACATATTAAAGACAAATTAAATGTTGTATGTGCTTTTGTAGGTTATTTCTGCTGACAAAGTTATTCCGTAAATTCCATTGTGGATCATGTGAGATCTATAAATAGCTAACAGCCTGAGTCAGCACAGGTAATGACGGTAAATATACCCGAACGCCTCCATAGCCGTGTAAGTTTCCATCAGTGATCATTTCCAGTTCCCTTTTCATAGAGTTTTACCATGTTCGTCAAATGGTAAACTGAAATACGTCATTTACTGTTTGATGAATTAAAATATATTTTAAAAATATATTAAATCCAAACTTCTGACGGCTGTATTATCGATCAGAGCACAATTAATAACAATATATTCTATAATTAATTTGTATCTACTTTCTATATTTTGAACTAGATTTGCAGTATTCTCTGTTACGATGTAAAACGCCTACGGCACATCGTTAGTTTAATGTCTAAAGTCATTCTTCACCCAATATTAGTCATTACGTCTTGTCATCGAAAAAGTGTTCATGTTTTTTGGCAACATTAGCCTATATAATAAATGAATCATTTTAAATGATTTCAATGTTTTTTTGACAAACCATCTACAAGATTACGACCAACCTCATGGACTGACAATTATTGCCATTCGTGGGTATTACACATACTTACACTGTTAGATGGTCCGAATATATCATACTTTTTTATCACTAAATTATAGACTTTATCAATTTTATTCGACAGGTCAAAACATTGCTGACTTTATCGATGATATTCGACAGGTCAGAACATTGCTGACTTTATCAATGATATTCGACAGGTCAGGAGATTGCTGACTTTATCAATATTCGACAGGTCAGAACATTGCTGACTTTATCGATGATATTCGACAGGTCAGAACATTGCTGACTTTATCAATGATATTCGACAGGTCAGAACATTGCTGACTTTATCAATGATATTCGACAGGTCAGGAGATTGCTGACTTTATCTATGATATTCGACAGGTCAGGATATTGCTGACTTTATCAATGATATTCGACAGGTCAGAACATTGCTGACTTTATCGATGATATTCGACAGGTCAGAACATTGCTGACTTTATCGATGATATTCGACAGGTCAGAACATTGCTGACTTTATCGATGATATTCGACAGGTCAGAACATTGCTGACTTTATCGATGATATTCGACAGGTCAGGACATTGCTGACTTTATCGATGATATTCGACAGGTCAGAACATTGCTGACTTTATCGATGATATTCGACAGGTCAGAACATTGCTGACTTTATCGATGATATTCGACAGGTCAGAACATTGCTGACTTTATCGATGATATTCGACAGGTCAGAACATTGCTGACTTTATCGATGATATTCGACAGGTCAGAACATTGCTGACTTTATCGATGATATTCGACAGGTCAGAACATTGCTGACTTTATCAATGATATTCGACAGGTCAGAACATTGCTGACTTTATCTATGATATTCGACAGGTCAGAACATTGCTGACTTTATCAATGATATTCGACAGGTCAGAACCTGCCGATTTTCGTTTTAATTTGAGATTCCCTCTATTCTTCACTGTTTTATCTATTACTATTCAATCTCTTTAACGACTTAAACAACGTGATATATTTCTGTAAACACATTGTGACCTACGTATGTATTTGTGTACGTTTTGATGAAACACACCTCTACAATTAGGTGATAGAAACAGAACAAACAGAATGCATTACAATACAGAAGTTGTTTTAATGAAACGTCTTCAGAAAACAGATTACTCGTGTTCCGTGTTGTTGGACTATTTGAAATACAAAGATTTCTTGGTATTTTGTTTTTCCTTACAAAAGCACAAAACCACATGCGTATATCGTTAAGATATTTTACAGCAGTATTTACGGTTTTCATCCTTTTCCCATCATCATATGAAATGCTTCACAGTTCAATATAATTTTCATCTTTCAATGTCACTATTAGGAATACAATTCGTTATATAACTGCATTGGTAATTCAGTGTGTGCATCACATCACAAAGTTTAATAAAATGTGTTCTAAATCATAATTATGATGAGGTACCGATTTTGTTTCATTGCTGACACACTAAAAACGCTAAACGAGAAGAAAATATGATTCCCATAACAAACAAAAAAACAAAAAAGAAATCCGCCACTGTTATGATATAATAGCTTTGACCGTGCCCCTGATGTAGGTTCGACACATTGGACATTTCCGTAAGGCGGAGGCACACATTGGACACGTGACCAAATGACCACAAGGAAGAAACACGATATTAGCCTCTTCGTCTAGACACACCTTACATGTCTTCTGCACACGGAGTATCCGGTTTTCCTCTGTAAGTTTATCAATATCTGTGAAAATAGGAAACAAAACTGTGACGACAAAAATGTATCTTATCGAGCTTCAGATACACCGATAATTTTCTTTACACCTAGTTTACATGTAAAAAAGATAAATATTATGTAATATCTACCTTTAGTGATATCTTTCCCTTTCGCTACTTGATCGGTCACGTCGGTTTTACTTTCCAACCGTTTCTCTGCTTCCATGCGGTCGACATTTTCATTTTCAATAATCTGCGGAACAATGTTGTCATTCTCTTCCGCTTCCCAAACTATAGGCAATAATTGTTCGGCACTTAAATCCATTCCTTTGTAAAAAAAAAAATAATAATAATAATGATAAGCAATGTCCTCGAATAATAGCCACAGCCGGTAATTATCAAATATGATCAAAAATTAAGATCAAATGACCTGGTACTATTAAGCTAAAGGAATTATTACATATATATTTATTTTGAATAAAAATGATCCCACATACCATTGCGCTCTTTGAAAACTGTTATCGCCGTAGTGATAAGACTTTTACTGTAACCCATCTCCATAATGCTCAACACAGCCGGATGTTCCAACAAGTTTAAATTCTGCCTTGGTGCTATTTCCTCTTTCTCCTTCAAATAATGAATTACAACGACATCAATAACAGAAAATAAAAATTTTGAAATACGTGTCTCAAATCGCGATACAATTTCATCTTTACATACGATGGGGATGTGCTGTCGGATGCATGAAAATCTAACCATTTGAATCCTTACCAGTACATTAGATGGTGTTATTGTTCCTGACTGGACACCCATTATGTATTTATCACCCTTGGTCAGTCTCATGAACGGACAACACGGAAACCACCGCGCATGCTCGTAAAATGGGTCGTCCTCTGGTTCCCACTCCCTTAATCCTCCTGCACATTGGAAGCATCTGACGTAGTCGTTGGTCCCTGTAAATTCAATATCAATAATTCTACGTTCTAAAATTGAGAACCGAGTCAATTACAACAAAACCAGGAGGCATAGGAAAGAACCTCGAAAACATTCAAACAGGAATAAAAGAGTTTCCAATCAATGTATAATGGTGATCATTATCGCAGCCTTTGCCGTTGGCACCTGTCGAAACCCTACATTGCAAATTTGTCGTTCTGTTGTCGACATCTATGACGGAAATTATCATATTATTTCATCGAAATGCTAGCGATATAAATATCAATATCTTTCTTTGGGGGGAAAAATTAGAATCAGTATCATTACCTTCATAAAAAAGGCCAGCCTTCGACAGTACTTCTGGTCGTTGTCTGAGATAGGCAGGCCATTGCCTGTAGGAGTCCAGACGGTTTGCGAGAACGGCAAATTGTTGATACTTCGGTCGGATGGTATCTAATGTTTCTGTCGAATCAGGGATAGTTATGGTGTCCGAATTATTCATGGAGTCGTTACCTGTATCTGACGTATCTCCTCTGGTATGTTCATCACGTGACTCTACCGTTTGTGTTTCGCTCATTGCTGAATTTTCCGTTTTGGAGCAATGTTCCACTTCATTTCGATGACTGAAATTATCAGAATTTGCCGTAGAATGTATAGTGTCTCCTCCATGTACAGAATTATCAGTCACATCGAGACCCGATGCTTCTGATACGTGTGGGATCACTACGGCATTAGTTTCTGTTTTCTGTAGTGTGATAAAAGTCGAATTTGTGTTAATGTTTGGGTGTGTCTTGTCCTCCGTCCTTCTTCCTTCTGTAGCAAATCCACCACATGCACCAGACAAAGGCATTTCACCTTTCTTGGAGTCATCTACACCAACTTTAGCTTCGCATTCACTTGTTTCAAAGAAAGGACAGGTAGGAAAATTCTCAACATGTACGCTTTTGGGATTATCTTCCTTTTGCCATCCACTGCATTTCAGTCCACAATTATGGCAATTTACCTCGTCCTCGTGCCCTTCGTAATGGAAGCCTGCTTCAGCCATTTCTGTGACACTAACTGCACATGGATAAGGGTAGGAAAAGAAACTTGCAAGACGTGACTGGTAGGACATCTTTGATTTTGATTGTCCATATTCCATCCTTTCAAGTTGACCCAGTAAGCATTTCTTTGCAGTCGACGTTATCATAATGATGATTTTATAATCTGTAATTAAAGTAACATATTATCATCAAAAGTCAAACAAAGCCATTTAATCTTACCTTATATCACCATATTTATTTTACAACAATGCAAATCAACTTTTTTCCAATTTATATTAATCACACTTGCGAGGGGTCTAACTGTGGGAGGAAGCCCTTATATCACTACCTAACACCACTACTAAGTGTCACTACCTAATATAACTACCTTATATCACTACCTAATGTCACTACCTACTGTCACTACCTAATGTCACTACCTAATGTCACTACCTACTGTCACTACCTAATGTCACTACCTAATGTCACTACCTACTGTCACTACCTACTGTCACTACCTAATGTCACTACCTAGTGTCACTACCTACTGTCACTACCTAATGTCACTACCTAATGTCACTACCTACTGTCACTACCTACTGTCACTACCTACTGTCACTACCTAATGTCACTACCTACTGTCACTACCTACTGTCACTACCTAATGTCACTACCTAATGTCACTACCTACTGTCACTACCTAATGTCACTACCTAGTGTCACTACCTACTGTCACTACCTAATGTCACTACCTACTGTCACTACCTAATGTCACTACCTAATGTCACTACCTACTGTCACTACCTACTGTCACTACCTAATGTCACTACCTACTGTCACTACCTACTGTCACTACCTAATGTCACTACCTACTGTCACTACCTACTGTCACTACCTAATGTCACTACCTAGTGTCACTACCTACTGTCACTACCTAATGTCACTACCTACTGTCACTACCTAATGTCACTACCTACTGTCACTACCTAATGTCAGTACCTAATGTCACTACCTAATGTCACTACCTACTGTCACTACCTAATATCACTACCTACTGTCACTACCTAATGTCACTACCTAGTGTCACTACCTACTGTCAGTACCTAATGTCACTACCTAATGTCACTACCTAATGTCACTACCTACTGTCACTATCTAATGTCAGTACCTAATGTCACTACCTAATGTCACTACCTACTGTCACTACCTAATGTCACTACCTACTGTCAGTACCTAATAAACCTACCTAACATCACTACCTAATGTCACTACCTACTGTCACTACCTAATGTCACTACCTACTGTCACTACCTAATGTCACTACTTAGTGTCACTACCTAATGTCACTACCTACTGTCACTACCTAATGTCACTACCTACTGTCACTACCTAATGTCACTACCTAGTGTCACTACCTACTGTCACTACCTACTGTCACTACCTAGTGTCACTACCTAATGTCACTACCTAGTGACTACCTAATGTCACTACCTACTGTCACTACCTAATGTCACTACCTAGTGTCACTACCTAATGTCACTACCTAGTGTCACTACCTAATGTCACTACCTAGTGTCACTAGCTTATGTCACTACCTAATGTCACTACCTAGTGTCAGTACCTAATGCCACTAGCTAATGTCACTACCTAATGTCACTACCTACTGTCACTACCTAATGTCACTACCTCGTGTCAGTACCTAATGTCACTACCTAGTGTCACTACCTACTGTCACTACCTAGTGTCAGTACCTAATGTCACTACCTAATGTCACTACCTAGTGTCACTACCTAATGTAACTACCTAATGTCACTACCTACTGTCACTACCTAGTGTCACTACCTAGTGTCACTCCCTAGTGTCACTGCCTAATGTCACTACCAAACATTACTACCCTATGTCACTCCCTAGTGTCACTCCCTAATGTCACAACCTACTGTCACTACCTAGTGTCACTACCTAATGTCACTACCTTCTATCACTACCTAGTGTCACTACCTAGTGTCAGTACCTAGTGTCATTACCTAACATCATTACCTAGTGTCACTATCTAATATCAATATAGCCGTATCGTTTTAATCCGTGTCACAAAATCAGTAACTTCTAATTGATGAATTAATTTTTGTACTAATTATGTTCCTTCTACTTTCACTTTTTTCAAGTTTCGGTGGCCTAGATATATTTTGATGAAAGTTGAGTGATTATTGACTAAACCTATCTAAAAGTGTAATAAAATGCTATCAATTTTACTTTGTTCTGGCTTTCCTGCGACTCCGTTAAAGATAAACGAAGCAACGTCGCTTTAATTAGAAGGCTAATGATACTATGCACGAGCCATAATATATGTGTTCTTATAGCCCGCCGTATCTGTAGCTTATAGTTGATTAGAATATATATAGAACATACTAAAGCTGCTGCCGGAAGGAAATTTTTAGGTAGGTTGGCCAATAATATCAGTCAACGAATACTGTTCGTGTATATTTTTTATCTCACGAAGGGAATCCCTCCCGTGGTCAGTTCGTACTGTCGCATATCGCCCGTAAGTTGAAACCGGTAAACCTATGTCAATAAGATAACACCCGAAAAATCCCGTTTTTATCTGTCACTTTTTAAAACATACAACACTGACAACAATTGCGTATGGAAAAGGTCGACGTCATTATTATCGAACTTATCCTTATTCTACTATCTGATATGTTCCTATATAAATATGTCGATAGTCACAGAGTAGAATCATATCTCAGTTATTGTTATGAAGATTGTAAAAGAGACATAAGTGAAGAGCACTTTTAAAAATACAAATTTAGAATTAGAAACAGTAAACATAAACTTCATGTTACATCTGTTTCGTCCCTCTAAGACTCGTCAGTGATATTAAGGGCGTAAATTTTCAAGCCATGAAGGCGACTATGAAAATTCAAAGCCAGACTTCCTTACGTTATACATTCGAATTATTCAACGAATAAATAAAATAACCATGTAAATATGTTCATGGATATGCTATTATAAACCCCGTATATTGTAATTTGCTAGCATTTAATAGTAACTTATATTATGGGCGGTTTGATGGCCATGTGGCGTAGTGGAAACGCACTCCGACTTTCACCAAGCCATCCGGGGTTCGATTATCTGGACGTGAAACCACGTGGTATTTCTCTGGGTAATCTAGATGCCCCCCCCAAACCACGTGGTATTTCTCTGGGTAATCTAGATGCCCCCCCCCCAAATGTTGTAAAAGAAATGAAGTTTATACATATTAGAAGATGTATCTACACGGCATCACGTGTCAGAACAGAAGATAGTCAATGGGAAATTAACCTGAAAATAAATACCTACCTACCTATGCATCTCCAAATAAATCTGGGAACTTCGGAGTTTCATCTTCAGTACTAACAAACCAAAAGAGTAGCTTATTCCAGATCGCCATACTTTCATTTTGTTTACTTAGACATGACGTTATATTTATTAAGACATGACCTCATCTATTTTTAGATATGACATTATATATTTAATTTAACATTCCACAAGAAACTATTTTTTATTAAGAAAATACTCCCACGTCCTAATTTTGTATTTAGACGTTGATATTTACGCTTAGTAAAAGTTATCTTCATATGTAAGATACCTATGACTGTACGTGTAAGTATGTTGATTGTAGTAGTGTGATGAAATCCATCATAAGATCAGACGAACACATTGGGCTGAACATCGTTACCCTACTAATCTAGATTAGAATTTGGTCCTCGGTTTGAAAAAGCAGCCCTCAAAACCACAATTAAAAACTGGAGTTGAAATGTTCGATACTCCAAGGACGAAAACGTGTAAACACTCAATGTGTGTAAAATAACTGCAATTGCTGCGCTTACCTGTTAACACACACAGCTCAACCGAAATACATGGCACTTTCTGGCATCTGCAGTGTTTCGCCATTTTATTAAAATATCTAAATGTTTTTGACTTGGGATTTCTGGTGGTAAAGATATAGAAATTTTCACCTGTAGAGAACATTCGAAAATCAAAAACCTATGATCTATTTTAAGTCCTAGGTATCCACACTTGATCTAGTGAACTTTAGTGTTACTCGGTCGGAACGAAACATGTACACCGGCGTTGTAATACGTAGCCAAATATAGATATAAATTTTTAAGTTATATGTAAATAATGTTCGTGCTTTGTAGAACCTATGTACTGTATTAAATGAATTAAGAAATGTATCACTGATTTCGAAATAGTTTCCTCTCATCTACAAAACGTATACGAGTCACACAAGTGAAACAAAGCGTGTGAAAGCTGAAATCTACATATATAATGGCGAATCCAATATTGTAGGTGTTGGTGGTTGGGTGGTAGAAAACCCCATTTTGTATACGTAGTGGTGCAATAAAGCGTAATACTGGGTAGTTTTGTGATAACAGACGCTAGTAAGTATCCTAAATGTGTTTGTACTCTTTTGTACTCTGACTTTGTAACTTTCTAATGAAATAGGACATATATATACTAATCACATATATAAAAATACAACCAGAAAAGTTTCTCGATATTCCCCTATTTAGGATATTGTATATTATATACTGCTGATTAAGATCAATTCCAAAACACAGAGAGCTATTCTCGTATATCTGAAAATAACGCAAGACGTTTCCATATCTAATAAATACGTTTATAACGTATAACTTCCTCGTCTTCAATTATATGTCTAAGTAAACTGTAAATATTTATATATATATATATATATGTTTAATGTTTGCTTTCCTATCATGAAACAAGACTTTTTTCACGGCAAGCCCTGACAATAGTTAATCAATTTCATCATCATCAACGATATCTGTTGAAATACAGTATTGGTTATGAGTTACGTTTGACAAACTCATATATTACTCACTTTGAGAGTATGAGAGGGAACGGACCTAATACCTTTTGTGGTTTGGGAATAGTATTTGTTTATCACAACGACAAAATAGATATCAGCTAAAATATAATTCCTCAACGAAAAAAAAAAACAAACAAACAAACTAAAACAAAATCCAAATCCAATCACTGTTTCTGGAGTCCGGAACTCTTTCACATTAATAAGAAAACATATTTAACGTTTAAACTTAATTTAATTCTGAAATGTGCCAGTTTAATGCATAGACATTACTTTTAGTAAGAATTTCAAATAGAAGGTGGTTCTTCCCAATTTGAATATGATGTTATACTATCCATTTGTATGATGTATTTTTACATTATGGCACTTGTTTTCGTTCATTGATTTATTCTCAGTCGCTTCCAAGGTTTAGACCATTACATCACTGACGATTGCTGGAGGGAGGAAACAGCTTTATGGTGCAATATAATTCATCCTTTAGGTCAACTTTATCTAGCTCTAATCTATAAATGCATGTCTTTTTAATAATCTTCGGTGTTAGACACTGCTGGTGGAATTTTAGTTCCCAAGGATGCTCGTGAACAGTATACTACATTTTAATTCATTCGAATAGTGGCATGGCTCAGAATATACTAATGTTCTTGCTCTATTATTATCAGAAATATAAAAATCACAAAAATTATTCAATTGTCGGGCTAATGCACCTCACCATCTAAATTTTGACATATATTTTCGGTCACTAGAGTCCAAGAAGGACGAAGCTACCGTCTGATGCAGTTTCATTCATTATTCGACTCTACTGTATCTCATTCTTCTATTAACTTATATTATAACGATATTTCCTATACATCTTTGGTTCGAAGGTCACGCGTTACTATATCCAGAAATTAAACGTTTATTTCCACATTAGAATACAGCTTCAATGCTTAAGTTGGTTTTTGTTATCCGTAATGTAAAGTGTGACAGCCACAAGATGTCTTTGATTAATCTAGAAACTAAAATAACCAGATCACTATTACAAAGACTCCTAACAACACGTTCAACATTACAGCCACTCCTAGGGCAACATTTCCGAGATAATGAAGATCCACAAAACAGGGCAACGAGTCCAAGAACATCCATGACTCCTGAGGGCAGTAAAGTGAAGTGGTGTCACGGCACCAATAAAGTGAAGTCACAGGTCACGGGACCAATAAAGTGAAGTGGTGTCCGATAAAGTGTAGTGGGTGAACTTCTTTGTTGAGAATGAAGAGTGGTGCAGTGTTGAGTGGAGATGAAGAAATCCAAACGCTGTTCAGGTTGATGTAAATTTATTGTGTGTAGACATGGAGAGGTGGTACACTCGCATGCCTTCAGGAACCGAATCGACGACTGGCTAAAAACCTAGTCGTATTTATACTAAAAGTCGTAGGCATTGATAATCTAATATTACATATTTGCTAACAAGAAGTGGATAACACATGAGTTATTTACATGGTCTAATGCACACACATAGTGGTAGATTAGGTGGTTTACGACAAGCTAAGGTTTTGCTGACCTGTCCTGCTAGACGGTATTGGTAAGCTTATGTAATTAACCCGGGAGCGAATGTATACTGGACATGTGTGATAGATTATTAACAGAAAGTATGTTCTGGCTTCTGGACAACACGTCTGACTTATGTCTAGTAGAATACAGTTTTGGATAGTTTAATTTAACTTACATATTAACTTTTAATAGTTCAGCAGGAAGTTCGATGAACGCCCACTCTTGGGAAAGCTAGCGCGGGTTGACAAGAAGTGGAACATACTAGGAACTTCACTACGTGTAAATTACATGTGTACCTGATACAACAACTGCCTTTGTAAAAGGAAATAATAAACAATATCGTGACCTCAGCATAACAAGTACTTCCTTCTTTCAAAGTAGATGTCCCAGGGATTGGTGAACTGATGAAACGTACACATCATTGCAGTGATTAAAATGAACACGATTCATACTGGATTGATTTTTCCTTTTTTCAACAGGAGTTATAAATATGTCTTTACCTGGTAAAACATGATCTAGTAGACAATGGAAATAATAAAAAACATGTTCCTTTTTATTACAGTAATTCTTACCGATAAAGAATCATATTTTTCACTCCTGACTCAATAACAAATCAACCCAGATTTTTTTTTTATCAATCACACTTGAAATTATTTTTTTAAATAAACATTTTATTGAAAAGTTACTAATAAATAAAAACCAACATGTAAAATTAAAATTGACAAGAAAGAAACATGTTACAATGCCGATATTTCCTCGTTCTAGCGTTTTTGCTTTCTCCTAGCTATAGAAAAACAATTCTAAAGATTTACATTTACATATCAATGGTCCTGCTATTTTGCCTCAAAGTCAGCCTAATCAGTTCCACGAACGTCCCTTCTGCTTCAACCCAAATCCTGTCATTACTACAGAAGAATGCTTCAGACCGAATTGGACAAGGTTCCTGGCATTCCAGCATAATTAGAAGGGTTTTATAAAATTTTAACCATTTCCCATTTCGGCTCTGCACCTCAGGCCCTTGGGGTTCAGACCTGTCGTTTATACAAAACTTGAGTCCCCTTCATCAAACCGTCCCCACAAGGATGCTTCTGACTAACTTTGATCAAAATCCACTGAATTTTTCTGACAATGGAGGGATAAAAATGTAAAGATGTTATTTGATTTACATAGATACTGGTATTTACAAATATCATACAGTGTACTTTAAAAAAGTAACCAATATTCCTTCAATTCAGAATTATCAACTCATAAACTAAAACTCAGAGATGAAAATTGAAAGTCTTAACAAAGACTGGATATTATCATTTTTTTCTGTGCAGGAATAAATTTTGAATTATCTATTAGCCAGTCAGCTAAACATTTTCGTCCTTAAAAATTGCATAATTAGATACATTGAGGTCGAAGAAAGAGTCATATATAATTAAAATTAGATAAATATCTATACAAATATATGCAAATAATATGTTAGATTACCTCTCTTCATAATGGTGTTCTTCACAACACAAAACTGTGTATATTAATGTCTTCTGTTTACAAATACTTACAAAATATCAAACTAATAAATAGGTATTGAAGAACTGAATTAAGAATCATAGGCTACATGGTAAAGCGTAATAGCAAGCTCTACAAAACATTAAATGTACCAGGTAATTTTTTTTTTCATTTTTATCAATAAATAAACAAACAAATACTTGGGAAAAATTTTTATCTTTGCTCATCTGTTCAGAACTTCTCATATTATCTGAAACAATTAACAAGGAAATATGAAAAATTAAGGAACCTGAAAGCATCTTGGTAAGTCAAAAATGAAAATTAATACCTGCCAGGTTGAATTAGTCTTATAAAATAGCTGTCCGTCTGAAATATACATACAGAATTATCAAATGTTTTTAATTCTGAATATTTCTCTAATAACTCAACAGTCCATGATCATATTAGGTATCAAATATCTTTATAATAAACCTTTGTATTGGATCATACCAAATTTGAAATGGGTCAAACATCAGAAGATGCTCTCTTTATCAAACAAAATGTAACACCTAAATTCAACAACCCCCACCCTGAACACAAAACATGGTCTGTGTGATGTGTAAACATCCGGTAAGTTCAATTCAGCAGGTAATAAGCTTTTTGGACAGAAACAGTACATTAGTGTCTACTGAGAGTGTGAACCCATTTTATTCTTGTTCCTTCTACATCATCAGATATATACCTAACTACTGATGGCCACCTGTCAGCCATTCAGGTTTTCTGACCAGTCCCAGGATCAAAAGGGCATGCGTAGGGGACAAGATAAAAACTAAATAGAGAATGATCCATACAGTACTTATCAAGAAATAACAATAACAAGAATTGTTTAAAGACAAAGGTCAGACCACTGAGGAAAGGCAATTTGACCATTTGATGATACTGGACTAAAAATAAACTTAATAGATATAATCAGGGTCATACAAAAACAAAATAAACTGTTTTAAAATATCTCACCAAAACAGAGGTTTGGTAGATAATCATCCTTGATTTTAAATCCTCATACAATATTATAATATATTAACCAATTATTTTAATATCTTTAGGGCCAAGACCCACAATTGTAGAAAATCACTTCTCCCTTTACCCAGGAATGCTTCAGACCAACTTTGGTGAAAATCAAATCATCCCTACAGGAGTAGGACTTTTGAAAAATTCCTCTACTTCACCTTCATCAAAGAATACTTCTGACCAAATTGTGACAGAATCTTAGTAGTATCTCTAAATAAGAAGGATTTTAAAGAATTTGCTCAATTTCCTCTATTGGACACCATCACTCCCATCCCAGGGGGCCAAGGCCCATCATTTAAACAAAATCAATTTCCCTTCTACAAGGGATGCTTCATATCAAATTTGGACGATCTGGACAAAATTCAATTATGCCTACAGGAGTGGTTATTTCTTTAAACAAGACCCACTTTTTAAACAAAATTGATTTCCCTCCAACCAAGGATACTTATGACCAAACTCGGACAGAATGCAATTATTCCTACAGGAGGAGTCAGTTTTTAAAGTTTGCCGACACTCACTATTTGTAAGAGTCTGTTTACCTTCCTCCAGGATGCTTCTGGCCAAATTTGCACATTTATGACTAGTAGCGATTTGTAAGAAAAGTTGACTGAAGGTGGATGCTGCGGCAAAGCATAAGCACACCAATCCTTTAGAATAGATAAGCTAAATATTGTACTGAGCTTGATGTGCCCTAGGATATTTGTACCTTAAGAAGCTATATGTTTCAACAAGAGGCCCAGAGAGCCTGTATCGCTCACCTGGATCTTTATGACCAACAGTACTATATCTGTGCATATGTTCCATGTTTAACACATTTGACCCCTGTGACCTTGAAAATTGGTCAAGGTCATTTCTTTTAGCAAACTTTGTAGGACACCATAAGAGGAACATAGTAGCCTGATATAATGATTCTATGCCTTCATGTATTTGGGGAGAAGTCGTTTAAAGGTTTTACCATACTTGACCTCTGTGACCTCGAATATGGTCCAGGTTATTTTTGCGCAAACTTTGTTGGGCTTCATCAAAGGAACTTCCAGCCATATATAATGATTCTAGGCCTTCCGGTATTTTGGAAGAAGACACTTAAGGTTTTTTTTAACACATTTGACCTCTGTGACCTTGAATATGGGTAAAGGGTTTTTTTCACAAACTTTGTTGGGCTTCATCAAAGGAACCTTCTAGCCAAATGTGATAACTCTACACCTTTCAGAAGAAGTTGTTTAACTGAAAAGTTGACGGACGCAGGACAGACAGACGACGAACATACAACGGATGACGTGCTATGGCATAACCTCACTTTGCCCTTTGGGCCAGGTGTGCTAATAAAGCAATAATAATGTTAATGCCCTTGGCATGCTCTCACCTGAAATTACTAGGCCTATCAGTTCCTGAGTAGAAGTTGTTTTCAGGTTTTAACAAATTTGAACCCTTTGACCTTGAATATAAGTCACAGTCATTTCTGTTTGCAAACTGCATCAGGTTTCATCCTAGGAATATACCAGCTAAATATCAAACCATTTGGTCCTTCATTTATTGACAAGAAGTTTTTTAAAGGAAAAAGTGATGCTGGATGGACAACGGAAGGACGACGGACACTTCACCAAAAGGGCCAAGTGAGCTAAAAAATGATAGAGAAAATGTAAAGGATCATATGTCAATCTTTTTTCCCTCCAATATTTTTACCCTTAATTTACAGTAAGATATTCAGTAAACATTGCATACAAAATAAAACCTTATTAGATCAGGACACAACAGGTACATCTATCATAGATCGGGAAATACTGATACATAGATGCGACTGGTGTTTAACACTAGGTGTCATATATCTTTGACAACCCCATGCAGCAACCGGCTTAAATGTACCATTCCTCATATATCACCTACATTATATCAAGTAGCAGGTACACCTGTCAGCAGACGGTGTGTTCCCTTTACGCCAACTTTCTTAAAAACACATATGGCAGTTGGTGTTGTTTTTACCATTTAAGTCAACAAAATTGGGGTACCTCATGGGGGCTCTGGGGAACAGTTACTGTGGAGTAGTTACCTGTGACTTGATAATATTTAGCCATAAATGGGGATATTTTCAGATTTTGAATTGAGAATTAAATGGAAATGTTAGGAAAAAAGAAGATTTTTTTGAATCACCAACAGGTAATATACAAAGTCATTATATTATATGGAAAATGATGATATACAGCAAAACAATATTTAACATTACATGAAATTACATTTACATACATAAAAATTTCAAAGGCAATCTTAATAGTCATTATCTTTTTATCTGATGGCGATTCCCTACCTTAGCTCAATTACATTTTTAGAAATACATAATCTATGAGAGTACTGTAACATTCTGTAAACTGGTCAATGTTTTGATCCACTTACTAACACATCGGAGTCCATATACTAAACCTTCAAAAGTACATTCTGTTATCATCAAGTGCAGCTGGTACTATTTACATTGACAAATATATTTTGACAAGTAACCTGCTCGGAGTCACAACCACTCAAGTTGTGTTCTATGACATGGAGTATACAAATAATTTGTAACTCTGACATATATACAAACAGTCTATATTTCAAGTGTGAAGAGACCAGAGTAAAGATAATTGGACCTATAAAATATGGCAGACAAACCATGATAAGATGAAGATGGTTAAATAGATAGTTTGGTCATTTTTGAAAACTTTTCACTTTTTGGTTGTTATGCAGTTTTAACTTTTAAAATCAGATGTCCAAGTATCATACCATGTATTACCTTTAATGAAAGAAGAAAAATAAATTCTTTTGAAAATGGTTGCCATGAAAATAAAAAAATATGTCCATTATCCAGTAAAAATAAAGAACAATATGAAAACGGATTATTTCCTGTTACATATTCCGACATCTGTATCGAAAAAAAAAGCAGTGCAGCAACATACTGATGTTTTGGTTACAATATTCCTTCTAAACACTAACCTTTCAAAAAATCCAACACCGAAAAGAAAGGTTAGTACTCAATTTTTTTTTTACTTGTCACAGGAGTACATCCTTAAATCATACATAACATTTAAATCTTAAAAGGAGGACATCTAGTAAGGGATCCGACTCTGAAAACAAGCTGAAATAATAGACAGGTCTCAGTAGCTTGTTTTACCCCAACCCTAATGTACACTCATCATTTATATGGTGGTGATCAAAAGTAGGGTGTTAGATGGTATTTCCTGTTCTGTAGCTTTGGTAGTTCATATCCTGCCCAATACAGTGTGACCATCACAACCCACATGTCCTCCTAATACATACACATTTTTGTTTTGTAATAACCAGCCTTGTTACAGCATATGTCTGTTGCTGCAATAGAGAAAAGAAATTCAAATACATATTAATTTCTGTCAATAATGAACACTGAGCATAGTTTTGTGTGAAATGGTAAGTTTCACAATAAAATGTATCAGTTCTTAATGACAGTGAATGCATGCAAGACAAAGAAGTGTTTATTATACTAAGTCCATATAAAGGCAATATTTATATTTAGATATGAAATGGGTCCCACAGGAAAACGGTGACCCCACGTCGCTTATATCAAAGTCAAAAAAACATCTGACATATCCCAAATGCAACACTCAGAATACTGTAGTATGATTGCAACTGTTTTTTCTGTGTTTAATGCTTTTCTTTCTTGAATATGTATCTGGAAAAAACATACCTACAATAATATATGTTTAACAAATTTCATGCTTGAACTTGAGGTCTCGGACACTAATGATTATTTTGTTGATATCATACCTTCCTCTACAATGATGTGATCACAGCTTTCCATTTTTTGCCAAGGTTAAGGGACATTTATCACCAAACCACTGGTCATGTTCTTTCTGTGGAATGTCATCAGGCTCCCAGCCTTCCAACTGCCCACCACAACAGTAGCATTCACAAACATCTTTCACACCTTCAAGATACAAAATATAATAATTAAACAAAGAGATCAGGCAGTAGAGCCAACACTGTTCGTTCTAATTGAGTGGGTAGGTGGTTTCTACACTCCTCAGCCGGATACCCGATGATATGCACGGTGATTGATCAATAGACCAAATCAAGTTGCCGAAACCGGTAGACGAACAACATTATAAAGACTGAAGAACCATACACTCTGAGGCCATTGTGATTGATATATTTAACTTAATAATTAAACAAGATGCATCGTCTTCATGTACAATCCTGTCTTAAAGGTCATCAAATCCACTTGTCTATAACAGCTACTAAATTGAGTCCTAATGTAGTAAAACTACACTTTTAAGTAATTTAACTGCCATATAAGGGTCACCTGTGTATAAAGGTCATATTTCTTTCCTCTCCTTAATGGCCTTTATACAGATCAAAACAAGGTTAAAACAATCAATTTTCTGTAATATGTTTCATCTGTTATAAATGCATTGGAATACATTAGTTATTAATTCTGTCATATGATTTGCTGATAGTACATTTGTTTTCTAAAAAATATATGTCAAATCACAAATTTCAACATATCAGATGCTTTATAGAAAAAAAAGTACTTCACATAAAGTTTAATATTTGGTGTTAGGCCTATGTATACCACTGAACAGAAAGAATCAATATGACTCCTCACTGATAACATAAACTTTCAGTATTGGCCATTTGATCTGTTGTAAATGTAGCTAAAGAAGGCAATGGTAAGGATTATTTTGCTATGTCTTGGCTACATAAATTACATGCCGCATCTAGAAGTACAAAGTTTGTAATGCTATCTAATGTCACTGATTCTTACACCTTTTGCAGATAAACATATTTTCCGTTTAAGGTTTTATTTATTGATATTTTTAACGTAATGGTTAAAGAATTTGATTATTTCCTACAGAACATGCACAAATTTCTCATTCAGATAATTATAAAAATTCTGTCATACTCATGCAATAGATATGATGATTCAATGGAAAACTATAAACGATCTTCTTTGTCATTTACAAATACTGGAAAGTAAATGATGGTTAATGATTATCAGGATATAGCAAGGTATCAAATTTCTGGTAATCATCTAATTAATTTAGTTCCTAAATATATACTATTTTTACAACATCTTTTGCTATAAATGCATTCCATTGAGCAATTACTTAATAGTATTAAAGTTAAGATTAATTTTTTCCTTTAAATTTAAGGCAAACAATCATTTTATTTAATAAAGTATATACACCAGAATAAAAAATCTAAATTAAAGGACTTTGATAATTATGTTGTAGAGCAGCAAAGTTTTAAAATTATTGTGTCTTCAATAGTAGAAGCCTTCTAAAATCGACATTTTATAATATGCATGTAGTTGCATTACCGTCTCTATGATCGAAGGGAGATAACTAAAAACAAGAACTCAGTGTAGATAAGGAAATGATCGTCTTCTAGGTTCTAGAAGGATACCAAATGGTATGCAGGGTGCTATTAAAAAGTAAATTAATATCAAGGTAAAAGAAAGGACATTAAACCTTATTTTTGCCTTACATGTGCCTCCTAATAAGTCTGAGGTAAAAATTCTTAACAATTCAATGAATTATATAAATGAGATCAAAAGCGTTATTTCATTATTTAAGGAACATTTGTCAGTTTTAGTCAGTTTTACCTGCGTAAAATAGTCCTGCCCCTGCAAGAGCATGAGGAGTTTGTTTTGAATCCTTAGGCCACCTTTTAAAAGTTTTCAGTCGATCTATAAACAATGCATAATAGATATGACGGGGATATTTTTCTTCTCCTATTGTGTAAAAAGGATTGGATGAGTTTCTGTCTCTTCCATCTAAATATTGGTTAGTTTCACCATCCACTTCAAGATCTTTGATTGGTACACTCTGATATCCTTCATCTATTGAATCATTAGATGCTGCTCCGTCCGCCAATGTCATGGCATGAATCCCGTTAACAATACCATGGTTAAACAGTGATTCAAAATTAGGTTCACGCCACTTGAACCTTTCACATGTTGGGAAATGTCTGTAGTGATTTATATGAACATTGTCTCCCTCTTCTATACCAACAAGCACACCACCACAATACACACATTGTACTTTCCGTTTTTCCTCATCAATACTGAAAAAACCTTCGTCAATGAGTTCCTTCTTGAGAGATTCACCGATACTAGGCCATTTATAGAAACTCTTGTTGCGTAGCTCTGGGTCTCTTAGATGTTTATATCTTTCTCTTGGAGGTGGGGGAGCATAATCCATGGTCACAAGGATAAGGAATTCCTCCCCATCCTGGAAATTCTCTTGTCAGTACAATCTGTAACAGAGAGAGTGTTATTTAACTGACAAATTATTTAGCAGCAAAAGGAAAGCAAATTTCTATTTCCACCTGAACTAACAGTGTGTAAGTTGAGACATTAGAACACATTTTGAGTCAATAAGGAAAGCTTTATACAAACAGGAATCTCTTTCTATTACTATATGAGTATATACAGTCTAATCTGCTAATGTGTATTAAATTTCCTAGCAGTCTTATTCTTTAAGCAGTTCCATACCTTAGCAAAAGTGACCATGACCAAGACAAATAACAGATCCCAAAGGGATTTTAACAACCACTTTTCCTGTCTTTTTCATCCTTTCCTCCATTTTTGCTCATCATGTTACTGTATTTGAAAATTCTTCCTACAGAAACATTGACAATAAAACAATTAAATAAGTATTTATATAATACTCCTAATTTCTATGTTAATGACCATATCCACTAAACAACTACTGATCTGAGTACATCTTCACTACATTAGATGATCTGACCACACTGGGACATTGTACAATGATATTTCGCTTACAAGATGGTCGCCTGTCGACCATTTGGGTTTTTATTAAACGGGTACATTAGTACAACTAGGGGCCAAAAACAGCAACACAAATACAAGGTTTGAGAAAAATTGATCAAGTACCACTCTAGAAATAGCAATAATAAACTTTCATAGTCAAAATCCAAGATGGTCGCCTGTCAGTCACTTCCTTTTTTCTCATCAGTTCCAAAATCAAATGCGCACAAAGAGGGACCAGAGGAAAACTACAAATGAATTTAGAGAATATCAATCCAGTGCTTCTCAAGAAAAACAAGGTCTGAATCCAAGATGACCATCTGTAAGCCATTTTGTGTCTCTGATCTGTCCTGAAATGAAAAGGGCACAACAATAGGGGCAGAGGGGAACTTATGTATGAATTTGTATATGATCCATCCAGCACCTCTCTGAAAGTGGTGATAACAAACTTTTACAGTCAAAATCCAAGAAAGCTACCAGTCAGCCATATTTTTTCCTAATTAGCCTCAAAACCAAACTGGCACAACTTATAGGGACAAAGGGGGAACCTACATGTGAAATTTGAGAAAGATTCATGGAGTACTTCTCAGCATCAAATGGGCACAACCAAGCACTTTTTACATGAGTGGTCATAACACATTGTGTTACATGTGTATTGTACTTATAACTGAGTAGTTAGGTTTTATTATATGATTATCAATTACCAGATTGAAGTGGTTTGGTTTAACAATTTGTGTAAAATAAAATACACATATTTTCAATTTTTGTGTTGGCAAATGTAGCATATCAGATAAATATCTCAGTCTTTGAAAGAGATAACACCATTTTTCTGGTCATTTTTTTTTTAAAAAGGCACTTAATGATTTACTGGGTTTTTTTATGTGTCTGAGCTCAGATTATGTCTACCCTCTCTAATGCATCCTTGCGAATCCAAATATGTATAAAACAGCTGGAATGGGATAATGATTTAGAGAAAATGTAAGTACCATATACAATCATAATAGGCCTACTTCAGGGACGTATCATAGAATCATATTTAGGAATATTTCCACAGCCAACCAGTTTTGATCACGCTCACCTGTCTACCCTTCTCAGCTCCGCTGGAAAAATCTCTGCCAGTGGTTAGTGAAATATTTCATTTGTTGTCACTGAAAAGACAATCACTTGTGAAGCAAAATTTTAACTAACAATATACTTATTTCTTGTCTGGACACACTCACAGCTATGAAATTATACAGGATCTGCTATTTTGGTTTTATTTATATTTGAAAAAAATCACTCAGCACTTGTTAACTAGAGAAGTGACTGATGAACAATTGTGCCAAATGCAAAGTAAGAAGGGGCGTAACTCTGGTACCTCTGGATGTATTAAACAACACATTTGGGTCTCGATAACAATGATCGCCAATACTAAAGCAATATGACTGTCGTGCTGAGTACATTTAAGCGTAAGCTTCAAACTATATTTTACCAGAAAATGTTTCTTATTTTACATATAAAATATCATAACTATTCTTATTACGATGGAATGTAGGGTATTCCCCTTTGGATTCCCGTCAACTCCTTCGTTATGTAGTGCACTTAGCAGCGACGAAGAAACATTGGGAAAAATCCAAAGCATGGGTTAATAATTGAAATTTGTATACGACAAAATTATGTCTAAGGATTGATTTTCATTGTTATGCAATTGTTGATGACAAACAAGACGAAACTGCAAGTACAAAACTGAAACTCCATCATTACGCCACAGAAAACTATAATATTTTGTACATGTGAGACGTCATTATCATGTTATTGGACTGGAACATCAAAAGAAACGTTGCCATACCCTATAGAAGATCAGTGTAATTCGGAATGGGATAAAAAAAAGGTTCTGTGGTCCCCATCAATCTGTCCATCACTCTGTCCATCACTTGAAAAACAATAACGACATGTCCATCACTTGAAAAACAATAACGACACATCCGTAGTATAACAAATTACAGCCCAGCACGCCCGGAGAAACCGACACAGTCCGGGTTTCATTTGCACCTAAGCCAAGTTAAGATTGACTTATATATTGTGTTATATGCAAAGATATTAACAACAAAATTAACAGAAATTTTCGACTTATGGGTATTAGAAATCAGTGATGTCGCAAGAATTCTACATAAATCTTGTTTTTTACAATAGCAGGACTGTCCGAACTTTTATATCGATTCACGTATTGTTAAATTTGCCTTATATATGAATAAATTTATTATCTTTATCCAGAAATAATGAAAAAAATATTTCAAAAATGACAAAATCATTACTATTTGAAATAATCGATATCGCAATAATGCGTTCGCATCCTGTTATTTGCATTGTTGAAATGTATGAAAAACTATTTGGTGCTAGAGCTGTTATGTATTTACTATTTTTGTTATTTCCGGAATTTGGGACACGTCTTCCGGCTTTGTAATTGGTCCCGCCCAAATTGTAACTCTCTAGTATGAAACCAATAAACGGTCTCATGCGTTGAAGGGGTGTCGGGAATTTTCGTACCAAAGAATTTTCGTCCGAGGGGAATGTTCGTAGCACTCTGGATATAGATAGACAGAGTGTAAATAACCAATTATAACACCCTCCGCTGTGTTGATAATGAAAATTTGATGTTTTAGAAGTTTACACAATGATTTTTACCCAAGTACTGGTACGCGTCTGTTGTTGGCCGACAGGCGTGTCGCCTCACACGTCCCCATTGTTTTTTTCAAGCCACAGAGGCGCTACTTACCTAGCCTGGCACAGGTGTGATTATGAGTTTAGATGACATCTCTATACTGTGAACTGTGCTTACAAATCAAGACTGGTGATCTTATTGTTATTTTTACAATCGTAAAATTCTAATTATCATTTCGGCTGTCTCGCAAATAATAGTAGTACGAAAATACCCGGGACGAAAATTCTTCGGTACGAAAATTCACGGGATAGGACCCGTTGAAGGCATGGCCGGCTTCAGGTTTTCTGACAGACACAACAAGAGTGTTCTAAAATTACTATGCTAAAATGATCGCCGCTACAGACGGTTCCATCCCACTGAGTGGGATGCAAGTCGCCCCCTCACGTCGCCAGAGCACAGAAGTTCGTCGACGAGACGATACCCGGACAAGGGAGGAGACGAAAAACCTGGCGACCAACCAAGAGTAAATCATTGTGAAAATGAAATCAGTACTTGTTTTAGGACAGCTTCGTCAGAAGATTGTCAGAATAGAGACAGGAAAATAACACCGTCCCATTTCTAGGACTGCATGCATACGGAATTAGGGGTAGGGAGATAAAGAACATGCGAGCTAAGTTCTGCCTCTTTATTAGAAAACTTCCGTCAGACGTGGACTTTCTCCTGGATAGATCGAATGGCATCTCTCTTTCTAGAACAGCCGCGAGTATAGTCACACAACTGATTGAACTAATAGTCTACTTTCGGCAGTTAGGAGTTCAACCAGTGGTTGTTGGGTCCCTTTTTCCAAGACTAAAGCCCAGATACAAATATGGCGATTATGTACAACAACAAGAAGAAGGTCAACTTCATATGGAAACAGTACACTTGCCAAGGTGATTTCCATTTTTGAATCACAAGTTGATGAAGAGCAGCCTTTTCCGGGAAAACGGGGTTCATGGTAAAGTTCGAACCAGGAAGTTTTTCTTCAGTGTCGTGTTTGCAGTTCAACGATGCTAAACAAAAAGGCATTTTTTAGAGCAACCAATCCTCCAAATGGAGTCCCGTTGACGCTCGAGTTATACACTCTCTTATCCTTATCTCAATAGAAATTAAAATTAATTTATGATTCAATACACAACACAAGAACACCTTTAAGTTACTGATATGTGACTTTTATGGCCATTACTTGATTAATATATACTCCAGTTGTAATATATATAAATCTATGTGATAAGTTAAATAGATACGGGAATGGACATAAGGATGGGTGACCCAGATTGTAAATAACCCGACCGTACCGTTGTTTTATTAGTGGTTTTAAATAGTAATAATTCTGTCATTTTTCTATCTTCATATTAGTATTTTCAGAGACATATAACACCAGACACGTATAATACATACATATATACTGTATTATACGTCCCTGATAACACGTGTGATATAAACGTCTCTGGTATTTTGTTGCCATTTCACGATTATTTTGTTCGTGTTGTTAATATAAAGTATGTGATAGAGTTTAAAATGGATACAAGCATAGAAAGAAAGTCAATAACACAATCCAATCTCTTTATTGCGATCATTCTAATTTTAAATGCACGTGATTCATGTATTTTGTATCTTATGTTATCTTTTCATGATATATCAGTGGTTATTTTTGATGAATGTGATACAGTTCAATAACAAATTTTCTCGCTGTTTCTGAATTATCATATTTATTTTAATAGAAATAAAAGCCCGGGAGGACATTTTTAAAAATATTTTTTGCATTATTTCTTGATTATGATACTCATTTTATTCACATGCATGTAGATAATACAAATTTATCGATACGTGAATAGAAATAAAACTCGTGCGCAGCTGATTTCGCAAAGAACACGAACCGAGCTCATTGTTGCAATATCACGATTTTTTCTGTGTTGAAATGTTGGTTTTGTCAATATTTTTGCATGTGTGACAGTTTAACGCTTAATATAAAAAAATAAAAGTCCGGACGGTCAATGTATAATTCCCGAGCGGTGGCGGACTGTGCCGGGTGGTACCGGGGAATTCCGGACTGTAGTTAATATCACCCAACTCTTTGGGGTTACTTTCGTTTATCCGATCGCATCGACACGCAGGTGGCACGGTTTCGTTCAGTATAAAAGAGCAGAGTCAAACCGCAACGGAAACGAACCAGATCGATCGTTTATAGGTTCCACCGGTTTGT
This sequence comes from Ylistrum balloti, assembly GCF_031769215.1. Taxonomy (NCBI): domain Eukaryota; kingdom Metazoa; phylum Mollusca; class Bivalvia; order Pectinida; family Pectinidae; genus Ylistrum; species Ylistrum balloti. The sequence goes on along the minus strand of NW_026782003.1, from coordinate 537,502 downwards.
ACGTTACAACTGCATAAACGAAAGGGCCCTTGTACGAGAGAGCTCGAAGCGGCTTGGTAATCAAGGAGCAATTAAAAGCGGTATCGGAGTTTATCAGAAGACGTTAGTAAGAGACAAAAAGCGTCGTAATCTTAGTAAATCATTTTTTTTAAATAATTTCATTCAATCTATATAAGCCTTTATGTCTTTTGTTTAATCCATAAAAATCTTTCCCCACTGTGGCTTGTCATAACTAGTATTATGTACATGGCAGTGACTGAAATATGTTTTGATCCGGAGACCACGGACGAACGCATGTGCAATAAGATTACTCCAGTTCACAACGGAGTTAGGCCTTCATCTATATATCTACATGCAATAACAAGAGACCCATGAGTCTCAATGATCACCTGACTAATTTCAATCAAAGTTTGAAATGCAAAGAGTTATAAACTCCGTAAATTACATCAAATCTGATTCAGTTTTTGAGTCGGTGAAGGTCAAATTCAGAATCTTTACTACACGGATACATTTCTGTGAGTTCACGGAATCCGAATGCGCATGAATTCTATCCTTTTCGATAATGTTCTTCTGTACAGCTAAAACCTTCAAGTTTTAAATGTACACAAACAGATCCCATTGTTGAACTAATTCGGCTCATTCCCCGAACACCAACTCTGCCAACTTGAAAGGAGGGTGTTTATAAAGGGAATCCTTTGATGTTAAAGTTATAGTCTGTTTCAACTAAGAATGTCAACTTGTCCTTGTAAATAGGATACGTACATATCAATAAGGAAATAGGTAAAGTTTTTTTTGTTTTACATATATAAATGTATGTTGCAACATTATCCACATCTTAGCATTAAATAAATTATTATCTAATATAAATAGTAAACCCCTAAATGACTGAATTAGCACTATGTATGACAATACATTATCCATTTATCTAGATATTATGTCCTTTTACAACCTGTGATAATCAAGTAATCCATAAGTCCAGAAAACACTAAACACTCTATCCAAGATGCAGAAGCTCGGATGCTGAATCGGCATAGGTCATCAGGTCGATTGTCCCAGTCTGGTAACGGTCCTTCAAGGTGGCCAGGCATCTGTCAATGTTGGCGTATTTCTTCTTCCGGGGTTGAATGGTGCCTCCTGCGTCTCTCTGAATCCGGCTGATGTCGTTCATGTTCTGTATGTCCTTAAACGTCTGGATGATGGTGTAGATGTTGGGGTGGGCATGCAGTACCTTCTTCAGTTTTCCGTGCCAAGCTTCCAGATGGTTGGTAGTCCGGGGTCCCTCGGTTGAGAAGTGGTTCAAGGTGGTACGATCTCCCTCTATCCATTGTGTGCAGCTACTTCAAAATCGACGAAGGCTGTAGTGGGTCGGAATGGAATGTCGAAGTGTGCCATGTGATCCTGGAGAAGGGTGAAGAAACGGCTGTAGATTGCCTGGCTCTTTCCGGGAAGTAATGCGTATACGACTGGTGTCATGGTGCCTTCATTCTGTACATGGACGCTGAAAATCTGATGAAACATTGTTGGACAGTTGTAGAAAGTTCCGTCACAGAAGAAGGTGTCAGATGCTGCAAGTTCGGCCAGGTTCTCCGACGAAGCGAATGCGATCATCCTGTTGTTCTGTTCACCGTCGTCAAAGAGGAGAAATGGTTCGCCTGTAGATGCTTCTATCCATCTTCCATCCAAGGTGATGTCGGCCAAAGTCTTTGGTAGTGGAGGAGTCTGCTTGCGGCGAGCACGGTAAAGAGACGGTTTCGCTGTGTAGAATGTTGGTAGTCGCTGGACCACGGTCATCCCAGTCGAGTTGATTGAGCTCTTCCTAAAAGATGGACGGAATAGGCTGGACCGATTATACGCATTTGTTGGTGATCTGGTTCATGATCTGTTTGGCTACAACACTGGCTGGGTCTGAGGCGTGGGTGTGTGGATTTCTTCCGAAGTTAGCTGGTATGTTGTCGATTGTCGAGAGTGATGCTGAGCAGTCTGAGGTCGAACATCTCCAGAATGTCCTGCTGCCGTTCTTTCGAATCTGTCTGAAGATGAATCCATTATGTGAAAGGTTCTGTCCGCCTCTTCTGTTGGTGATGAACTTAACGTTGATCTGAGCATTAGCCATACTGTCCTTGTATCAAACAACAAAGATAATAATATCACTCAAATTAAACACAATTTACATAAAAACTGAGAGAAAATACAAGATTAACTAATTTACACAAAAACTGAGAGAAAATACAAGATTAACTAATATATGACAAAAGTTACAATTTACACAAAAACTGATAGAAAATATAAGATTAACTAATATTTGACAAAAGTTACAATTTACACAAAAACTGAGAGAAAATACAAGATTAACTAATATATATATATGACAAAAGTTATGATTTGACAATATATATCTGTGACAAAAGTATAGTAATAAATCAAGCAATGATTGAGATATTGATCTTTCAAAGTGCAGATTGAAATATGATAATTTCCCAAAATGAACTTGGCTTTTATACATTTCCCATTGAATAGCTTGGGATTTAAACAGATTTAACACAGATATTTGATTCCTTTATTTTACAGTTATTAACAGTTTTCAGTTTTCTGAACATTTATCAGAATCAGAACTTAATCATCTGATTTACCTATTTTCTGAACAGTTATCAGAATTTACCTGTGCAAGTTACCTGTGCTACAATTCTAAAACAGCCTATCATCCACTATCATCACAGTTGACCTCCTATGTAAACATGTTGTCATATACAGAGTTGGTGTTCGGGGAAGAAGACCCCACTAATTCGAGGTCTTAATGGTAGAAGGCTACATACAGGCCGGTCCAACGTGTTTGGTATGATGAGCATGTAATTTAATTTTTAATGAATATCACGTGTCGGTGAAAAAAAGTTTGCTATTTCAATTCATGGCAGACTATTTTTTACTGTCAAATTGATATAACAAACACCACTTATTATCATCGTGTCACACACACACACACACACACACACACACACAGATAGAAAATTAATCAGGGATATAATTGTTTGTCATGTTAAGTGATTAATTTTATCTGTATATATTGGTATGTACTCTTTGTTCAATTATTTGCACAAGCACATTGTTTATGGCGTAGATGCGATATAGCAACCATTCATATATTTGGTGCCAATTAAATCAGCTACGAAAATTGCACAAAAGACACTTATCAAATGAATAGCATTTCAGCTGATACAAATTTAGAATTTGATACAGTAGAACAAACTAAATAACTAAACTGCATCACACAGTTCTTGCCTCCTTCCAGGGTTCGACAATGATGCCAAGGACCAAAAGTTTAAAACCCAGGAGACACTGATGAAAATCCAAAATGATCGAAAGAAAAGTCAACATCTAGATGTGGAGTTGCTCGAGCTCGATGATTTACTAAAATTTTTATATATTATGATCTGATCATTCCAGACGAGCGTCAGATACATGTGAATTTTCTGAACCGTGCCGCTGGTTTTTCTAGTCTATATCACATTTGTCTGGAAAGCTTGACTGTGTTCAGAATAGTTTTACAACAACAATTAAATACACGTCGATATTTACATAAATTATTTTTAAGGCATCTAATTTATCATTGTTATCAGTCTCCGCAATAAAATTCACATAAACATATTCATTTTTACTAAAATTATCGTTTCCACAAGAAAAAAAAGTAACATAAGAACGATTACAGGATCGCCGTGATCTTGCGATCTAAAAATACCAAGCCGACGGCTACAAACAGGGACGTACGGTACGGTCTCATTAGTCGTGTTCGTAATGCGCTCAAAACGTTCGTCAACATTTTAAATGTAGCACTTTTGGACCTGTCGAATTGAAATATTAACACGATGCTGTGTCGCAGCTCATCAGAAAGCGCAATAATACCAGTAGGACAACAAGTATTTTATAAACTAACAACTCTAGTCCAACTGGATCAACGAAAATGGCCCTTAAAGTGCCAGGTTTTTTTTCGAATTCATTCATATATGGAATTTGAATTTCGATATACTGTACATGGTGTATCAATGCCAGTTATTTTAGCTTGGTGGCCTGTATATCTGTTGAAACCAAGAAGTCTTACTCTGATGGAACCGATGCTACGCCAGATCAAAGGAAATTTGACTAACGTCTTAGGGTAAGAACAACCATTAAGAATTCGTTTGAACGCATGAAAGGGCACTAGAGATGCTCACAGAGTAGACTCGATTTGTAGTTATTGATTATCATGTTCTGTATAACGTGTGGTGAATACTCGACAGATCGGCAGTGGACAGATCTGTGAGGAAGGAGGTATATTTGGTGAATACTCGACAGAGCGGCACTGGACAGATCTGTGAGGAAGGAGGTATATTTGGTGAATACTCGACAGATCGGCAGTGGACAGATCTGTGAGGAAGGAGGTATATTTGGTGAATACTCGACAGAGCGGCAGTGGACAGATCTGTGAGGAAGGAGGTATATTTGGTGAATACTCGACAGATCGGCAGTGGACAGATCTGTGAGGAAGGAGGTATATTTGGTGAATACTCGACAGATCGGCACTGGACAGATCTGTGAGGAAGGAGGTATATTTGGTGAATACTCGACAGATCGGCACTGGACAGATCTGTGAGGAAGGAGGTATATTTGGTGAATACTCGACAGATCGGCACTGGACAGATCTGTGAGGAAGGAGGTATATTTGGTGAATACTCGACAGATCGGCAGTGGACAGATCTGTGAGGAAGGAGGTATACTTAGTGAATACTCGACAGATCGGCACTGGACAGATCTGTGAGGATGGAGGTATATTTGGTGAATACTCGACAGATCGGCACTGGACAGATCTGTGAGGATGGAGGTATATTTGGTGAATACTCGACAGATCGGCACTGGACAGATCTGTGAGGAAGGAGGTATATTTGGTGAATACTCGACAGATCGGCATTGGACAGATCTGTGAGGAAGTTTCATAGACTACGTAATGTGACACTTAGTGTGACGCAACTATTAAGAAAATCAGTCAGGAATCCCAGAGACATGAGTGACGCAAATGAATGGCACATTGACCAGGTTTCGATTTGCTGCAAGGTCTCTAACCTCTATTTTTTTCCTGCTCGCATTTTGTTTATAAGAACGCACGTTAATTAAATATGCAATTGTTGCCCTTTTCCCCAAATTGTTCATGATATTACCAGAACGAGGTTGATCGTCGAGTAGTAAATGCTTGACGAGACTTTGATCACCTACTTTATTGTTAATTGTTGCTAACGTCCTATTAACAGCCAGGGTAATTTAAGAACGTGCCGGGTTTGAGTGGTAGGAGAACGCCTTAGTTCCAGGAGAAAAACCACCGACCTGTGGCAAGTACATTGTACCCAGCGATTGCTCAACTTTGGCCGCGAACGCCTACACAGAGCTTGGGATGTGATATTGACTATCTTTTCACCTTTACTCGATCTCATTTATCTTTCTAATACTTTATACCGTAGACAGAGATATAACATGGATATGTTACAACTTACCTTTCATTGTGTGTTACATTGGACACAGTGAGATAAGATATTACAAGGAACAAACACTGATTAGTCAGTTTGACATTGCCGTTTACAGAAGGAGTTTTGTCATTCACCTGAAGACTACAACTGTCTACAGTGTACCTGTCGATTCTATCATTTGGGGAAGTCACTATCCCCTGTCGCCGACTTTTAAACACAAAGAATATATCACAAATTCGATGAAACGGTAGTATAATATTAACAAACGATTTATAGGAAAACACACGTGACAATTAAATGCATGTTAGGCCAGGCGATCAAAGAGGTCAAGTGTCTCTTGTTTCATTGACGCTAATGATCCGACAATAAAACCACAGTTTTATGTAAGAATTCCAAATTACATCGATATTCATATCGCACGAGTACGAAAGCGTGTTAGACTTACATAGGAATATATTTTCTCTGAATGCTAAGATAATTGATCTGGCTGCCGTCACATAATTATCAGCCATTTGTGATGCCACATTGAAATTAAATGACAGCCATCAGATATTTAAGTGGCATTATAGTTTCGTTTCCTTTATTGCTGCTTTACGTCCTATTAACGGACGTGCCAGGTTTGGGTGGTAGAAGAAATCCTGAGTTTCCCCAGAAAAAAAAAACGACCTGTGACCAGTACCTGGTGACTGCACCACGTCCACCTCGAACCCGCGACACAGAGGTTACGCCTTAACCAGTCGGCCACTGCGGTCCGACATTTTTAAGTGACAGACGCCAGGTAAAATATCTTCGCATTCAGGAAAAAACATGCCTATGTGAGCCTAGTACTAACATGATCTGATGTTACATTGTATATTTCCAAACCCAATCACAATGGCGACAACAAAGTTTGCTTCTGAGTGGGATTCAAAGATCGCAATCTTTAGTGTTTCTCATATTCAATTAACAGAAAATTAATGCAAAACGTATTAGCTATTATTAATAGTATTACTAATAAGAAAATGAAACCTCAGATTGTATCCTGGAATTCAGACTGGTCTTACCAGTGTATACCATTTATATTTGATTGGTCGATATGATCCACACGGTAAAAATGTTTAATGATGCACCTAAGTCACGAAATGAAACTGTACAAACATTTCTATACAAAACACCACTAGAAGATAAAATGACATGAAATGAATATGACATTAACACAGACCAGTTTTGTCATGTTCACAAACACATATGTCACAAATCCGTCGTGTTTAAAACAAATTCGTATTAATTCGTACCAATCAATTATATCTGATGTTGTTTTCTGCGATAACGGGTAAAACAAGTGATTGCATTTGTTGTAGAAATATAAAACGGTAGTAGATATCTATCAATGATTTAACGGAAATAAACTTTTCTTGTTCAAATGGTGACTTTTACAGTGACAGTGTCGGTATATAAGATAACTACTTTTTAAAAAGCTTAACTGAACCGTTCAGGCAGATGTTTGGACTAACCACTTAAGCTTAGACATCATAGATATCAGTCATTATGAAGCTTTATCAACAGATGACAGTGAGATCACACCACATCGTCCTTACACAGAATATCTACCGCCACAGTAAGTGCGCTATGTCTCGCCAATAAAATGAGGATTTACGTCCCCAGTTTCAAGTTCATAATGCGATACATCTGATATTGTATTAGTCACATTCACGAGATGGACACTGTGTAACAGTGGGTTCCCAGCATTTTATCTCTAACGAACTTTCCATGATTTCATATATATACTTTAGTTAAACAGACCAGAAGGGGCGGACGATTGTAATATACATGTTTTAATACCTTACCTGTAAGTCGTGAAATGATCGGTAATGTTTCCTAAGGATCAGACTTCAAATATCTTACCTTGACGGACAAATCAACTTCACGAATTTTCAACAAGTTCTATTTTACTCTGGTGTAATCATAACAGATTATCAGGTAGTGTCCCCGTATATAACGGACTGTTATGTGGTGTCCACGTACACAACAAATCGCCACGTGATGTCTTCATACACAACAGATAACCATGTGGTGTCCTCATACAAAACAGATCACCATGTGGTATCCCCATACAAAACAGATCACGTTGTGGTGTCCCCATACACAACACATCACCATGTGGTGTCCCCATACACAACAGATCACGTTGTGGTGTCCCCATACAAAACACATTGTCCTGTCCCCATACACAACACATCACCATGTGGTGTCCCCATACACAACAAATCACCATGTGGTGTCCTGTCCCCATACACAACACATCACCATGTGGTGTCCCCATACACAACAGATCACGTTGTGGTGTCCCCATACACAAGAAATCACCATGTGTTGTCCCAATACACAACACATCACAATGTGGTGTTCCAATACACAACACACCACCATGTGGTGTCCCCATACACAACAAATCACCATGTGGTGTCCCCATACACAAGAAATCACCATGTGTTGTCCCAATACACAACACATCACCATGTGGTATCCCCATACACAACACATCACCATGTGGTGTCCCCATACACAACAAATCACCATGTGGTGTCCCCATACACAACACATCACCATGTGGTGTCCCCATACACAACACATCACCATGTGGTGTCCTGTCCCCATACACAACACATCACCATGTGGTGTCCCCATACACAACAAATCACGTTGTGGTGTCCCCATACACAACACATCACCATGTGGTGTCCCCATACACAACACATCACCATGTGGTATCCCCATACACAACACATCACGTTGTGGTGTCCCCATACACAACACATCACCATATGGTGTCCCCATACACAACACATCACCATGTGGTGTCCCCATACACAACACATCACCATGTGGTGTCCACATGCACAACACATCACCATGTGGTATCCCCATACACAACAGATCACATTGTGGTGTCCTCATACACAACACATCACCATGTGGTGTCTCAATACACAACAAAATGTCAGGTTTTATCACTGAATGTACAGAGGTGACCTTGTTGACAAATTCATCAGTCATTAATTTACGAACAAAAAAAACAAAAGTCCATGTTGATAATGATAAGTTTATTGTCCCTAATGGCTACAAGTAGTCACATAAAAGACAAATTCCTCTTCTACACATTTCCCTTCATATGACATTCATTACAAGCAGTCCACTACAATACATATGATTTTCCTATATCTTTAGCATTATTGTTTACATTCACAATGTACAACTACAGCCAGAAACTGAAATTACTCATAATAGTGATACATGAGAAGTCAGGTAGGTATAAAACTAGAACATAGATCAACAAACTAGAAAAAACTTAGAGCCAACATATGACGTCGTATGTGTAGGGAAGACACAGACTGTACTTACATATGACTTCCTATGTGTAGGGAAGATACAGACTGTACTGTTGTGAATTTTTCTGATGAAAAATGATCGAGTATGAAAGTTGGAAGATGGATGGTCCAGCAGCAAGATCTACATACTTTTAAGGAGATCTGTTTACAACAGGTACCAGTTACATATTTTATTAATTTACAGTTGTCTAAATAATTGAGCACAGAAATCAGTGCACCTCTACTCTTAAGTATCTAAAAAAGTCAAACTATCTGTTGACACTTCTATTTTCTTTACACTTACTCTATATTCGGATAGTCCAAATACCACTGTGTCCAGATTTATGGACTCTGTTGGCTAGAAAGAAAAATCAATGCTATAGAAATGTTGTCAGAGAAAATCATAATTAATATCCTCTACCATAAATGCAACTATTAATTGGGTACAGATATCTCACTGTAATTACCTAAAAGAAGTGATCATTGTACTATTATAATGGAAGCTTCTAAAGATGTTCATGTAAGGGAGGTAACTCTATATGTCTAATTTCATGTTGGCATAATGGATGAATGAATGAACGTACACAAACATGTATGTACTGATGTTTTACGTCTGCCAGTACCAGTAATTGTTAAAATGAAACAAGAATTTAATGCCATGAATTACTACATACATTGGAATTACTTGCATTTCAAGATCACATCAAGACTATGATAAAATCATCTAGACATATCTCAGATAAGATCATTATGACATATCTCAGATAAGATCATTATGATATATCTCAGATAAGATCATCATGCCATATCTAACATAGATCATCAAGACATATCTTGCATAACATCATCAAGACATCTAAGATATGTCTTGTAAGATATCAAAAGACCTAAATTTATGATAAACATAATGTAAGAACAGATCAATAAAACAGAAGATCTACATTGTGGAAGCCACCAAAATGATGTCCAAAATCAATTCTGCATTATGTGAGTTTAGTTTATGAAGTGTGAACACCCAATGAGTATCAAAAAAATTACCACAAACCTTAGGAATGCTTACAGCATGAAATGGATATGAGATGTAACTTACTATATACACCTGATTGGTCCTAGGTTTTCATACAGACAACAGAATTCAAAGACTAAAAGTTAACACTTTTGAAAGAATTTGAGTATTATCATGATAAAATGAACACAAAATAAAAAGGTTTTGCAAACAAACAAGAAAAAAAATTTGAACACATGACAATTTTGTATTGCTGTGTCCAACATGATCCAAATTAAATCATTTTAGTGTGTAAGCACTGATGTTTGCTTTCACTTTTCAACAGACACATGAATGAAGCAGACAACACACATATATGTACATACATCTTCACTACTTTAGGAATTCATTATAATAGTAGATAGTGTCATGTTTTTATCTGATTCAGCACTAACTATCTTGTAAAGGTGTATTTGTTAATGTATCAGTGTTTCAAACAAGTTTCAGAAATCTCTTTTTGTAATTAGTTCAAGTTTTATATAATGATTTGGGAATACTTCCCAGGCAAATTAATAGGATACAGTGATTAATATTACCATCCTTCTCTGGTGCAGAAAACTTTGTGTTTGTTTATACTTAACTTGCCAGTATATTGTGTTGTGACCTGGACATAACTGCTGCCTGTTACTTTCATTGTTTTTGTTTGGGAGGGGGGATTTACTGTGATTAGCAGGTCAACCCTGGAACCTGGAATATTCTGTCACAAACTTTTCTCAGTGTCTCAGGCATCATTAATGTTTTAGTGATTTTCTCTGTTGACATCCCTAAAACATTTCAATACTAAAAATTATATCTGTCTTACTTTTTTAGAATTGAAAACAAAAATCCATGCATCATTTGGTTTCTTTTTCTCTTTCTTTCTGTTTTTTTTGTCATTCCAGATTAAAAAAATGTTTACTCACTGGGACTGAAAAATCATATACATGAACTTTGTGAGAGTCAAAAATGTAGTTTTCCAAAAGAGAACTAATTTGATGGCACTTGAGTTCCTGAGATAATAAAATTTTACAAAACCAGTTGTACTATAAACCAATGTCTTTTTTTTCTACTATTTATCATTTTGTGGACCAATAATTCATGAAGAAAGGTTACCAAACGAAAATTTAAAAAAACTCTCAGGAAATTTAATAATTTTACTCATTCATGAGCTGAAACCTTAAATATGAATATGTATTTAAACTGATAAGTAGACAGACAATTTTTATTGCGACCTTTATAATTCTTGAGTGAAACTCTCAAGAAAATTAATTCTTTTACACTTTCATCCGCTGAGATCTTAAACATGAATATGTATTTATATTGGTAAGTAGACAGACAATTTTTTATTGCGACTTTCATTACTCTACATTATATACTCATAAGATGTTATCGTAAACCTTGTGGGGTATGATATGTGAGATATTGTTATCATATACCGCTTCCCCAAAATATCAAAGTGGTCTCTGCACCAACAGATATTATTATGGTGAACTATCAAATTACACTGATAATTTACACTTACTTGACAATGATGGTAGAGTGTAATTCATAAAAAATCACTTAATATCACTTAAGCATGTTAAATGCATTGATACAACCTCAGCAGTAAACTATGAAAATATTAAAAAAGGAATAATAAAAACAAGGGAGATCCAATATGGTTTAGGAAGGAAAAGAATCAAAATATTAAAAGAAAATTATATATACATGTAAACATACAAAACTGAATGCAAGAAAGTCAAACTGAGATCTATGACATATTGTTTGGAAAAAACAACCGACATATCCAAGCTAGACTGAAAACGATGAAACATGCTAAATTTGGAGCGCATACAATTATTGCAGTATTGATAGAAATGATAATGGTCCTGATATGACTATATATACATGTAACTAGCACTAAGTACTAACATCCAAGTAACAGGGACGGCAGAAAGAGACCATGACATCACATACCAACACATACACAAAGCATAACAGAATCATACTGACACACAATCTTATACTAACCTACAACAGTAATACCTAATATCTAACAGCTTGTACTATACCATCACAATGTACACTTATAACTACCATATTTTCCGACCTATAAAAACCGCACCCAAATATACGCTGCAGGGCTTGTTTTCAGCTATTTTTTTTTTCATTTGATCCACATATAAGCCCCACTGGTATGTAAGCCACATGCCCGACCGCTGAGCAAAAAAGGCTGGAAAATATGGAAGTAACATTCCTAGACATAGAATCTGATTCATCTATACATCCAACAAAAACGAGTCACGATTCTGATCCATAGTTACTAAGTAACCATACTTTATACACCATTTATATGACTACTTCATGTTTTGTAGATAGTAAATTAATCTAAATTATTTATTAACAGGTAATATACTTAAAAAATTTAACACATAGATTTCAATTAAAATATTCCATATACAAGTACCACATCACATTTTTTCACTATGTCTAAAGGTCATCATCTTTATTTTGTAGAAATCTATTCATCATTCATACACACTCTTTTTAAAAATTTTGACTTGTGAATGAAATGTTAAATTGTATATTTTTTTATTCCTAAGACAGCAGGAAATGCTTGATTACGTACCATTCCAATTTATTATATCAAAAAATCATAACCTGAAACTGATTATTCTAGTTATGTGTAGGACAAATTAAGATATGGATGACGAGGTGTTATGACAAAAATATCAATCCACTTGTCCTACATAATGATACCCGAACTAAAATGCAGTAAAATATAACTAAAACTTCAATAATAACTTAATTTTGAATATTTTTCCTACAATAAAAATCAGTTGTTGGAAAATGAGTAATCATCAGCACATAATATCAACAGTGAGATGACATTGTATATAAATATCAAAACTACAAGGTTTTCCTGAAAATGAAGGTCCCTTCGATCATAACTTGTAAGAGTAAAATCAATCAAATGCATAAAACAGATGGTATAGCACAAATTCATTCAATTCAGCAGAATATTTCAAAACAATATCAAATTGATAAGAAAGAATAAAACACAACAGAGTAATTTAACAAATCCATTGATGTAAAATTAACATACAATAGGTAAAAAAAAAAGGTGAATTATGTCCGACAGTAAACAAATCTAGTATGGACATCTCTATTTTCTGAATGGGCAATTTTTCAATAAAATGTGTATATCTTTATTTCTGACAGCAGTGAGTTGTGATAAGATTATTTCCCTTTAATTATTAGGTACCTCACAAGAGTGTAGGTTTGGGAAGTCTATTTAATTGAAACTTTTCATTGATTTTAAAAATGTGAATCTCTTCAACAAAGATTGCATGTTTCAGAAAGTTAGCATATATCCGCAAACCCATCTCACAATAAGGAAGTGATCACAAAAGACCACTGTGCACAGTAGCCAGGTATTGTGATTCTATTGTGAAAAGATTCAGCAGACTGAACAGACAACAAACACACTGGTGAGTTATGTAATTAATGGTTTCACATTTCACTTCTGACAACTACAAAACTTGCATGATACCTACTGTCCAACACAATTGCACTATAGTCAAGAGAGAAAATATCAGGAAATTTATATAAAATTGCACTATGTGAAACATAAATAATTAAATGTAAAGGACACTAATATGACAAATGTTTGCCATTCTCAGCTTGTTTTTTCTTCATTACAGAACACATCAATTTTGTTTCAGTTCCAATTTCTCTAATAATATATTGCGGATTTGAATCCGAGAAGATGAAACCAACACTATTGGTGTTGATGGTCGGTTGCCCGAATATCCTCTCAATAACATCTAATCAGGAAGTAACCAGAGAGAACAATTGCTACAGCTATAACGACACGAGATAGTAACACTAAAGAGATCCTTTTTAGAAAAATAATCACATTTCACCATATCATCAAACAATTTCCATTCCTCTCTTCATCCACTCCACATACATCTGATCTAACTTTCCATCACTTCACTACACTGATACATCCAGGTCAGTGAGTGTCACGCTTCACTGCTAATTTGTTATTAATAGTCCGCATGGCTGCACTAGCACCCCCTACAGGCTGATGGCAGGGTGATGATGGCAGACTAGGAGCCATTGGTGGCAAACAAATGTCTAACTTTTGAAATTCCTCCTCCGACACATGCTGTTTTAGTTTGGTTACAGCATTAAGCAGAGCCTTGCGCTCAATTTCTAGAGTCTTGATATGTGACTTGAGCTTGGCTTCTTTGGTTTGTAAACTGTGTATGGTGCTGTCCAGACTACGTTGATGACTGTTACAGTACTGTAATTTCTCCAGTAGTTCTACGTTCTGCTGCTTTAATTTCTGATTAACTTCCTCGAGTTTATGGATGACATCAGCCTCACCTTTGGTAGGAGAATACAGCATTTCCTCCCTCAGGACGTGGTACTCTACCTCATATGCGTGTAGCTGCTTGGTGATGTCCATCTCAAACACCTGCCATAAACATTACAGTTGACTTGAACACATCGAATATGACAAAAATTATGTTGTTTCACCCATAATTAGACCCACTTTTAAACTGTTCCTTACATCAATTCATACCACTATATTGAGCATCAACCAAAAACAAACTTTCCATGTTCTACCAGGTATATTGTTAAACAAAATATTTCAAATCCTATTCAATATGCAACCACTTCACAATAAGCTTTTATAAACACAGCAGCTTTCAATAAAATAAATACAAGGTAAATGAATGATACACATGTAAAATTAATTCTCTTAATATGTACACATTTTTGTCATGCATTCATCACCATAATTCCACAACTCAAAGCACCAGACTCTGAAGACACGTACTTAAAAACCTTTATGACAATAAAAGATTCTATAATTATAATGTTTGTACCCTATGTTGGTATTTTACCTGGTTGATGACTCTTTCCATTTGTATGATGCCCATTTCTGGAAGTGTTGTCTTGATGAACTCTACAATACTCTCAAATGAGTCACACTGCAGGATGAGTTCTTTGTGGTTGCCTAGCAACACCAGGGCAACTTTGAGAAGTACCTCAACTCCCTGCATGAGGAACAGGTCTGCAACAAGAAACATATGTATTTTGTGTTTGCCTAGATAAAGACATTCTTGCTGAGTATCCCAACAAGAATCCTCAGCTTTATCAAAAAAAGAAATGAAGAATGCTCTGAGTGACAAGAGAACATATGATTGGTACTATTTACAATAATCATCCAACCAACCCTTTCCACTATTACCCCATTCTTTGAGATCTCTTAAATCCTAACAGAGACTGTCACCAATTGAACAAAACAAATTTGTCATCACAGAATATAAATGATCAATTGGATGCGAGTTCATGATTTTCATAATTACCAAACATTCTGGCGACAAATCCGAGAGGAAACTGAGAAGCGAAGAGTGTAAGGAACCAGGGTGTGGCATAGAGGTTTGGAGCTATCTCATAATCCTCAAAGTGGTCATGGAGATCCTTATAATTATCATGGATTAGCCTCGTCAGCTGGTACAACTGTATCTGTAAATCGATAAATCACAGGTCAAAGGGAGATAACAACCAGCAATGAATTAACATACTGAACAATCTCATCCAAAGTGGTAAAACTTTGTGAGATTCTTGAGACAATAAATGAACCATTTTATCCTGTAATAAGTTCTGGGCACAAAAACTATGATTCAAAGTAGGGGGCTATTATGGATTGGGAAGAAGGTATTCATCATGAAAGCGAAACAGGATATTAAATATTATTATTAAATACATCCATGTTTCAAGAATCTATCCCAATGGAACAGCATTTGTAAACAGCCTTACTGAAGTGATGTAAGTATTAAGGAGCCTGTTTTCAGGAGTGGGTTTGATGCCAGACAAATAAATCAATGGTAAATCACATAACTGACTTAATACTTATAGACTTAATTAGTAAGAGTGAACATCAGATTTGTTGTCAGTGAAATAAAAAAAATACTTAACAAAAAAAAAGAAAGAAAAAAAACCCAACATTTTTTTAAAAAGCTGCTTGGACTGATCAACATCAACAACAACAACAGTTTGATTTTTCAGTTGTTTCATTGCTGACTTTATGCTATAATCTACCAACAAACCAAGGCACAATTGTAATTATAATTCATAGTTCTGAGTGAGTATAGTTGGTTGGTTAGTTAGTTGGTTGGTAGGTTACAGGTTTTCATCTCCATGACTCTCCCCAGACAAATGTCAGTGTTCTGTTAGTGTACAGGGTGTAATATATGTAAGTATAAAAATATTAAGTAACTTTATCATTTCTTAACCAACTTTTTTATTCATACCTCAAAAGGAATGCAAGTCGACAGAATTTAATAATATAAATAAAACTAAGGAAAACATGATACAGTGTATCTTAATGGCGTTTAAATTAAAACAACCAATGATTGGGTCCTTCCTCCCCTGATCTAAGCTCTCTAGATTATTTATATATGGGAATACTTGTAAGTCATCCTCTGCAACCCACAACCGGATTCTTTATGTGAACCTAAGCCCACAGTCAAACATGCAATACAAAAGGTTATAGTTGAGACATGTCCTGCTCTGATCAGAGACTTCAAGCATCATATTGGTGTCGTTAATTTCTAATAAAAGGTGCCATTTTTAGCATATCCTGTAAACAATATATTTCAGTAACAAGTTGGCCGATTTAATCATATTTTAATGAAAATGTACAAAACTCACAAAATAAAATTTACCAGGTAATTCATTTTGGATATGTTAACAATGTCTGAAGTAATATTAAAGGAAAAAGACATCAACAATTCAAATGGTTACATATGTGGCTGGACATCCTGTATATACAGTCACTGTGTGGTGTAATCCTAAGGACATGTAATTTACCTGTAGAGGCATCATATTGGGCTGAAATTGTCGTCGGAGTCCAAGGTTAAACATCATGTGACGTAAAGTTTCCCAAGCATGAGCTTCATCCATCTGTAGTGTAAAGTGGTTAGGTATAGGCAGAGTAGTGCTACAGATCATTGTGGGAAATGCTGAGTTGAAACAACATACAAATTGTATATGAATTGACATGAGGAGAATGTCAGAGAATGAGATAATACTGAAACACCAAAATATCAAATTGTTTGCATATCAGTGATACAGTATATGTCCTTCACCTTTATTATCAAACACTGAACTATCATAATATGGTATTTAGGGTCGAAGAGCTTTGTACACAAACAAACCATACTTAACACAAACATCTATGTTCAAAGCTGATATTTACATTCCCAATGAATGATGCTGTGTTGGTAATACCTTGATTTATGAACAAATTACACAGAGGCACATTGAGAAGAATCTTAACAGTTTATTACATTATAACAATATGGGCTAAGGGGCTATAACAGCTGTAGAGCTTCAGTATTACCCAGCCAACAAGTAAATACTTAAACAGACGTCAAGATATCGAAGCTGCTGGCCAAGCTATGTACCTGAAGAAAGGCAACTTAACTAGTTACTGCCAAATAGAATTCTTGGGGCACTTACGAATTACATAATGAAGTAAAATGCCCAAATTGAATATGTACCACAGCTGAAATATCCCAAAGAAAATTATACAAATAAAGGGTGCAACTATTATGTAACCAGCAAATTCAATTATACATAAACCTCATTTACCAACTACATGTATATGCTGCAGTAAACATACAAAATATGAATTGTTATTACAAACTATAACCACTTATGACCACGTTGATTAAAACTAAAATAAAATACCAGATGCTTCCTATCCATAGGCTGTATATAAGGGGTCCATGCTGGGTGTTGTTTATCCTAACTTAAATCACACAGCTTTCTGGTAAGTTTATATCAATATTGTAGATAATAATTTATAAACAGAAAGATACATTGATGAAATTATGGCTTCTGTATCCACGACAACCCTAAACTTGTGTACATACATGCATGAGGAGAATGCCAGCAATAAAGCTGAGGCCCTGACAATAGCCAACTTCTTTGTCAAGTAAACTGTATGCCTTGAGCAGGTTGTACAACATCAATTGTCCTGGTCCAAGCTGGGTAGAAAAGTATGGGTGTCCAGGAAAAGTTCGGCCTATTACACAAATAAACACTTGCTCTTAACTCTTGGTTCAATTGTAAGAACAATAAATCAATTTGATAATTTATCAAACAAGAAAATTTGAATCTTAAAAATTTTAAATCTGAAGATTATAAAATGCACTTGTTCTTTACTAATATTCACAATAATGCCAACATTGTCTTCAGCTTTCTACAGACACTGCTAACAGACTTGAAACCATATCTTGTAATTAAATCTATCAAATGTAGTTTATACCTGTCACTTACACATAGGAGATTCTGCACTAATATATCAGGAAAGTTACAGAAGACAATCTATGAGATACATTGTACTAGGTACCAACCGAGATCAATGAGAATGTTGTGTTGGTATTCCGTGAGTTCACGCAGCAGTTCATTGTAGTCCCTGGACGGCATGTTGGCCTGGGTTCCTGGGTAATGAAGCTGGTGTTGTTCCACCAACAACCACCAAATGTCACCTCTGTGGTTCTTTGGTACACCTAAGAATTTGAAAATATTGCTTTGATCTGACCACCAGTTTCTTGATATACATTCAAAATTTAACACTGTATTTTCTGCTCATTTTCATGATTACCTAGTATAACATTTACTATTTTCTTGTAAAATTGACTTCAAAAGTGATTGCACAGGGACGAATGATCACTCTCGTTGAATCTTTGCTGTCAATCATTGGTAACTTCTGAATGCTTTATTCACTGAAGTAAAATGTTCCTGTGTACCTTCAGGCCTGTTTTAAGGTGCTTTATTCATTGTACTGAAGAACTGATGTAATAACTTATTGATGGATTATTTTGTAAATTTCTTTTATTACGAATTTGCAAACTTATTTCTTAAAACTAAGTATGAATCATTAACATAGTAATACTGAAACCTTGTTTGACACAGTTTAATAGTTTCCTTGGCTCTACAGTATTGGTGTGGCGGTTGGTGGCCTGGAGCATCTGTTCCCAGTCTCTTGTAATGTCCTTGAGACATGGAGTTATCTCCTCATAGTCCAGACTTGGCTTTTCTAGTGCTTTGCTCTGACGTGCTGAAACAACAAAGTATTAACAGTTTAAATTGTGTGAGTGTTTGTGTACAAATTTCTTCAAATCTGCTAGATATTGATTTGATCACAAAATTGATATATATACTGCCTTTATACTAATAGATATTTTGTCGTTCTCTGTCATGGTGTCATAAAAATCCCAATAAACTCAGATATCCTTCTTCATCTGAAGACAAAGGTAAACTACAGCCCAAATGCTCTGGAGATATGCTAACCTACCTCAAATGCATTTGAAGGAAACATTATATATATATATATGTATGTACAAAGATAATTACTGGGTACCATAAATGATAGATACTATGGGGGAAAATGTGTTTTCGGAAAATATGTGTATCTGGAAAGATTTTGTATGATTGAATGACCTGGTGATTAAAGATTTAAATCTGATTGATATTGTACACTTTGTCATCATTGTTCGGTTCAACTATACATAAAGCACATACAGCCAGATAAAAAATGGTCTGGGAAATAATGTTGATAAATAATCCATACAAATTACAACAGAAAATAAACAGCAATGGTGATCGGTCATGCATGAATCTCCATAAAATCATAATATATCAAACTAACATGCACACATTGAAAAATTAAAACAACGATCAAGTAAAAAAACGTTTCAAGTAAACACCAATTTCTGCCTCTGTGATCATTGTCAACGAAGATATTTGAAATTTCCTTGGATTTTTTTAGGTAAAGAAGGTTTGGTCTATCTCAGAGATACTCCTAGCAAAAATGATGTCCTGTATCATCAAAAAGGCACATTGACCTACTTCATGATGTTTTGTTGTTAAATTAATCCAAAGACAACACAATATCAGCAAAACGGTCTCCTAGAAGGCTACCATGTAAGTTTCATAAAGAATGCATATTAAGCTAGTCTACAATTGAATCTGCAAAAATATTGACCACAAAAACCTAGAATAGTGAATATTGCTAAATCAAAGACAAAAGGTTCCCTTCAAATTATTATAGGCAGTGAACATAGAAACTAGATGGCAGTGACCTACTCTGCTAATGACCTCATTAACAAGTAACATGCCTTTACTTTCGGTACCGTTCTACTTCTATACTGATGAAAACAAAAATGGCAAACCAAAATATTTCAAGACAGGCAGGCAGATAGATGTTGTTTTCATTGTTTTTAATTTAATGAATTCTATTTATAATATGGCCAATAAATATCTCCTTTCTTCAAAGCATGAAGAAGTGAATTTTTACTGTTAAATTAGTCAATAAGTTACATAATCAAATACAGGGATTAACACATAGTTTCATCCAGATTTATTTATCCTTCTATCTAAATTGCTTTATTTACTAAAACTTTTTAAGGCATGTTGTAAACATCAATAACCATAAAGTATCAATTAAATTGTGAAAATTATAATCATGAATCAAACATGGCTAAAAGGCATCCAAACAAAAAGGATGAAAGTTCTAAATCTAGTTACCGTAGATGCTTACCTTCGATGATAACCAATGAGCGTGGTCCATAAAGGACAAAATGTCCTATCATTGATGCAGAGGAAGACAGATAGACATGGTGGTAAATATGAGGAGGTATAACAGAAGCCTCGTAACCAGAATAAGGACAGAGGCAGGTGAGAACGCAAGGGCATTAATAAGTTTGAAAAGCTTCAGGGATGTAAGGGAGAGGGCATGGGAGAAAGGGCATGGGAGAGAGGGCATGGACATCAGAATGTTTGGGAAGGAGGCAGGGGAATCAGAAAGCTGGGAAATCTTTAAGGAGGTGGGAGAGCTGGGACATCAGGAAGTTTGGGATGGAGGCAGGGGAGTCAAAAAGTTTGGAAAGTTTTAGCGAGGTCGGGGAGCAGCTGGGAAGCTTGAGGGAGAGAGCAGGTCATAGTTTCAGAAGGATGTAGGGGATCAGGCAGGTTCATCTTAATAGTTTTGGAAACTTGAGGAAAAGGGTAAGAACATCAGAAAGGTTGTGAAGGATGCATAGGACAGGGCAAGGGTATCAGAAAGTCTGAAAAAGAGGAAGGGATATAAGAGAGATTGTGAAGGAGGCAGGTGCATCTACAATATTGTGAAGAAAGCATGAGAGAGGGAAAGGATATCAGAATGATTGAGAAGGAGGCAGAGGAGAAAGAGAGCAGACAGCATCAAGAAGTTTGAGATGGAGGATGGGGTATCAAAGAGATTGGGAATCAAAAGGCAGGGGTATCAGTGAGTTCGGAAATCAGGCAGGGCCATCAGAATATTTGGGAATTTGAAGCAGAGGGAAGGGATATCACAAAGTTTTGAAAGCTACAAGAGGAGGTGAGATGTAATGATGATCTCCATAGGCCTGATAAGAATGACCAAAGAATGATGTATGCTAGACCAGGAAGGAGACATGATGACATAAACTAGATAAGAATAGGCATACAGTGAATAATACTGTTGCCTTTATCAGGATCCTTAATGGAGCAGTAAAGGTCATGACCTGAAGGGCATATAATGAATGCACATGAAATCAGGCACACTATACATGCATGTAAACATATAAAATGCATGTTTAACTTTATACATAAATATATGGTGCTTTATACAAAGATATGAGACAGAAAACAATGACAGGACACAATCAATACATTATGTATACTCGGACATATATACTGGATGTGTACTAGACAAAAACTTCTATCATATTAGATTTCTTAAATACATAGAATTAATAAATAACATGACAGGTCCAGTACTAAAATGTTTCATTTTCAAGTTTTGTCAATTTAACAACAGCAATATTACACTGAAAACGAACAGAGAATAACACAAAGAAAACCAGAACTCACCCATGCTTTGTTACTGTATACCTTCAAACCTGTCTTAAAGAACCAGGGTATCTTACAACATACGGCCTAAAAACCTGTCCAAAAGGATGACCTACAAACCTGTTACAAAAGACTCACACCATCCAGCCTAAACACCGATACAAACAGACCAGAATAAGTCACAACATCCAGTCTACAAACCTGTGTAAAAAGACCAGGGTAATTCACACCAACCAGTCTACAAACCTGTGTAAAAAGACCAGGGTAATTCACATCATCCTGTCTACAAACCTTTACAAACAGACCAGAATAAGTCACAACATCCAGTCTACAAACCTGTCTAAAAGGATAACCTACAAACCTGTTACAAAAGACTCACACCATCCAGGGTAAACACCTATACAAACAGACCAGAATAAGTCACAATATCCAGTCTACAAACCTGTGTAAAAAGACCAGGGTAATTCACATCATCCTGTCTACAAACCTGTGTAAAAACACCAGGGTAATTCACATCAACCTGTCTACAAACCTTTACAAATAGGCCAGAATAAGTCACAACATCCAGCCTACAAACATGTGTAAACAGACCACGGGAACTCACACCATCCAGCCTACAAACCTGTGTTAAAAGACCAGGATACCTCACATCAACCAACCTACAAACCTGTGTAAAAAGACCAGGGTAACTCAAACCATCCAGTCTACAAACCTGTGTAAAAAGACCAAGGTAACTCACATCATACAGCCTACAAACCTGTTTAAATGGACCACTATTACTAACACCAGCCTATCTACAGATCTGCCCAAACCGCTAGATATCAGATATTTTAGAGGATTTAAGCGCATCTTGATTATGTCTACTCATCAAATTTACGTCCCTGGCCCCACTTGTATAAAACATAGAAACTTGAGATTTCCTCAAGTCGAGATTTTCCTCAGCTAATATCTCCTTGAAAATATCTTGTATGAAAATTCCTCAAGGAATTTCAGGACATCCTAGCCGATGACTTCCTCCTGTTCCTTGAGAAAATTTTATACAAGCCGTTTTTGAGGAGATATCAGCTGAGGAAAATCTCGACTTGAGGAAATCTCAAGTTGAGATGTTTTATACAAGTGGGGCCTGTGGTCATAGAGTTTAAACTTACTGTGCGAAATTACATTGCATACCAATCAGTCTACTTGAACATTTGCAGCAACTTAAATTTTTTCTCTTCTTTTGCCTTTTATCTCCTTCACAAGCCTAAACAACCTCTCTCACATCCATATAAGCACTAAGTAAACCTCTTTGTTGACATGATAAATACCTATCAACAGACCGATGATAGGAAGTAAACATTATGACTATGTATATTGCTCTGTTAATAAATAACAATAAAATGACCTACCAACTAACCCACATTGGAGTTCTCACCTTTCATATCCTGTTTTTCTTTCTCCATGCGAATGAGTAAGAGGGTTTGCAGGATAGCCTTCTTCCACAGGGAACGGATCTCCTGCTGACTCAGGCGTGGCTTCTCCTTCTGCTTTTCCACCTCAATCTCCTCCTGCTTCTCTGTAATAAGTCAGAGCATTCTTCCTAGTCTTTCTAAAGTATGTCACACATGTCATTACCATATGACTCTGCTAACACTTTCTGTACCAAGACATTTGTCTAGCAATACTAACACCATGCTTACTAATAAGTCCATCTATATCTGTGGCTATTGAGGAGAATAACAAACAAATGCTGTCCCATTTTCCAGTGAATAGCTCATCCCTTCACTTGAAGTATTAAGTACTGGTAATGTGTCGAATCTGGGCCGGTAGGATTATGGTAAATTATGCCAGAGAAAATTAATGGTCCATGATGTCAAGAAGAGGGCTGTATTTTACACCAGTACACAAAATGTATTATACACCATCTTCTGTGAATCAGAACTGATTCTTTCTTGAGTAAATGAAAGAATTATTTCACCTGAATTATATTAAATATCTAAGTCACACAGCATCACAGAGGCATGCCACCTGTCTCAATAGAGCAACATTTGCTAAATATTTCACATGCCTTTCTACTTCCCTACTGTTTAAACAGACCATGTCCTCAGGTAGGTGTGTTGTTATCCTTGGTATAATGAAAGTATAACAGTTTATGGTAAATAAACATAATATTTGATAGTTTTAATGTCCTTATGCTAATCAGAGCAAAAAAATTCCTTGATTGTAATAAAAATATCTAGAAATTTATGTATTTATTATCACACTTTTCCATGACTTTTTTCTGTGTCATCTGTATATATACACTGTGCTGACAGTATCACCCAGAGCAACCAATTAAAATGAAGGAAAATCATACAATCAGTTGATTAGAATAAGATCAGTGAAAACTCATATACATGTATTTCGATTTCAGGATTCCTTTATAGTCTGATCATCATTAACAAAGTTTAAAAGCTTAAAAGAAATTGGGTACAGGTAAATAAAACCATACACATCTGTATGATTATTTCTCCTGTTAAGCTCAGGACAGATAACAAATTACCAATTCATTAAAAAAAGTTCTCGAAATAAAGCAAAAATAAATTCAAATTCTAGCATTCTCATGTATCATTAACTTTCAAATCAAAAGAACATTTACTCCATTTCGATGTACCGTATGGCAATGAATGGCTGATGCAGTGATTTATTTGATGACAAGATCTACAGCTGTGCACAGGAAATACGTAAAAGATCAATAATTCAACACTTCACTTATTGAGATATATTCAGATTATTTTAGGCATAATATCCGATCTTTATCCATTCCCTAGTCACGATTAAAAGTCACAGAACTTGTGAAAATTTACAGTTTCAGAAATCTGGTAAGAATGGAAATATCTACAAAATAAAAGTAACTTTTAATGGTTTATTTTCTTTGATAACCACTGTCACTTCTTAAAAACTGACAAAACAATCTGGAATCAAAATTGAATCGTAATGGAACAGAATCATCTTCTAATAAACTCAAACCACTTTCAAATGTTTTCTATTGAGAAGTAACGGTTAGTTGTGTTAAGAAATCAGAGAAAGCCAGATTTCTAGTGCTTGAGCAATTGTTATATTTGTTTAATTTATTGTTGTTTTAATTCCTATTAATAGCCAAGTTCATTTAAGGACATGCCAGAATTTACTGGTGGAGGGCCAGAATTCTCAGGGGAGAAAAACCACTGACCTGTGGCCAGTACCTGGCAAGTGCCCCACGTAGGCATCAAACATGCAACCAACAGATGGAGGGCTAATGATAAAGACGTTCTGAGTATCTCAAATTGTGTGGTGAACAATTTATTTTCATTATACAATGAAACAATGGTAGTGTGACCATTTTTCACTATAATGTGGCCCCTTTTTTTATAATCTGATGTTGCTTGTCTAAAAACATTTAATTGTATGCTTAATGTTTCGTTGGTACTCATAACTGTCTCATTTGTTTTCTATGAACAACAGATTCTGTTTACTGTGTAGACATTTAAGTTTAATGTAAACATTAAAGTTTAATGCCTTCTTTACTTCAAAATAATTTTTTCATCATTTTGTTTTCAACAAAAAATATCTGTAAAATTTGTTCAAATTTAAGGTGACATATAATTCCCTTCAGCATAGTGCTTTCATACTAGTGCTAAGAAGAGTATTTTCCTGGTCAACTAGTCTCCAGCAGATTTGTATGCATATCAGCAGAAAAAGCTTGAAGTATTTACAACAGTAAAGCATTTGGACACTGAAGATTGGGATTGTAACATTATAGATAATCTTACCAGGCAGAGAAGGGCTGATAGGAGCTCTGGCAGGGGTGACAACTCTGTTGAAGATGGCCTGTCTCCAGGACCCACGTCGCTTGGGGGTGTAGTTCTGTGGGGTCCCATTGCTGGTATTATCTGTGGAAGATGGAGGAGTGTTTCGTCTGGATACATTCCCCACAAACAGGAACCTGTAGAAGTAAGAAGCAAAGTCAATCACCATAAACAGAACACATGGACAACTAATATCACCTACCAACTGACAGCAGTCGTACTGTATCTGCAGTGATCCCAAATCAGTGTGACAATTCAGTTCAACCCCTAATGGTCCCAACGATTAGTCCTATAATTAATATCTTATCCTCTGTATACCCTTAACCTTTATTTACCTATTTATGGTTCCAGTACCTGTGGACTAAAGAAAACAGAAAGGACAATTTCACCTCTGAGGCTTAGCAACTCACATTTGTTTCATAGGACTATTGGTACTAGCCCTCCGTGAGGCGTGCTGTTTAAAGTCTTCCTGTGAGGACTCTAAGTGGCCTTTGTTGTTGTAGCGGGATTTGAGGGCTGCATCAGGCATGGCCCCAACAGTAGAACTGCGAGGACGTCCTAGTTTAGGAGACGAGGGTGGAGAAGTTTCAACAGGAACTTGGGGGCCCGTTGGAAACTGGAAATGGACATCTTTGGTGAACGCTGGTGATGGCATAGGAGAGGCCTCAGGTGTAGATGTGGCAGAAGAATCCTGGTAAAGGAAGAACAATAACTTAATTCTATATATTTTCTTCTACTGTAGGTATTGTTTAAAATAACATTATGTAAATATCAAAATACAATACAGTTTTTCTTCTAAAGTAAATTCCCTTGCTAAACAAAACCATTAAGTCATTTTCACATAATTATTGGTACAAATGGCTGCAAGCAGAGCTTTGTTTTACATCTGATAACAAATAAACATGAGATAAGTATTTACATTTTCTTGCATTGATTGAGTGGTGTGTCTGATGTCATAACTATGAACACATGATTTCTTATATATTGATTTTATCTGTGTTCAGCTCTTTATCTCCATTTAGTTATACCAAAGACAAATATATATACACATATATATTTCCAAGCTGCTTATGTGGCAATCATTTTTTAATGCATATTGCACAAAAGTAAAAAAAGTTTTGCAATTTATGAAGGCTTTGCAAATACAAGGGCTAAGACGTTCAGTCAAAATAGTTTTTGCAGTAAACATTTCCTTGCAATTCAGGCAATAATAAAAGTCTACTAACTCTTGAAGATATTGATAGAGTGTGTCGGTCCCATAGCTCTTGCATATACAGACTTAAACCATTATGGAACCTATCAATGGTGTCATTTGATATTAACCAATATATCAAATTTTATTCAAATCTGACAATAAAGATTAAGGTTATGTAAATAAAACAGAGAAATTATAAATTTTATCATTTTTAAAACCCTGTAGCTCTTGCAAATATTGACAGATTTTGACAAACTTCAAAATTTTTAGAGATCCCAATAATAAAAAGCAATATATAAAAAATTTGGTTAAAAACTAATGGTAAAAAATAAGGTTATTGAAGGAAACAAAGAAATTATCTATCTTTAGAATTTGATGGTACCCTAGGAGTAATAAGGTCAAAGTCAAGAGTCAAGGTCATAAAAGTTTGTTCCAAATGAAAGGGTTGTCCTAAGAAATATACATGCCTAATACGAAATCATTATCTCTGTACATTGATAACATATGTGTGAAATTGCTGGACAGATTATCATACAAAAAAGCAAACGACAGATGGACCAAAGACAAAATTCTCCGCAACCTTGATCTCAGACCATAAAAATGCTTTATTTCATTTTTTATGTAATAATTTAGATATTAAACATAAGGCAATCTGTGGAGACACTGTGCACTTACTATAACAGAGAATTTAAACAAGAAATAGAAGAACATTGTTAATGAAAACACTGATATTACATTATTATAGTGCATCACAAAGTGTTATACCAACTTTTATTACATCTGATACCTGTTGGTCAACTTTGGTTTCACATTATTTTATATAATATAAACAGTATCTTGTTTGCAATAAAGGCTGCTACAGATAGGGTATGTCAAGTGTCTTCAGAAAGAGATAGGCCATTACCATTGAGCGTGTCATGCTGCTCTCACTGTCTGCTGTTTCACTTCTCTGCCTGAATGATTCCTTAGCCTCTTCCTTCTTCCTGCCCTGTTAAGGTCAAGTTCAACTATCAAATAATGCATGTGTAAAGAAAATGTTCTAGTTTTCAATGCCAAAATATTAGCTAAGTACCCGTAGCAAGATTTTTTTGAAATTTTACACATTACAAGGGTTCTAGTTAAAATTTCAAGGAAAGAAGCATGAAAATTTTTGTAAAGTCTCCAATATGAAATCAATTTCAGTTAAGAAAACAGTTAAAACATATATATCAATGTGACTGTTTCCTTTAATAAACATGTACAGTGTTTGAAGTAATCAAGCATATATCTATTGAAAGTTAACAAAATGTGTGTGAATATAAAATAAATCATTAATAGAAATATTAATCAGAAATAGCTTTTAAAAGCTCAGAGTAAAATGAGAATCAGTCAGCATTTTTGTAATTAAGTTAAGCAACCCCATGAAATAAATTATGATATATACCAGTAAATTATCAAAAGAGTGAGCAAGACTCTTCTTGCATCGATTCTTTAAATTGTCCAAGGCCAAAGCTGCCTTTCCTTTCCCCTCCAGAAGATTGAACTGGAAAAAAAAATTCAATTTGGTTATTATAATTTTTATTACATAGGTTCCTTCTAAAATGATGAATAATAAACTATTGATGAAGTACAAACAAGACTTCTGAATAGAATATTATTATCACATCAACCATCAGCTTTTGATTCCCTTATACAAAACATATACTTTTTCTGTGGCTTATCCGAACTGCAGTACAAGAAGTGTGTATCTAAATAATAAAGTATCCATTGTGAAACCTTACTTATTTTGTCAATATCATTCACATAAGTGTCTATAAGCTCGTTGGAGTTACATGGACACATGGCAATAGAGTTATCTCCCATCTTTTTTTTTTTTTTTTTCTGTCATGCTACCACACATTTTTGGGATATTTTGTTGTCTTTCGTGTCCTTTTTGTGTGTAATGCTTAGTATGTAACACAGTTGTCTCCCTTGTCCTGGAATGCCTGGTGTGTTTAACCACGGACTTATATACACATGTATATGTATATATATATGTGTGTATATAAGTCCGTGGTTTAACAAAGTAGTCTCCCCTTACCTCAGTTTTATGGACAAGTTTGCTGTCTGATATATGGGAGTGTTCCTTCTGTTTGTTCTCACAGAGTTTCCTAAGACCAATCATAACTATCTCCACCATTTCATCATAGCTCTGTGGATTTTCCATCTGAAAACAACAATTTTGGATTACCAGGTATACAAACTTAGGATCATCATACTCCAGAAACATGTAAAAATAAACCATATTTATCTAGATTAGTGAATCTTGGAAAACACTGCTACATAAACAGCACTTCTCTGTTCGAATCAAAGACCCAAACTGAAGAAATGTTCGAGTATATTTCAGATATATAACAACAAGATAAACTTCCTCTTTTTTATAAGCAACAAAGATGTCTCTCTTATTTCCAGGACATTACAGGGGACAAATGACAAGCAATCAATAGACTTCTGTCGGATTACATGGAAAGCCTTGGACATGGTTAAATAAAAATCTCAAATTATATACACAAAAACAATTCACGTTTCCAGTAATAATTCTTGATATATTACTTTTAAGAAAAATTTGTGTATTTTTTATTTTTCATTGATTTAACAAAAAGTTATGCATAGGAAATTGGCTACCAAGTTTTCAACACAAAAAACCTAAAACAGATTATCATCGTTACAGACACATGAAATATATTCAATTCCTGATACTGTGAACAGCCTTCTGGGACGGACAGGACAAGCTTCATCGGGGTTTCAATAACGACTGCTTTGTCACGACAACACAAAATCTTGAATAAAATCACCAATTTCAATACGCAAAAGCAATCAAATTATGTAAATTTTGAAATGTGATCTTTGAAATCACAGCAAATAACCTTAAAAATATACATTAGCACATTAACAAAACATTAGAGGTAAAAATCAATATCAACAAAGTTAGAATCCAATTACTTCTAAATGAAAATAAAACATCTGTGTACAGCAATGCTTTGGCACAAGTACTGATATTTGGTTTTGTTTCAAGTTTGATTTTGTGTCCTTGAATCTCGAAAGGTCATAGAAAGACTGTCTACACAATCATTTGAGGAACAGGTGTAAGTACAACATCAGCAAAATATAAGGCCTGTAGCATGACCCACCATCACGTCACAATATAATGACATAAAAAAGGGAACTATCATTTATACCACAAGCTATTTCAAGAGAAATTTCACTCAAAGCAGCTTTATTTGGTTTTGTAGAGGGGAAACACCAATAATTTTCTTGAAACTAAAACTAAATGGACTTAAAAGTGAAGTAATGATGAAAGATCTTCCAGAGAGATGAAAAGTAGAGTATCACTGTGGACAAGAGATATAGGTCTGACCTTCAGTATTATTGTAAACAATGGAAGTAGGTCTGACCTTCAGTATTATTGTAAACAATGGAAGTAGGTCTGACCTTCAGTATTATTGTAAACAATGGAAGTAGGTCTGACCTTCAGTATTATTGTAAACAATGGAAGTAGGTCTGACCTTCAGTATTATTGTAAACAATAGAAGTAGGTCTGACCTTCAGTATTATTGTATACAATGGAAGTAGGTCTGACCTTCAGTATTATTGTAAACAATAGAAGTAGGTCTGACCTTCAGTATTATTGTAAACAATAGAAGTAGGTCTGACCTTCAGTATTATTGTAAACAATAGAAGTAGGTCTGACCTTCAGTATTATTGTATACAATGGAAGTAGGTCTGACCTTCAGTATTATTGTATACAATGGAAGTAGGTCTGACCTTCAGTATTATTGTAAACAATAGAAGTAGGTCTGACCTTCAGTATTATTGTAAACTAGGGAAGTAGGTTTGACCTTGAGTATTATTGTAAACAAGGGAATCAGATCTGACCTTCAGTATTATTGTATACAAGGGAAGTAGGTCTGACCTTCAGTATTATTGTAAACAAGTGAAGCAGATCTGACCTTCAGTATTATTGTAACAAGAAAAAAGGTCTGACCTTGAATATATTGTAGACAAGAAAAAAGGTCTGACCTTGAGTATATTGTAGACTACAGCTGTATCCCTCTCTGGCAGGTTCTGTATTCTCCTGACCAGCAATTCATACGCATCCTGCGGAGATAGGCCTGTGAAATGATCAGAAAGCTTTGTCAGATCAAAGTGACACATAGGATTATCATTACATTAATATAACCTGAATTACCTTAGAGGTCTGTAATACTCTGTCATTATACTATGAAAAACAATTTCTTTGAAAGATTATGATAAAATACTGTTTCAGTAATGAGTAAGTAGGTTATATCTGTATGAGGGCTGTTTTAGGGCCCTATCTTGGCAACACTAATGTCTCTTACTGATATGATCAATTCAATGATTCAATCTAATCTCTTGTGATCCATCTGGGATGTGATGTACATGCCCCTTTTATACGGATGGGACACATTCCATGTTTGTCTATTGATTGATATATACTGTGTACATGGATGTGAAACATACATTCTTAATATATAATTGGAAAGTACATACTTCATGTTACAGTACAAATGAGAAGTACACACTCTTTATACATGGATGAGAAGTACACACTTCATGTTACAGTACAAATGAGAAGTACACACTCTTTATATATGGATGAGAAGTACACACTTCATGTTACAGTACAAATGAGAAGTACACACTTCATGTTACAGTACAAATGAGAAATACACACTCTTTATATATGGATGAGAAGTACACACTTCATGTTACAGGACAAATAAGAAATACACACTCTTTATATATGGATGAGAAGTACACACTTCATGTTACAGTACAAATGAGAAATACTCACTCTTTATATATGGATGAGAAGTACACACTTCGTGTTACAGTACAAATGAGAAGTACACACTCTTTATATATGGATGAGAAGTACACACTTCATGTTACAGTACAAATGAGAAGTACACACTCTTTATATATGGATGAGAAGTACACACTTCATGTTACAGTACAAATAAGAAATACACACTCTTTACATATGGATGAGAAGTATAAAGTCCATACATAAGTATTATGGGACCATCAATTTCAGTTCGATGATTTTACTCCAAACTCAACTTTCCTTTTGTAAAATCAAACTGTACTCCACTAGGCTTTTCCTTTTGTGTTTGGTGCCTTTTGCCACAAATTGCTACGTCAAACTTAATGATAACCTGGATTAAGCTTGGGTACCCACAATTCTTTTTCTCTCATCCAAAGCAGCATTTACATGTGTATTGCTGGTAAATCTCACAACTGCTTTTACTTTAAATTGGCACATAAAAAAATGCTAAAAGTAGCAAGCTTTTGGAATTGTTCAAGCTGGTTTGACACACAGGCAGGCAGCTGCACATTTTAATGTCAGCCATTCTACTGTTTCTCGGTTAATGAAGCATCTGAACTAAACTTGGATGTTGATGAGCATCCCAGGTTTGGCAGACCTCAGAAGACAACAGAAAGAGAAAAAAGACTTCATTCACTTCTGCCAATAGATTCAGAGGATAATGGAATGTCAACGTTCATGTAAGCAAGATAGCCTTGAACAAATGTTTGAACAATAAGCGACTTGCCACCCAGTAAACATCTTCTGTTGACTTGAAGGCACGAACAAGCAAGACTGCAGTGGGCACGTGGAATATGAGATCTTGGTGAAGAGTATATTGGTCTAATTGTGATTTTTTACTTAGTCTGACAGATAGCAAGATCCATGTTTGGAGATCAAAAATTATGGCATACCATAACAAGAGGTCCACAAACTTTAACGGTAATCTGACTACAAAAACTTTCAGCAGGGAGAACGGTTCTTTTGTCTACTTTGAATGAAATCTTACTAAGAAGCTGTTTTCCAAGATGCAGTTGTAGTTTTGGTGAGGAGTACGTAACTGTAACAAGTGTAACCTACTTTTTAACAGTAAAGTTGAAACTTAATCAAACTGGTGAAACTTGAGAAGAAGTTTTCAATAGGTATTTCACAGTGAAACCATGATCGGCTATCATGTTTTAAAATGGCTTCCCTGGCTGCTGAAGTTTTGTCAAGGTTGTTGAAATAACAACACTTTGTTGGCTACCTTTCCTTAACATTCCCACCAACTTTTAGCTCAATGGCACCAGAGGAACTGGAGAAGAAGTTTGAAATATGTTTTTCAAGCTGGCAGTCATGTCGGTAATCTTGGATTTCAGACATACCCAAAAAATAACAACACTTGGTCAGGATCATCTCAAGATCATTTCATGCAAGTTGGAGCCCAATCCAACTGGTGGAACTAGAGAAGAAATTTGAAATGTCAAAAGTTAATGCACGGTGGATGGCGTACAGCGTCTGACGACGGACAAAGCACAATGACTATAGGTCATCATTACCCTTTGGGTCAGATGACCTTAAAATCACATTCTGGTCACAATAATAACACATTTGGATGTGGAGTAACTGTTTGGGGATTCTTTTCTCTAAACTGTAAGCTTCTCTAGCATGTCCTTGATGGAACTTTAAATGGACATAAACACTATGATCAGATCCTTTGACCTTTAGTGGTTTCACACTTCAATGCCCATCCATTAGCTAATCAGCCAATCCTAACAGATGACAATGATAAACCACACAGAGCCCACCTAGTGCAAGACCATCGTCAACAAGTGATAGAGGTACTCAAATGGCAAGCAATGTCACCAGACATGGACCCAATTGAGCATGTGTAGGACTATCTCAAACTAAACATCATTGCAGTTTCCAAATTGCCAAACAATAAAAGTACAGGCCCCATTTTCATTAATCTTCCTTAACTTAATTTACTCACAAAGAAACACATAAGAAATATAGGGGAAAAGTAAAATGAGGAAGTAATGCTTTTCTACGGACAATTTTAAATTAAGGAAAATTCCCCAAGTTAAGAAAGATTCATGAAACTGGGTACTGGTAGCATTGATTAGGAGTGGCAAGGGTTTCCCCGGAACAAGCTGAATTATATCTAAAGTTTGGTGGCTATACTCTATAAATGTCATTTTCATACCCAAGAGAACTTGTTGATTATATTTTCTTGATCAAGTAACTGGTTTTGCTGATTTGATGATGTGTCTGTTGATAAGAAACAATTAATCCGTAACTTTCTTCTAGATTTTGGGAATGCCTTTTTGAGCAAGTCTTTTTAAAATGATACAGCACTTCCAGTTCTGCAAATTTCTTTTTGTGTCATTTGTGTATAGTCCCATTAGCCTACAGAAATTATTTCCATATTCCTCTGGGGTTGCTATCCAATTCTTTTTTTGAAATACAATGAATGAAATTGAGCCCAATCTAAGATATGGATGATCCCTAAATTGTCACCAAATGTAAACATGGCTGAAAATCAAACTACGCACCCCTTGTTTCTTTACAAATAAATAGGAAGTATACATTCCACTATATGGCTTGAACACATGGGAAGGACACTCTCTGTTATATAGAAGGAATATATATACTTGCTTCTATATACAAATGGGAAGTACACATTCCATTTTATCAATTGAATAAATGAGTACACTCTCTGTTATATTGATTGAAAATATATACTTCCTTTTTCTATAAACGTGAAGTTCACACTCCATTCAATAGATTGAATACATGGGAAGTACACTCTCTGTTATATCAATTGAAAATACACATTCCTTGTATCTTTATACACACATGCACTCCATTCATGTAGATTGAATAAATGGGAAATACACACTCCCTTATATGGATTAAAAGCGCATACTCCTTTTGACAATAATTTACACTATTTCATTCAATGTCAATCTGTAATTATCTTCAGTTCAGTAAGGTTCCTTCACAAGTCCTGACACTTATACTGGTAAACAGCTTGTTGTAAGTTATCATATCCAAAAACATTGCAATATCATGTAAAACCTTTTCTCTTGAAAATTTCAGAATTTTCATCACCCTTAAAAGCTTGTTTGACATGCAAAGAGACTGTAACTCCAGCAGAACAGCTAGCTTGGCTTACTAGCCAATCACCATTTAAGTCTATAAAGACGAAGATTCATAGTCATAATTCTCTAACATGTGATAAGCAGAACTCTGCAAGCTTTGCTTTGACACGTCCAATAGGTCATGTAAATGATGGTGGGGGGGTCTGCTATCGCCAACACAGTGTGCTATATATGGCTTCGCTGGAACGTGTATACGCCATAACAAGCTAATAAATTTACCAATACATACAAGTATTGTGTGTTATACAAGTTTGTGGAAAAGGTCATCACTTTTTTCCCAGAATGACAATTACAAGCAAGATGAAAGCAATGAGTAAATTCACTTGCAAATGGAAATTTCAATACCCAGCTATATATGTCATGCATAGATAAATCAATAGTGGTGTTTAGGCAATTATGAGGAAAGATACCTTTGATGATATAGCACTATTACAGAAACACTTTTATATAAAGGACAACCTAACAGCTTTTAAATAAACAAGGAATACATGAAATCCCTGAAAGTTACAAGCTCCAAATCACAAGAGTATTGGTAATATTGATCATTGATTTAAGAAATTAGCTCATATCAATGATATCATTTTCATTTAAAAGGATTTTAAAAGGAATTTAACAAATTATGACATTAAAAATGCCTAAACATCAATATCAATAATTAAATTGAAATCAATAGATCTAAATTTTATTTCTGTAACTATATCCAACACAACACCAGATGTGATATGACAATATCTTACACAACACCAAATGTTTATACATGTACTTCAGTTCAACATTTTCTAATTAATCGCTCAGTTTGTTTCCAATTTTCTAATTGTTGTAGGCTGAATAATCTAAAGAAAATAAGGTTTCCATTAAACTAAGTGAATTTTATTCAGTTTAATGAAATAAATGTATCATTAATTATATACAGGAAATTTTAGTGATTTCTAACAGTCCATCGTAATGTCACCTAGTTTAACCTCTGATTCCAGTAATATCCGAGTGCTTCATGAATATTATATAAATATGCAAACTGACAATTAATCATGATTTTGTTTTGCACAGCTTGAAAAAGAAACCTTATTTATAATTTCAATATATCCTTAAGCTATAGTTGACATGTAATCAAGATTGGGAATTCAACTTACTGTTGATCTCCTGGCAGAGTCGATGTAACTGATGAAGGGGACACATCTGACAGATCTGTTGGCGATTTTGTTCATAAGCTGACTGGAATGCTGACCTCAATACCGCCATGATCTCATCAACCTGAAAGACACCACAATTAGTTATTATATACAATCTTACACAGAAAAAGCCACACGGCAGTTATTGGCAACTTAATCTGCTTAAACAAGTACATATATCTATATCGTTGAAATTTCAATGGGTGGAAATATGCCAAGGTGATAGGGTACATCATATAAGAATTGATTTTTCAAAGGTATGAAATAAAAAATGTGAATACTTTCTAAATTATTTAAAAGAACATATTTATGTACTGTATGTGTTAAAAAATTTTAGTGTCTGTTCATTGAGACAACTTACAAATGCAACAAAATTAAACTAGTTCCAAATATGGCTAAAAAATAAAAAAAAAACAAAAGAAAAAACTTAAGCTAGTACCTAATTTTTGGAGCTAGTAAGAACTTCAACAATTTAGAAAATATTCACTTTTTTCCATTAAAACTCCATTAAAAGTTAGCAGAGTGATTCTCACTTATGCTGATACATTAATATTTTAAGAATGGACATGTACACAAAATCATTAAGTTTAAGGCTAGCTAAGGCAATAAAGTGTCTTTAAGACCAATTTATCTTGGCCTAGATCCTCACGATCTACTGTATATTTTTTTCTCAAAATTTCTAATTTTCTGGATTAAAATATTGCCACTCAGTTAGCATTCCTTGCAGCAAGTTCGTGCTTTTCTGCACTTAACATTATCATACTAATGAGTGCACCTTGATAAAACATGAAAGTTTCAGCTAAATCAGCTGTTATTTGACTTAGCTACATAATCACAAACAACACCTCCTACCCACAACCTCAATTCCTTCTTGCATGCAATCAAACTTAAATAAGGAACATTTCCACATTTCTATTGATTTCCATTCCTAACTGATATTCGAATTAATTCTACATAAAATGTATCTTTTAAGATCGGGTACTACAAAAATATAAAACAGAGCAAATTACCTAATAAGTGATTCTATAACAACTGCTTCGAATATATCCGATTGGTACTCGCAGGAGAAACACAAAAGTCTTTATTTGCAATTGAAGGCTCTTCACAACAATAGAATAAATGCTGATACACTGCTCGGCTATTATAGAATAAATGCTGATACATTGCCTGGCTATTATAGAATAAATGCTGATACATTGCCTGGCTATCATAGAATAAATGCTGATACACTGCCTGGCTATCATAGAATAAATGCTGATACACTGCTTGGCTATCATAGAATAAATGCTGATACACTGCCTGGCTATCATAGAATAAATGCTGATACACTGCTGGGCTTTCATAGAATAAATGCTGATACACTACTTGGCTATCATAGAATAAATGCTGATACACTACTTGGCTATCATAGAATAAATGCTGATACACTGCTTGGCTATCATAGAATAAATGCTGATACACTACTTGGCTATCATAGAATAAATGCTGATACACTACTGGGCTTTCACAGAATAAATGCTGATACACTACTTGGCTATCATAGAATAAATGCTGATACACTACTTGGCTATCATAGAATAAATGCTGATACACTGCCTGGCTATCATAGAATAAATGCTGATACACTACTTGGCTATCATAGAATAAATGCTGATACACTACCTGGCTATCATAGAATAAATGCGGATGCACTGCCTGGCTATCATAGAATAAATGCTGATACACTACTTGGCTATCATAGAATAAATGCTGATACACTGCTGGGCTTTCATAGAATAAATGCTGATACACTACTGGGCTTTCATAGAATAAATGCTGATACACTGCCTGGCTATCATAGAATAAATGCTGATACACTGCCTGGCTATCATAGAATACATGCTGATACACTGCCTGGCTTTTATAGAATAAATGCTGATACACTGCCTGGCTATCATAGAATAAATGCTGATACACTGCCTGGCTATCATAGAATAAATGCTGATACACTGCTTGGCTATCATAGAATAAATGCTGATACACTACTTGGCTATCATAGAATAAATGCTGATACACTGCCTGGCTATCATAGAATAAATGCTGATACACTACTTGGCTATCATAGAATAAATGCTGATACACTACTTGGCTATCATAGAATAAATGCTGATACACTGCCTGGCTATCATAGAATAAATGCTGATACACTGCCTGGCTATCATAGAATAAATGCTGATACACTGCCTGGCTATCATAGAATAAATGCTGATACACTACTTGGCTTTCATAGAATAAATGCTGATACACTACTTGGCTATCATAGAATAAATGCTGATACACTACTTGGCTATCATAGAATAAATTCTGATACACTACTGGGCTTTCACAGAATAAATGCTGATACACTACTTGGCTATCATAGAATAAATGCTGATACACTGCCTGGCTATCATAGAATAAATGCTGATACACTACTTGGCTATCATAGAATAAATGCTGATACACTGCCTGGCTATCATAGAATAAATGCTGATACACTACTTGGCTATCATAGAATAAATGCTGATACACTACTTGGCTATCATAGAATAAATGCTGATACACTGCCTGGCTATCATAGAATAAATGCTGATACACTACTTGGCTATCATAGAATAAATGCTGATACACTACCTGGCTATCATAGAATAAATGCTGATACACTGCCTGGCTATCATAGAATAAATGCTGATACACTACTTGGCTATCATAGAATAAATGCTGATACACTGCTGGGCTTTCATAGAATAAATGCTGATACACTACTGGGCTTTCATAGAATAAATGCTGATACACTGCCTGGCTATCATAGAATAAATGCTGATACACTGCCTGGCTATCATAGAATACATGCTGATACACTGCCTGGCTATCATAGAATAAATGCTGATACACTACTTGGCTATCATAGAATAAATGCGGATGCACTGCCTGGCTATCATAGAATAAATGCTGATACACTACTTGGCTATCATAGAATAAATGCTGATACACTGCTGGGCTTTCATAGAATAAATGCTGATACACTACTGGGCTTTCATAGAATAAATGCTGATACACTGCCTGGCTATCATAGAATAAATGCTGATACACTGCCTGGCTATCATAGAATACATGCTGATACACTGCCTGGCTATTATAGAATAAATGCTGATACACTGCCTGGCTATCATAGAATAAATGCTGATACACTGCCTGGCTATCATAGAATAAATGCTGATACACTGCCTGGCTATCATAGAATAAATGCTGATACACTACTTGGCTATCATAGAATAAATGCTGATACACTACCTGGCTATCATAGAATAAATGCTGATACACTGCCTGGCTATCATAGAATAAATGCTGATACACTACTGGCTATCATAGAATAAATGCTGATACACTGCTGGGCTTTCATAGAATAAATGCTGATACACTGGGCTTTCATAGAATAAATGCTGATACACTGCCTGGCTATCATAGAATAAATGCTGATACACTGCCTGGCTATCATAGAATAAATGCTGATACACTGCCTGGCTATCATAGAATAAATGCTGATACACTGCCTGGCTATCATAGAATAAATGCTGATGCTGATACACTGCCTGGCTATCATAGAATAAATGCGGATTCACTTCCACTGCCTGGCTATCATAGAATAAATGCTGATACACTACTTGGCTATCATAGAATAAATGCTGATACACTGCTGGGCTTTCATAGAATAAATGCTGATACACTACTGGGCTTTCATAGAATAAATGCTGATACACTGCCTGGCTATCATAGAATAAATGCTGATACACTGCCTGGCTATCATAGAATACATGCTGATACACTGCCTGGCTATTATAGAATAAATGCTGATACACTGCCTGGCTATCATAGAATAAATGCTGATACACTGCCTGGCTATCATAGAATAAATGCTGATACACTACTTGGCTATCATAGAATAAATGCTGATACACTGCCTGGCTATCATAGAATAAATGCTGATACACTACTTGGCTTTCATAGAATAAATGCTGATACACTGCCTGGCTATCATAGAATAAATGCTGATACACTGCCTGGCTATCATAGAATAAATGCTGATACACTGCATGGCTATAATAGAATAAATGCTGATACACTGCCTGGCTGATACACTGCCTGGCTATCATAAAATAAATGCTGATACACTGCTGGGCTTTCATAGAATAAATGATACACTTCTGGGCTGATACACTGCCTGGCTATCATAGAATAAATGCTGATACACTGCCTGGCTATAATAGAATAAATGCTGATACACTGCCTGGCTATCATAGAATAAATGCTGATACACTGCCTGGCTATCATAGAATAAATGCTGATACACTGCCTGGCTATCATAGAATAAATGCTGATACACTACTTATCATAGGCTATACATAAATAAATGCTGATACACTGCTGGCTATCATAGAATAAATGCTGATACACTACTGGCTATCATAGAATAAATGCTGATACACTGCTTGGCTATCATAGAATAAATGCTGATACACTAAATGCTGATACACTGCCTGGCTATCATAGAATAAATGCTGATACACTGCTTGGCTATCATAGAATAAATGCTGATACACTGCCTGGCTATCATAGAATAAATGCTGATACACTGCTTGGCTATCATAGAATAAATGCTGATACACTGCTTGGCTATCATAGAATAAATGCTGATACATTGCCTGGCTATTATAGAATAAATGCTGATACATTGCCTGGCTATCATAGAATAAATGCTGATACACTGCTGGCTATCATAGAATAAATGCTGATACACTACATCATAGAATAAATGCTGATACACTGCTTGGCTATCACTGCTGCCTGGCTATCATAAAATAAATGCTGATACACTGCTGGGCTTTCATAGAATAAATGCTGATACACTGCCTGGCTATCATAGAATAAATGCTGATACACTTCTGGGCTTTCATAGAATGAATGCTGATACACTGCTTGGCTATCATAGAATAAATGCTGATACACTACTTGGCTATCATAAAATAAATGCTGATACACTGCTGGGCTTTCATAGAATAAATACTGATACACTGCTTGGCTATCATAGAATAAATGCTGATACACTACTGGGCTTTCATAGAATAAATTCTGATACACTGCTTGGCTATCATAGAATAAATGCTGATACACTGCTTGGCTATCATAGAATAAATGCTGATACATTGGCTGGTTATCATAGAATAAATGCTGATACACTACTTGGCTATCATAGAATAAATGCTGATACACTGCTTGGCTATCATAGAATAAATGCTGATACATTGGCTGGTTATCATAGAATACATGCTGATACACTACTTGGCTATCATAGAATAAATGCTGATACACTGCTTGGCTATCATAGAATAAATGCTGATACATTGGCTGGTTATCATAGAATAAATGCTGATACACTACTTGGCTATCATAGAATAAATGCTGATACACTACTTGGCTATCATAGAATAAATGCTGATACATTGGCTGGTTATCATAGCATAAATGCTGATACACTGCTTGGCTATCATAGAATAAATGCTGATACATTGGCTGGTTATCATAGCATAAATGCTGATACACTGCTTGGCTATCATAGAATAAATGCTGATACACTGCTTGGCTATCATAGAATAAATGCTGATACATTGGCTGGTTATCATAGCATAAATGCTGATACACTGCTTGGCTATCATAGAATAAATGCTGATACATTGGCTGGTTATCATAGCATAAATGCTGATACACTGCTTGGCTATCATAGAATAAATGCTGATACACTGCTTGGCTATCATAGAATAAATGCTGATACACTGCTTGGCTATCATAGAATAAATGCTGATACACTGCTTGGCTATCATAGAATAAATGCTGATACACTGCTTGGCTATCATAGAATAAATGCTGATACACTACTTGGCTATCATAGAATAAATGCTGATACACTGCCTGGCTATCATAAAATAAATGCTGATACACTGCTGGGCTTTCATAGAATAAATGCTGATACACTGCCTGGCTATCATAGAATAAATGCTGATACACTTCTGGGCTTTCATAGAATTAATGCTGATACACTGCCTGATACACTGCTGGCT
Source organism: Ylistrum balloti (assembly GCF_031769215.1). Classification (NCBI taxonomy): domain Eukaryota; kingdom Metazoa; phylum Mollusca; class Bivalvia; order Pectinida; family Pectinidae; genus Ylistrum; species Ylistrum balloti. The sequence goes on along the minus strand of NW_026782003.1, from coordinate 495,427 downwards.
ATCATAGAATAAATGCTGATACACTGCCTGGCTATCATAGAATAAATGCTGATACACTACTTGGCTATCATAGAATAAATGCTGATACACTACTTGGCTATCATAGAATAAATGCTGATACACTGCTGGGCTTTCATAGAATAAATGCTGATACACTACTTGGTTATCATAGAATAAATGCTGATACACTACTTGGCTATCATAGAATAAATGCTGATACACTACTTGGCTGATACACTAGGCTATCATAAATGCTGATACACTACTTGGCTATCATAGAATAAATGCTGATACACTACTTGGCGATCATAGAATAAATGCTGATACACTACTTGGCTATCATAGAATAAATGCTGATACACTACTTGGCTATCATAGCATAAATGCTGATACACTGCCTGGCTATCATAGAATAAATGCTGATACACTACTTGGCTATCATAGAATAAATGTTGATACACTACTTGGCTATCATAGAATAAATGCTGATACACTACTTGGCTATCATAGAATAAATGCTGATACACTACTTGGCTATCATAGCATAAATGCTGATACACTGCCTGGCTATCATAGAATAAATGCTGATACACTACTTGGCTATCATAGAATAAATGCTGATACACTACTTGGCTATCATAGAATAAATGCTGATACACTGCCTGGCTATCATAGAATAAATGCTGATACACTACTTGGCTATCATAGAATAAATGCTGATACACTGCCTGGCTATCATAGAATAAATGCTGATACACTGCTGGGCTTTCATAGAATAAATGCTGATACACTACTTGGTTATCATAGAATAAATGCTGATACACTACTTGGCTATCATAGAATAAATGCTGATACACTACTGGGCTTTCATAGAATAAATGCTGATACACTACTTGGCTATCATAGAATAAATGCTGATACACTACTTGGCTATCACAGAATAAATGCTGATACACTACTTGGCTATCATAGAATAAATGCTGATACACTACTTGGCTATCATAGAATAAATGCTGATACACTACTTGGCTATCATAGAATAAATGCTGATACACTACTTGGCTATCATAGAATAAATGCTGATACACTACTTGGCTATCATAGCATAAATGCTGATACACTGCCTGGCTATCATAGAATAAATGCTGATACACTACTTGGCTATCATAGAATAAATGCTGATACACTACTTGGCTATCATAGAATAAATGCTGATACACTACTTGGCTATCATAGAATAAATGCTGATACACTGCCTGGCTATCATAGAATAAATGCTGATACACTACTTGGCTATCATAGAATAAATGCTGATACACTACTTGGCTATCATAGAATAAATGCTGATACACTACTTGGCTATCATAGAATAAATGCTGATACACTACTTGGCTATCATAGAATAAATGCTGATACACTACTTGGCTATCATAGAATAAATGCTGATACACTGCTTGGCTATCATAGAATAAATGCTGATACACTACTTGGCTATCATAGAATAAATGCTGATACACTACTTGGCTATCATAGAATAAATGCTGATACACTGCCTGGCTATCATAGAATAAATGCTGATACACTACTTGGCTATCATAGAATAAATGCTGATACTGATACACTGCTTGGCTATCATAGAATAAATGCTGATACACTGCTTGGCTATCATAGAATAAATGCTGATACACTGCTTGGCTATCATAGAATAAATGCTGATACACTGCTTGGCTATCATAGAATAAATGCTGATACACTGCTTGGCTATCATAGAATAAATGCTGATACACTGCTTGGCTATCATAGAATAAATGCTGATACACTACTTGGCTATCAATATCAAGCTAACTAATAATTAATAACTTTACTTTAATAAGTAGACTTTTTTTTTACAAGATTATTCATTGATGAGTATTTTTTATATTTATCCTTACTGTTAGTAATATAAACTCCAGCTAATCCATGTTTTAATTCCTATAATTATTCATCCAAATCTGTCTCGATCTGTCAGGTATAGTCATTAGGTATTCCTGATCGTTTGCAGACAAATGTACCTGGTGTACCCAATAACCCCGTGATGATATCATAAGGAAGAATATTCTGGGGAATACCACATTCCAGAAAATAATTTATAAGCTGTCTTTGCTTGATAAGTTACCTACAGAACATCTGATATGATTATTGTAGTGCCATTATCAGTATGGGATTTGACCAGTATATAGTGTATTAGGGGTCCTGAATGGGGCAAATATCGAGTACGTAATTATCCCTGACTTTAATCAGATATAAAAAATCAGTTTAATATAATATAAACTTTACTTTTACAACAATTGCGAAACAAGTTATTTCAACTTATACTAATCACTCTTATTGGCCCAGATGTAAGCACGCCATTGGTCCCATCGTAGGGGAAACCGGAGTACCTGGGGAAAACATGCATGGTCGGGCAGGTGACCCTTTACCTTTTCATGTCCATTCCAGGAATCAAACCCCAGACCACTAGGTTATGAATGGTCATGTACATCAGCCTATTAAAATTAACCTAATTAAGGCATACACAACTTTTGATGAAAGATTTTTAACATTTCTGTCCGTCAGAAACATTTAAATCACAACACTTCATTCTTCACACTCTGTGAAAATGTAGTTCTGATGATATCATGAACATTATGAATGGTATTATTTATTGAATTTAGTGTAGTTCTTAGCAGCTGAAATGACTCTTCAATATGAGGAAGTGTTTTTATCTGTAAATTAGCCATTTGTACAATAATTACAAATCATAAATCATACTACAAGCTGTTGGAAATCTGCAGCCACTAAGTTCAGTTCATAAATCTTTACATATATATATATATGTATATGATGAAAGGGGCGTAGGTAAAGTCAGTGGGATGGAAAAACAAATTGCAAGTGATTGTCATATGTATGGACCTATTTTCAACAGAAATAGTCAAGGTTTTCTTCTTTAACTATAATATGTATTAACTCTTCATTTTCTCATGCATACTGTGAAAAATACATATAAAAAATTTGACTAAAACCTGTTCAACAAGTAGTGATAAGGAATAATGCCTCTTGATCCTTTTCAAAAGGATGTCATATAAAATAGGTATAACTTCCCACCAGTCATCATCATCCTTTCCTCTTAAACATTAACCCATCCATGCCACCCATCCAACCATCAACACCCATCCATCCCCAGCATATCAATCCCTAACTTCATTAATTATAACTGGGATAATCTTTTTCAGTTATCACCGGTTTAATCTACATTTGTATCTCTTTACATGTATTCTGAACTATGTACATCATAGTAACAGTCAAACTCGTAACTTCAGCCATGAGTAAACATATGACACAATACTGAACCAAATCACTTACAGCCCTGGCCCCACTTGTATAAAACGTCTCAACTTGAGATTTCCTCAAGTCGAGATTTTCCTCAGCTAATATCTCCTTGAAAATATCTTGTATGAAAATTCCTCAAGGAATTTCAGGACATCCTAGCCGATGCCTTCCTCCTGTTCCTTGAGAAAATTTTATACAAGCCGTTTTTGAGGAGATATCAGCTGAGGAAAATCTCCACTTGAGGAAATCTCAAGTTGAGATGTTTTATACAAGTGGGGCCTGATCTATAACATGGTCTATACAATCTGTACCCAAAAGTTAAATGTAAAACAAAAGTAATTTGGATTTGTCAGACAAATGTGACTATGGAACTTAATTGGTGGATAACAATGACAAAGATAAAATATTTTGCAGTAGGTGACATGCACCATTGGTCACAACATTCCTATTTATGTTTGATGTGACTTACCACTGTGCAGGAGTGACATTTCAATATGTAACAAATGAAGGCATTTCCTTTTTCTCGGGCTATAAATCCAAACACCTCTGGTCTTTCCTTGCCCTGTCAAAGAAAGAAGACTGTTTTAGTATAATCTTACATATTAGTAAAAGATTTCCATTTCCTGTAGAATTTATAATAATTTACAATTTAAAATAAGAATGATGTACTTAAAAAATCCTTTACCAAAAATACAACAGTGCACCAAGCCCTGTCAAACCTACCTAAAAAATAAGCAATATTGAGATCATGTAAAGTTGGTGATTAACTTCAATGTAACAGGAGACATCTCTTTGCATCTATGCAAGTATCTTTAAGGAAGCTATTTCAGTATTCCAACGTGAATCCATGAATTTGCGACTTGGCACTGAGCTATAGATTCATGTAATTACTGTAAATATGAGGTCACATAAAAAACCTTTACTAAATGTAAAATCCGTCCTTTTTTTGTATCATCATAAATCAGATTAAAAAGAATTAGAAATAGAATTAAAAGTTCTTGCCTTTTCTATCAAATGCCCATATTTGGCAATAACTCTGCTAAGGATTATTGCAAAATTCTGAGATGCAAATGCTTTTAGAAGTTTTAGTATGGAATATTTGTAGTAAGCTTCATTGAAATCGGTCCATAAATAAAGGTAAAGTAAGCACTAATAAGGAGAGGTTAATGGATAGACAACCTGTCATCAATGGGCATATAAAGGTAAAGTAAGCACTAATAAGGAGAATTTAATGGATAGACAACCTGTCATCAATGGGCATATAAAGGTAAAGTAAGCACTAATAAGGAGAATTTAATGGATAGACAACCTGTCATCAATGGGCATATAAAGGTAAAGTAAGCACTAATAAGGAGAGGTTAATGGATAGACAACCTGTCATCAATGGGCATATAAAGGTAAAGTAAGCACTAATAAGGAGAGGTTAATGGATAGACAACCTGTCATCAATGGGCATATAAAGGTAAAGTAAGCACTAATAAGGAGAAGTTAATGGATACACAACCTCTCAACAATGGGCATATAAAGGTAAAGTAAGCACTAAAAAGGAGAGGTTAATGGATAGACAACCTGTCATCAATGGGCATATAAAGGTAAAGTAAGCACTAATAAGGAGAGGTTAATGGATAGACAACCTGTCATCAATGGGCATATAAAGGTAAAGTAAGCACTAATAAGGAGAAGTTAATGGATACACAACCTCTCATCAATGGGCATATAAAGGTAAAGTAAGCACTAAAAAGGAGAGGTTAATGGATAGACAACCTGTCATCAATGGGCATATAAAGGTAAAGTAAGCACTAATAAGGAGAGGTTAATGGATAGACAACCTGTCATCAATGGGCATATAAATAGAAAAAGGAAACTATTGGAAAATACAATTTCATAGTAAATACAGTCATTTTAATTTCTATAGAATGGTTTGCTTTGAAAAATATCAATATAGTAGAACCCACTTAATGTCACATCTGTTAATGTCATTTTCCAGCATCTCTTAATGTCATTTTCCAGCATCTGTTAATGTCATTTTCCAGCATCTGTTAATGTCATTTTCCAGCATCTGTTAATGTCATTTTCCAGCATCTGATAATGTCACTTATGTGGGCAATGCTAAATATCACTTCATTTTCCGACCATCATAAAAAAAAAAACACAGGTTAATTACAGTTAAGTGAGGACAGGACCTAAGGAGTCATGCCTGAAATGTCATACGTCATACCTGGACACATTATGTAAACATTGCCATTGCCCTACTGGCCAACTTTTCACACCTTGCAACTCCCGAACAATAAAACTGACCTGCTTACCTGTACGGTTCAGCTAAGTCAAAGGAAGCCTAGTGTATTTGTTTTTTATTGGCTCATGCATTCCAAGCATTTTAAAGGTTTAAAACCCTTGTCACTTGGAACATGCCAATGTGCTGTCGAAACTTCTTGAAAATAAGACTTTAGCATGCAGACCAGGATCAATTTCAAAACAAAAAAGATTAATTTGCAATAGACATTTAGGAGAATAATCAACCATGAACCATAATTTACGAAAATTTGTGTTTGTTTTGTTTCTTTTTACAATGACCCATGGGATACCATTGTAAAAAAGGTATCATATGTAATTAAGATTGGAAACCCAATTGGTCATAAAAATATCAAAATATCACCGTTTTTCATATTTCTTCAAATCATTTATTGCTAAAATTACCATGAGCACTGGTAAGGTGACGTTGAAATGTTCTGAAATGCAGTTTTCACTATGCTGTGTTTCACAACATCTGATCGGCCATTAAAAAAACCCACTAATTTAACGACCAATGAAACGAGATGTTTCAAAGGTGAACAATTCACTCTCCTGGCTATTTTCGTCGTCATGGATCAAGTTGCAATCTTCAGAGCCCATTTTAATGAAGTTGCAGAGATATACACTGCATATTTACCAATAGTAATGAATGAATAAATTATATGACAAAAATTTTAAAAACTTTCAATGTCAGGAAAAATGCATCAACTGTTAATGTCACGTTCCACTTATTATCACACCTGACAAGTAGAGCATGATATTAAGCAGGTTTCACCGTACAAAGTTCTGATAGAACAGGTACAAAAACTGTTATGTGCATATATGTACAAATACCTTACCTGTGAGACTGAAGATATGTCTTTGAATCGTCGATCAAGGATAGTTGACTTCTTGTCGAGACTGATAAGTGAAATATCACTGGCTCCCAAACAGAAAAGCATTGTCTTATTGGGATTGTCTCTTGGTGACTCACAGTGATGGGTCTCACTAAAATGAACATGGAGTTCTTTATGACCTTGATCAAGGTCAACACTGTTACTATTGCTAAGATGATCCCTTGCAACTAATTCACATATCTCTTCACGAGAATCACCTGACCCCGACAGACCCCCAGCTGAATATGAATGAGAAAAGTGTCCTGAATTTTCTAGCACATTTTCAGAAGAACTTATACCATCACTACATCCAGACAGGTCATCTGCACTACTGGATGGACTATCTATATGGATGGTGCTGCCTTTCAGGCGCTCATTCTGCGCCCCAAGTTCATTCTCTGTGACTGACACAACTTCATCAAGACTTGCTGGCAGACTTTTAACACTGGCACCACTTGCATGGCGTTGACGTCTTTCATTCTGCTCGTCCTGCTTCTGTTTTCTTTCCTTTTCCTTTTCTGATAGTTTGTGACACAGTTCATCGATGTGGACACAAGTTATCTTCTTAGTGTTGAGTTTGGCACGACCCACGTACATGACCTCGTAGAAGGCCTTTGCTGGCTCTGAAGCTTTTGTCTCCACCATGTCTAATGTAATATCTCGTCTTGTAGCCTCCTGAATGCTACAGAACAACTCAGGTACCTGCAACACAAAACGTTATGGCAAATAATTATTTGTCTAATGACAAAAGGATTCTGTGTTTTCATTAGTACTGAAGTGTTTAAATGATTTCCCAATTAAATAAATTGGAATTCCTAATATGGCCTTTTCAGCATCACTAACTGCAGAACATGTAAAGGTTAACCAGGTTATAACTACAGTTTCTGTAGTTGATTATACCGTAATGATGCACTCTTCTAAAGTAAAACCTGCATGTAATACATAGTCTGCAGGCTGCTACACCGACAATCTACTGATTAATCTCAAATCTTCACTACCTTAAACAAATAAAGATAACACAATATGTTACATCACATCAACATCAGGCAGACATGTCATGTGCAAGTCATCTTAAAATTTCAGGGCCATACATGACCAAATACACGGGACAAAATCTCTATAAAGTTATCGTACTTTTATCAAAATAAATTATTCTCACCAGGTATACAACAGTGTATGGTTGATCTGACAAGCTCTAATATCCAAGTTTCTTTGTTTGGTTAATGTACAGATATAACATTAAAGGAAAGGGAAAATGCATTACATTGGAGAAGTAATCAACTGACAAGCGGGCTTATTGTAATTCAAGTCAGGATGAATTTCTCAAAAAAAGAAATCTATTTTATCTTTATTGCAATATAATTTTGTCTCGCGCACTCCATCTAAATACCCTATAACATAATGATCAGACATATATCTGTCTCAGCCACTCCATCTAAATACACTATAACATAATGATCAGACATATATCTGTCTCAGCCACTCCATCTAAATACACTATAACATAATGATCAGACATATATCTGTCTCAGCCACTCCATCTAAATACGCTATAACATAATGATCAGACATATATCTGTCTCAGCCACTTCATCTAAATACACTATAACATAATGATCAGACATATATCTGTCTCAGCCACTCCATCTAAATACACTATAACATAATGATCAGACATATATCTGTCTCAGGCACTCCATCTAAATACACTGTAACATAATGATCAGACATATATCTGTCTCAGGCACTCCATCTAAATACACTGTAACATAATGATCAGACATATATCTGTCTCAGGCACTCCATCTAAATACACTGTAACATAATGATCAGACATATATCTGTCTCAGGCACTCCATCTAAATACACTGTAACATAATGATCAGACATATATCTGTCTCAGGCACTCCATCTACATACACTGTAACATAATGATCAGACATATATCTGTCTCAGGCACTCCATCTAAATACACTGTAACATAATGATCAGACATATATCTGTCTCAGGCACTCCATCTAAATACACTGTAACATAATGATCAGACATATATCTGTCTCAGGCACTCCATCTAAATACACTGTAACATAATGATCAGACATATATCTGTCTCAGGCAATATTCTTTTAAAACATTGTAATATGTTTCATGATACTATCTGTCTTAACGGAAGGACAAGTTGTCATCCCTTACATCAATAGCTTGTCAGAAACCATTCAGAGCATAAACTGTGGTCCTGGCATTGCAGTGGCCATGAAACCTCACAAGACACTCTAAAATATCCTAGTCTACCCTGAGGATAAATCACCCAAAGAAAATGTCGCAGAATGTGTATACAACATCGGATGCAAAAACCATATATCGGAAAAACAGGCACGAGATTTGGGGTCCGCTTCAATGAACAAGGTGACTGTGTAGTCATCAAAACATCACACCCTTATCTTCTACTGGTTATGTTATAAGAATTTGTATTCTAAATTGTAACATGTTTGGTGACAGTGTCTGCCCTTGTCACTGTGCCTGAATGCATTGTAACATGTTTGGTGACAGTGTCTGTCGTTGTCACTGTGCCTGAATGCATTGTAACATGTTTGGTGACAGTGTCTGCCCTTGTCACTGTGCCTGAATATATTGTAACATGTTTGGTAACAGTGTCTGTCCTTGTCACTGTGCCTGAATATATTGTAACATGTTTGGTAACAGTGTCTGTCCTTGTCACTAAGCCTGACCATTGTAACATGTTTGGTGACAGTGTCTGCCCTTGTCACTGTGCCTGAATGCATTGTAACATGTTTGGTGACAGTGTCTGTCCTTGTCACTGTGCCTGAATGCATTGTAACATGTTTGGTGACAGTGTCTGTCCTTGTCACTGTGCCTGAATATATTGTAACATGTTTGGTAACAGTGTCTGTCCTTATCACTGTGCCTGAATGCATTGTAACATGTTTGGTAACAGTGTCTGTCCTTATCACTGTGCCTGAACGCATTGTAACATGTTTGGTAATAGTCTCTGGCCTAGGCTGTGTGCTTAGATGCATTCAATATGGTTGGTGATTGTGACTATCCTCGACACTTTGCCAGAATACTTTGTAGCTTGTCTATTGATAGTGTTTCTTCTAGCATTGTGCCTGAATTCATCGTAATACCAGTATGTTTGGTGACACTAAGCCATATTTGATACATTGATCCAATTTGTATGTGTTTGTTATATCCTGGTACCTAACATAACCTTCTTACCATTTTGTATATCCTAACTGGTCTATATCAGGACTATATACATAAATTTTATTGACACATCAAAGTACTCTGTTCTTGTTACCCATATAAATGGTGGTCTCACATTCATTAATCAATAGTTCTAGCAACAATATTCTCATTATTACATGATTGTGACGTCAACTTTAATATTATTCTTCATTAATATTTCAATATTTTCATATATTCAAGTCAGCTGTATATAACCTTGAGTATCTAATACATTCTTACATAATTAAGGAATATTCTGTTTATTAAACGGGACAGGTGTTTGTATGCACAAATGGGTTGGTTGTTGTTTGCTGAAGGACCAAATATGTCCCTCTGACAGAGGAAGACCTGAAACCACATTGCATAATTTTGTAGCAGCTTAAATTGTCAATCAATAGCTGCACGGACTGGAAACACAGAGACGGTAACGACACGTCAAGCCTGATCAATATACTGCTATTCCATACTTAGTCATTGAATCGTTTTTTTTTTTTTACTCCAGGACGGGAAAATCTTACAAACACACCATGTGAAAATCAAAGATTTTCCCTTGCTATCTCATGATTTGACAGTTGCCTTATGTACAGAAGTTGCTTGATATGTTACTGTAGACTATCCCAAGAAATATTAGCATTCTGGTACGGTTAACCTTGATAAAGTGAATCCACACTTGTAAACACTTGGAAGTGGAGATAAAGGGGTGTTAAGGAATTCTCTATCATAACAACTGTATGGTCTCACATCAACAATATTCAGACATGAAATTATCACATAAACTGAACAGTGGTACTTTTTGAATCCTTGTTCCATATTTTTAGTGCGGGACTTGTGTCCATATCTCAAGAAACGATTATATCTATCAGTAATGGGACTCATCAAAAATGTTAGAAATCATGTTCTGAACTTGCCTGATAAAACAGGATAAATTGTTACAAAAAATACTGGAACTGAAAGCAGTTAAAGAGAAATATGATGAGATAGATGAGAAAGGGAAATCTCAATCCCTGGGTAAAGATAAATAACTTGCCAAACATGTGAAAGGCCTTCTGTATGTCAACTTCTGCTGAGAAATTTCCTCCTTGGAAGACTCTAATAATAACCTAAGTATCTTTGAGGAGATAGTCATACTGTGTTTTGACAAAAGGTCAAAAGTACATGTACTGCTTAAACAGATACTAAAACAATCCCTGTAAATGTAAAGAACAGTATAAGTGACTACGACATCCTCTAGATATATATATAATGCCAAAATAACTCATTTTTGAAATAGGATAATGAGGGAATCCATAAAGATCCTTGTACATTTTAAATGACCATGTACTTTTTCACAAATATTGAAGTTTTGTATTGTTATATACACATAAAAGAGGCCTATGAACCTTAAGACCTATATATGATGGCCATAGATTTAAGACAGCCCCATTAAATAACAACAGTTGCATGGTCAGAACCATCGAAGGATCATTTCAGACATGTTTCAGCTCAATCCTACTCACGGTACTTGAGAAGAAGTTTACAATAAGTGTAAAAGTTTGCACAATCATGATACAAAATGGCTACCAATGCTGCCATATTGAACTTTTGATGGGCTGAATAAATACTTTGCAGGCTTAAGGCTTCCTTTCTTAATCATCCTGTCCAATTTTCAGCTCTGTGGCATCTGTGCAACATATGAAGAAGTTTAAAATGTGTTTTTGAAGATGGTGGCCATATTGGACTTATGACCAACCTAAAAAATTACAACACTTTAGTCAGGTTCATCTTGGGATTATTTCAGGAAAGTTTCACCTCAAACTTTACTTAAGAAAAATTTTACAACAGAATTTTGGTGCCCACCATTGTTTGATCCTCATATGATTTGTCCTTTGAAAGTTGGATATTTTCACTTTTTTCTCTTCTTTCCTGTGTTTTTGCTTTGATCTATACAAAATTTTTAAATTCCTCTAAGATATAGCAAAAGTAATCTGTAACCACCCAATCCAATATGACTGCCTGCCTTTCTTGTTTTTCTTGTCCAAAGTCAAAAGGGCACAACTTGGGACCAACAGAAATCTACATATGAATTTTGAGAAAGATCCAGTGCTTCTCAAGAAACAGTGACAACATTCAATCTTTGAGTACCAAAGTCCACGATGGTCACCTGGCAGCCATTTTTTTTTTTATCAGTATCAAAATCAAACAAACACATGTAGGGAACTAGAGAAATAGAGATAACCATCTTTCATCGTCTAAATACAAGATGGCCGTCTGTTGGCCATTGTGTTTTTCTGTCCACCCCTGAAATCAAACATGTACAACTTGTAATCCTTTAAGAGAAATTTGAGAAAGATCCATCTAGCACTTGTACAAATGGACAGACAATGCATGTAGGGTGATTTGAAATGTGTGATAAAAATATGAAAAGTTTAGACTCTGCATACAACGCATTGTGTACAGCGTATGATGACAAACAAAACAGGATTGTTATAGGTCATCTAGATCCTTTGGGTAAGATGACCTAAAAATGTACAAGTACACTTTTACATTAGGTTATGTTCCTTATACAATAAATACATGAAGTGCTACAGGAGATTCAAGTACATATATCTGAATTCATCAATTATTGTATTCAGATGGCACTGGTATTGACCTTTATATGGAATCTTATGACTCAATTCTGCTTTGGTAAGTGGGTGTTTCAAAAAAAAATATAAAGAGATTATTTTACAAAGCATGTGACAGGATTTCCTTCATCTTCAGCTACGTGTAACTCTAGTGGATCTGGAAAGTGAAATTTCTTGATTAACAAAAAAATCTCAATCTCTAGAAGATAAATGCTTGGGGCTGACATGAACAGTAGCGTCATTATGGTAAAAACAACCAAGAGAAAATGCCATACTGTCAAAACAGCCCTTGGGTGTTGTAAGGAGAAGAATCTCGGTACACAACAATAAATTCAAAGTTTCATACTTAGCTTATTTTCCTAATCCCTGTCCATCGATTTTTTTAGAGACGAAATCCAAAATTAATATCTACATTAGGCTTGACATGTAAATCAGGTCTACACACCAGGTCTGGTCCATGTTACTGTTATCATAAATGTATAAATTCTGTCTGGCATTATAAACCTCGACTAATAAATCCTTTACCAACCCTGTCTTTAAAATGACCTCCAAACTAGTGCATATGGCAGAAAACACCCTAAAATAGTCAACATTTTCACCAGAATTGTTATAAAAGATATACACATGTAGTTCAAATTTAGTGAACAGAGTACATAATCTGTAATTCAGAAATCTGCCTCCTTAACATTAAAACTTGAAAGATTTTTTTTATTGAGAAGTCATATTTCTGCAATTTTATGATTTAGACAATGAGCTGAATATGACTGCTACTGTCATGATAGACGTACAGACACTTATATACACTAGGAATGTCTTGGATCATGGTCACATTAATCCTTCAATGAACATTGACTTAATGTGTTGTGATAATTCTCTGCTACACTGCGACCAGTATACAAGCTTTAACTTGACCAAGAACCATGAACAATCTGTGATTATTTATCCAATTTCACTTATCTCAAGCCAGGCAATCTTTAATTACTAGGTACTCTGCGCTGACCAGTACACAATAACTGAAGTGTAATAACTAGCTGTTATGGTCAGTACAATTTGACGTTATATTACTATTGACCACTCATTTTATCGTGTCCAGTGATTGCTGTTACATGTACACACACTGTGTGGCCCAATATAATCCTAGTTCAACATGTGTAGACTTCCTACTTAAGTAAATCGTACATAAAGGGGCATAAAAGGCCTGCTACAACCTATTGTTAGATGATATAATGTGATGTGATAACACCTATTTATAAGTGAAGATCACTTACTCTTGTTTTATTACAAACCTACATGCATTTATGTGCACCAGCAAGTATTAAATGATGTGCAAGTTTAAAGGTCAAACAAAGAAACAAAATTTTACATGCATGATTACCAGTTATATCTGTAAACTTCCATAAAAAAAAATCTTTCTTAAAAACTAACATTTGAAAAAGATCCATGATCGTTTTTGAAGAATTCCTGAAAACATTTTTTCATTGTCAAAATCCAAGATGGAAGCCTACAGCTATTTTGCTTTTCTGATTAAACCCAAAATTTTTAAACACCCAGAAATCGAACTGGATGTGCAACGTTCAACTATAAAGTTGTAATACCAAATTTTACTTCTATAACTCGAAGCATAAAGGGAAAACTGCCCAAAGCAATATTTCTGAGAAATTTTCCAAGTTCAAAGGGAAATATCACTGCCAATAAGGATTACAAACTGCCAAGAAACGAACTCATTGTGTAACTTTTGACCAAGAACTCATATACAAAATTGCATTTTGATAACTCAAAGCATAACCAAGAAAATTTCAGAAAACAATATTCCCAAAGAATTGTACAAAAAAACATATTCTCAAAGGATTTTTGAAGAGACATAACTCTGCAAAGAAGGGTCACCGACAGCTAAGAATCAACACTAATCTGAACCATTCCAACAAGAAGCCATTTACCAAATTTCATTTCAATAACTCAAAGGGTAACCCCAAAAAAGTCCAGAAAACAATATTCCCAGAGAATTTTCTAAGTTCAAAGGGACATTTCTCTGCCAAGAAGGGTCACAGACAGCCGGAAATCGAACTTAATATGTTCCCTTCCAACAAGAAGCCATATACTAAATTTCATTTTGATAACTCAAAGCATAACCCAAAAAAAATTCAGAAACTTTTGTACGAACGCTGTCGACGCCGATGCCGACGCATGACGACGGACAAAGTGATCTCTAAGAGTCCGCCAGCTCTGCAGGCAACACAAAAAATGGCAAAGCTGGGGAACAAACGAAATCTTCATTTGAAATTTGACAAAGATCTTTTCATGACTTTCAAGAATAAACAATAACAAAAATTGTTTAATGATAGAGCAGGATGACATTAATTTGACTCAGTTTTTTTAGTGCCATCAACAGCTGCTCTACTCAATTGAGTACCAGTGCAACAAACAATTCTACTTATTCATTCTGTGGAATATCACAAACTTCCCTATCCTTATATCAGTACTGTACACTACATTGTGATGAATGGTGATGCAGCAGGTAGGCAATATGTAGCCAGCTAGTTCATGCATATTGTGAAGTAAACAAGGCTATAAAGGGCTGGAGGTAGTGACTGTATACCAATATCACAGACAGAAACAATAAACACCAGGCTTTCCCTGTGGATGAACTTTCGGTGTCTAATGAAAGCAGATAGTAACTTTGTAATATGGATATTCATAGTGATACCAGTATATGTTCAGTGTAGTTCATTCAACTATGAACATGTATATGGCAGCTAGACTCCTAATTAATTAGTACACCTCACCCATTTTCAGATACAATTGTATATTCATTTTGTTTTATTGCACAATTTTTTATCATTTCGTTCCAATGGTAAATCAGCTGACAGCAATAAGGGGCTGTCCTACTTAAATCCCTGAGAGATAATACAACCATTGTCCTTGGGATAGTAAGTCTAACAAAACTTGTCTCCAGCTTTAAATGCTACCAGAAAACATCAAAACTGCTAGAAATCAGTTATTTCAAGGGCAACCATTGGCCATAGTGTTTCAAAATTTGAAGGGATTATGAAAATATAAACCCTGTACATCAGGATATGATTAAACTTATTGTAAAGTACCTAAATATGCGTTAAAATTGCCTGATGTTTTAATTATCGATGTCATTTTCATGTAAGAGCTATTGAACTTGTCAATCATAATATTCATCATGAATATATTTCAAAACAATGACTGAAAGCTTAAGCAATCCAACATATGTCATCATTTATACTCCAGTTTTCATTACACCCATGTTAAACACACTTATCATGATGACCAAGCAATATCTGCGGGTTTAACAAGACCACACTGATGTAAACAATCCTCCTGTTGATGCTCCACTCAATATATGAAACATGATTCAGTTCCACAGTTTTCAGATAGGCTCCAAAATTAAGGTAGAGCCAGTGGTGGTTTGGTACAATAGGGAAGAATCTTGATGAAAAATCAGTAAGACCAAATTATCTATATATATTAATAAATCTACATATATGTATGATCAATTAAGTTATGACAACAGTACGGCCAAGCGAATTGTCAAATTTCCGAGGCAACCTGCCGTTTCTCAAGGCACAAACATTACATAAATTACATCTCATACATAGAACATGAAACAAATACAAAGTTATAAATCTAAATCAAGAGAGGTGGTGTAAATTTAGGTGCGTTGATCATGCCTTCGGCCAATGGATGCCGAAGGCCCTTTATAATGGACAAAAAACATCCCAAGTTGTCGTATGTGAGATGGTAATTAAAATATCAAAAATGTTTTACATAAATCTAGGATTGTTTTGCACTCTAGACACTAAGCATATATGTGATATATATATATATATATATAACAGATGACTCAGTCTACAGCACTCATTATAAATTTGTCACATGGGATCTTGGTCTTCCTTGATTTCCTGTTTGTTGTGTCTTGCTGTTATGTTATCCACTCTTTGTGTCTCTCATCAGACATATATCCTCTTATTATCCCGGCTATCATATAAGGAAATAAAAACCAGAAAAAAGTACTAACTTTAAATGTGAGATATCATCCATCACAGGATTAACAAACACTGCTACATGTAAATTTGAAATTTTGATTACATTTTCAACCAAATCTGGAAAATTTGTGCAAAATTTGCAGAAAACAATTTAAATTTCCAAATCAAGAGATTGCCCCTGGCATTGGTATTGGATAATGAATATGCATCTAGAACATTTAAACTTTACAACAGAAGGGTTTATTTGCACAGTTATTCTTGAAAAATTAAAAGGTCCAGATTATCAGGACTATCTGGTTTGTAAACCTGACAGAGGAAGGATTTACTTATTCATTTTTTTCTTATGGTTTACGACCAACAATGATAAACATTTAACTATATATTAATGCATATTATCTTTTTAGACTTCATCCAAAATCACGACTAAGTGTTTTAATCATGACAGCTAGTAGCAAGACAGGAAACTACCGATCGGTAAACACAGTGGTCTATGTGAAACATTGAAAAAATATGTCCCTTACACAAGATCATCTTTTTTACATATTGGACTGTTCATTAAGAAATCACAAGTTTCTCAAGTGTTCTCTTTCACATAGAATATCGCAATGAAGAAGTCATGAGCACATATCTGCATGTGTAATGACGAAAGTTAGTGTTGAAATATTTGTATGCAGAGTGTGGATTGTGTCACCTAACTACGGATTTATCATCTATTAAGATAGGTCTAAATATTGTTTATGAAGCACATCTACTAGTCTACAATTACCTATTTGTCATAAATTGAAATAGTCTTGGCAGGATTATCTGATCAAAATGCGTAGTGAAACACTGTTAATCTTTGACGACATACACATGCCAACATTCTGCGCTCCGCATATTGATTGCTTGCAATACAGATTTGGGGCCTCTGTTACTGTCAGCAGGCACGCACCCCATAAGCAAGATACGAGGGAAAACACCACTCACTGTGATCATGTAATTACCTGTTTAGGTAATGTATAACTTTCATGTGACCAGGAATATAAAAGTCTAGCCATCTATGAGTAATATATGTATCTGAAAAAATTCGTAAAAAAAGATACTTGGGTGAATTCTTTCTTGTAATTGAAACAACTCCGAACAACATGGCATTCAAGAAAAACTATGTTTCCAATACTAAACTAATTTTATAATTATCAGAATGAAACTTGGTACAAGGACATATTTTAATAATACCAACAATATATCTTGTGATTTCTCTATCTTCTTTGAGTAGATTGGTGTCTGAAGACACTTCACTATTACCATTATTTGTATAAAACTAACATGCATATGCCAAGCTGTCAATCTTACCAGAGTAAAATCATCATTTTAACTCAAATTCAATATGAAACTGAAACTTCATATATCATATATAATAGACATATTAACTTATGAGTGTATACCTTTTGATGTCTCTAAATTCATAAAGAATTTTCAAATTTGACATGGTGCCTTTGAGTGTGATACTCAATGTATGTACAAGTGCCGTCAGCGACTGCAGAAACTTAAACTCTCCAATTGTTAACCAATTTACAAATATCAACATGAAATTTCTGCAAAGGTGTATTGTAATCTTGTCTATGATGCTGCTATATCATATTAAAAGATAATTTTGAAGGGTATGATGACTCTTACTTTCACTGACTGTCGCTGGTTGACATGGTTTTTACACACTGCTGATTGAGGTCAGCGATTCAAAAATTTCCTATACATTCTGCCATCTTGTTCCATCTCTTAACTTTAAACCAAAACAAAGCTAATTTGGGCCTGACATCAAATATCTCAATCTGAATAGAGTCAAGAACACCAGGCTGGTCACTTTTGGTTAGGTTTTAGTATAATACTTGCTTGTCTCATTGTAACTGTATGCCTGCATACATGCTGTTTTGAAAGATGGTGGCATAACATTTATAGTACACAGCTGCCATCTGAGGTCACCAGTAAATACCTGGCAATTTGTACCAATCACAATGCTAGGATTGGTAGTAGTATCTTCTTCCTGGGACTGTGACAATAAGCTGAAACCATAACTGACCTAAAAAAAATCTAATTTCCTCAAGTAGTTAAGAGTTGATAGCTTGCAGAAACATTAATTTTTCTTGGAGAGAATCCCCTTCAGATTGGTTCTAAAATATATATCTAACAAAGGACTTACAAATTCATGTACCAGGGTATTTACGGCTTTAATTTCTGAAAACTGAAATGTCACTTTCCACAATTATTTATAATGATGTTGATTTATGCTTAGGTTAAAAGAAACTGTACTTTTTGCAGCAATAAATGACCCATACGGAAACCAACACTGCAACAGACTAAAATATTCGCTTGTGCTAAAGCGAAGCCTAACAGGTTTACAGAGGACAGAAGGTTAACAGTCTGTCTGGCAGGCTAACATCGAGGTGACCTCTAGACAGTATATATATGTATATAGATGTCTATAGATCAGTGCCTGCTATTGAATTGAACATACATATTGATCCACAAAAGATTGGGCATGTGTGCTGTACTATCCAAATACTAAATCTACCTCAGATCATGATGATTGAACTTTTGCATTTATTATTTATTTGAATTGTTTTATCTTACTTGAAAAAAAATAATCCAGAAGTATATAACTGTCCAGATAGCTCTACTGAACACAATGTTAGCCATACTGCATATGTTAAATTCTGGAAATGTGCCAAAATTGCATCTTCCAAGTATTCTCTAGTAATTAACCTACTATGATCAATTATCTAATCATTTAACTTCATCTGATGTGATGATCAATTTATTTTTCATAGTCAATCATTGGTACCTTATATTTTCTTGTGTTTAAAATCAAAATTTATATGATGCAAAATAAAGATGCTAATTGCCATTAATATTCATTCTTAATGTAAAGGTAAAACTCAGGGTAAGTTAAGTTATAGCTTAGCTAAAAGTTACAAAAAAGAAAATATCACCTTCATGTAGCATGCATTTACTTTCTTTCAATACTGAAAACACAGTCAGCTATTTATGTAATTGACTAACTTCATCAGAAAGGCTATATGATTTTAACTGATGATTAAGTACTGGTAACACTGAACTCAAGGTAACACTGAACTCCAGGTTCAGTATTGTAATACTGAACTCAAGGTTAAGTATTGGTAACACTGAACTCAAGGTTAAGTATTGGTAACACTGAACTTGAGGTTTAGTATTGGTAACACTGAACTCCAGGTTTAGTATTGGTAACACTGAACTCGAGGTTTAGTATTGTAATACTGAACTCAAGGTTAAGTATTGGTAACACTGAGCTCAAGGCTAAGTATTGGTAACACTGAACTCAAGGTTAAGTATTGGTAACACTGAGCTCAAGGCTAAGTATTGGTAACACTGAACTCAAGGTTAAGTATTGGTAACACTGAACTCCAGGTTTAGTATTGGTAACACTGAACTCAAGGTTAAGTATTGGTAATACTGAACTCAAGGTTAAGTATTGGTAACACTGAACTCAAGGCTAAGTATTGGTAACACTGAACTCAAGGTTTAGTTTTGGTAACACTGAACTCCAGGTTAAGTATTGGTAACACTGAACTCCAGGTTTAGTATTGGTAACACTGAACTCCAGGTTTAGTATAGGCAACACTGAACTTGAGGTTTAGTATTGGTAGAAATGAACTAGAATTTTTAGTATTGGTAACATTATGTAAACGTTACATATGGTAAACCTACAGTCAGTTTGAATAGACAGGTAGTTCCAGCATATGAATTTTTCAATAAAAGCATTAATTTTCCATTTAGCAACAGTGTGAATCCCCTCTAGTTTTCAATGTGAATGGATTAAAATTGAAAAGATCGATGAAACATATTTACTTTTCAAAAATGTAAATTAATTTACATTTACAACATTTTGAAAAATTATCACCTGGACATAACATTTCGTGCCATAAATGTTACGTCCAATGATATGCTTAGATCGACAATGTATATTACTTCCACCTTATGGTTGTGTATATCCTGGAGAAAGAGGTTGTTGTTCCTATAATAGCAGATGAAAAAACTCTGAACATTTTTAAAAAATTAAATCATTTAGTGCTTGTGTAAATCATGTGATAACTATTACTAACTGTCCTGGACTTTCAGACTAAAAGCAATTTATCACTTTTGAGTACATTGTTATACCTGGTATATTATTTACAACAAAATGTTAGAGGCATGTATCATAGATCAATTTCTGGCTGTTTAACACGTGTCTGCACTACCACAATGCGAAAGATTACCTTTATACTGGGGTGGCAGTGATGCAAATCCAAAGTTACGTCTCGAACCTTAGATGAATATGTTTGCCAACCATTTTTTTGCTTGAAGCGACAGAATTTATCAGGAACAATTCTAATATTACAAGCCATTGAATATTTGATATATTTTACCACAAAATGACAGTTGACATTCAACCACCAACTAAATATTATGCTGTAATATAAATTTTAGCCAAGATTTGCTATATTAATTGATGCAATCTTGATGAATTACCCTCAAAAGTGACCGATATGTATGACTCTTAGCCTCCATAACACAAGAAAACCCTAAATATACAAAAAAAAAAGACCCTTTTACATTTAACATCATGTTTCATGTGGTCTAGCGTCTATCGTTACATCCAGATGAATTATTTTCAAATGTGACCGATATGTATGAATCTTAGCCTCATATAACACAAGAAAACCCAAAATGTACAAAAAAAGGACCTTTTTACATTTAACACATGGCAGATACGAACCATTGGACTTATTATATCATTAGTGTTCCTAGGACGTACCAGACACCATAAACAATTTATTGTCTTGTTGCTTCTTTCCATTCTACAAGAGATTTGCTATTTGATGATGAAGTGTTACAGACAATACTCTATGTAAAACTACTTGGCATGACATTACACTTAGCATTAAAACTTCTTGTGTATGACAAGGGTAACTATTTTTTTAACAAAATATATATGTGTGAAACATAGCATGGACTGGATGTAACACAGGACACTGTGATTGCAAATGTCAAGAGATGAAACTCTTTAAACATTATTTTGAAAATCTTTATCGACATTATCTATTCAGCTACAATATAGTATCTAACAGTACCCAAACAAACTTGTTGTTTACAAAATCAGTGTCCCATTACCTAATTATTTTTGTAAACAAAACTTATTTGATGGCCTAAAACTGAAGTTACAAACATTTATTGCAATACCTATCTAAATAGAGAGTAATTTTTCATGAATTTAACAATACATGTACTTTAGAAGGAATTATATTCCCAAATGAACAGCCTTGTGTGTCCTGTTACATCCAAGAACTCCAATATAAACAGCTGTATTTTCTCCATCATTCAAAAGCAGAACTCTTCTCCTTTATTGTTCAGGATGCAACATCCTCTCATGATGTGAAATCTACTACATCATGGTGTTTTATCTTGTTTTAAATTTTCAAAAATGGTTGTCCTGAATGTGACAAATATTTTATGATGCAAAATTTTGGCTCTTATACAAAATTTCATTGTGAAAATAAACCAAAGTTTGAACTATCAGAGTCAACATAATCAAAATTGATAACAAAATCTTTCAAAACATTATTTAACAAAGAGGAAAATTCAAATTTGTAAAGACAATGTCTTGTTTGAAATACTGCTGAATAATGAATAAGCGTGTTATAATATGACAGTTTTGTTTGCGGGGTGTGGATTGAGACTATGATTCCAGATTAATGCTTTTACAACATTGTGTCATAGGTGTTCTTAAGCATGATCTATAAGTCTTAAAATCAACAGGACAGAAATTATACAAGTTGACAAGAAGAAGACCAATATCTAGAGTGATTATTGTGGGAAAATCTGCATCACGATATTGTCATATACTTTGTTCCTAAGTTCATTTTCAAAATACCAGTGAAGAAATCTGACACACAGCAATTGCTAAATTGTTGTGAAAATGTTTATAACCTTCCCAGAATATTTGAAATATATTTTGTGACAACATTACTTTCCATCCCCCTCCCCCTACCCGTCCCCACCATTATATCAGATATAATATTAGTAAACATGTTGTTTTGTCACTGTTGGCTTTCAATGATTCGGATGGAAGTACATGTATAAGTAATGACTGCAATGCTTTATCCTAATGATCAAGACATTTTTAATCATGGTTATAAAGATGTTTTGCAGCTATTGAACACTTTACAAAACTTTTAATGACCATGTCAATGGGAATATCTCTTCATCTTGTTTTAGACATGCTGTATGCCTATATACTGTACCAAACTGTTCAGATACCCACAGATTTATGTAATGGATATATTTAAAGTGTTATCGGTACAAACTGATATATCAATATTCTGATACAGACCTAGTGCTTCAATTGCAAGTTTTTACTGAAACATAAAATTGTTGTCTTACTTCTATAATCATGATGTATCATGACATCAACATATGATAACATCTATACCAATTTTCAATTTCTCTTGTTTGATTTATCTGAAACATGTGTACTTCATTACATAAACCATTCATAAATAATGAAAAATGCATGAAAAGTCACTTTTAGCTACAAAATATGCATTAAAACCAATCATTTGCCTTATAAGTTTGCAGTAGATTGTGCAGGTGAAAATGTGGTGAGTCATGCAATCAGGAATATTTATAAATCAATCTAGTAAGATCTAGAGTAAAAACTTCTAACTGGAACCATGATGGACCGTCACTCATTTTATTCCTATATATGACTTCTAACTTACCCCTTTATGCTTTTAAGTTTTATAAATCAAACTTTTCTATGTACCAATGTTTTTTTTTCTACAACCTGAAGTTTGCTTCATGACATATTCTCATTAGCCATCATTTGACAAATTTTAATGATCAGTTCATAATACATTTGTATTGCTAAGTCTGGTGAATCTGCACATTCTGTGATCTCTCATAAGTAGCCTCATTTTCAGTAATAATATGTGATATATTTTGAGTCTACATGCACAACAGATTGTTTTCAAATACCGAGGCACAATGTCGGTATATTTTAGTGATTCTCCTTTTGTAACAATTAGCATGATATAAGCAGGTGATTTTTGGTGTGCAGAATCACCAGATGCACATGTTCACCAGATATCACTGTACTTACCATAGTTTCGTTGTGTGCCAAAAAAACATGACACTCGTAATCACAGTAAAGATCATGACGTGTCAGGTATGCAAAACAGCGTGCATCTTGGTGTGTTTTAGCAAACTTTGATAGTGATGGCAGAGTATGTTCAAATATGATAGTATTGTCTAGGCAGCCGGTCGCTCGTAGAACGTGGGTCATGACATCCAGGCGAATCTCTTTGAATGCTTCCTTTCGTCGTTTCACCTCAGCCATAACCCAAGGCATGACAAACTGGGGAGGATATCTTCTATCAAGTATGGCATTGCCTAAATACATGACGATGAAAGTTCTTCGAGATGCCATCATTTCTTCTACTGACATCCTGTATATTGTTTTCTTTTGGCAAAGCGCGTCAGGTCAGCAAAAATCCGTAACCATCATCAGCGCTGTAAAATCAATATTCCATGTAGACCCAAGTGTTAATAAACAAGAAATTCAAGTAATATTGAGTTCCGTAAGATTAGTTGTATACAAATCATTTATCTAAAGTATTGCATGATGATATATATTTAACAAGATACTTTTATAGTTCCACCTCACTCTTTGGAAAACCGCAAACGTTGGTTAGGACTTATCGCCGTTTCGGTGCAAAATAAACAATAATAAAGACACTGTATCAATCTGTTGAACGTCATGATGTCATTTCAAAGAGTAAGCTATAATAAATCTATTTGATCTGATTACCGTTCAACGCTCCACCATCTTCAAACAGACCGATAGTGGTTTCAGCAATCTAAACCAGTACCGAACATTTCACAGCTGATCGTATTTTTTTTATTTAGCGGCCATTTTGTGACGTAATGGGATGTTTTTTTCGACTGCAAATTGCAAGTTCACTTGACAAATTGTAATGACGCATACTTTTGTTAAATCGAAAGAAAATAAATATCTAAATTGATTAAAAGTATGAATTCATCAACTTTAAGTGTCAGTAAAATTGACCTCGCACGTGCAGTTAATAAGGCGGAAGTCGACAGTTGCATCCTGGGACATTGATTAGCAGACCGACAGACTTACCAACGTGCGTAGTGAAGCAGAGTAACTATCATGGCAGGAAAACAGAGATGGGTACCCTTAGAGTCAAACCCGGACGTAAGTTATGAATTCATAAGTCTTTTTGTGACATCAATTTATATGTGTGTTATTTCACCTAAAATTCATTTTCTGTTTGTATTGTAGGTATTAAACAAGGTGAGTGGTCCAGATTTCGTACGAAGGGAAGCAACTCTTTCTGTGATGACAGTACTGCAGATGCTGCAGCAGGAAACATTTGACCCGATATGCTCTTTATCATAAGTTATCCAATCACCTGAGCCTGAGTCATAAGTTCATTACAATTTCACAGACAGAAATTAACGTCAATCCATTATGTATTTCATTTGATAAATTTTGTTTTCTTCATAATTCATAGACATGATAATGATACTTAGTTTAGATTTGTTTTTGTTTTTTCATAATGCATTGACAGTGTGGATCGAGACGATGGAATTTCATCTTCTCTTTAATCTTATATTGATTCATTACCCTGTAGTGCTGTCACTTTAACTGAAGTCATATAAAATTGAAATTATTTGTGGTTTTATTTTGTCAGAGCATTTAATTAATAAGTACCAATATACCAAACAGATTTATAAAATAGAAGGGGACAAAAAATGTGACATTCCTCAGCTGACGAGGAAAATATATATTTTACTAAGATTACGACCTGAAAATGGTGTTAACCTGTCATTTGATATTCTGAATTTCAGAGTGTGATTCTGTTTAGCAATATGGAGAATTTAGTACTATCTAGATGGGAATAAAATCATAGATGATATTCAAAATAGGATTTAATTTTGACACTGTGACAGCAATCCTTCCTCTAAGGACTTGCACTGTGATATTCAAAACAGAAACAGGATTTGAGAGGGACACTTGTTTTTAGTTATTATTTCATTGTAGGTTTTGTAAATACAACGTTCAGATCAGTCAATATAACTTACTTTTATGATTTTTTTATCTTTCCAGTAATAAACTCATGTCTAGTAATAAAATTCCTGATATCTACACTGATTAGTGTTCCAAATGATATAAAAAAATTCTTATTTCAATGGTTGATATTGAATCACGTATATGTGTTGACCTCTTATACTTATTTACTTTTATACATTTAGAAGGTCAGGTAGCAGAGACATATATACCAGTTTTATATACATCGGTGCAGGTAGTAAATCAGAATCTGGTCAGCTGACAGCTTAATTAAGGGTAAATGTCTGTATTTCTCAGATAATAATTTGCTTCATTTGATACAGGTTTCTATAATTTTGTTAGTAGTAGGCTGTGTAGTGAAAGTAGGAGGCTGGTCTGCCGTGATGTGTAGTCGTGTACGGAACATTATTACGGAACTGGATTGGTGTAGGCGGCCAAATGATCAAAGTAGCCGGTCAAATTGGCTGGCGACCGGCTCTTATGGAAAACCCTGCATATATATATAAAAAATAGTTTTGATAAGTTAGATAAACCCAAAATCTGAATTAATAAGTGGCAACAAGTTTTCTGAATTCCACTCTTACCGAAAATTCAGGATTTCCTTCCTAGGTAAGAATTCAAATTTTCGAGCCTCTGAAAGCTGCATTGGTAGACTGCTTTCTTGGCACACCTTAAAACAAGAATGTGTTAATCTTGATTGTTTTAAGCTGCTTTTTCTGATACACTTATTGGATGTTTGAAATTACCAGCAATAAGATTTCTTTGTAATTTGTATCTTAAATTCGAACTAAAAGCTGGAGGCTTCTTTGACACTTTGATGTACATGTAGATATTTTTATCATTTATTTTTTCAGCTTTACATACAAAGATAACTGTTAGAATGGTTTATTTTTATTATTGTAGTATATAGCTAACTTGGGGGTTCCCTCCACATGTCAGTTTTATGACATTTATGGACTGGAACCTGAATTACTTACGATGGTTCCCCAACCAGTGCTGGCCGTCATGTTGCTCTTTCCAATCACAGAAAAGGTAAGTTCAACATGTTACCTGGTAAGCATAACATAAATTAATGTATTGAAATTCATTGTTACTCCATTCTGTATTTATTTTATTATTGGTGTATGCATTTTGCTTTGATAAAATTTTCATTTATGGAAAAAAACAGGTTACAAAATGGCTGACAGACAGCCATAGCTGATTTTTTGAAAAGTCCATTTTTATATCACTTTTACTTGAGAAGTACTGATGAATCATTCTCAAATTAGATCAATTCCCTCTAGTCCCTAGTTATGCACTGTCTATTATGGGATTAAAATGGCCAAAGTAGGCCACCTTGCATGACAAGAAGTATCACTAATGCATCAAATATTTCATATTGAACACATGCTTAAGGCTTTTTACACTGGAAAATATCATATCTTAACAGCTTGATTATTGTGTTTTATCCAGTCTAAAGCTACACCCATAGGAGAGGTTGACATGTCCAGTGATGCCTACTTTGTTAAACAGACCATTGGGAATGCATGTGGTACAGTTGCTATCGTACATGCCCTAGCTAATAACAAGGATGAAATAAAATTCATAGGTAAGATTCTAAGGTTGTGTAAGTAAGAACACAGGTACTCTTACGGTATTAAAAGTATTGAAGTGTGACTGATATTACCTTTTTTGAAAATGTTTGTATTCTTTTGGATTTAGCTCATTCTGGGATCTAAAATGCAGTGTTTTGAAACTAACTACCATAAAAATTCAGAAGTACATTTTTAGAAGTGTTTAGGTCATATGGCCTGAAGGGTCAGGATGACCTATAGCCATCATGTTCCAGCTGTAGTGGCATGGTGCACAGTACACCATCCGCTCTCCATGCATAAACTTTCTATTCAAATGACTTCTTCTCAATAACCAAAAGGCTCAGGCTTCATATATCTGGCCTGTTGCATAATGGGATGAAGGATTATCAAGTTTGTTAAATGAATAACCTTGACCCACTTTCAAGGTTACAAGGGTCAAATGTGTGAAATCTCTGAATGACTTCTTCTCAATAACCAAAAGACTCAGGGTGCTGATATAGGTACTCTAGCAAATGCTGGCATAAATGGCCACTAAGTTTGTTCATATTATTGACCTTGACCCACTTTCAGGGTCACAAGTGGTAAAAAATGTCAAAATCTTGAAGCAACCTCTTCTAAATAACCAAAAAGCACAGTGTGCTGTTATTTGGCCTATTGCATTGTAAGGGAAGCTGTTTCAAAGTTGTTGATTTGATTGACCTTGACCCTTTATAGTCAGATGACCATTAAGGCCCATAGGCGTCTCGTTTATTAGATAAACTTTAAGGGAACCCACAGTCGCAATTTTGAATCTTATTTTTATAATTATGATTATCTCTCCTGATAAGAATATTAAAGTAAGATAATTTGAGTATTAAGGGATGATATTCTGTTGGTTTGTATTTATTCAACAAATTTTAGCTTACCTGGTTTAAAGGACCATTGAGCTTATGTCTTAGTATGGTGTGAGCTTCCATCAACCTTTTACTAAAAATTTATAGTAGTCATGAATAACTGAACAGATTTTGACCGAATTTCAGTCAAAAGCATTTATTGGTTCTTGGCCCCCAGGGGCCTGAGAGGCAGGGCCTAAAATAAGAAATTTTGCAAGGTATTCAGGGCTCTCAATCTGCCAGATTTGGGGCAGAATCCCAATGCAAAATAGTATCTTTTTTTCCCAATTTAGACCCCAAGTTTTCCCAATTCTAAGGAAAACGCCGCTATTTTTCCCAATTCTAAGGCCCCCAGGCCCCAGTCCCAAAATGGGGTGTGAGAGCCCTGGTATTTAAAATCTTATTCCTCCTGTAAGAATAAATGGATATTGTATAAATTTTGTCTGAAGCTTTCTTAGATGAAAGAGAATCAATTTAAAACTTAAATTCAATATAAACGATGAACTTGGCCCTCTTGGATGGGAAGGATCGGTCCCAATTGGGAAAATGTATTAAAAATTCTTCTTTCATACTGTCCAAGTTTGTTCTGTAGCAAATTTTAGGTCACCATTTTGTAATGACCTTCATACGGGGTCTTTTGCCAGTAAACAATTAAATATTTTCAACGTTTTCTCAAAAAACTCCTGAAGTGATTTCAATGATGTTTTGCAGAAACATTCCGTTGCCTAAGATGAAACAGAAAAGTGAATTATATAGTCCCCAACCCATGGGGGCCTGAGGGGCAGGGCAAGAAAGGGTCAAATTTACTCAAATTTCAAAAATCTTCTTCTCAACACCCAGATATGGTAGAATCAAAAGCTCTTCTTTGATGGAAGCAGTCTAAGGTGGTTCACATGGTAGGGGTAGAGTTTACTGTAGTTTATATAGAAAAATTAGATTTTTGAGTATAATTTGTTAAATTATCATTGGAAATATTTCAAACTTGTTTAAAATTATGAATGAAGGATGACGGCTCGATGGTATGACCATATTGATCCTGGTTGACCCCCAGGGGCTGATGGGCGGGGCTAAAAGTGGCGATAACAGCTAGATGGTATGATTATATTGATCGTGACTGGCCCCGTGGACCTCTTGTTGTTGTTTTTTTTTATGATAGTTCTAACTACTATCGGGATTGTTTATTGTATTTCAGATGGAAAACATTTTGTTCATTTTATGGAAAAGACAATTGATCTTTCACCAGAGAAGAGAGCAGAATTCCTTGAATCAGACACTGTAAGTTTAATTTGATAATTTTCATGAAAGATATTAGGACTATAAGCATTTTGTTTTAAGTTGGTTTACATACATTAGCCTGGTCTTTAAAAAATGCTTCATTTGAAAAAGAGTCACTGTTTTTGATAGCTCACCATCCTCACCAGCTGATTATATAATCAAATTTCAGTGGTCCATCATCTATTTGTAGACAACACCTGTTAACACTAATTCTAGAGAAGCACAGACTGGATCTTACTCAAATTTCATATGTAGGTTCCCCTTGGTCCCTAGTGGTGCCAGTTTGATTTTGGGACTGATCAGGAAAACAAAATGACTTAAAGGCAACCATCTTTGATTTGGCAGTTAATGATATTATCACTATTTCTTGAGTATTTTTCAAATTTCATATGATTAAGAGCAAAAAGCAGAAAAAAGAATGGAAAAGCTCAAACTTTTAAATTTGTTTTAACAGGAAACAACAGTTATAGAGATAGAATAAAGACCTGTTACAAACCAATCAGGTTATAAGAAATAGTACCTAGGTCATAGGGTCAGTTACTATGGTAACATTTTGTATCAGACCTTATTTGGAATACTTTGTCAATGAAATGTTTAAAACAGCTGATTTTCGTGATAAAAACTTAAGGTAAGTGATTGCATAACATGTAAATCAAATAGAATGTAAAATTAAGCAGATTTTTAGACCATCTGATGTATTTTCTTGCAGGATATGGGATCTGCCCATGAAGACAGTGCACAAAAGGGTCAGACTCAGGTATGTTTTAAATAATTTAATACACTTATTTCAAAACTACAGTTTAAATGCTGTCTAAATGGTCTTGGAACAATTTTTGAAATTATATGTGATATCGTATGTGCATTGTGGTATGTCATGTTAATACTGTTTTTCGCTCTTATTTCACGTTTACTTATAACTGTACTTTTTGTTAATAAACTGAATTAAATGAGTCTGAAACCTATACAAGTAGTCAACACACATTGCCACAGATATACTTGTTTGAGTTTAAGTCACATCACAAGTAAAATAAGCTGTACTATAAAAGAATCAAACCCTCTAAATAATGGATCATAATAGTTATATTATAAATTGTGAATAACAAAAAATCCATGCAATACTTGGCCTGTGCTAGTAAACAATTTTCTTTTTGAAAACATTGATAAAATCAGCAGATCTGCAATGTTATCACAGTGTATGAATAGAAGTGTACAATCCTAAGTTGCTATCTGTACTGACAATTGTGACTGCCAAAGTGAGAGGAAATGGCACAAGTATTACATGCAGGTTGGTAAAATATCACATATTACCATTTTTGAAAACAAAGGGATATATGATATTGCATGATTTCTCTTAACAAATATGTGCCCAATGTTATGAGTATTACCTGGTTGACAAGCTGGATAGTAAATAAGAATTTACATTTAATAGCAGTGATTTACATCAAAATGAGGCATGTATTCATAATAGTGTTTTGCTGCTTTGAATGTGAAGTATCTTTCATGGTGGACCATTTCGTTATTAGTAGTCATTCCAAATTTTGATCTAAATGACAAACCAAACATTTCATAATGCAGATATAGGTGTCTTTACTGGAGAATGTATGTGGCATGTTTTGGAAGTGCCTATACATAGCCATTTTCAAAACAATTCAAGTGTCTATATAATTTCATCAGAAAACAATGTCTTCAAAATGTATTTGCTATAAACATATCACATTTGTAGTCAGATATAAGGTTCGTGTGAAGTGTTTGATAAATATGTAAACTCATGATGCTATCTTAAGTAATAAAAAACTGTCAGTGTGTCTAAAATAATGGAAAATAGACAAGGTAGATGCCTCCATTTATCGGTAATACACTGTGCATCTTCTAGTGTAAAAATCTCTTAAAAGTCTGTTCAACATTCTGCTTTTGATGATTCATTGATAATTCAAGTAGCCTTTCAAATGTCTCAAGCTGACAGAATTTACATGCAGTAGAAATAAAATATCCAAAAGTTGCCATGTGTTCTGCTTGTCTCAGTAAGTGACAGGAGTACTGTTACACAGAGTTGTCAGTATGGAAATGGGGAAAAAAAGCTATACACTTCCATTCACACACTGTGGCTACAATACATTAATTTACCTGAAACCTGAAACATTATTTATTTTATTAAATTTGCCATTTTAATCATGCATTTGTCCATTAAAAACATATTGTTTTATTATATAAAGTACTGTTTGCACATTTTCTGACAAACATTGCAGTTATTCTCTGTTCAAAATGTTGTTGTCTTTTTTTCTTGTTGTTTATTAGTGTGCACTTAATTATGTTACTTGTTTGTAGTACTTGCCTATTGAAACTGACAGTTATAGGTTTACAGTAAGGTCTCTTTAGGTTAGAGAGACTTTTATTTCACCAACAGAAATTCTGATTATTGTATTGTTAAAAGCCTTTGTTCAGAACAGTGATATCTTAATTACAGTTGTCCATATTTGGTGTTCCAATCATCTTTATATTAGATCAAATACTGACTATAATGTAGGACAGACAAAAGTAATATTATGATTTCCCTTTTGATGTGATAATCAACCGGTGGGTTCATTCATGGATTCACTTCTACCAAATAATAAAGAGATTTTATTAAAATGAACAAGTAACTGTGATGTTGTGTCAGAATAATACATATATATGTACAAACATTTTAGGAATTTGGAATGTCACATTACTTTAACCCATAGTAATTATACAAAATTTGTGACTTTCGAATATAAAAAGGACATAGTCTTGGTCAAAAAGCATTATTTTAGCTTTTGTTTGTTTGGTTGGGGTTTTTTTTATCGGTTAATTGGCAAGTTTTCAGTGTACTGTGAAAGAAAAACTGACAACATAATACTCATAGTAAGTAATACTTTGATGAAGGATTTTTCACTTGAACTGGAGAGAAGTACTTTTAGTCATCTGAGTTTTGGTTAACAAGGTTTTACTGAATTTTAACCTGTATGAATAGTTCTAATGAATTGCCTATGAAATGTTGTCATGCAACAGGTTGAAAAATCAGTAAATCAAGAGGTTTAGTTGTACAAGGGTATAGAACCTTGTGTGGATCCCTTAGCAGAATCACTGTGAATGATGAGCACATCACAATGTATAGTCTGTTTCTCAAGGAAATGCTATCATAACTGATATCTCAGTTCTCTGTTGTGAAGTTGTCTTTGTAGACATCAAAAAGTAAAAGTAACATTTATCCATATCCATCATTACACACTCCAGAGTTATCGTGGTAAACAATTGATACACTGGTGAGAAAGATGAGGTTATCTCCCTTAGACTGATGTTCTACTCTTTCTTACCCTGATAATTTAAATAATGAATCTCTTAACCTTTAGTTTGTTTTAAAATGAATCAATTCACACTCATTTTGGTTGTAACTATTGTAAAAGAACCTGTTTGTGATATATAAGGAAAAAAGAAGCTACATACTTGCCATAATCATATCGCATTAAGTTACAACAACAGCTTTCAGTGGCCATTGTCCCAAATGTGTCAACTTCTGTGTCAACCTGCATTCAAGGAGATTACCCTGATTTCACATCCCAAATCAGGGGGGAAATGTGTAAAAAATTTTGCAGTGTTTTACTCTCCATGGAAAAGAATTTTCATCCAGTTTGATGATATGAAAATAAATAACGGTGATTTGGTCTTTTGATACATGTAATTTATTCATGGTTGTCTAGTCAAACTGAAATGTTTTGATACAATAACTATTTGTGTTCTGCATCACACAAAAAATCAGCTGTCTTCGCAGCGGAGTAGTCAGTGCCTTCAGTGAGCATGTTTTGTACATAATATTGAATCTATTGTATCAAGTCCAAATTCTGAACGAAACTGAGTTTTCACTTTTTTCATGTGGAAAATAGTCTCTCATGACCAGTACTGCTGACGGGCAGTATTAGATATATCAAAGTCAGCTTGCTCAGATTTGGAGAGAAACTGTTTTTCCGTTTGCTCCATGCAAATGATTTTGCAAAGTAACTGTCTGAAAATATTTTTTTAACAAGTTTGGTGAAGAGTACAAAGGTGCATGAGCTCATATAGTTTCTTATGAGAAAAAGGAGAACTACCAGCTTTGAAAAATGTGCCATTTCCATTCAGATATATATCATTGTACATATGTGTGAATGACTTAACCTTTGTCCTAGTAAGTAAAGAGTGGCAAACCAGTAGCTCAAACAATAGGCACCCTTGTTGAACTCACATGTGTCAACACTGCATTAGCATTGGACACCCCACAACGGGTGCAGAGATGGTCATGTTCTAGGGTATTTGTGATTTTACAGGGTTGGCTTCTGAAATATGGGGTTTATTTTACTGTATTTGGAAAACTGCCACAGTGGAGAAAATGGCTAAACTTCGCAAATATCTAGGGTTTTTTCTGGAGAATCCAGAATGATTGACACCAGTGCTGTCCATCTTGGTCACTCTTTTGAAAAATGCAAAGTGAGGCATGAAGGAGTAATGCAGCCACACACAAACCTATATAGGGCATGATGGTATCTCCTGGCTTGTGGAGTGTAGTCTGATGTGAATGGCTTCCTTTATCCTCTATCACATCAAGTTCTGAGTTTTGCTCTCTGTCAATGATGGATACTCTGAGCTTGTCAATTACATGACTGATTTCCAGGGCATGTGATTTACAGAGCGTGCTTGGTTACAGCAGAGGCGTTGGATGTAGAAGTCCTTGTGAGAAGAAGGTCAGGTAGCACCTAGAATCTTGTAGATCACTTTGTATTTATCCTCCTTCCTATGTTTGTCCTAAGGTGAAATTTAAAAGTTCACACAGGCTGGTACCTGAGGTTTCAGATAAACACAGACACCCTTCTTCATTAGGACTCTAGGACCTCAGATATACCTCTAACATCAGGAATGACCTCACATACTTGAAACAGGTCTTTCTGTTGCTCCTTATTTCTGGAGATTTCCGATTGACGAAATGCCTAGTTCCTGTAACCTTTGCTATCGAGTACTGATCTCAGGTGTTAGAGCGCCTTACTTTTGTTTACATGGTCACTGATGACTTACAAAGCATGTGATGGACATGCTAGAGTGAAACATTAACAAAATTCCCAAATCCACTAGACTTCTCAAAGAGTCTTTGTGAAGAGAGGCAGAACCAGAACATCCCTACAGTACAGATATGAAAGGAAGGGGGTTGAAGGTTAATGGGAAACTATTCCTTTTTTAGCTCACCTGGCCAAAAGGGTAAAGCATCTAGGATCCTGAGAAAACGGACCCAAAAGGGGATGTTTTAAAATCATACTCTTCCTGTCAAAATTATAGGATTTTGACCAAACTTGGTCTTATCAATCTTAGGTGAAGGGGAAACAGTTTTGTATCAACAGTGGGTATTGACCTCCTCTGGCAGGAGGGACAGGGCCCAGTATGGGGAAATAGGGCAAATTCTTGAAAATCCTACTCCTCCTGTAGGAATGATTGGATTTGGTCCAAATTTGGTCTGATGCATTAGAAGGAGGAGTATCAAACTTGTATAAATGGTGGATATCAGCCGTCTTAGATGGATGGCGTGGGAACAAATATGGGGAAAAAGAGCAAATTCTTGAAAATCCTACTCTTCCTGTAAGAGTGATTGGTTTTGACTAAATTTGGTTTTAAGCATTCTTGGGTAATGATGAATCAATTTTGTCAGGTAAGTGATTCAGGCCCTATGGGCCTCTTGTCTTTTCATTACATTTTGAAAGGCAAAGTAAATAGAGAAAAGCCAATCCTAACATAAAATATGCTGGAGTTCAAAAGTTCTGGACATATTTACACATTCTTTGACGGCAAATTCCAGTTGTTCAAAGCTTAGTTTGAGTGGTAAGTGAATATTTTCAAATATTAAATAAACAAAATTGGAAATATTTCTATATTTTTTACCATTACACAATAGTAGTTCCTGATGACGGCTGCATAGCAACCGAAACATATAGACATATTCCACAAAACGTCCTTGTAATGATGAGTTTACTTTTTGCTTTATTACAAAAGTAGATTTGTAAGAGATAGAATTTATTGATGTTCTTGAGTGCCAATTTCACTCTGAAAATTTTTTTACTATAACCTCCGGTTATCTCCAGCAACAGGGACCAGATAATTTGACGTTATGCTTGACGAGATGACTCCATTTTGAATAGCAACAGTTGTATTCAACTGTTTTATGCCATTATCTGGTTAGATTTTATTACAAAATTGTTTTATTATCCAAATTCGAGAAAATCCAAAATATACACAGGATTTGTGTTCAAATAAGTAGTGTTATGCATATATATGGTTGCTATGAGACAAGCAATTATCATATTAAAAACTTTCAAGAAGTGACAGACTAGGTATTCCTGACACAATTCAGATTGAGAGTTGCATAAATCACCAACTAATGATGCTGTTTTGAAGTTAATTCTCGGAGACGAGGTATAGATACAGATGATAGGATATATCACTTACTCTATTGTTAGTGGTATATCTAGAAATAATGAGCAAGTGACAATTATAATGACTCTTCAGAAATTTTTGTTTTAAATAATATAGTTCTACCATCATAACATACCTTTGTACCTAGTTCCATATTTGTAAAACTGTTAGAGTAATGAAGTGTTCAATCTTCCTCAGGTGCTGGCTGCACACTTGTACATAATGTATCACACTCTTCCAACTAGATATCTTAAGATACTTATTAAGCTAGTGATATCAATGGATATGTACTTGACACTGTTAAATAGTGCATTGTGGGGCTCAGCAAGAGCAAGATATTGTTTTTGTATTCATGCTGCTCTTGGATAGAAAGATCTGATATATGTAAGTGTTTGTACCCTTGACACTGGGTATTTCTGTCCACGTACCCTTAACACTGGGTTTTGGTGTCCACGTACCCTTGACACCGAGTTTAGTGTCCATGTATCCTTGACACTTGGTTTTGGTGTCCACATACCCTTGACACTGAGTTTTGTGTTCACGTACCCTTGACACTGGGTATTTCTGTCCACATACCCTTGACACTGAGTTTTGTGTTCACGTACCCTTGACACTGGGTATTTCTGTCCACGTACCCTTGACACTGGGTTTGGTGTCCACGTACCTTTGACACTGAGTTTTGGTGTCCACGTACCCTTGACTCGGAGTCTTGGTGCAAAATATTTTTGTTAGAACAGTGCAAGTGTGCCAGAAATGGGTTTCATCTGTGAACGCACA
The DNA here is from genome assembly GCF_031769215.1 of Ylistrum balloti. Classification (NCBI taxonomy): domain Eukaryota; kingdom Metazoa; phylum Mollusca; class Bivalvia; order Pectinida; family Pectinidae; genus Ylistrum; species Ylistrum balloti. The sequence continues at coordinate 458,966 of NW_026782003.1, read as the reverse complement.
TGCTTTATAAAATCTTAGACTAGGTCTCCGGTAGAAGATCGCAATTCAATTTGTGGGATGAATCATATTTCTCATCACAAAAACTGAAAAACAACTTAGGTGACATAAAATTTTCATATGTGCCTTCACATATATTTTAAATAGGATACAATGATAATGTGATACATTAAAAGGTCAATGTCACTAACAGATCTGTAACTTTTATGGAATCTTGCAACGTTTCAGGGGTCTGGGAAAATATTTTAAACCACTAGGCACAGGACTGGTGGTATGAAAAATTTACTCATCCGGATGGAAATTTTACTTCTCCAAATTGAGCTATGAAATAGCGACTTAATCAGCGAGGATGTGACATGTGACTTTTTTCTATTTTTATTTGAAGTTTTAGTGAAAAAACTATGCAGTGATGGCTGCTTTGCTTCAGACATTGTGTTCGACTTAGGCTTGGTTTAGTGTTTGTTTACATCTGACTGACTAGGTGCTAGGTAAGAATGAGAGCACCTGGAATCAGTATGACCGCGGGAAAATGACTAAAGTATTCCGAATGCTATATTTGACTTCATGGGAGTTCGGTGTAATCGAAAGTTAGAGAGCAGACTGAAATATTTTGTTTTCAAAGTACCGTATACATGTTTCTTTACATTTTTATTGAAATTTAAGTTGTTACATTAATATCATTGGAAAAAAGTATTTGTCCGACGGATGACTGACCAAGATAAATATGGTTGTCCGAGACAATTTTCACTCGTCCATGACGACCGGATGAGTGCTTTTCCGGACCCCTGCGTTTTATAATTAAACAGTCACTTTATAATCTATTGTAAAGTTTTGATATTGTTCTGGTTCAATTTCCGATATCAATGCCAGTTGCAATCTATTAATATGGGACATTAAATTGTTTTAGTGAATTGTACGTTTGCACAAATTTCACATATTTGATGGAAAGTTTATGCAAAATTTCTTATTTGGCTTTTGATATTCATTGTTTTGAAAAGTTTTTTTTTTGCATGTAATGGATTATGTCTTGCATTAAAAGTTACGAATATGAATTATCAACCTGTTTATCCTTTCAGGCTACTTTGATTATCAAATTAATTCCTACATTCACTGGCAAAAATGTGGGGAAAAAAAAGATTTGGAAATCATATATAGTAGAAATCAATAACCATCGCCCCAGCATACTATAAAAAGCAGTAGAACTGGTACCAAAATATTCACGGCAATATAGGTTTACTTTAAATATAACCATCTTTCCAAATAGAATGTTTAACAATGCCCTTTAGAATCAAGCTATATATAGACTGTTTTGTTTCAACAATTGACACATTGATAGTCATTGTGTTCCATGAAGTTGCGGATGGGATTGCCATAACTGTGATTTATTATTAACAGTTGATAATTACTGGATATATATTTTATGTTTGTTACCCCTTTTCATTAGTTGTGCCTAAGCAGTTTAGGTACGTAGGGAAAACAAAATGGCATACCGACCATAATGGATTGATGGATCATCCCCAAAATTTCTGTGTAGACCTCATTATGCATATTTCATCTTGGGTCTAATCAGAAAAAAATCCCAAATAGGTGCAGTCTTGGTTTTTAAGTACTGACAGGTTCATTTTCCAATTTATTAGATAGGTTTATTTCCTTATGGTCTCTTGTGTATATCAATTTTTGGACCAATTTGTAAAACAAAATGGCCAACAGGTGACCATCGTGGATTTGCAAAGATCTAGTTTGTTATCGCTGTTCCTTTTGAATGTATTCAGTTTTATATGTAGGTTTTCATGGTCCTCAGTTTTGTATTTTTGATTTTTGAATTGATCTGAAAAAGAAAATAATTGAGTGATTTTGTCAATTAAGATTTTTCTATCACTATACCTTCAAAAGTATTGAAGGAGCCTTCTCAAATTTTCATGGGAGGTTCCCCCTTAATCCTTACTGTTGTGGGTGTTTAATTTTTGTGGTCTACTTTGGTGTTTTATTGACATTGTTATTTATAACACTGATTAAAAAGATAGGGGAAATGGAACCAATTCTTTAAAATACTGTTCCACCAGTTATTGCCCTTTGTTATAATTTCGTGTCTAAAGCAAAACATTTAATTGCTTGCATTGAATTAGAATAATGAAATATTCAAGCATATAATCTATTTAATTGTTAACTATGTTACATACCACATTCTATATTCTGTCATTAGCCTCATTAATGTACAAAACATCTCAAATATCCACCCACGTTACCTTTTGTCAGTGACAGTATATTACCAACATAATTCTATTAGTTTTATTTTAAGATGTTCCTATCTAACCTTTCCATTTCTGTGGAATGATTTGTTGTGCTGATGTACTGTAGCTAGGCCAACATATTTTCTCTTTGATCTCCATCAACCTTATCAGTTAAAAAGATTACATAACAATGGACTTCTTTATATGGACTAGGTCAGGTGAACAGACAAGAAGCTGCTTATCAGAAGGATATTGAACTCAATAACATTTTTATTATGTAAAAGAAATGAGTATTTCAAGATAAATAGAAAATCTCCTGTTCTTAAGGCAGATGATCTCTGGTGGTATACTTGTGACATTTCTTCCTGACTTACTCTTACCAGTCCCCAACAGGGATCAGGGAAAGGGAATGATTGGATGGGAGGAAGAGGGTATGTGAAAGAATAGTATAGTTTTATATTGTCTGTCTATCCTTCCATAGAAAATCTCATGATGACCTATTACGACCTGCTTTTGCAAACTTGAACCCCCCAAAACATGAACCAATTTCATTGAAATTTTGCAGAAACCTTCCCAGGCCAAAGATGAACCAAAACAGTGAATTAAATGGTCCCTACCCCCAAAGGGCCTGAGGGGCAGGGCCAAAACTGGTCAAAGTGACTCAAATTTCAAAAATCGTCTGAATACCAACACATGATAGAATCAAATGCTCTTCATGCATTCAAGCATCTTATGAAATTAATCCAAAATTATGAATTTCATGGCTGAGCATAATTTGTTTAATTTTCATTGGAAATATTTCAGACTTGGCTAAAATTATGACTAAATAATGTCAATTTGATAGGAGGGGTTAAGTTTACTATAGTCTATATAGGAAAATTGCGTTTTTGAGCATAATGTTATTTTTCCATTTGAATTAACTTGGAAAGAAGCATGAGGATAATAGTATGCATATATTGACACTGCCTGACCTTAAGTCTTACTATCGTTAATGTCACAATTTCTTTTTTCGTGACACTTGAAAGCTATTTACCCTTTAACCTTTATATTCAGTATTGCTTACCTGAAAGGCGACTGTCAAGGTCGCTAGGCCTCTTGTTTTCTTGTCTTCGTAAAATCATCTTCATCAGTTTCAACCAATTTCTTGCAGACTTGATAGACTGCTCTGGTATGAATAGAGTTTTCTCATTGTTTTGTTTTTTTTCTTTTTGGATGGGACAAGAATGGTAAGATTTATATTTGTATTCCTTATTGTATACAGTAATGGGACAGCATACATTGTTCCTCTGTTGTGGTATTCTTGGTAAATGATACAGTAGATATTATATATTTCTTTAAAGACTTTAGCTTTTAGATCAATTCGTGATTGGTCTTTGATCATTTTAGAAATATTTTTGATCAGTCATGGAGTTATAACACTGGAGTGATTCCCATCAATATCTAAAGCTTTTTTCTTTCAAATGACTATAGCAGTTGGTCAGATGTTAAACAGCTAACATAAAAAGTAAGTCTATTTACATACATTTTGAGTTATCATTCAGTAGATAATACCAGGCATTATGAAGATTGGATTCTAAAACCTGTTTAGAATTACATTTTATGTGTCTTTAGTCCAGTATGTTGCTGAGAATTGTCACTCTACCAAGGTAATCTGATACAGAATATTCCCTTTAAGTCTCTTCTATTTTTCAATATATTCCAACATCATGGTACCAGGCATTTTTGATTTTTTTTGTTTATACCACCTGGGAAATAAAACGGCTGACATTTGACTTACAAAATGATAATCTCAGCCCTTCCCTCTCCAGAGTGATGATCTCAGCCCTTCCCTCTCGGAACAATCTGGGCAAAAGAGTGTCAGTGTAAGTTAGTCTCTAGCAATACTGAAGCTAAAAATACATAGAAAATCAATGTGAGCTATCACACGGTACACATATTTAGATGGGTGACACAGATGTTCACTGTATAATAATTGTTTAGTGCTTGTTATTAGGTTAATTATCAGGTTCCTACCTAAGATATGGCTAAGATATCTATCTTTACATGGTAATGTTACTGAGGTCTTAATGATCGTAATGAATAAAACACCGCACAAAGCTAGCTGCCTCATGTAAAAGACATTGTGCAAAGGTGCAAAAGTGATCATTGCGACCTTCACCTCTCACATCTGTATATATTGTCAGTGAGATTTCTATGCAAGACTTTAAAATATCGCTGCTACAGTATGACATGGAAATTCTTGTGGTTTGATTATAAAATATCACTGATAGAGGATGAAGAAGGACTACGGGTATTGCATAATTCGTTAAAGAAATCTGTTCCTTATTAGAGTTGTGAAACAAATTCTGTTCTTTCTAAACAAGTCATATAAACAAACTAAATAGAACCATATTATGATGATCAAATTTCTTCAATGAAAGAATCACATGATCAAATTTTTTTTTAACATTACAAAGTACTTGTTTTCTGTTGTCTCAGTGTTAGCATTTCATATTTCATGAAAGCGTATGGTCCAATGTGAACACTTTCCTGTATCGCAGTGTTCAGATACCAACTCTGATTAAAGGTTGGAGAGGGTTACTGTAGAGTGTTACATGGGTCACCAGTGCTCCAGATAGCCTGCGTGAATGCGTTTTCACGCACAATATTTCTAATTTCACCCTAGGAAAAAAATAAGATTTGCGTCATTAACCCGTGCGAAATCCGGACTCTGCGTCAATGTCCGGCTCCAATATTACGTAGTTAGAAAACTCAATAATCTAAGTCAAACAGACACTTATCAAGTAAACGAAACTCGTAACAAGCGCTTTCTTGATCGTGATTATAAACCAGTCGCATAGCAAATATGGCGCTGTCAAAAATGTTTACAAATTCAGTGTTACCCTAATATGGAAAAACCCATACACTTGTTGAAGGCAGGGGTGAAAAAACCCCTCAATTTATAAAGGTAGGAGTGAAAACCCCACATGTCAAAAAGTTATCTGGAGCACTGGGTCACGCTGTCAATTCATTTCAATATATTCAATACAATGCTGTATTAATGCACAGATATCCTCCTGAGGTCCATGATCATTGCTGTCATGTTGTGAAACAAAAATGATTGGAGTAAAATAAGATTTAGCTTACTATTGCACTTGGTCATTAGATGAAAGGTCAAGGTCAGATTTATCACTTGAATTGAAAACATTTCAGTCAAGTAGCCTAACGGATGTCCGTTTGTTTAGGTAATTTATGCCAAGGTCAAAGTTTGCTTGTATTACAAAGAAAAGTATTTTAACTATTACACTTTAAATTGGCTGTTACCTTAGATCTCAACATGGGAAATGGAGAATTTGGCTTCTGAATGATAAAATATGTCCATAATACAGCGATACACTCGTTGTTTTTGTACATATTTTTGGCATCAGAACATTGTTTATCTTGATTATTGTTTATAAACATGTTCACGTTCGGTTTATTATGAAGAGAGCCGCACATGTCTTATTATGACCGAGTGGGTCACAAAGCTAGTCACGTGACGAAGTCCTTTTCATCCACAGCAAAGAAAAAATGGATTACGGGGTAAACAAACCCACATGTCTTATGTATGACACTTGCTTTTGTGCCTTTCTGCTAATTCTTGTTTGCAGTAAATGATTCTATAATGTTATAATATATGATTTTTAACAATCAATCTTAGTAATTCTTTTTGTTTTGGCTTTGTCGTGTGAGAATTATCAATGTCAATCGCAGGCGCTAAATTAGTGGGGCCCCAGAAGGGGTAAATACAATCGGAAAAGAAAAAAACTCATTTGTGCAGAAATGCACAGGAATTGATACTTTGTCTGTACACATTAATAGATATTGCACTGTTTATTATGAAGGCTATGTTTATCATCGCGGTTGTTATTCTTACAATAACACCAGTACCGTCATATTTTTACACTTAGAAAGAAAACCCCCAATTGGGCCCCATCTTACAGTCAACAACAAACACGCGTTGTCGATAGTAAATACAAGCTAACATTTAGCTAACCAGTCAAGCAGCAGCTTTTGAAAATTCCGAATTTGTATTCAGTCCAAGATCCTCCTTCAACTTTCACCATCTACCGATCTCCTGTCTTATATAAATTCTTGTCTGTCCTTTTTTCTGGTCTGACTCCTTCCTCTTATGCTTTCTGCACTTTCTGTAAGGTAACTTTTAGGTCCGCGTCACCTTTTCGTATTTCGTCCACCATATTGCTTCTTTCTAGGCTTATACGCATGTGCAGTATCAGGGTTATGGGCTCCTGTCTTATATAAATTCTTGTCTGTCCTCTTTTCTGGTCTGACTCCTTCCTCTCATGCTTTCTGGCACTTTCTGTAAGGTAACTTTTAGGTCCGTGTCACCTTTTCGTATTTCGTCCACCATATTGCTTCTTTCTAGGCTTATACGCATGTGCAGTATCAGGGTTATGGGCGATAATATATAAATTAGATCAGGACCGCAATGTTTACATTCTTTATTTTTTAGATATCAATAAAAAGTGGTTGCAGTGACTTTTTATTTTAGTAATTAACAGAAAAATAGAAAATAGAAAGTTTTATATATTTCTCGTAGTGTTTTTTATCATTATAGTCGCTTTAACAAAAAAAAATTATCAGAACTGAAAATAAAAATGAAATTAACTTTCCAAAGTTCAAGGCCATCCAGGGAAATTTCAAATGTCATGTCTTGCATCAGATTCGCAGGAAGAAACTAGTTTCTTATAAATCATTGATGATTTTCCTGGAGACAATAAGATATACCATTTAGTTTTAAAACCAGTTGGCTCTTGTTACACAAGAAGATGCGTTTAGGTGATTAAAGATGCAGATGTAGGTCACTGTTGAGTTGTATTATATCAGCTCTTCTTTGTAGATTTGATTAAAAACATGTGGTTTCTATTAAAAAATGGCAGTGATTAATTACATACCTGATCATATAACAAAATTTATTGAGTCCTTTTCTGGCTTGTTCTTGTTCAAAATTTAAAGGAAATGTAGTCTAATTTCAGAGGAAGTTTAATTTAAGTTACGAATAGAACTAATGTAAATTCGATTCTACAACTTTCCCAAGTTATACACAATTGCAAAGTAAGATATTGATTTTCCAGTACGTAGTTACAGTGCTCCAGCATTGTGCCCCTGTGACATACAAGCAAGGTAATCCCTCCCAGAGGAATGTCATGATTAAACAAATGTAGGTCACAAAAAAGGTACTAAAACACTTCCCAGGAATGTTCATTTATGTACATTGGTCTCTATGGAACCTCTGGTGTCAATTCAGTTTTCCAAATATAGCCTAATTGTTAGGGAAAACCATTCCTAGTCTTGCTAAATCATGTGAACTTTTCCAAAAGTAGATTAGAATGTCCAACATTTGTCAATATTGACTTGTAAATGCAGTTTTATAAAATACCTCATGATATGTCAATTGTATTCCAGATTTTTCCTCTGAAATCGTTGGGGTTATACTTTTCCTCTACTTCACTCATTTTTAATGGCAGGTTGTAATTTCGTCTTTTCCTTATCATGGCCGTTTTGTTACCAAATCAGAAAGGTGAAATTATTAGATGTTGTAGTTTCCAGAAGATACTTTGTGGTGTACAGAACCACCTTAATGTTGTTGAATAAGCATGTAATATATATGATAGTAAAGAAAAGGAGCAATTCTTGAAGCCAGGTTTCATGCACTCACATCTTCCATCTACTGTGCTGGTAGCTGACATGTTTCAACCTAAGGGCAGGCCATCCTCAGGGCACTGCTTACATGGTTAAGAAAAATAAATTATGACATCAATACATTTCTAAGAAGTACTTCTAGACCAAAGTTTCCTGCTATACAGATTCAGAGACCAATTTCACTGAAACTTACATGTACCAAAATTAACACAAAGTTCAACTTCATCTACAGGCGAACTACTTGGAACCCAGTGGTAGTACATGGGTGGACTTTAGATGAACGTGTATAGACATTTTATTACACTAGTCATACAAATAACATAGACTTCGATTAATTTAATAATTTAATAATTATCTATAACATAATATATATATATATTGTATATACAACAAACAGTTATGTCATCATTGCATACTTATAACCATGATGGCGTTATGCCGCTTGAGCATACGTCACAAGTAGACAATTGAAGATGTCCCCACATTTTATGTACATTAGGTGCCCAAAATCACTGTTATGTTGTCCCGAAGAAGCCCCAATAAGGGGCGAAACCGGTCAACAAATAAATTTATGAATCTTCGCCTGTTGTGATTGACCTCTACGCCTTTGAAAGTTCAACATCAGTGTTTTTGTGTTTTCTTTCATGCAGATCATTTCTAAGTTTATGTCCTGATGTTGAAATGTAGCTTATAAATGTCCAATTTCTCTTAATCTTTAATATAAGTAAGCCCTGACAATGATATTTTGCATCTTGGTTTTGTTTTCTCATTTTGACTCTTCGCTATCTTGGGGGAAAAAAGGGACATTCATTTCAATTTTCATGTGGTAACAGCAAGGCTTTTGATATAATTCGTGTCCTCTTTGTCATTTATTATTAACAAAACCTTGGAAGTTTTGCCATCAAAAGTCAATAGTTCTGGAATAATGTGTTCATTTCTTTTCTTTTCAGGCTCCTTCTGCAGATGAAAAAGTCAATACACATTTTGTGGCATTTGTATGTAAAAACAACAAACTTTATGAAATGAGTAAGTATAGTTAGTCTGAATTTAATGTATGGTTAACCATTCAGTTCACTCCACAGACAGAGTTTCTGTTTCTAAGATCACATGAAAAAGAAGTGGACTCAAATTACAAGCATTGCCAAAGATAACTTAAAAGAAAGCAGAACACAAAAGATCTGTTATTTGATTGAAAAGACATTCTGTTGATTAAGTCTCTATATAGGTACATAGTGGGTTCATTTCACTGGGCAATCACTGGATATATTGCATTCATCTATAGTAGAATGTGCTTGGGTAACCAAAGCTTTACCTAATGATAATATAAACTTAAAAAACATTGGCTACATCCTTACAAGTTTAATAACTCTAAAATAGAATAACATGATGTTACCTCAATTTATCCTGCATGTGTAATTGATTTTTTGTGTCTTCTGAATATGTTGAAATTGATTATGTGACCAACAAAAGCTGTTTTGGGTTGATAGGTAAATGTATAGGTTCATGTACATTAAAGTACCTGAAAGCAACAGGTACATGTACAGGGAAAAGCTGTCTCTGCTCTAACAGGTGCTTGTACAATGGTTACCTGTCTCTCCTCTAACAGGTGCTTGTACAAGGGTTACCTGTCTCTGCTCTTAGCAGGTACATCTACAGAGTACCTGTCTCTACTAGAACTGGTACATGTACAGAGAGTACCTGTCTCTGCCCTTAACAGGTACATGTACAAGGAGTACCTGTCTCTGCCCTTAACAGGTACATGTACAAGGAGTACCTGTCTCTGCTCTTACAGGTGCTTGTACAAGGGTTACCTGTCTCTGCTCTTAGCAGGTACATCTACAGAGTACCTGTCTCTGCCCTTAACAGGTACATGTACAAGGGTTACCTGTCTCTGCCCTTAACAGGTACATGTACAGATAGTATCTGTCTCTGCTCTGAACAGGTACATGTACAGATAGTATCTGTCTCTGCTCTGAACAGGTACATGTACAGATAGTATCTGTCTCTGCTCTTAACAGATACATGTACAGATAGTATCTGTCTCTGCTCTGAACAGGTACATGTACAGAGAGTACCTGTCAGTGCTCTGAACAGGTACATGTACAGATAGTATCTGTCTCTGCTCTGAACAGGTACATGTACAGATAGTATCTGTCTCTGCTCTGAACAGGTACATGTACAGATAGTATCTGTCTCTGCTCTTAACAGGTACATGTACTGATAGTATCTGTCTCTGCTCTGAACAGGTACATGTACAGAGAGTACCTGTCAGTGCTCTTAACAGGTACATGTACAGATAGTATCTGTCTGCTCTTAACAGGTACATGTACAAGGAGTACCTGTCTCTGCTCTTAACAGGTACAATGTACAGATAGTATTTGTCTCTGCTCTGAACAGGTACCTGAACAGGGAGTATGTATACCTGTCTCTGTTCATAACAGGTACACATACAATGAGTACCTGTCTCTGCCCTTAACAGGTACATGTACAGAGAGTACCTGTCTCTGCTCTTAACAGGTATCTGTACAGAGAGTACCTGTCTCTGCTCTTAACAGGTATCTGTACAGAGAGTACCCTTAATTTTCGTGTATAGTGCACACTTTTTCAAGCTAAAACTGTCGTGTCAAAAAGGGGGTGCGCATTATACGCAGGAACATGCCATTCTTGGGGTTATCATTCCCGAGTTCTGCGTCCGCCATATTGGATTACCTCCCTTCACATAGTTACATGTAAAAGTCGTCAGTCATATATGATAGTTAGGAGATAAAAACAACAAAAAATAAATAAAATAAAATAAATTTCGAATGTTTTAATCATCAGCCATTCATGCTAGCATTACGGTGAATTGTTTTTTTTGTTTTTTTTTTCGTTTCCCGTCGTTGGAATAGTGACGGTCTTGCTATTGGTCGGGGCTATAGTAGTGTCCTAATTTCTGCCTCATTTTGTTGATGTATCAATGGAATTCAATGAGTGCGGAAGTTTTTGGGCATTGGCGACCCCATGACCTCTCTTGATCTGCATGACCCGCACACGCAGTTCTGTTGCACTGACAGCAATGCCGGCATCTCGGCGATCGCATACAAAGTTGGACAGCTCTCTCTCCATCTCTGGGTGATTCCTTGTCCCACCTATGTCAGCCCTTCTGGTCAGTGGTTGGGACTTTAGACGGTCTTTTTTTTCTTCTGTGCCTTGATATTTCACTCTGAAATGTCGAAGTGGCAACCAGCGGCACGAAACTCAAGTCTCTCGGCGTAGTCAATGGCGTTCGCTGTTTCCCCATGTCGAAGTCGGTGTAAATAATCTATAATTAAGTACCTTCGGATAGTGCGGTAGGTACAGATATGGGGACAAGGTATGATTGAAACTTTTCAGACATTTAAATCAACATCGTTTTCTGAGCAATAGTACGCATACAGCCGAAGCCGGGTGTCATCAATCTCCTCATACTCAACGTGTTTGTTACCTGGTAAGAACCGTTAATTATCCAATAAGCCAAGCCTTTCATGCTTGTTAAGTCAGGCACCTGTGTTAATTTGTTTACATAAGGTAATTAAATATGTCAGGGTCACGATAATTGTGGTTTCCTAATATCAATGGATCAAACCACAACTGAATCATCGCGGTAACCAGTAATCAATTAATCTTTCTGTAGAAAATATATAATTTTTTTTTAATCTCGCCCCAAAAAAGTACCTGCGCACTATACCCGAATGCGCACTATACCCGCAAATTTACAGTATCTGTCTCTGCCCTTAACAGGTACATGTACAGAGTACCTGTCTCTGCTCTTAACAGGTACATGTACAGAGAATACCTGTCTCTACACTTAACAGGTACCTGTACAGAGAGTACCTGTCTCTGCTCTTAACAGGTACATGTACAGAGAGTACCTGTCTCTGCCCTTAACAGGTACCTGTACAGAGAGTACCTGTCTCTGCTCTTAACAGATACATGTACAGAGAGTACCTGTCTCTACTCTAACTGGTACATGTACAGAGAGTACCTGTCTCTATTCTAACAGGTACATGTACAGAGAGTACCTGTCTCTGCCCTTAACATGTACATGTACAGAGAGTACCTGTCTCTGCCCTTAACAGGTACATGTACAGAGTACCTGTCTCTGCTCTTAACAGGAACATGTACAGAGAATACCTGTCTCTACACTTAACAGGTACCTGTACAGAGAGTACCTGTCTCTGCTCTTAACAGGTACATGTACAGAGAGTACCTGTCTCTGCCCTTAACAGGTACCTGTACAGAGAGTACCTGTCTCTGCTCTTAACAGATACATGTACAGAGAGTACCTGTCTCTGCCCTTAACAGGTACATGTACAGAGAGTACCTGTCTCTGCTCTTAACAGGTATCTGTACAGAGAGTACCTGTCTCTGCTCTTAACAGGTATCTGTACAGAGAGTACCCTTAATTTTCGTGTATAGTGCACACTTTTTCAAGCTAAAACTGTCGTGTCAAAAAGGGGGTGCGCATTATACGCAGGAACATGCCATTCTTGGGGTTATCATTCCCGAGTTCTGCGTCCGCCATATTGGATTACCTCCCTTCACATAGTTACATGTAAAAGTCGTCAGTCATATATGATAGTTAGGAGATAAAAACAACAAAAAATAAATAAAATAAAATAAATTTCGAATGTTTTAATCATCAGCCATTCATGCTAGCATTACGGTGAATTGTTTTTTTTGTTTTTTTTTTTCGTTTCCCGTCGTTGGAATAGTGACGGTCTTGCTATTGGTCGGGGCTATAGTAGTGTCCTAATTTCTGCCTCATTTTGTTGATGTATCAATGGAATTCAATGAGTGCGGAAGTTTTTGGGCATTGGCGACCCCATGACCTCTCTTGATCTGCATGACCCGCACACGCAGTTCTGTTGCACTGACAGCAATGCCGGCATCTCGGCGATCGCATACAAAGTTGGACAGCTCTCTCTCCATCTCTGGGTGATTCCTTGTCCCACCTATGTCAGCCCTTCTGGTCAGTGGTTGGGACTTTAGACGGTCTTTTTTTTCTTCTGTGCCTTGATATTTCACTCTGAAATGTCGAAGTGGCAACCAGCGGCACGAAACTCAAGTCTCTCGGCGTAGTCAATGGCGTTCGCTGTTTCCCCATGTCGAAGTCGGTGTAAATAATCTATAATTAAGTACCTTCGGATAGTGCGGTAGGTACAGATATGGGGACAAGGTATGATTGAAACTTTTCAGACATTTAAATCAACATCGTTTTCTGAGCAATAGTACGCATACAGCCGAAGCCGGGTGTCATCAATCTCCTCATACTCAACGTGTTTGTTACCTGGTAAGAACCGTTAATTATCCAATAAGCCAAGCCTTTCATGCTTGTTAAGTCAGGCACCTGTGTTAATTTGTTTACATAAGGTAATTAAATATGTCAGGGTCACGATAATTGTGGTTTCCTAATATCAATGGATCAAACCACAACTGAATCATCGCGGTAACCAGTAATCAATTAATCTTTCTGTAGAAAATATATAATTTTTTTTTAATCTCGCCCCAAAAAAGTACCTGCGCACTATACCCGAATGCGCACTATACCCGCAAATTTACAGTATCTGTCTCTGCCCTTAACAGGTACATGTACAGAGTACCTGTCTCTGCTCTTAACAGGTACATGTACAGAGAATACCTGTCTCTACACTTAACAGGTACCTGTACAGAGAGTACCTGTCTCTGCTCTTAACAGGTACATGTACAGAGAGTACCTGTCTCTGCCCTTAACAGGTACCTGTACAGAGAGTACCTGTCTCTGCTCTTAACAGATACATGTACAGAGAGTACCTGTCTCTACTCTAACTGGTACATGTACAGAGAGTACCTGTCTCTATTCTAACAGGTACATGTACAGAGAGTACCTGTCTCTGCCCTTAACAGGTACATGTACAGAGAGTACCTGTCTCTGCCCTTAACATGTACATGCCCTTAACAGGAACATGTACAGAGAATACCTGTCTCTACACTTAACAGGTACCTGTACAGAGAGTACCTGTCTCTGCTCTTAACAGGTACATGTACAGAGAGTACCTGTCTCTGCCCTTAACAGGTACCTGTACAGAGAGTACCTGTCTCTGCTCTTAACAGATACATGTACAGAGAGTACCTGTCTCTGCCCTTAACAGGTACATGTACAGAGAGTACCTGTCTCTGTTCTTAACAGGTACATGTACAGATAGTACCTGTCTCTACTCTAACTGGTACATGTACAGAGAAAAACTGTCTCTGCCCTTAACAGGTACATGTACAGAGAGTACCTGTCTCTGCCCTTAACAGGTACATGTACAGAGAGTACCTGTCTCTGCCCTTAACATGTACATGTACAGAGAGTACCTGTCTCTGCCCTTAACAGGTACATGTACAGAGAGTACCTGTCTCTGCCCTTAACAGGTACATGTACAAGGAGTACCTGTCTCTGTTCTTAACAGGTACCTGTACAGAGAGTACCTGTCTCTGCCCTTAACAGGTACATGTACAGAGAGTACCTGTCTCTGCCCTTAACAGGTACATGTACAGAGTACCTGTCTCTGCTCTTAACAGGTACATGTACAGAGAGTACCTGTCTCTACTAGAACTGGTACATGTACAGAGAGTACCTGTCTCTGCCCTTAACAGGTACATGTACAGAGAATACCTGTCTCTATTCTATCAGGTACATGTACAGAGAGTACCTGTCTCTGCCCTTAACAGGTACATGTACAAAGAGTACCTGTCTCTGCCCTTAACAGGTACATGTACAGAGAGTACCTGTCTCTGCTCTTAACAGGTAAATGTACAGAGAGTACCTGTCTCTACCCTAAATGGTACATGTACAGAGAAAACCTGTCTCTGCTCTTAACAGGTACAATGTACAGAAAGTACCTGTCTCTGCCCTTAACAGGTACCTGTACAGAGAGTACCGGTCTCTGCTCTTAACAGGTACATGTACAGAGAGTACCTGTCTCTGCCCTTAACAGGTACATGTACAAGGAGTACCTGTCTCTGTTCTTAACAGGTACCTGTACAGAGAGTACCTGTCTCTGCTCTTAACAGGTACATGTACAGAGAGTACCTGTCTCTGCTCTAAACAGGTACATGTACAGAGAGTACCTGTCTCTGCTCTTAACATGTACATGTACAGAGAGTACCTGTCTCTGCTCTAAACAGGTACATGTACAGAGAGTACCTGTCTCTGCCCTTAACATGTACATGTACAGAGAGTACCTGTCTCTGCCCTTAACATGTACATGTACAGAGAGTACCTGTCTCTGCCCTTAACAGGTACCTGTACAGAGAGTACCTGTCTCTGCCCTTAACATGTACATGTACAGAGAGTACCTGTCTCTGCCCTTAACATGTACATGTACAGAGAGTACCTGTCTCTGCCCTTAACATGTACATGTACAGAGAGTACCTGTCTCTGCCCTTAACAGGTACATCTACCATGAGTATGTGTACCTGTTCTTAACAGTTTATTTCAGAGTGAAATATCAGGTCATGGCCAGCTGAAGTTTGAAAGGGTCAAAATAAGGGTCTTGTGTGCACCAACCTTTTCTTCATTATTCATAATTATTATAGTTGATATCTATTATACCTCTTATTCATAGTTCAACAGTAAATGTTTGGGTTTGAAACAAGCAGATTTTCATTTTAAAGTAATCTTCCACCAGAATTGTTTTTACACTTTTTTTTTTTTCAATAAATGACTACTTCTTTATTTAATTTCCATTGATCTAATGTTTAAATCTTGACAATTAAAAATGTACTGATGAGTTCATAGATGCTTATTCGACAAGTGTGGAAATTCATATCCGATGCAGTAATGTAGAGTGGTTCTGATGTATAAGGTGACTGATATGATTTATCTCAATATTTGATGTCTCAGTCTCTCTTAAGTATTAAGGATCATATCAAATTATATGTGCACTTCTATATTCTAATTCAAATTAAATATTGAATTGATAAAAAAAAATGGTTACCTGAAATATGAAACCTTATATCAATTTGTCTGAATACAGTCAACCTGTCTGTAGAAGGCTTCATTCTCAGGGGGGCAGTGAATAGTTGGCTTTACTGAGAGGTTCTATACCTAATTGAATTGCATTATCTAGGAAACCAAAAAAGTGTCCTTTATAGGCATGTAGCCTTTGTTTCAAGGTATCTGTGACAACAGGTTTGACTATCGATACTGATACGAATGTTTTGACCTGGATATCATAATGGCGCAAGAAATTGTAAAGCTCAGCAGACAACAGTATTGTCAGAGAGGTGCTACAATCCTCAAACAGTTTCTACAAGCCTTAATGTCAGGAGACATTCTGTTATAATTAATAAGATAATAATGAGTCAGAATTGTTCAAATTTGTGGAAATGTCAAGTAATTCTTAACACATCTTGATTGATTGATTGATTAATTTATTAATGTGTGCTTTAATACATAACCTGTTAACCTCCGGTCAGTTTGAATCAGTGGTAGTTCAAACACAAGGATACTTTTCTTCAATTCAAACAAATTCAACAATATCTATTTAATTTTGTTCTTACTGACCAAAGGTTTACCATAACTGTTTAGTAAGAACATTACAATAGTCCAAAAACATTTACTCACAGTTGTATCATTGTTACATCAGGGGAGAGGGGAGGTTAAATTAACTTATATGTGTGATAGCTTGAACCAAGTTACAATAATGTAATGCAATATTAAAAAACTTAGTTTCTGTAGCTATAAATATATATAACCTGGGAGTAGTACAATCTTAAAGACTGATAATTAAAACAAACACTTCCATGTGAGTATTCATTTATCGATGATCAAATTTCTGATATCATCTATGTATTTGATCTGACCAAATTTATGAATGTAGAACATATCATGTTTGCTTACCTGTTTCTGACCTGATTTGTAAACAGATATTGTCTCTTTATCAGGACATGTCCTTGACAAAGATCATTTGCCTTCTAAACTTGTAGATGAGGTTAGAGGTCTTTACCACTGTCGTGATAGCACCTCTAATCCTTAAATATAGGGCACAACCACGTACCTGTTGAGTAGTGGATTTAAAAGGAAAAGAAAAAGTAAAGCATATTTGAAAATCTGTAATATGAACTGCCACGGTTATAATCATGAAAATCTTACTATTTCGTTTCCCACACAGAAAATTCATCAGTGACTTCTAAATTAAGACCTAATTAAGAAAGAGTCAAGAACGTTATCCAAGAAACACCAAAATCACAGTCATTGATAGCAACACAACATGTCCAGAAACTATCACTGTTTCAACACTAAATCTGTGGTTTAAAAAATCTATAAGATAAAAAAATCATAAATATATTTGTTTTAGAAAAACTTGAAATTACAATTAGAACAATTTACTGTGCTGTTGAAGGAGATTGTTAATCTATTATAGTCTTGTGGTGCAGTGAGTGTGTACTGGGAGTCATAATTTAGAGTTAGATACAGTAGAGTCAAACATGGAATTAAATAACATACAGCTTTTTTGTCTTTTCAAGGACTCGTCAGTGCATTAAGGGCTGCATTTCAAAGCCTAGGTGACTAATGAGGAAAATCTAAAGTGATTGAAAGAAAAATTAAAATCTGGATCGGAATGATCACAACATATAAACTGATGATTTTATAAATTTCATAATTTTTCATTTATCTCAATAATCTTAATACAGCAATAAATACATGTGTATTTTCTGAACTGTATCACTATCAAAGTTGTAGATACTAATGACATGACATTTGTACAAGGTAAAAGATTATTTTGAATACTCCTGAGAATGGGGCAGGTGTGTAGTACTGTGTACTAAATTTAGTAACCTAGACGAGAGCATAAAGGTTATAGAAGTACATGTTACTTCCTGGTACATGTTAATACATCAGAACTCTAATAATGGTCACAAGAGGGATCAGTGACTCATGTTCCAATTCAGTATTATATTTTTCTCCTTCATCATTCAACATAAATTAGTTTAAATATGTTCTCTAAAACATTAAGTTTTAAATATGGTTAATGACTGTTAATCAAATACACAGTATTTGTTCTGTTTTAGTCATTACCCTGTCATCAGTTTAATATCACCCATTACCTTGGTACATGAACTTCTATGACACATGTAATTTCACTTAGCACAATTCTGATTGGCTGAACTATGTTCCATTAGGTCCATTGTAATGCCATGTTGCTTTATTGTGTCATATGCATGAATACATTGTCACCATAACAGGAAGCTTAGATTGAGAATGTCATCTTTTTTTTATTTCATATAATATGAAATGCTCATCTCATATTTCTCATTTCGTTGCGACATTATTAACTGAAATTGAACCCTAGATTAAGAATATCACCAACTTTAATGACTTTCGTCTTTATCAACATTCTGACATTAGGCCTACCTTCAAACTCACTGGAAGCAGAGAAAAATGAATTGGAATATGTCACAAAGATTATCATTTTCATACTCTTCCCTCACATTTCTGTGACATTTTAGAACGTTGTTTTAATAAATTTTTCCAACATTGATATCAATCATCTGCCTCAACCAGAAAGATGGTTGCCATCTTTGGCTAGCGGCAAAAATCATGAGCATACCATGGTTAGATCATGAAAACTATCCAATGAAAAAAATGTGTTACTTAACCATTATTTTTTTTACCAGAGGCATGGTAAAATGAAAAATTCTATGACTCATTTCATAGATCTTCTATGAATGGAAACCCTTGCTAGATCCACAATGTTAAGGATGGTGTATATTTTGATACAAGTACCTAGCATGTTATACAGTGACTGTCTAGTCATCCAATCAGATTTCCATGTACAATAAAAGGTATAAATTCAATTAAACTTCAGATATTTTCCCAAGCATTGTGTACATTGTTTTTCCAACACCTGAGAAAAAAAGACCACTTAGGTTTTTATATAAGGTGTATTAGGTGTATTATATAAACAGTATTGTTTTGACAGAAACTGCTATTTGATTTACATTTCAAAAATCAAATGTATGGAGGAAAATATAGTAAGATTGTATTACATATTTTCACAGATGTTCACCCTCATGGGGTTTATAATGGAGAATGGCTACAAGAACGGAATTTTTACCGGTACAGCAGAATTATCACTATTAATTGAACATTTTTCTTAGGTCCTGTATACAGTAATACCTGTCTGTAAGTCAATGATTAAGTAAAATTCTTATCTTTGTCTATATTTGTTTTTATAGATGGAAGTTGTGATGGGCCAATTTTCCATCAGGATACCACACCTGAAACACTGTTACAGGTAAGTCATTTTACTTTTGACTGTAAGGAAACCACACCTGAAACACTGTTACAGGTAAGTCATTTTACTTTTGACTGTAAGGAAACCACAACTGAAACACTGTTACAGGTAAGTCATTTTACTTTTGACTGTAAGGAAACCACAACTGAAACACTGTTACAGGTTAATCAGGATACTATCAGAATATCACACCAAGGACAAGTTACAGGTAAGACAGGATAGTACCAGGATACTACCACCAGGACAGTTACAGGTAAGACAGGGTAGTACCAGGATACTACCACCAGGACAGTTACAGGTAAGACAGGATAGTACCAGGATACTACCACCAGGACAAGTTACAGGTAAGACAGGGTAGTACCAGGATACTACCACCAGGACTGTTACAGGTAAGACAGGATAGTACCAGGATACTACCACCAGGACAGTTACAGGTAAGACAGGATAGTACCAGGATACTACCACCAGGACTGTTACAGGTAAGACAGGATAGTACCAGGATACTACCACCAGGACTGTTACAGGTAAGACAGGATAGTACAAGGATACTACCACTAGGACAGTTACAGGTAAGACAGGATAGTACCAGGATACTACCACCAGGACTGTTACAGGTAAGACAGGATAGTACCAGGATACTACCACCAGGACTGTTACAGGTAAGACAGGATAGTACAAGGATACTACCACTAGGACAGTTACAGGTAAGACAGGATAGTACCAGGATACCACATTAGTAACATTTACAGAAAAGTCAGCATGCTACATCCAGGACACTTACAGTATTCGGGTTATAAATTGCACTGATATATGTGCTGCAGAGCCAATTTTTAACATTTTAACTTTTTTTTTTCAATTTGATCCACAAATTAGCTGCACAGAAAAATAAGCAGCGCTTCCTTATGATGTGGTAACGGTTATGTTGACCAAAGTTTGGAAGGCATTTTGTTAAGATCATCAGTTTGCAAATGAATTATACACAGATAATTCTTTATTTTACTGAGGTGTTCCAAAAACCTAAGAAAGCAATTATTTAACTTCTTTGGCTTGGGAGCCTTCAGAGATTGTCTACGCACAGATGTAGGGCCTGACGTTATGTGTGGTTTACTAAATTTCTCCATCAGTCTCTGTACTGTTAAATATTAGCGAAGGCCCTTGCCTGGTGACAAAATTCTTATAAGTCCCATATTATTTCTTGTGAGTTACCGTAAGTAAGTAGTACTGTTAAGTAATGACAGGACACAGATTAAAGTTTGATTGCTTACTTACAAGTTATGACATTTAATCAAAGACAATGGGACATTGTGTGATGTTCACTGCCCCCATTGCAGTAATGGCATGTAACTTAGACTGATTTATCAGACTGTGAAAACAATCGGAGGCAATCCGATCACTTGTATGATGATTTCACTCATTCCCAAAGCGTCACCTTTCAGTTTTAAGCATAAAAGCATTAGAAACATGGTGATTTATCTGTAAATCATGCGTTCTTTTGATTCAGACTAGTTGTCGGCAAACACTCTTGTAATTTCTGCGACCAAAGATGTGTGATGTTAGTGCTGTCATTTCTGGACAGAATACATTATGACATTAATTTGCTTTCTTTTAAATTCATTTATGCCTATAATGTGTATGTTCCAGTCTTAAAATAATCACTGTTACACATGACGACCACTATATTGCTGGGCGTCGTTTCATTGAAAATCAATCCGTAAAATACATACACTATGTGACATGAAAGCAAAAATGTAAAAGTAAGCACGCATTGTTGATGTCTCATTGATTTCTATTAAAAGTTTTGTTTTTATTTTCCCATGAATGAAAATGCTTTAAGATAAAAATACATCTATTCATTTAAACTTGTGTTTTGGTATTTATTGAGTTTGTTTAGGTAGAAACATTTTGACGTCAACTATGGCTATGAACATGAAAACGTCAATATAACCCTTCACAAATGATTAAAAGTTTTGATGTATCAAAATGTTTTTGGTAGTCCCTTGAACTTCATAACATCAAAGCTTGACTAGCTAAGAAATCCAGTTTGTATACTAAAGTAGGTCACTGCAACCTCTTCTAGCAAATCTCAGTCACTGTTTCCAGTATGTACATAAAATCTAGAATTCAATAGAGCATAAGAATGTGATATGTGATCAATGTTGACCTCTAACTGGCTATTGACCTTGACTGTAAACAGTATAATACAGGTTTCCATAGCATATCTGAACGATTGTTTCATGTAATTAATTAATCAATACCACAAGTGAGGGTATATCTTGGCATGGTAATATCTTTATTAAGTAATGCCAATTTTGGGTGTAGGGGGTACTACCGGTAATGATTAAAGGAGTTAAAGCCAGTTTCCATGTAATGTTAACAATCATCTACATATTCTTATTAAGTTGGTCAATGAAACAATCTGATAGTGACCATAACAGATCCAAGCCATGATGAAAGCTGTTTTTTATTTTAGATATAAAGTAAGAAAAATTGTCTTGTAAAACTGCTGACCATAGCATAACAACTGAACCTTACATTGGTCATTGGATATCAGAATGCTTGGTTTCTTTATTACTGTGAAATATCCAAACAATGTTTAGAATTCAAATGAAATCAAGCAAGGATTCTATTATTACAAGAGCAGAGGTTTCAGAACAAAATTGTGTTTCATGGATGCATTGAAACATTATCAAATTATAATATTGAAATATCGTAAAGTTTCATGAATAATGATTTATATTAGTAATAATGATAATAATTGGCTTATCTACCACGGTATTCTTGATAACATGTTGAGCAATACGTTCATCTTACATATGGTCAAGAAGATAATATACAGTATTCACAAACAAAATTGCAAAATACATACAAGAATGTTATATTCAATATGGCACAGGTGGAATTTTCGACTTTTTCTGTTTCACACACACTGAATTTTACCAGACGGATACTAGTAAGATATCCTCTGGTGCCTGTGATAGGACATTTCCCTTCTGTAGAGAAGTCTCCAGTTGTGCATTATTTGGAATATGGTTCTGGTGTCCTTTGGAGTCCATTGTGGCTATAAATGCAATCTAACAGTGGAGAAACTGCATTTTTTCAATTACAGCCTTAGGCAATTGTCTCTGTAGATTGAATTGAGAAGAAAATGGTACCAATTAAGGTCTTTCCATGTGTTAAAAACAGGAATGTATCCCTTAGGAGTCCAACGATGGCATTTAGCTAGGAGCACTAGCTTGAAATATGGAACCCAGTTGAATTAAAAAAGGATTTCTTCAGGGATTCTTCTTTTACATGTGTATACACAATTGTGTTGTAAAAAACTTTGAGGATTTCAATGGGACTGCTGCCTTACAAAAACAGTGCCTTCTTTCTTTACAGAGATATTCCAGACAAATTAAGATTTTGTTATACAAATATCTACTCATGTTAAGAACACTTAAAATCAGACACAAAAAGCAATTTGTTTTATACAATGATATCTACTCATGTTAAGGACACTTACAATCGGACACAATAAGCAATTTGTGATCTTTGAATTGTAGGAATTCTTAATGGGTCTAGCTTGATTGATTTACAAAATGGTCCTCAATGCATCGCAAGCTTGTATCTGTGCAATTCAAGACAAATATGTTTATTTACTGGATTCAGTCTTTATAATGTAATTTAGTAACAAACTACTTTTCAGTAAAACTGCAGTATATGTGTTGTACCTGTTTTAAAAGTCTAATGAGAGAATTTGGTCTTTTTCCATATCATACATTATGTTACTGCTTCTTGGATCAGACATCAGTATTCTGGTTTTTCTTTGCAAAACCATCATGTGATGAATTATCAATGCAGTCTGATTGCAAAAATTGAGCATTTCTACAATACTTTGTCCAGATTTTCTTCTGGAATTATGTTGATACTGATAATATTTGAAAAGTAATTAGAGAGGGTTACATATATCCAATATTTCCACCATAAGCTTGTATATCAAATGAAAAATTTCCTTTTTTCACTTATTTAAAAAAAAAATCTAATCAATGAAGTAGGTTTGAAAATCAAACATCAAATTCAAGGCATATATTACCCCAGATTCTCGGTATTATAGAAACTGGTGTTAAGAAAGTTTATTAATTTGTTGTATTGTAAATAATACAGACATAAGAGTTTGCTCCCTTTCATTGGAGTTTTATAGTTAAACTTTGCACTTCATGACCCACGATCCGATGTTGGTGACGCACAATTTTGCCAGAATAGTGGGAGTACCACAAGTCATCAATGAATGTTCTATATTAAACAAAATTAAATCACTTTATAAAGCATGATAACGTATTTATGTATGGAATCATGAACCAGAGATTTTATCAAGTAAAACATCATTTGATCAAGATTTTCATTTCAAGAATTGCTGAGGAAAATCTTTTTTCATACAGCTTATCAGGAACTTGAATATTGTACATGCACAGTATATTGAATAGTAAGATTTATATAAAACATATTAAATTCTAACCAAAGAGACATATAAGACTTCCAAGATCATTTTGAAGCACAATATATAATAACATATAATACAATTACAACTGAACATGTGTACCAGTGATGTGTGATATCATTCTTTGTGATAGTGGGTTAAAAACCAAGTACAAATTACAAAGTCATGTATTGTAGATTATTACATTAATACTGATTGATTCATTTATTGCAAATTCCTCAGCAAAATCATAATATCTGCTATCAATTATTTCATCATTTAGTTTCATTATTTTGTTATGCTTTGTTATGTTTTGTTACCGTTTTGTCCATCCATCAGTCCATCTGTTTGTCCGTCCGATTGTCAGTCCATCATAAATTTTTTCCGAAGGTTAACACAAAAACTTTAAGAGATATCAACATAAAACTTCATAGGTAGATGGATCTCAAAAAGGAGATGTGCAGTGCATCACTCTCTTTTGCATGATTTAGGAGTTATTGCCCTTTGTCATATTCATACTTCAATTCTGTCCCATTTGGGGAGCATAACCCATCTTGTTTGACTTGTTTTGAATAGATGTTTATAAATACATTTTGTAACATTCATAATTTAGAAAAGAAGACAGGAAGGGAAAAATGTATTTAATACTATCTTCAGCTAGCAGGTAAAAATTATCAGATTATTTATATAAAAATGTAATCTTTTGTCAAGATTCAATATTGAGACTCAAAAATCTTAAATTTATATTGCTTACTTATACATATGTAGTTTCTCGTTGGATGGACCTGATCAAGTCTAGACCTGCTATTGAAGGAGGCTAATGTCTTAAACAACATTTAAAGATCCAGAACTGATAGAGTAATCATGTCTTATTTGTACACAATGCAATATGCAAAAGTGCTGTCTGACATACTTGTTGATGTTTGGGTTCAACCTAGATGCATGTCCAATATACAGTGGAATCTGTCTAAACCGGACACCTTTGTGACTGAATAATTTGGCCAGTTTGTAGAGAGTACCAGATTATAGAGAGTACATTTTTATAATATTGCTGGAATTTGGACTTAATTATTTGACCAGATAAGACAGATATCTGGTTTGCACATAGTTCGGTTAAGACAGAGTCCACTGTATATGAAACACTGTTTCACACTGTAACATTTCTACAGGGAGCTATTTGGCTGGTGAATGTTGCTTATTTCTCATCATTTTATTTAGATTGAAGCAGTGTTGATTATTACATACTTAACAAAATGCTGCATGTTCATATTTAGCTGCGTTTATGTTGGTGACATCATCTGTTGCATTGTTAATGTGTTAGTGTTTGTAGTGTAAGTTGTCCTATTGAGAAGCACTTAATTGATAGAAAGGTATAGATTGTACCAGTCACAGATTGCCTATAGTTGGAAATAAGTCGTCTTCAACTCCTTCAATTATGTCTGTAAAACGGAAGACATCACCCTTAGATAGGATCTCAACTCCTTTGAGTTTTAATTTCTTACAACCACTTCAATAATATTTGTGCTGAATTCACTTGTTAGAGATAATTAGTCAGCTATAGTTTGTGTTGAAATCTGAGGTCACAGTAGAAACAATAGAATTAAGTTGTAGGTTTACTTTTGAAGAACTGAGTCTTCAGTTTAATAAGATAAATGGTATCAGTTGGTTCCGTCCCTGGAGTAATGGTGAATCTGACTCATAAGAATTCTCCTGTCTTCAAGATTACTAATTGCCCAGAATCTAACCACTCAAATGAATACTTAAATTTTATAAAAAAAAGTAACTGTTTTTTTATGTTTCAAATTAGTTATCAAGATGATGAATAATATTTATAAGTAGAAATACATGCTTTGCCAAGCTTGAGCTTTCTACACTCATTGACCTGTATATAACCAGCATCAGCAGTCAAAAAATGTAACATATTCATCACACTTTTTATTATGAAACTTCTGTATTGACTTCAAATCCCATTCTTGGATGATTAAGAACTTTATTATTTTATGGTTTTCCAACATGTAAAAGAATGTGGTTAAGTAAACTTCAAAGAGTGTTGGAACTCTTATAGTTATCAACAAGCATGATTCTACGTATGTACGCCAAATTGGAAAAACCCAACATTTCAGGTCCCAGCTGAGAGGAGAATTCTACATGTTTTTTGGGTGATTTTGTGATTATGATCTGTGAGTCATACATGCTAAGAGGTGTACTTGATACAGAATGCCATACTTGCCAGAATCGTAACCGATACTAACCCCATATCTATGTCATTATTTGGCACTTTTGTTTCCAATTATGAGGTACGTTTGGTACAAGTAGAACATTTTGTCAGCTTTGAGCCAGAATAAACTACAGACAGAAATTTTATGATCAGGCAATGCACATTATTTTATCACGTTTTTTCAAAAAGTTGATAAGAAAAATTACATGTATTCTAAAAATAAAGATGCAATTTTATTAGCTAGAAAAAAGAGTATTTGAACTTAGAGAAAAGAAAGATAACCATTCATTACCAATATTATCTAGGTATGAGAAACATCTTCTCTGACTTCCTGGTCCTGCTTCAAACCTAAGCTGCATGTCAGTTTTCTATGTCTCAATCTATCGGTGATTATATGAAACACAAAACAAGAAAGAATAATTTTTCTGTGGTTGATTTGAGCATTCCTTGATTTAGGCAGGGAATGAGAGATACATTTGTACTTTAGTGTAGTAGTAGATGAAGTTACCTTAAGGATAGTGATGGCAGAGTGAATTGCTTCAAGCTAAACTTCGATTTGAACACCATTGGATGGAATTTGGTCAGCTTTCACAAACATTTCTGAAATCTACAAGTTATTTAGTGAGTATGGGAGAAGACCATCTCCACCCACGTAGAATGGATGTTGGCATCTGGACAGTCAGAAGAGGTCAAGGTCCCATCACTTCCCCTCTAGTTGTTTACAATAGCACCCCCTCCATGCATAGTTTTGGTCAGTTAGTTAATTTCCTGACCTTAAGAATGTTCCCATATATAGGTTAATCAACTGGTCATCCACATTCCTAATTCCTTGAGGTCAGATCGGCTGTTAGAAAATGAGTAAAACCCATACAAGGTTGCACCCAGA
Organism: Ylistrum balloti; assembly: GCF_031769215.1. Taxonomy (NCBI): domain Eukaryota; kingdom Metazoa; phylum Mollusca; class Bivalvia; order Pectinida; family Pectinidae; genus Ylistrum; species Ylistrum balloti. Next base: position 432,211 of record NW_026782003.1, on the reverse strand, counting down.
GCCTGAAGTGCCTTAGAAATAAATTCCTTATAAACTTTTGGGTGACTTTTGTTTCTAGCATTTTCCTCACATACACATGGATTAACCCTTTCGACGCCATAGGCGACTAAAGTCGACATGCAGACAGGCCGCTGCAGGCGACTAAAGTCGACATGCAGACAGGCCGCTGCAGGCGACTAAAGTCGACATGCAGACAGGCCGCCATAGACGACTTTGGTCGACAATTTTTATATCTTTATTATATATATTTTTTATAATATTAGGTGCTGAGCTGTACATTGTGAGAGATATTTGGCGCTGAGCTGTACATTGTGAGAGATATTTGGCGCTGAGCTGTACATTGTGAGAGATATTTGGCGCTGAGCTGTACATTGTGAGAGATATTTGGCGCTGAGCCGTACATTGTGAGAGATATTTGGCGCTGAGCCGTACATTGTGAGAGATATTTGGCGCTGAGCCGTACATTGTGAGAGATATTTGGCGCTGAGCTGTACATTGTGAGAGATATTTGGTGCCGAAAGGGTTAATCTAGAATATGGGGAACACTACCCATTGTGGAAAACGGGAATTTTGGGCCAATTTTGAGAAATGGGAAATTTCTGACAGCCCTTCTGGTCAGAATTTAAAAAAGAAAAATACACTTAATATACATGACATAAAAGAAAATTAATGAATGATATAAGACAATGTCAAGGCTAGAGTGGTATTTTTCATGATTTGAAATTATGTTTAAGTAAACACTCTAATTAGCTCTGATTTGGGGAAAATTTCCCTGTGTTTTCAGTATGTTTTCTTAGAGGGAATCTGTTTATAAGTGAGGAAAACATACCACTTGGGAAATACATGCACTAACTCTTTTCTAGTAGTAAAATTTTTCTAGATTAATCTCTGCTAGAATATGTCAATCCATCATCAAATTCACATTCATGTTAAATATATTTCTTTGATGGTGTCAGATGGATGGAAATGCATATCAACATTTTGATACACATTGGTCTTTTATTTATATTCTAACGTTCCTTAAATTTAAAAAAAAAATAGTTTGAAGATAAATGATTAATTATAGATAAAATTGATGCACGACATAGTTTGCCTTGGCTGGGATACTTTATCCTAATTGCTGTTGATGGCATGTTATGGTCCTCCTCTGTGTTTAGTTTAGTGAGATAATTAGTTTCTTCAAGGAGACTGCCTCAAAATGATCCTGGCTGGTCACGGGGCAATAAACCCAACACACAAACAAAACTTACAAATTACGATTTGGTAGTCAAGAAGTAGTGCCCATATCGTACCATGTAGAAATTTTTTTTAAATGTTGTGTTGAAATACAGTTAAAATTCATCGCAATAATATTCCAGGAATATCATAGACATGCAACATGTGTTTTACATGTTATCTTATCTGTCTCCAAGAAGAATGATTGCCACTTCTCACATTGTGGGAGATAGAGTTGTATGATTTAATGCCCTCAGGTGAAAGCATTTCTCGTGCCGCATGAGATGTGATGTCACTCGTAATGGACATTGTCTGCCTTCTGTATCCTGCAAAGCCATGATTTTAGCTCAGACAACCTAAGGGAAAAAACATTTTTGTGTCATCTGTCTGCCAAAGGCAACATATAGGTAAGACTGTGGTGGCATCAGTGCTGTCATCCTTACAAAGTTTTCTCAGGATAACTTTATCTTATCATGCTTCATTACTAAAAGTTCTGGCTTGGATTTGTTTTCCAGTTCCAAAGGTTGAAGTTAAAGGTCACTGTTACTATAAATAGAAAATTAGTTTTTTCATAATAACTTCAGTACCCCTTGGCAGATCAATTTCAAACTTCATACAGTGCTTCCTTACCAAATGTGCTTGCATGGGATTGCTTTGCAGGTCCAAAGGTCAAGGTCACTGGTGCTTTGAATAGGATTGTTTTTATTTTGATAACTTCAGTTCCTTTTGGCCAATCAACATCAAACTTTATACATTTCTTCCTTACCAAAAGCACTTCCATGGAATTGCATTTGAGGTTTATAGATCTAGGTAGTCATCAGATGAGTCTGCAGAGAGTAAAATAAAATGGATACAATATCATTCACCTGTAAATTCATATCCCTGGTTTATGAATACCCAGTGGAATAATAGTAAGCTTGTCAACAGTTCGATGCAAAGTTTGCATTTGGTTTTAATTTGTACTATAATAATTCTTATCTAAATATAATGCATGTTCTGCATTCATTTTTGGTTTTTGTAAGTACCCCCTTGAAGAAATAAAAATCAAATCCTCAAAATGTTTTTTTTTCTGCATAACATTATATGTAGTTTTAATACAGAGTTTGGTCAATATTTGGAGAAATCTATGTACAATGTACTGCAAATGACATTTATTTCCTTGCTTTATACATTTAATTTAACATGTATAGCAAATGCTCATCTTCACATTACAAATATTGATACGCTGTACATGGAAATCATTGCAAATTAATATTTTCATATCTTTCGCTATCTTTAGAAATTAGAATTAAAATAAAAACATTATATGTTGTATTAATAAGGAAAATCTATCCTCAGAATTCAGTTCCCTTCGACCACTATACATTTATCTGCAAGTTTACTCATCACATCTCAAACAAATTGACAATTTATTGTTCCATAAAACTCATCTCCAGGAACTTTTCTGGGCAGGCAATTCCATGGAATTCTTGTCTGTAAATAGTGCCAGCTACACAGAAATCATTTGCTTTGGATGGTTTTCTGGCTTAGATGAAATTACTTAAAGATTGCAAAAGATTAAAGAGAGAAAACTTTTGATAGACATTGAAAAGTGTAAGCTGTAAGTACAAGTTATTTAGAGAGGAAAACTTCAAGACAAAAATGTCATGTTAATGTGATCAGTTTGCTGCCAAGCTCTTTTAGACATTTGTAGAATTTGACACTTTTCAGTTGTGTATGACAAATATAACATAATGACAAGGGATTAAACTAGAATATAAAGCCAAGGTCAGTTACCAGATGGGTGTGTTCTTCAGTTGGGCACTGCACATGAACTTGGATACCCAAAAGGTATGCAGGGCAATTAACAAAATGTATAAATTTATGAAAGGTAAAGGTAATCGCTACAGGTCATGTGTCACCAATCAGTGTAACGCTCAACTTTATCATCGAATAGTTTTGCCTTCAGTCCAGGCTTCATCAGGACAATTTTGCATAGGTTTTACATATCCCTGAAGTACTCTTTTAGGGTTCAATTTTTATTGTAACTTATTATAAATTGATTATGTAGTAAGGGCAGATAAACCCCATGAAGGTAACATTATTATAGTTTCTTAAATGTGATAAATATCAAGTGAGTGGTCGCGTGGCACAGTGGTAACACACTTGTCTTTCACCTAGGCGTCCAGGGTTCAGTTCCCAGAAAGGAAGTGAAAAGGTATGGGGTTACCTGCCCGACCAGGTGGGTTTTCCACGGGCATTCCAATTTCCTCCCACATTAAGACCCTTGCGCGCTTCCATCCAGGACAACAAGACTGATTAATGCAAGGTAGAAAAACTTGCGTTGCAATTGTTTTAGAATAAACAAAGTTTATCATTATAATATCAGTGTTCTTATATGCAAAATAATATCAATCATAATTCAAAAGTCCAAGTTTATGGAAATTAATCAAAATAGTTTTTTTGTTTCTTATATGAATGTTCAATACTGTTTCTCATTGAAGCATATTGTGGCATTGGATTCTGAAGTGTGAGCCAGCTTCCTGTAGTCCACAATTATTTTCTGATAATTTAGTGTTGCTCATACTTCTGGTGGACATACTGTCAGAGGATGCATCACTGAATGTCAGCTCCTGTCTTAGTTTATCTATTGAATTGTTCTCAGTTACTGGTCGCTGTTCCAATGCCTCTCCATTAATTAGTGGCCTTGAGAAATTATATGTTCTTGGCTGGTACAATTCTAAACTTCACCATTCCAAGTTGTTTCTTGATTAATACTTCCATAGGTTTAAGTCATTTGTTGGGAATTACAGCTTCGTTTCGGACTTCATCTTTGAATATTTTTGGCTCCAGTTGGTAAAATGAGTTTGTCATTTACATGCCAGTTATTTAGATCTCTCCTTTTAGATGTGTTTGTAAATTTTACCTGCAATAAGAAGAGATTACATGTGTGATAGTAGACATTTTTTGTAAGGATATTTTTCTCGTGTTTGTCTCTCTTTTCTTTTTATTTAAATTTCACAGGGCGTTGAAGCAGTAGTGTTTTGTAGTGAAAGCTATCTAAATAATCAAGAAAACACCAGACTCACTTATTCACAAACCTGCTGAGTAATATCATAACCAATGCCCATCCTTTGTTATTGTTTTTTTTTGGAAGCAAGCTAGATATAAATTGTCACCATGAACTAACAGGTTAGAAAGGTTTCACTCTTAAAAGCATTGAAGAATATCAGGAGTGCTTTGTATGGTGTCATATCAATTCTTAATGTGTTGCATCATTCCTCTAGAGACTTTCTATGAAGCAAGATGAAGTTACCTCAACATAAATTCAATTATGTAAACTTTAATGATGGTACAGAAAGCAAAAAAAAATTGTTCTATAAAATGAGTAAATGAAAACAATAGATGCCTGAAGAGAATGTCACAGGAAATCTCCCACATTGAAAACACCAGAGGAGGGAGATTTCACAGCTTGATTCATTAACAACTATAAAGGTGTTTAACAAACAACAGATTGTTCTACTGACTGTCTACATTTATAGTGACTGTGAATCTATATGGATGCTTATCCACAAATGTATTTCACAAATCAAGCAGAACATCGCTTTTTTTTCTTGCTTACATGTGGTGTTCGACATTTTTAGCAGACCATCTGTTCAAATTGTCCTTTGTCCATGGTCTGTCATTGAAGTTGGAAGGCTTAATACTGGAATCAGCTTGTTCATCTGTCTGTTGACAAACTTTGTCCAGCTATGCATTGGCTAATTTTACAAGTCAGTTTTTAAATTTTGTAGGGATGGCCAGTACATATATGGAGATGTGTCCCCACCCGAAGTGACTTTGCATTTTTCCCTCTTTTCAGAGAGTATAATCCCCCTTTCATATATTAAATAAACATAATTTTTTGTCCAGCTGTGTATTTTGAGAAATAGGTGTTTTCCAGGCATCCAATTGACTTGAAAATTGGTTCAAACTTTCGTTGAATATTTACATATATTATGAAATACAGGGATTTTTTTCCTGGCATTTTTGTCAAGAAATTTTGGTTGCCTTGGTTACTGATAACTGAACAGGTTTACTATAAATGGCTATTACTCATTGGTCATTCAACAGATTTTGTTATTTGACTATGGTCAAATGGTATAACTGATTTCAACCTATAGTTACATTAGGTGTGGGAGAAACAGTTACTATTGCTACACAATACTAGCCTCTGATTGGTCAAAATTTAGAGATTATCTAATTTTGACTAAAATTGATGTATAGGGGTATAAAGGGACGAAAAATACCTTTTTTTTAGTTGCCATGACAACCATGTTAAGGCAAATGGTGGCCACTGAGTAGCTGAAATTTTCATATTCTCTAATTTTTTCTGTAAGTGATTGATAGGCTAATTAGGGGATGTCAAACATCAATGTATAGATTTTATTGTCATGACAACTATACCAAGCAAATTGCGGCCTCTTACTGGTTGAAATTTGAGATCTTTGCATCTGAAGGGGCAAGGGGTGGGGGTGGTATTAGTTATCCTTAAGATAACAGTTCCAATTATTACTTAAGAGGAATTTTAAAATTTTATGTAATTAAGAGCAAAGACAAAGTAAAGATTAGGTAGAAAAAAAGGGAAATATCCAATATTTAAAGACAAAATAAAGATCAAACAATGGTGGGTGCCCAGATCCCTTTAGGATCACTTGTTTAAACCTTTCAACAACATTAAATTTTGTTTTGCTTTATCATACAAGCAAGACTTCTATTTCTTATTGGTGCATGTTGCATAGAAGAAAAGTATTTGTCTCCACAATGTTTAGAGCATGAATCGCTATCAAAGAGAAGCTGTGTCTACTACTTCATGGTGAAGATTATGGGCACTTTGACTATTTATAGTAAAGGATTTCAATATAACCATGTCTGTGCAGTATACCAGTACACTCATCTGTGGTAAAAATAGATCACAATAAGCTTTTAAAAGGGTTGACTTGTAGGAATGTGATGGATCAGCAATATGTCTCTAAAGAACAGAAATGTCTAGAACAGGAAATTCCAAAGTGTTTGTCGATCTCATACACAATGTACAGGCATGCATTTTACATGGACTTGGTCGTATATCATTACATACTGTTTTTGCATGTCTGAGTTGGCCATATTATATACAATGGTACCTGTTTTTTTTCTGTCTGGATGGATTAAATGATAGCAAGTCTTTCATATGGAAAATAAAGATAAAAAATGATTGACAAGATAAGGGCAATGACTTCTACATTTTTATGCATGTTGCCCTGCTTGTTACGCAATTTTTGTAAGTTAAGTTTACATACATGTTTTTATCAGTAAAAAGATAGCTACAGGTTACAAAATATTGATCTGTAGAATACCCGTGACTTGAAATGCCTAAATTTCCTATTGTTAGCGCTAAAGCATAACTTAAGCCTATAAGAAGCATTTATTGAGTTCCGGGGTTGGAAATGTGCAATTTTGTCATTTTTGAAGGATAATTTTCTGAGATTGGAATTTACATGGTGGTGATTATTATGACTAGTTCAGGCAGGCTTTTTTAAATAGTGTTCAACATATGGGTCTGTTGATATACCATTGGTATTTCACCTTGGGCAAATTAGATTGTTTACGGGTCATTAAACTCTAGAAAAACAAACCCATCCATCAAAAATTGTGCTTCCACTCACAAAAGTTTTCATTTCTAATCAAATCCAGTGTGTCATAAAATTATAAATATTTCCAATTAAAAATATGAACGTATTGTTCTAAACAGTTTTCAAAGATGATGTGATGAAATAAAGTGTTGAGTTTTTAGTATTTGTATAACAAATGATGAACTTTACCAAAGAATTTTTCCTGACAACTTGCACCAGGTGTATGGGGTGTTGTACAATAGTACAACTACATTATAGATATCATTGTTAAAAATGTCCTTAAGGTTATTTTATGATCTTATGAATATTAAAAACCACAGAGTAGGTTTGTACCTCACAAGGCTCTTACAGATAACTAAAGTCGGTGAGCTACTCATTGTTCCTTATAGAACACCTATCACCTGAAGCTATTTATAAAATCTTTCCTGTGTTTAAAAAATTCTGGAAAAACCAGGTCCTTATATGTCACATCAGTTTATCCATAAAATCCACTTAGATTCCAACTCTAATTTACATTTATCTATAGTTCCAGCAGTGTACAGCTGCCATCAAATCACATTTAAATCAGTGTAATTTATGTTATCAAATTGTTGACCAGGCTATCAGTAATACTTCGTTTGTAAGCAAGGGAGATTTGCAGATGACAAGGACCCCCTGACAACCAGGGATTTCTTTGTCCCAAGCCCTGGGAACTAGCAGGCCTTGACGGAGCTGTGGTTTCTATTTCCTGTTCCAAACCACAAATATGCTGTTTATACCAACTAAATATCAAACTTTAGCCAAATGTTCAAAACAACTTCAAGGTGAACTAGTTCTCTGAGAACTCACTGGGGGGTATTCTAAAAGCAAATTATCCCCCTAATTATAGTAACCCAAAATTCCAAATAACGGATTTAATTTAATAAGTTGTCTTCATAATACATTGATCCTTAGTCATTGGTGAAGGGACTTCTTGTCATGTGAATCATGATAATTATTAAGGTCATAGGATTTGGGGAAATATGAGAATATACCAGTAACTTATATTGTTTGTTCATGCAAAAGTAATTCATACTTTAAATTATATACCTGACATAAGTATTGGATTTCTGCTGAATGGGATTTCAACAATACAATTGATATTAGTAATGTCTTGTTACAAGGGTAAATGGGTAAATGGACATTGTGTTATACATAAAACTATCCAGGTGAAAATGCCAACAATTTTATACCCCATAAAGTTCAGTTCATTCAAGCTTGAAACTATAATGTAGTGTAAACTATTTTTGGATAATGGAAATGAATAAGCCGGTGCAAGACAGTTTATTGAACAACATGGCTAGTCAGTTTTTATTATCAGTTACAACATGATTGGCTGTACTTTAAAAGTTCACATGAAAGTGATACAGTTTGTTATGTAACTGACTATAAGGCACACTGTTGACTGACATATGCACTTTCTACTCAAAGAGGTTTTTTTTTTTTAATTCCTTTGTTTCTTTGTGATTTAAGATAACTTGTTTCTTTGTGCTTTTTCTTTATAAATATTACATTTCAGATTTCATTTTACACAACTCTTATTTTTAAAAAATGTATAGGATAGAATAGAGAGTATTGTTATGACCTCAGCTATTGTTGTGTAGCTCAGGTGTTTCTCCTGACCTCTGTCTCGGTTAAAATTCAAATTCTAGGAAACGTGATGGAAATTAAGGATATGCTTATACATATACATGTTGCCCCAGACATTGGCTATTTATTGTGTAAAACATTTGCATTTTATCAAATGATCTCCATGTTTTACACTGAATACACCCACATGATAATTTACACCAGTGACAACACAATTACAATACCTGTCAAAATGGTGATGTTGAAAACCAAATCTTTGCATATATTCATCGTTCAAAGGGATTACCAAGACAACTAAATTTACACCACCATTTTCTTAATTTAAGTTTATAACTTTATATTTGTTTCATGTTCTATGTATGTGATGTAATTTATGTAATATTTGTGTCTTGATAACCACCAAAAGCCTCTAAATAACATTAGGTAAACTAATGAATCCCTTATGATCTTATCTAATCAGTCAGTGAATGTGATCCCCAGGATTCTGAGATGTCAGATTACTGTGCCTACTGATAACATAGTATTGGACACACTGAATTAATGATCTATAAAAACAGCCTTGAAATATGGTGAAGATATAATTACGTAATAATGAAAAAAAAAATGTCGTATTGTCTTGATCTGATCTTTTATTATCAATAGTGAAATATGTTGTACTTTTTTCACAATGAAATAAAAGGTTTCTAGGAAAAGATATAAGTGATATTTTCAATGAGTGAAAAAGAAAAGATTATTTATTTTTGACCAATTAGATAATAGTACTTGTAACAAAGATATCAATTTCTCCCAACGTGCATCAGGGTACTTTTCAGAAACAACAACTCTGGTAGAGATCGTGAAATTTTAGCCATTTGATATGGAAGATAACTTCATTGTTCTGATCCAGCCCACTGTTGAACTATTAGAGTGTGTTAGACTGCAATGTATTGTAAGCACACTCAATAAAGCATATTCAATCTTTCATCAGTGAAAGGTGAGAAAAATGTTTTAAATATCAAATATTCCTTGTTTCTTGATGAATAATATTTATATTTCATTGCTTTGGGTAGTTTTCTTTTATTTTATTTTTTTATAAATATTTTGCAGTTTCCACTCTGCTCAATGAAATATATGGTATTTAATCAAGAAATAAAGTATATACAATGTATATACTTTCATCCCATTAATAACTTGAAAATGCCTCTTTATTTTCCATATAATTCTGTTTAGCCCACCATATCTGATGGTGGATGATGTTGGGCTATTCAAAACACCTTTCGTCCCTAGTTCATCCATAAACAATTCTCATTATTTCTTCAGAAAGATGAGATGGATCTTTCTCAAATTTCTAATGTACGTTCCACATGGTCCATACTTAGTTATGTCCTTATAATTTTGGGGCTGATCAGGAAAACAGAAAAAGTGAACTGATAGCTACCTTGGATGTTTACGATAAAGGTTTGTTGTATCCTAATTTTGGAGACATACAAAATGGATCTTTCTCAGGTATCGTATGTAGGTGTGCCTTGGTCCCATGTTGTACTGTTTGGTTTTGGGACTGATCAGAAAAACAAAATGGCTGACACCCATGGATTTGACAATTAAATATCATTATCATTATTTCTTTAGAGGAATTTTCAAATTTCTTACACCTAGGAGCAAGAACACAGGAAAGAATAGACAAGGCAGGAAAAATTCCACATTTTAGAAATAAAGGTGAAACTTTGGTGGGCTCAAAGTTCCTATGGAGATATCTTGTTTAACATAAGAATTTGATCCCAAATTTCTTCATTATGTAACAACATAGTACTTAACAATTCCATACAGTCATTATTACATTGGTTTGAGGCTATGTTGATTGTTTGTGTATTATTTATTTACTGTTGAGAGACATAAATATTTTTAAAATGTTGGAAATCATCTTTTTAAAAGGGATCTCTTCTTTGTATTAATGGCCATTAAAAGTCTTCAACTAGTATCCAGACATAAGTTGTCTATTTTTCTATTTTCAGGATGCTGTCGTTGTTGTAAAGAAGTTCATGGAACGTGACCCTACAGAGGTCAACTTTACTTTGATGGCCTTGTCCAAACAGAGTGATTGAGGTCATAACCTTGACCTCTCCCTTCGTTGTAACATTCCTAGAGGAATACTTTTTGTCATGATGTTGTCCAACATTAATATGATGCTTCCAGGATGTAAACTCAGTTGACCGCCAAATCTTATATATACGAGCACCATGTTTTGGGAGAAGCCATGTGCAATCACGTTATTTGTCATCTCTCTTTCACTGCCTTTGTGATCAAAGATCTACCAGTCTACAACAGATATAGCAGTCGTATCAGATGCCTTTGTATTTTACAGTTTTGTATGCTACATGTTGCTTGGTGAACTTACTGTGGCATTTCATACTAACAAACTATTACTTTAAATAATGTGCTTTTTTTCCAATGGAATGGAAAATAAGTTTGAAGGATTGGTTTAAACCTTAGAAATTTAAAACAGAGCAAGTCGTTTAATGTAGAAACAAAATGAATATAATACAAGAGACAGGGAAAGCGTAACAGTTTTACAGTGAAAATTGAGCAATGGTGTGAAATGAGCTATCATTATAGGTCAGAAATGGCGATATGCATTAAAGAAATCAGTATTGATGTTATAAGCAGGTAAAGCTATTCACTTAATGTCTTGGTTAAGAAATTATTTTTGTTATGACACCAGTGACTTTATAACAGTGATGACTCCATGATTGGGTCCAGTGGATGTTTTGGATGAGCTCTATTGTCAAGACGTGTGTAATTGTGTTTGTATATTATATACATGTATACTTCTATATTTGTATTGTTCTTTTACATGGATTGTATGCCTTGTCTCTGATTAAGTTGCAAAGCTTTCAACAAAAACAAAAAGATCCAAAGATGTTGGTGTCATCAATAAAATGAAAATATATTTAGGCGTTTGATTGTTTTTATGCAGCATCCAAAATTCAATTCTTGGAGGCCGTATTAAAACCTCCAATTTATATCTATAGACATAAATATATGTTCTTATTGTATAACAAGTTTATTTTGCCGTGTGCAAATTTCATCATTTGGTGTCAAAACTTTGAATGCCTAAATTTGACCATAACATATTTTTGCCATTAAGTACAGACACTTAAATAAGTTGTGTCTTATTTACCATGTAATCTTACGACAAAGATTAGACACTAGTTAAAAAACATTTATCCCAGTCTAATGGAAGGACCTTAAAACATTTCCAAATTCTACATTTACATACCTATTTATCCCTGGATTGCAATGTTCAAAATTAGAACTTTTCTATTCGTTAAATTAGGTTCTATATGACAGGTTAATGAGTTATACCTACACTTCTCACCTTCTCATCACAGGTACACTTTCATGAAGATGTTTTCTACAACCATTCAAAATATTTGTTATTATGAAAGTCTGAAATACTCCCATAATAAGGCAGATGGCCACTTTACACATTTAGTATGTGTTAATTTATACTATAGTTGAAATATAACCACAAAACTGTGAATTCTGTGAAAAGACATCTGCTGTTGCGAGTCAAATATGAAAACTTGCTTTAATAATGTGTCTCAAACTGATACTATTGACTATATATGTGTAAAAGGAAATGGCATCCCATCATCAATTAGGCATCCAGCATTTATCAACTTTTTATTGAAAATCCTTACTAGTCTTGATCAACTGAACTATTTTTCACCAAATTTCATCAGAAGCATCTTTTGGAGGAGTGCATGAAAGTTTGTATCAATATGGCAAATTGCAATTTTTTTTTAGGTCAGCAGACCCAAAGGGTCCTCTAAAGGGACTTACAACAAGACCATGTCATTTAAAGGGACTTACAACAAGACCATGTCCTTTAGAGGGACTTACAAGTAATGTCCTCTACAGAGACTTTGATCAAGGGGTTGACTTCCAGAGATACATATACAAATGCATGTGCTCAAAAGATACTACCAAAAAATTAAAAGCTTCCACTACATGGATGTACATCAAGAGAGTCCTCTATTTTTGATTTACAAAAAAAAGAGCGTCCTCTAGATGGACTTGCAAGACTGTTCTTTAGATGCACATATACTTAGAACTAGATCTATCCTTCAGAGGGACCTTCAAATAGAAGATGTCTTCTGGAAAGACAGCAATCTAGTGCCTTCCAGAGGGAATTGACTCAGATGAAGAAGACAGTGTCCTCAAAGAGGACTTGTAACAAGAGACTGTCTTCAAGAGAACTTTCAATGAGACTGACAACATAACCTCTAGCGGAACTTGCGACAGGAACAATAAGGTGTCGTCAGAAGGGACTTGAATAAGGAGACACCCTTTAAAGGAATTACAAGGTGATGCTTTTTACAAGAGGTGGTTCCTGTGTAGCCTGCAGTGTGTACTTTAGAGGACTGCAAGACGACGCTGTTCTCTCGATAGACTCTAGAGGACATATCTACAATAGGCGTTCTCTAGAGTAACAACAATATAATACTTAAAACATTTAGTGCATCACTGTAACAATGTGAAGTCGATATTTACAACAGCTTAGCGAAGAGTCGTAAACATGTCCACGTACTGGTCGTGTTACTTTCAAGGGCGACACAGCAACAAAATAGTTAATGTCGAGATTCGGGATCAGATAGGCATCATAAGTGTTTCAATAGATACAATAAGGAAGTATTTCAGTTAGTTCCTTATGTCTACTTACGAGTTGCAGACTCTAGGTTGGCAGGAAAGGCTACAAAGTCACTTTTTCACAAACTTGTCTATGTCCATGTCCGTCTTGAATGCAATATTTCAAAATCTGTGATTATTATGTTCTTCAAAACTTCAAAAAGTTTTTGCCCGAGAGCAGAAGACATTATTCAATAACTGACAAAATGAATATATGGCTAGTGTACATGAATTTACCTCAGATCACATGCTCTTATTATGGTTCCAAGAACCAGGAAAAGATAACTTCTGTTACCAACTGCTTGACTAAATGAATCAACTAAACTGAAATAGATATATAGAAATTTACTTTGCCACATCCGTCAATACTCGTTTTGTTTGTTTATCCCCTAGGCTATCTCATCTATCGTTCCATGATGTTGAGACCTAACAATTTGTGCAACAATGAGATCCAGTTGTCAAATTGTGTTAAAAAATCAGAAGAATATTGGATTGTAAAGGTATTCAAATAACCCAGTTATACATATGTATTTATTACACAATTGATAAAGTCGTCATTTTATAGTCCACAGATTGAGGGGGGGGGGTCAACCCTTTCACCTCAGGTGTATGTAGAACACATTACTGTGAGTTCCTTGTGTAGCCAGGAAGTGGAATGTTCCAATCCGATAGTCAGCCAATCCATGTAGGGACATTAATGTTAAGCTGATTTTTTCTTCCTCGTGGTCTTCTTGGAAGTGCAAGTGTTATAACTATTAAAAGGTCATTGACAAGTGGTATCAACTACCTCTTGAGGGTGCTTACGTATGTAAACAGTGTAGGCTGGGAATATTAGTCCGAACTAGTTTCTTCATCAATTACACATATTTACACTATACACAAGTTATGCATAACACAATGAAGATCGATGCACTGACATTGTTGATAAAACTTCCCTGTACTAATGTCTGGTGGGGGCTGTGTTATCGTAATAGTTGATGGAGCTAGACACTTACAATGTCTGGTGGGGGCTGTGTTATCGTAATAGTTGATGGTGCTAGGCATTAACAATGTCTGGTGGGGGCTGTGTTATCGTAATAGTTGATGGAGCTAGGCATTAACAATGTCTGGTGGGGGTTGTGTAATCGTAATAGTTGATGGAGCTAGGCATTAACAATGTCTGGTGGGGGCTCTGTTATTTTAATAGTTGATGGTGCTAGACATTAATAATGTCTGGTGGGGGTTGTGTTATCGTAATAATTGATGGTGCTAGACACTTACAATGTCTGGTGGGGGTTGTGTTATCGTAATAGTTGATTGTGCTAGACATTAACAATGTCTGGTGGGGGCTGTGTTATCGTAATAGTTGATGGTGCTAGACATTAACAATGTCTGGTTGGGGCTGTGTTATCATAATAGTTGATGGAGCTAGGCATTAACAATGTCTGGTTGAGGTTGTGTTATCGTAATAGTGGATGGATCTAGGCATTGCTGTGTGATCGTAATAGTTGATGGAGCTAGGCATTAACAATGTCTGGTCGGGTTGTGTTATCGTAACAGGTGATTGAACTAAACACTAACAATGTTTGGTCGGGTTGTGTTATCGTAACAGGTGAGTGAACTAAACACTTACAATGTTTGGTGGGGGTTGTGTTATCGTAACAGGTGATTGAACTAAACACTAACAATGTTTGGTCGGGTTGTGTTATCGTAACAGGTGAGTGAACTAAACACTTACAATGTTTGGTGGGGGTTGTGTTCTCGTAACAGGTGAGTGAACTAGACACTAACAATGTTTGGTTTGGGCTGTGTTCTCGTAACAGGTGAGTGAACTAGACACTAACAATGTTTGGTTTGGGCTGTGTTCTCGTAACAGGTGAGTGAACTAGACACTAACAATGTTTGGTTTGGGCTGTGTTCTCGTAACAGGTGAATGACCTAAAACTTACAAAGTTTATTTGGAGAGGATATCTTTTATCGTTTATATCACAACTAATGGCTAACCTTAAGCGAAGACAGTTGTCTGGCATGGAGTAAGTATGCCGTAACCCGAAGTAGGTAGACCTTACAGGTTTCGTATCGGAAGCAATGGTCAGTTCATTAATAGATGCTATAGCGACATGCGGCCATGTTGGAATCTGTTCCACATTGCTGTTGGTCGTTTTATGGTTTGTCAGTTTTAGATTCGGTTGGGGTAGATAGGATATATTTAAATATGTTTGGTCTTTGATTAATGACATATGTTTAAATTGCGGAATTTACAAGCACGATTGCAGTCCTAGTTTTGAATTTTGCTTAGCTTTTTACTATATTTTATTTACGGAAAACAATAGATATTAATTGTGGATATGATGTGGATCATGAAATGCAAAAACTGTACGAAACAATTGCAGTAGTTCTGTGCGCTGGAATGTATGCACATTTGTAATGATAATATGTGCTCCCGTTAACAGACATCCAGATCGAAATCCTGCGCCAGTAACTCGAACTATCAGATTAGTAGTGTTACATAACATTATAATTGTATTCGAACAATCATATTATATTCTTTGGACAGCGTTGTTACGTAAGTCATATTGTGTGATCTGAGAGTGTAAATAGCGTGCTGTATGTCCTTAAAACATATTACTCCAGAGATACAGTTCACTGAGACTCTTATTGACATGTTAACGGGCTGTAAAATGATTCCCGGCCTAGCCACAGACGTGGATAATTTCGATCAGGTTTTTATATATACCTGTCTCCAATTCAACAGCTGTGACGTCTGTTCTAAAACAGGTTAACCTTATAAGGTTATCATGAACAAAACTGTCTGTGGAACACTCGCATTTGACAAACCTGGACGAAACCTGTTTAATATGTGCAGGTAATAGTAACGGCGATGTAAACTTTTACAATATATAGTCGTTTTAAACTACTACACTGTCTTTTTTTCTAATTTTCATTTGAAAGTTTCAAAACTTTGTTCTTTTTCTTTGGTGCGTATTTCGAGTGATTTATTTAACCATTTTGCAGGCTATCAATGTCGCCTATAACGAATTGTCCAATCTATCCATTCTGGCTTGTTCATCGACTCAAGACTTTTATGAAAAGAGATAGACAGAAAGTCAAAATATCCAGAGAAACGGCTACAGTTAGCACGATGTATAGTTATGGTGGCCATAGAAATCAGAGAGGATTCGCCTCGGTTACATGTACTCATATCCCTCGTCCTATTCCGTCATCGACACTCATCTAAAAGTGAAATTATTTCCTAATTTCTGTGACGTTTTAAATTAGTTGTATAAAAAATATAACACTTTCTTGAACGTATTAATCAAGTTGCAATAGCGAAAAAATGGTTATACTCACTTCCTTGGCAATTGCGCACATTTTTGAAAACGTTCCTGTCAAGATCTAAAGATCTTCTGTGATTCATCTACTGTTTCCAATCAAGAGGTGATTTTTAGCAGTAATCCTCAATATTCTTTCTGTTTCACCGAAGAAAAATTGCCTTTCCTAATTGAAACGTTCTCGAAGAAATTTTCTTATACATTGCTGAATGGCTTACCTCCACAGACAATTCGTCGTGACATTCAAATTACGGAATTTACGACCTGCACGGTTTGAATACAATACATCGGCAGAAGATGACCAATGAAACTAACCTGGATGTGAATTAATAATGTTCAATTAAAATCAATTAATAGTAAAAATAGAAGGAAACACCATTCATCGAAAACAAAATTAAAAGAAAACATTAAACATATCAGAAAGTAAATAATTGAGATAAGCATATCAGTGTTCAGCTACCTTAAATATCACTATTGTTTATGCCATGTATATCAAATATACATATATCTCCATAGTGACAACAGTACAGTTATATAGGTACACGGTATATATCAGTGTACAGTGACAACAGTACAGTTATATAGGTACCCGGTGTATATCTGTGTACAGTGACAACAGTACAGTTATATAGGTACACGGTGTATATCTGTGTACAGTGACAACAGTACAGTTATATAGGTACCAGGTGTATATCTGTGTACAGTGACAACAGTACAGTTATATAGGTACCAGGTGTGTATCTGTGTACAGTGACAACAGTACAGTTATATAGGTACCCGGTGTATATCTGTGTACAGTGACAACAGTACAGTTATGTAGGTACCCAGTGTGTACAGTGACAACAGTACAGTTATATAGGTACCCGGTATGTATCTGTGTACAGCGACAACAGTACAGTTATATAGGTACACGGTGTGTACAGTGACAACAGTACAGTTATATAGGTACCCGGTGTGTACAGTGACAACAGTACAGTTATATAGGTACCCGGTGTGTACAGTGACAACAGTACAGTTATATAGGTACCCGGTGTGTATCTGTGTACAGTGACAACAGTACAGTTATATAGGTACACGGTTTATATCTGTGTACAGTGACAACAGTACAGTTATATAGGTACCCGGTGTGTACAGTGACAACAGTACAGTTATATAGGTATACGGTGTGTATCTGTGTACAGTGACAACAGTACAGTTATATAGGTACACGGTTTATATCTGTGTACAGTGACAACAGTACAGTTATATAGGTACCCGGTGTGTACAGTGACAACAGTACAGTTATATAGGTACCCGGTGTGTACAGTGACAACAGTACAGTTATATAGGTACCCTTTGTGTACAGTGACAACAGTACAGTTATATAGGTACCCTTTGTGTACAGTGACAACAGTACAGTTATATAGGTACCCTTTGTGTACAGTGACAACAGTACAGTAATATAGGTACCCTTTGTGTACAGTGACAACAGTACAGTGATATAGGTACCCTTTGTGTACAGTGACAACAGTACAGTTATACAGGTACACGGTGTATATCTGTGTACAGTGACAACAGTACAGTTATATAGGTACCCGGTATGTATCTGTGTACAGTGACAACAGTACAGTTATATAGGTACCCGGTGTGTACAGTGACAACAGTACAGTTATATAGGTACCCGGTGTGTACAGTGACAACAGTACAGTTATATAGGTACCCGGTGTATATCTGTGTACAGTGACAACAGTACAGTTATATAGGTACCCGGTGTGTACAGTGACAACAATACAGTTATATAGGTACACGGTGTGTACAGTGACAACAGTACAGTTATACAGGTACACGGTGTATATCTGTGTACAGTGACAACAGTACAGATATATAGGTACACGGTGTATATCTGTGTACAGTGACAACAGTACAGTTATATAGGTACACGGTGTGTATCTGTGTACAGTGACAACAGTACAGTTATATAGGTACACGGTGTGTACAGTGACAACAGTACAGTTATATAGGTACACGGTGTATATCTGTGTACAGTGACAACAGTACAGTTATATAGGTACCCGGTGTGTACAGTGACAACAATACAGTTATATAGGTACACGGTGTGTACAGTGACAACAGTACAGTTATACAGGTACACGGTGTATATCTGTGTACAGTGACAACAGTACAGATATATAGGTACACGGTGTATATCTGTGTACAGTGACAACAGTACAGTTATATAGGTACACGGTGTGTATCTGTGTACAGTGACAACAGTACAGTTATATAGGTACACGGTGTATATCTGTGTACAGTAACAACAGTACAGTTATATAGGTACACGGTGTGTACAGTAACAACAGTACAGTTATATAGGTACACGGTGTGTACAGTGACAACAGTACAGTTATATAGGTACACGGTGTATATCTGTGTACAGTAACAACAGTACAGTTATATAGGTACACGGTGTGTACAGTAACAACAGTACAGTTATATAGGTACACGGTGTGTACAGTGACAACATTACAGTTATATAGGTACACGGTGTATATCTGTGTACAGTGACAACAGTACCGTTATATAGGTACACGGTGTGTACAGTGACAACAGTACAGTTATATAGGTACACGGTGTTTACAGTGACAACATTACAGTTATATAGGTACACGGTGTGTACAGTGACAACAGTACAGTTGTGTATAGTGATAGCAGTGCACTCGTATAGATATCCCATATATGTAACCGTGTGACAAAATAACGTATGTAAAGTGAAACCATTGTTTGAAAAAAGGTTTGATCATAACTAGATCGGTGATTAATGTCATTCACTACTCGGCATGATCGGAAAACAGTTAAAGTACTGTCGTCTCGGGCCTTATTTAGCGACAATTTTATACAATATACAATTCGTTTGTTAAGCATGACCCTTGTTCATGAGTACAGTAGCACCGAATGACTGTAGAATTGTTTTGACGTTCCTCAACTCGTTTCATTTTCAGATCATTTAACTAATGTACATACATTGCCAAAAAGAAATATTAGACAGAAGTATTACAAATGGATACATAAACATCAGGGAAAACAGCTATCCGATAACTCATAAACTGAAAACTAATGCCTAGATTATTACACCCGCACCTTCAAGAACTCCAGTCGAGTTTGAACTCAATGGGAATGCGCGATATTTGCCTATCCATATCGTGTATCTAAACGGAATAATCTGATTTAAAGTGTTTTGTATTACGAAATAACGCTAGGGGTGTTTATGAATGAAACGCACAGATACTACGAGCAGCTGATTCGCCCACGTAAAACGGAAGTGGAGCTCTCATTTACATATGTTTTGTAGAGTGTCAAGGTCGCGGTAATCGATGCTCCTTGTACGACAAACAGAGGGTTATGTGAGTGCTTTTTGTTCCGCTCAATAAAATACTTATTACCTCGAAAATCCGTGGGCAGACTGTATCTATGTCATTTTAAACCGAATAATTATTTCCATGTCAATTTTATGATAAACCTTAATTTACGAAAATTTCTCCCAAGTGAAGTGATGCTTAAGAATTTGGCAGTGTGTACTTTACGTAAACATATTTTAAATTGCTTTTTTGTTAACTGGAGCAAAAAGATGTCATATCTCTTATACTTACTTCCATCATACGGTAGGTGAAACGGTCACTTTATTAAGTTATTCTGGTGTGAGCAATGAAACATTGAACAGAATATTTTTTTTATATATCAGACCGATTACATATCTCACAACGAGACGATTTAATACACCACATGCGGGGTCAGTACGTTTTCTTTTTACCTAAAAAGGATAGCAAATAAATGTTTCAGTTAAATATATTAGTTCCTATTAAAAACATTCTTGAACTAGAAAGGTGTTCTTTATCCTGGCATTAGAGAGAACCTATATTGTATCATGTGTCTTTTTTACAATCGATATAATTTATGACCTTGATTTTTATGAGTTTACGACAATACATACCACCATACTCTGTTCTATGGTTTTGTAACAACAGATATGACGCACATGTCTTTTGGTATATGTTTTGTAACAACAGATATGACACACATGTCTTTTGGTATATGTTTTGTAACAACAGATATGACGCACATGTCTTTTGGTATATGTTTTGTGACAATAGATATGACACACATGTCTTTTGGTAAATGTTTTGTGACAATAGATATGACACACATGCCTTTTGATATATGTTTTTGACAATATATATGACACACATGTCTTTTGATATATGCTTTTTTGACAAAAGATATGACACACACGTCTTTTGATATATGCTTTTTTGACAGAAGATATGACACATGTTTTATGTTCTATTGTTTTGTGACAATAAATATGACAATTTTTTTCGTATATAGTTTTGTGACAATAGATATGACACATGTCTTGTGTTCTATTATTTTGTTACAATATATATAATACATGTCTTGTGTTTTAGGGTTTTGTGACAATAGATATGTCATGTGCCTTGTGTTTCATGGTTTTAAGACAATAGATATGAGTTGATATGGCACGTCCTGTTTTATGGTTTTGTGACAGTTGGTCTGACACAGACATCCCATTCTATGTCCTCGTGGTTTGTTGGTTTTAAGGCATGCTGGAAACACGTGCGCTTACATATATAGATACGGTAATACCACGAGTTTAACTTTGTCCTTCACTATGTCGACAAGCGAGGCTATCGTGACATCATACAGGTAGTAAATTTTACCTTTCGCAATGCCTATTTATACAGATCCGATAAAGGACGTAAACTTTGACCCGTAAAATAACACGGACAGAGTTTCATGAATCACAGTGGCAGAATTTCGTAATATTTCTCCTTGATATTGGTTTGTGAATGAATCGTGTATCCGGAACAATAGATACGTATCTATAGACGTATATGTTCCATAACACTACATGGTACGTGACTGGCATGACCAACACAGTCTGCTGGAGTGCGTTCGATTGAAAAGAGGATATCAGATGACATTGGCTAATATCTCCTTGTTTGGTTTTATTTGTATTCGTGTATTAGACAGATTCATGAATGACTAAACGAGTTGTGGGGGAAACCAAAGACTGTGAGCTTGATGTTACTTAACGGTTTGATCGACCACCGTATTATTTAATCTTTTTAAAATAATCAGATATCGAATTTGAATGATAAAAATAAGAATAAATGTCCATGTAATTTAAAATCAACTATATATAAGGATTAATAATAAGGGTATATTTCCTCAAATTAATACGTCTATACATATCTAAGTTATGTCTGTAGGTAGCTGCGTAATGCTGTAACGATCGTTTAATAATGGAGGTTTATATCAAACGATCAGTGGCAGAAACAAGTGAGGCAACCTTGATTCCGGTACACGCATTGGTGATAAGCAAACTGTGCCATTGTCCGAAAAACACGTGGAACTGATATTGCCCTCCCTCCTCACTCGATCGTCTAAGACTATACAAACATCGGGAGGGTCGTATGCGTGCTATTCATCACTAACCCGCGTTACTGAATCATACCATATCAAAGAAATGCAGACAGCTCTATCAAAATGGTCACGATCTATTCTTAAACTACGCTGACATCACGGAGTCCTTTCGCAACATGTCGATTCAGCTTCTGCCACAGCGCTAGCGTCCTTACTGACCCCTGGTAAATTGTGGATGACGTACTGCACAGATCAGGAATTTCCACTATCGATATCTTTCTGCGTCGTTTCATCCTCCAACTGGACAACAATAAGTTTACGCATGCGTGCACCATGACTGTTTTATTGACCGATAACAGGATATTGTGTCGGACACTTTAGGGCTCTTTAACGTGGCTGGTATGAACTAAGGAATCGATATAGGAGAATCACACAAGCACATGTTACTTTCCCTGTCTCGTGATTTCTGTATATATTAGCAAGATGTCTAGATGGCATGCATCGCGTTGATCGGAAAATTACCTCCTTCAGATAAACATTGCCATTTAAGAAACTGCCACTCACCACCTTGAGGAAACACTATTTCTCGATATATCGATTCCTTAAAAATCGGTAGAATTGAAACCATTCAATCAACCAATAACTGATCTACCATTTATGAAATCATCCAATCACTTCTAGAATCGTATAATGAGAGAAAACCCGACGTTTTAACGTCCAGATATTCTTTCGTAGGAAGATAGACGAGAAGAAAACAATACAAAAATCGGCTGTTGGTTCATTGGAATGACGTCACTCGTCAGTGATTAATAGCCAAATCGTTAACAGTACTGAAACAGATGTTTTATGTCAAACAACAAGCTGATCACGATTTAACCATTATGGTCCTGAAATGGATACGCGTATATATATAGAAACATCACAATCTATAATTAAGACTATTCTCAGTCTAATCACGGGTAAAATGTACAACTAACAAGGTGTACATAACACGACTGGGCAAAAGCAGTGGTGTAGGAGAAAGAGATGGTGGGTGGGTGGGGGGGGGGTGGGGGGAGGATGACGCTTCGGGAAATATTTGTGATTTTAATACTGCTCTTCACTTGACAGACATGTCCCTCTACCGATATTTCATATTTATGAAAATAGTGTGTTTCCACCAAAGTTATGCTGTTTCCTATCTTTCTCGATAAGTTCTTTAAATAATTTCTTTACAAAATTCGGTCGCGCTTAACTTGAAAGGCATTTTACTTTGTACACGATGTAATTATTCAGCTGATAACAACAGCGATACTTTATCTTAATTCAACAGATTTACAAACGTTCTTTAAAAGACATACACAGTCACAATCGGAACACCAGAAATCTGTTGTCGCTGTAAAAGCCACTACGTTCCGGACGATGGCGACAAAGTTGTTACGTGGGAGACCTGTCATTGTATATCTCTGTTTTTTACTTACTTAAAGCTTTTTGATCTTGCAGTATTGTAAACTGATATTTGGTTAAATATGAAACATTATCCCATACACTGAAAAAATACCGGATGTACTAAGGAATATTACCTGCCTAGTAAGTAAACTCGGGTAGAATGTTCGCGTGGGTTGAACATGTTTACCTTTTCGACAGAAGCCGGGGGTTGTTTGCATTGTCGACTCTTTCTAAATAGTAGCTCTATTGTGCTGGTATGTACACCAATGTACTCAATGATTTTATGAATGAACTAAAAAGGTATTGGTAAAGTGCCAGTTTTGTCCGACACTGATTTAGTTTTGGATCATAATAAATCTAGTATGGTTTTAATCGCTCCAAAAACGATTTAGGTAGCATGGATCAATGTGCTATTTTCCCATTAGAATAGTTTTAAAGTCTGGTACCTGTTTGTCCAGGGACTGACCAGTAAATGTCAAGGCCAGTACAGAGCATAACAACATACCGAGGGCGGTTTGTTGAACTTTAAACAATAACAAAGAAATCAACAATTTCATATATATATGTATGTCGTCATGTTGAAAAAGATAGAAAACTAGAAAGCTCGTCGTTAAGGTACGGACCAAATAGATGTACAAACAGTATTGTCAAGCACTTACAGTGACATCGATCTCTATACAAACGCAATGAAGTGTGAAACCAGCGAGTTTGACAAGTCAAGTGGAAGTTGTCCACGACTTCCAAATCACAAGGTACTAGATTTGTGAATTAAATAAAGTACGCTTTGATTGTCAAGCAGGGCAGTATTCAAAACGAATGATAAAATCGGTCAGCTTTAATGTCTGCAATTTTATACTTTAACAGCCATCCTTGAGTAAACTTGTATTATCATACAATGTTTTTCTGGTTATATATCCAGAACACCTTTTGTTGTGTGTTTTTTATGTTGACCAAAACAGGCCAGTGGTAACATGTGGTGAAATTGTGAATCACAAATTATACAAGAATTTCTTTTTACAACTGAATACACAATATGATGTGATATCGTTCCAGATGTAGGGGATAATAGCACGGTTGTCGTGACAGATGTCATCTGTTGACGAAACTTCTTACATCAACACTACACGAGGTGTTTATGCAGCTAGTTAATGCATCTTTCATGTGACTTTTCATTAAATGTACACACGAAATATTTTTGTTTGTGGTGTCATGTAATATGATCTTCTTATCACGTCACAAAATGTGAAAAAAAAAACGATTTAACCATTGTAGATAAGACTGTGACGTCACAGTGATTAAGAGACACTACATTTTATACAAATGGCATATTTGTCGACCATGTAATAAACGTTTCATTGCATGAATATCGTATGAAATTAAAATTCACGCAAGCTCTTATATCACTTGACTTCTGACGAATTCCCACACAACCCACGGTTCATATAACTACATGCATAATGCATATATATATGGACCGTGGGTTGGGAATCCATGACATGTTTCTGTGTCTTATAGGTCCGTTAAGAAACCTTCAAATAAAAAGGTCGACCAAAAATATTGTTTAAAACCGAAAATCATATTGAATTTTTAAAAAAATTGAAGTTTCTGAACATCGTCCATGATTTAAAAAAAATCTTTCTTTAAAACCAACTCGCTTAAACATTACTCATGTCTCGTGGTCAGAAAAGCACCTCCACAGCCTGTCGGAAGAATGATGTGATACGCTTTACCTAGTTCGAATGACATATATACAACACTATGGACATTCACTTATAACAAGGTTAATGGTATGTTGGAATGAAATGACTTTATGACTAACACCTAAGGAACAGACAAGATATTACATTGTTCTGATTTGTAATGATGCTTCCGATTACAAGAGTTTGGCACGAACACGTGTAAGTATGGACCGTTCTATAGAAAATTCGAACCAAGCCCCTGTGCTTCCAATATGTTGCCGAACTACTGATACGAGTATATCCTATACATGTCACATCACAAACAACATCAACCATTAATCATTCAGGTAAGCCATGCCTCCGTGACTGTCTGGTGGTTTGTCGCAACCACAGTTGGTTAGTATTGTACACTAAATAAATGGCATTTATCACAATATAAACGAAGGTAATTTATCTTCGCAACTTTTGTTTTTTTTTTCGCATACCATATTGACATGTTTTTTAAGTAAAGTGTATTGAACCATATCGACGGCATCATAAGGAATCTACTCGTTGCTATATACACCTACATTAAACAACAAGTTTACCCCGACAAACCTGGATTGTGGTGGATTACGAAGCTACAATAGCAAGCACTATTGAGTTACGCTTAATGAATATTTTGAATCTTTTTTAATCTTAGGTTTTCAAAATGAATCCACGGTATCTGGAATCCATACCCATCGAAATCAGTCTTCACATGTGCCTATATCATATCAAATAGTTTTTATAATTTGATCGGGAACGCTACACTAACTTTGATTTACATGAAATTGATACTACTAATTAATGCATTTTATCGGTTTTGAACTGTTGTCATCATCTATTCGAAACCGTGCACTGATGACAGGTTTACACCGTAAATCACCTTGACCTTTGGTAAATCAATATGCCAACGAATGTACATGGTCTATGAAATATCGTTTGCGATCAAAAATTCGTTTCGCGACCTTTTATAATGGACATGGTTTGTTCTGACTTGAATCGATGATCACACCACTGATCTGGTTGGAAAACAATCTATGTTTGATATGCAAAGAAGTCGATTTCCTGTTTTTTTCGTAATCACAAGTTGCTTATATCTGGGAGTTGTTCATATATAGACATAGGGTCATATATCTGAGAACTGTAGGCGTATAAGCCATACAAGTTGAGCATGCTCTTTGTTTATAACTATTTTGCTATTTTGATCTTTAGATAACAGCTCCACCTGTTTACACCTTTTCATCTTATCATGCTAATGACCCCACGATGTGTTTGTCAGGAGTGTATTGTTCATCTGGTATTCTGAGATGTTTTATGTCAGAAGCAGTTGATAATCTGAATTCACCCCTATTTAAAAGCACGTGCTTCTAGCGACACGTAAGCAGGTCGGCCTTTTGATAATATTTTATATGAGTTCTCTTACGCAACTTACGCAAATTTCAAAACCATGAACGGTTTTTAACTAAATATACTTTTTTTTCTAACAACCAGTTTCAAGCACCTTTTGCCGGAAGTGGTCGCGAGCTTTCATTTCTAAACCTACCGAAAAATAAACGCTGCTTAGACCTGCACATTTGCATATTTCATCCCTGATGGAATAAATGCTAAACATTTGTTGAGTTTTTATCTCTTCCGTTGTGTATCTATCATTGCTAGGATTATGTGTTAAGATATTGTTAATAGTGTTTTGTTATTAACTCATCTGGTCCGAGCTTATGCCATACCACGAGTGTCGGTCGTCCGTCCACTTTTTCTACAAAGCGCTACTAGTCATGAACGACTGAGCGGATTTAGTTGACCTAATTTGGTCAGAGGCATCCTTGGGGGAAGCCGAACTAATTTTAAGTAAATGGTTGATCTCGGCCTCAAGGTGCCGGTGGGGCGGGGCCCGAAATGGGAAATTTTGCAAGGTCTTTAAAATCTTACTTCTCCGGTAGGAATTATTGGATTTTGCCCAAAATTTGGTCTGAAGCATTCTTGGGCGAAGGAGATCCAATTCTACCCCCTGGGGCGAGATGGGCGGGACGCTTTATGAGAGAAATATAACCAGATTCCTTGAAATCCCTTTCTTTTGTAAGAATTGCAGGATTATGTCTCAAATTGGTCTGAAGAATGAAAGGTAGGGCTGACCCCCAAGGGACAGAGGATAGGGTCCAATGGGAAAATGTATATGTTGTGTGCTGTGATATTGAAAACCCCTTTCCTTTCGTTTTGGTGAAGAAAATTCAATCAAACAAAGCCAGTTGAGCGATGTAGGCCCATGTGTCTGTTGATTTAAATACAATGAAAATGACTAATAATGAAAATTTGGCTAAGGATATGACCATGTGATTCCACTAAGCACCATAGAAAACCAGACATTGGAAAACACCCTAACACTAAAGGGACTCTTTAATAGATTCCTACAACGTCACCTAACCAAGAGTCACCTAGTCTCCAGAAACAACCGTATTGTCGCGTTCAATACATAATGAAGAAGATGACTATTAAAGATATGGCCCTTGATTACAACATCAAACCGTTTGGTCATAGACAGATTGGTGCTGGAGGTCAAGAAGTGGAAACAAACGCACCAGCACGATGTATAATGTAGTAATTCAAACGAGAAAGGATTTTTCTAAAAGCGCATTGATTTTTTTCAAGTGTCGTTAGATGTCTTTTTTTTTCGTACAGCCAACTCTCATTCGTTAAATATGTTAAAGAAATTGTGTTTAAATCGAAGTGAACTTAATACCAGATGGATGCGGAATATGAAGGCTGACCAAACTGTGACGTCACTCAATGTAGAACATAGTAATCATTTGTCGAAAATCATCGTCACTTTCCATAACTTGTGTAAAAGAAAAATATGATTCTTGATTGGTCCAAGTGATAATGTCACGAAGAGTACCATTTGATGCTGTCCTTTCTTGGAGATGGTCATATCATTTACCGGAAGCCGAGTCTGAACAAGGCTCGTGATTGCTGGTGTCGTTATATATAATAAGGTATGAGAAATCATGGACCTTGAGGTTTTGTTATTTTGTTTTGCACACAGAGATAAGCATACGTGTTGTTGTTCATTTAGCCGTTTGCAGTGAGGGAAAACCCACATGTAACGATAAAACAGCACCTAGGAGATACCATGTATACACTTACTCGATTATCTGTGGCTGTTGAGCGTGATAGCACACACATATATATAATTCTTAGTCAGACAGTTTCTCTCATTGGTCTGAAACTCGGTCGGTCTGTACCGAGTCACCCCTCTAACCAGTTGAATGACTAGAACGATGGCTGACTGTACGCTGATGGTTTCGTCATACGGATAAACTATTGTCTGCTTATACGTCTTGGAATACATGTACTTTTGACACAAAGAATGTGATCTATTGATGCACAATCGTAAACAACCCTATGCTGATTCCAAAACACATTCCTCAAATACTTTCATCGATGGTATCTTGTCTTAACCTAACTTGTAACCTGTTAACTGAGAGGGCTGTTATATCGTTAATACTGACGCATTTAGTAATTATCATGCATGCGTTAATGTGTTCTGTCACGTGATTTAGTAGAATTTTTGATTCACGATTTGCATAAATAAGACATACAAGAATCAGTTGACGTTTATCATTCTACAATGTATTTAGATCGAAAATAACGGTTACAAAACACATACTACAACATAATGTCCTCGGCCAAGATTGATTGTCGTTCCGTGGAGACGCGGCTGGTGTATAAATTCCATGATAACTACACGTCAAATTGTCGTTATGTGACAGTAAGATACAGTGCTTGCAGAATTTTCTGAGCATCAGGGGGAATCTATTTACGATAAAACATAAGCTTCACTTGTATTCTCCCACCAAAGTGTGTACCTAAAAAACCGATGACGTCATAATGTCGTCACACAATACCATCAGTTCTCCGCAGTTACGACCTAGAGATTCACGGAGATACACACACACTACGTGCTGCGGTGAGGTGGAGTTCGGTGCAGATTAGTTCCCGCGAGCGGTTACAACATCAAAGAATGTTTTCTAACACACGCGCCGCGAGAGAGCCGTGCTAGCGAACACCGTAAGTGTGGTAACGGGACTTATATACCTTGTTTTTCAGCTGACACCATCTGCTGAGAAATGATGGAACGATCAGAATGAAACAGTTAATAAAACATAATGACGGTGTACTATAGAAAGATTTGAAAACCTGTACTAGAACCTCTTTAAAAAAGTACCTTGCGGGTCAAAAGATCTATCTGAAAACTTTGCAGAAGCCAAAGAAAAAACAAGAACAAATCTACACTTCAGAAAATACCACTAATGTACTGTTGTTTTTTAATCCAGTATTGACATCTGGAAAACAAAAAAATAAAAAGATTATCTGGAAGGCGTTTTAAGCAAATTCTGGTCAATAAAATTCTTATCTACGTGTTATCATCGTCCCTGGCTTAATTAAACAATAAACCGACGAAACAATGTGACAATGAATTACAATGACTGTCAGTTACAGGACTCTGTCCAGTAGATCAAACAAACGAATTGAGATCTTAGTGGCTGTCCATAGTATGACCCGACATATTCGGACGCTGCTGGCAATTCCATTAGGTTCAGCATGACATAAATATAGTAATACATTGTCCTATCTGTAATCACGTGCCAGCGATTACTAATGTTAAATGTCGCTAAGAGCATCTCCGTCGTTCGTATTGTACAACGCATATGTTTTAATCAGTAATATATCACCGCGCTGCTGATAAAAATTCTCTTTGATATAAAGTGCATTTTAATTCCCTCGATCTAATCATTTAACCCAACAGTCAAAGGGCAAAGGTTAGAGTCTATAATGATACTGCTAAGCACGTGCGTATGTGTCATTGTCCGCGAGTGCCACTCCGGAAGAGAGCAAGAAGCCTTTGTACCCGACATGACGTCACGACCACAACTACATGTAATTGAACACACTTCATCAAATTTAAAGTGCCTTAACTAATACGTATATATATATATATATATATGAATTTCCGTTCAATGAATATGACAAGTGTACTGGACTGACGTAACAGAAACCATGGTTACTTCATTATAGAACATTACATAACCTTAACGAAAACAATAAATGATTAATAAGGCGTAAAATATGCAATGGTCAAAATTATTCTGTATTACCTTAGGAATACGTGTCTATATATCGCTATCGCAATTCCTCGGTTATAAATACACTTCTCAAACGAAGTCTATATCAAAATCTACACTTTAGATCAAAACATTGATAAGAAATTGTAAAAAACAAAAGCGTGATAACAGAGGAAAGGGGTATGGGGATACCGTGTATATTTTGTCAAAGAACAGTGATGCTGATCGCTCATTGGCGTGAATCGTCTCATTTGTTAATGTCTACGTTATCACACGTATACCAATAGATATCGCAATTAAAGTTTGAATAAAAAAGATGCACCGAAAATAGGTTATATAAATATGACGATATGTACTATCTCGGTTAGGGCGTTGATCTACGTACTCTCGGGTGCAAATCTGAGGTGCATGTTTTGACGCTTCTTACTCGTGGCGTTAAGTGTTTCTCAGGAAGCGGGGTTTTCTATGCTAACATTGTTGAGTCTTATGCCAAGACACTTAACACTTATTGTTTTTTATGTCATGCGACGGGTCTCCCACATGTTGTTCAGTGAGGTAGCCACCAGCTGCTATAAGTTGACCCCACCTCAAATGGTTGTTCAGGGAGCGAGAAAATCAGCAATTATACTGCAGACGGTATGTTCTGTACGCGTATACATGTAGACTTACTACCAGAACACATAATTTAGTAAAAATTAGCTTGAAACATAGAATCGGATATATCCGAGAAGTTAAGATTATAAAGCTCAATTTTATTTGTCATTTAAATATTGTAGAGAAAGAAACCAGTCTAGACCAAGTGGTCTAACTTAAACTTACTTTATAGATTACAATCGAATTAAACTATCTCCCTACAAAACCTGTTTACTTCCGGAAAACATATTCAAAATAAGATAAAACAGTAATGAATGTATAATAAATACGTTATTTGTGCACATTTCATGTCTATTGATAACTTCTCGCCAAGTTTGCAATAACAAGATAATAAAGAACACGATAACGGGCGTTCAGAGGGTGCATAGCCATTTAACCATAAACAACATCCTCTTTGCTTTGAAGTTATCATGTATTGGATGCATAGCGTATGAACATACCCCTGTCTAGGGCCTAAACATGGTTAATCCTCTACCTGGGACAATTAATTACCAGCTTTTCACAACATTGAAAAGGTTTTGTTCTGTGGGCACGATTCCACTTAATCATACATAATGTTAATTACTAGTCATTATTAATTTAGGAATGTAGTTCCATAACTACCTCCATCAGCGTGACCCTGTTCCGGATGTTTATTGTGCTAATATATTTAGCCATTAAAACGATGGCAGAGGTCGATGGACTTATTTTATAGGTATCTCGCCCGAGTTGTTTACATCGTTTTGTTTACACGTGTGTACTTTGTAAGCGTCCTGTGCGTGCTACCAAACATGTAACAATCTACGATAATCTCACATCAACATGCTTCCGGAACCAGCTCGTGGCAGAATTCACGTCACGATGACGTCAGAAAATTAACAAATATTTCTTGGAAAATGACCAGACAGAGGAAACCTATTTAATTTCTCGCCTCTTTTTATGTCGTTAATACCCATCAGCCATCTTATAACATATGTATGTCCAAAGTGACATTGTCTGCCAAGCGATGACGTCAATGATAGGATGTGTTTATCGTAGCGTTGTGTATAAACAGTGAAGCAGTATTATCTGTACACATCGCTTAATATCAGACAATGGTGAAGCGAAAGCGCTATAGCGTTGAAATAAAGGTTTTTGACCTGTCTTTTGTTCCATTTTAAGTCTAAAATACATAATTTAGGAATTACAACTACGATGACCGAGTGCGACAAACTGTATAAGTGACCTTTAAGACGGATTTGTGGAAGATATTTTTTAATGTTCAAATGTATTTTTTGTAAGATTGATTGAGGGTCATTTCAATTATCATGTTATTACGTGCTAAATGGGGTGTACTCTAAATCAGCAATGTAATCCGCTGGGTTTTTTTTATTGTTATTATGGATCAAATAAAACAGCATAAAATATTGACTAAATTTGACTAATTGACTAAAATTGATAATAGTGTGACGTTACAAAATGACGATGATTATTTGTTTTACGTAGATGCTGTGATAACAAAAAAAATGTTTAATGAATATGCGTGTTTCACAACGGATTAAATAATTTGTAAATGATACAACCAAATGTACATGTATATCATTGTGTCCAAATACTACCAACATTGGGTCTTTATTTATCAGGGGGTAATGAAAATTAGGTAATGGAAAGTTGTCATAGTATTCAAAACGTTCACTAAATTTTGAATTGATGTAGTTATGATGGCCTTTTCCACAGCGATTTACTAACCAAGGAATATTGTAGTGAAGGTTGGTTAGTCTGCCAGGAGTTGGTTGACAATGGATTCCAGAGAGAGAGAGAGGTCTCTCATTTACTCAAGGAGCTGATGCACTGATATCTTGTAATCATATTGTGACATAATATCGCTTATCTGTACAGTGTCACATCCTATTATTGAGGATGATGTTCCACCTTTTGTTGTGGGTGTAGAGACCAAGAATTGCGACTTAATGGTTTGTTAAAAATGGGAGTTGAGATTTATAGATCGTGGAGGGAAAAGGCGGATATTTCAGTTGATAAGCTCTAATGGTGTTCACTCTGTCAGCCCCGTCTATACTTTCCAGTGCACATTTGTTACCTTTCTGTGAAATAACCACCGATAAATTAAACATGTTAACGTTGCTATATCATTAGAAGGGTTTTACCAAGAATGATGCCAATTTGAACGTGACTGATGTGAGGGCATGGCACCCGGAAGTATCTTGCAAGATTAATGAGACATGGGGTGATGTATGTGTGGTAATGGACCCTGGGTATCCCTACCAAAGGTGCTGAACGGTACCTATATCGGGCAGGCAATACCACATGACATAGTACCACGTGCAAGTATATCAGTCATGTCGATATCATATAAAAATATACAGTTAGTACAGATGTTACTTATCAGGAGAAAGAATAGAATAAACACTCTATATAACTATTTTCAGATATTGAATAAAAAGTACCAAAACACTGACAAAATCAAATTAGATATCACATTTATTTTCTTTAAGCCAATTTCTGTCATTGTGGTATTACGGATGAACTTTCTGTACGCGGTACATTCCACACGTCAAAGAGGAAGGAATCAAGAAAAACATTCTATCTAATTTGATGAACCCCATATTTTTGTTTGCGCTTGTTTAAGCGTTCTGACCACCGAAGCTTGTCGTGTTGTTATTTTGGAACTTACTAGAATTGACCAAGATTTACATGGCGGGTGTCGTCGATGAAGCAGAAGGTGCTTACTCTTCGGAACACTTGGAATTATTCCTCTTTTTCAGGAGGCTCCGTGTGAATCTTTCTTTTCTTCCTATTTTACCTTGGTTTTATTGAATCTATGATGACGATTCTGTTGGAGAACATTTTTTTCTCTAATATTTTCATTGTTATTCCGCAGCGAAAATGTTGCCATAGTGATGGCAGAAAATGTGTTTTCACCTCCCGTCTTACATCTTTATCATATGGATACTGAATAAAATTTTAGTCCTTAACCTAATGAATTGTCTGTCTCTTATCTCGATATGACATGGAAACGCGACGGGGGGATGACAGGGGGTTGGGTATAATCGACTTTGGAACATTTCTACAAACCGACTGGTCCGTTCAATCATGAAACATTCGATGTTACAATCCAATTATTGTGAATGACATAAATGTCGATCTTCCAGGCATTGTATCAGATCCTAACTCCTCGTAGTTTGTCCTACTCTCGAGTGGGCGATTTTTCAGTTCTGTAAATTTGTGTTTTTTGCTCCATTAATTCAGGGCCGTGGAAAAGACTAGAGTCTTCATTGGTAGATAGCATTATCTGAAAAATAGGCAATGACATTTTTAATTTAAGTGAAAGACTAATGTTTCTGTAAAGTTTCTAGTTATTGTCCACATGTGTATTCCTGCGAAAAGAAATCGTTATCATATGAAGAAAACAAAAAATCGATTGACGTCAGAACTTCGACGCAATATCAGAAGTCGTGACAAAAAATTCATCCCTTTGGTAAATCTCCTAAACGCTAGAATGGTATTAACAGGCCTGAGAGAGGGATATGAAAAAGAGATAGTAGATTGTTTTTTTTTTCATTACAAGGTTGATGGTGTTATTGACATGCATTCATATACCAGAAAAACGTCTGGTAAGTAGACAGTTCCTAGTGCTGACAAATCCAATCTTATACTGAACCTTAACAAACGGAGGTAACGCCTCGATAGAAATAAAGTCAGATTCGAGAACGATATAGTTGTGCTGACCAGGCGTCTTGTGCTACAAGAAAAGATCTTACCGAAGAAGTAGTTCATAAGATGATATGCGACAAAATATGTTCTTGATATTCCGCCATTGATTCCCAAGTACACTGGTGTACCAGATTGTGTACCTCTATTCCGAAAAGTAAGAGACCTGAAGTAAGCGAACGACTATGTAAACACAGTATCATTGTGTCTTAAATTTTCTTCATAATATTTCTTGTTTCTAATATTGTTTAATTTAGACCTGGAACATTTGTAACTTGTTATAGAGATATCGGTCACTTAGTGGGCAGATATCTGTGTTTGACCCGTGCGGTCACTTGTGTTGATAACACTTGCCTAAAACAGAACGGTACTTGAAACAGTTCTCAGAGTAGAGCTCTAATCTGTCTGATAAGTTAACACTACAAATACCGGGAAGACACAGATATGTACAGACTCGCTTGCAGTTTCGATTCTTTGCTTTCAGAAAATAAGACCTGTGCTAATCTAATGTCTATCACTCCACAATATCTTGATATACTGATAATGGTCCTTTGGGAAAACGTGTTTTCGTCCAGCAAAGCGACAGAACAAAAACTGTCGTTATTTCGTACAATGGGTAAACAGGAGAAAGATTGTCTTTATTTTATCCCGTAATGCTGCAGATCAGAGTATCGTTTTCTTAGTGCACATGTTGGCAGAACGAAGTCTATCATTATTTCGTTCAGCAGGGAGGCAGAACGAGGTCTATCGTTATTTCGCAACAGAAATTGTTTCGTTCTCTCGCTCTGCTAGGCGACAGAGTACTACTGTCATCATTTCGTAGCAATATGTCGCGGAAAAAGGTCTTTACGCTAGCGTTGGTAGGTCGACTCCAGACTTATTATCTTACAGTATTTTCGTTCTGTCGTTACCGACAATCTTAGCATGGCAGATGTCAGGCACCGTGTTATTCAGTCAGTGTCGACAATATTGATAATCGATTTATCACGGACCTTGGTATGCCTACATTGTATATCCAAGTCCGTGTCAATATATATGCTCCAGACTATGTATTTCAGAATATATCAACTGATTTTTTTCTCTCTCAAACGCTTGGAAAAGAATATACTGATACCTTACTCATCTGTCGTTGGGTGACAAGGTTTAAAATTAGAATTGTGTAATTGAATTAATGAAATAGAATTTATATCATTTTAGAAAGCGCTTTGTCATAGGTTAAACGTTAAGATCCTATTTAGATACAGCGAGTGAAATATTCCTTTATCTAACAGTGCTTTAGGCTGTGTGCTACGTTGTAACACGATTTTGGGTTTTCCCCAAACGTCAGCTGGTTTGCATATGGCCACGTGCCACGTACCTGTTTACCTGGAACCCCGACGTGTACAAACGTGTATTGTGCCGTGACACCATCCAAACGGCGCTGTGTCAGGTATGAAAAAAAAATAGGCACATGAGCCTGTGTCCGGAATATGTCTTAATCTGATAATACACAAAAGGCTGGAGACTTGTGTCTGGGATACGTATTTGAACAGCGGGATTGTCCTATCCATATAAGACGACGAATCAGTAATAAACGATGTGAACAGGAACCTCCATATTCCGGATATATTCACCATTATATTGTAGATCACTTATGAATTCTCGTGTTTGGGGCATAAGGAACCCAGTTATTCAGTGCATATTCTGTATTAAACTGTAAACACATCGGGAACTCTTGTAATCGGGACATAATCAGTATTATATACTCCGGAGACCCACCAGGAACACACCCTCTTTCATTCAGGACATATTCAGCATCTTATACCCCGTAGCCCCACCAGGAACACCCCCTTCCTTCATTCGGGACATATTTAGCATTTTATACCCCGTAGCCCAACCAGGAACACCCCTTCCTTCATTCGAGACACATTTAGCATCTTATACCCCGTAGCCCAACCAGGAACACCCCTTCCTTCATTGGAGATACATTTAGCATCTTATACCCCGTAGCCCAACCAGGAACACCCCTTCCTTCATTCGGGTCATATTTAGCATCTTATACCCACCCCATAGCCCCGCCAGGAACACCCCCTCTTTCATTTGGGATATATTTAGCATCTTATACCCCGTAGCCCAACCAGGAACACCCCTTCCTTCATTCGGGTCATATTTAGCATCTTATACCCCATAGCCCCGCCAGGAACACCCCCTCTTTCATTTGGGATATATTTAGCATCTTATACCCCGTAGCTCCACCAGGAACACCCCTTCATTTATTCGGGACTTATTCAGTATTATATATATACATAAACTGTTTTGTTCGGCAATACATATATACCCAACAAAAAGCACTCATATATATATTAACAAAAGGCTAAATGTTTTCATTTTATTACAATGCGGTTTCATAGCCAACTCTCGCGGTACACTGCAACACTCTGACATTACGGGGTATAATTTCATTACTGATATAGATACGATCGCTCCTAATTCCAAATAAGGTCATAGTCATCTGTGATTGTTCCTTATAAGGAGGTGTACCGTGTTAGGAAGACTAAGGTAACCAGGAGATGACTGCGGTATAATGGGGGCGAGGACTGTTTCATCAGACGGGTCACCTAAATCTGAGTCTTTATATATAGCACGTGTACGTGAGAGCAATAAATTCTAGTGGTATGTGAGTGTCTCGGAACAATTCTTTTCCGACCGACATTTTGTGGTAGGAAAAACCAGTGATGCGTGATCAGTGTTATCTTAAACCATACAAACATATACTCAGTCATTTCTTCTTTAATAGATTGAACAAACCATCTTCTGTACTCTGTTATAAGTTTATCAACCGTAAATTTGTAAAATTTTTAATAACACTGTCTATTCTTACTTTATGTGGTATCGGAAGTAAGCACGTGTGCCGGTCGTGACATGATATAATGAGATCAGTTCAGTTTCGTTTATTGATTAGCTTTCACAACTTTTCACT
Organism: Ylistrum balloti; assembly: GCF_031769215.1. Taxonomy (NCBI): domain Eukaryota; kingdom Metazoa; phylum Mollusca; class Bivalvia; order Pectinida; family Pectinidae; genus Ylistrum; species Ylistrum balloti. The sequence goes on along the minus strand of NW_026782003.1, from coordinate 394,810 downwards.
AGACATATCACTAGATATAACCAACACAACACATATAATATACAACTTTACTTACTGCACACACGAACCGCATTCAATTAGCATTACATACACTGTCATATTTATTTTATTATTAGTTTTATTCAGTACACACAAATAACATACACCAGAGAGTATCATATCAATTAAATCTAGTTCATCCCCTTTATCTATTCTATACATATAACATATCCTACCCAATCTTATTCTTTCTTCTTTTAGACGCTAACAATATGTATTTACCAACAAAGCTTAACCCTTTGTCTTTTCAACGTTCATAAGTTGTATGAATTTAAACATGCTTGAACGATTGATATAAAATGCCTTAATATATTTCCCGCGAATATCTGAATAAAATGGACATTTAATTAATAAACGGTGTTCGTCTTCGAGGTCTCCATTATTACGTACATGTAAACAGCATAATCTGTCATTTCTAACAATATTTCTGTATTTCCAAGTCACGTGCTGACATTCTCAGCTTTACAGTTAGCTTCAAATATACATATTTACGGATTTGATTTTTTTTCAAATATATTTTTAAGGGCAATGTGTCTACACGATGTTGATACAGATAACCTTTAGAAGAAGATTTAATGCTATCCAAACAAATTTATTCGAATATATCGATAGGTCGAGATTTAATATCAAATATACTATATCATACATTACATTACATATTTTATATAAATTTAAAAATATATCCTACTCCAACCATATATGATTCTTGCCACAATCCTTATCTGTGTGTCGTTACGTTCTATAAATTCACCATAACTTCCTTTTAGATTACAAGTATCAGTATTACGCAACTTGGGACAATGTTTAAATATTCTGATTCTTCTATGAATGGACAAAGTTATTTTGCCAGATTCAAAATACAGAGATACATTTGGCGAAGACTGTCGAACACAATTTTTGAAGAAATCCTTATGTATGTTTCAGTATCATTAGCTTTATGGAATTCTCAAATTTCACTCCCATTAGATAAGAATCAACAAAAGTTTCAAAGACTGCTAAACGGGTTTTAACGCTGAAAAATATCTTGCATACATTTACCATTGAGAATAGTGTTTTGCGGCCCTGTTCTGCATTTTCTTTTGGGTTTTAAAGAACATCCTACTATACTTTAATTGAAGTCCTAAATAATTAAAATTGTCCACTGCTTCAATTTCTTTGTTATCATAAGACCAGTTTCTTTTCTTCGTCTCCCATTTCTAACTACAATTATTGTAGTATTTCTATGTATAACTGTAAGGAGATGAAAACACACATGCTGACTATAATCTATTTGTTCAAGTGACATGACCACGTCATATACTTTATGATACTGTCGCCTCGAAGCTCTGTGAGAGACCCCCATCCAATGCGGTCATTAGAAAGGATTGCAGATAGTCAGTTTTAAAAAGGAAGAACCTAATGTTGTGGTTTCCGCATCGCCATTATGGTGAACAGCTGGTCCAATCTTTCTATAATTATGGTCTTCTAAAACGCACAAGTCTTACATAATTGAACACTAATTAGGAAAATTCCTTTATAGAATGTCGGTCAAGGGACACGCAATCCGTTCGAACTCGCGTGTATTGTTGGACTTGTGCCCATGTACCTACCTAAAACCTACCGACGCTCGTCCTCTAGCTAAAGTAATGTACTATAATACATGTTAAGTTATTCTATAACATTTGATGATTCAATGATAAACTGCGTGACAACGTAAAATAATATCGGGTCTTAATGGCGAGGACGGAGAATGTCCGAAGTTCCGCCTTGAGCGATATCTAATTACAGATGCACGTAATACACTATATCACGTTCATCCTCTTGTAATTTTATTTTCGGTCAATGTAATTTCGTAATGACGTATCACGTTTTGCGCAGCTGACAACACGATAGTCAAACACGATGTGTATGATTTTTTGAATGGAAACCTTTTTGTGCTTTACTCATTCAAATATCTTAATGACTGTCCGTTTGAATAGTGGATCGCGCGACCTAAATACACAAACTGCCTGAGAGGTTTATAATTCAATGGGGGCAACCAAGCTGAAACATTCTCGACATTTTTGTATTTCCTCGTTATCTCACCTGACATATAGTGGACATTTGATCCATGTATTCATTTTTCAGAATAACAATTCCACGAATTGCAAATATAGAAACAACAAAATAGCGTTCTACTTCACTGCTTAATATATATTTCCAAGTTGGACGTTTGACACTTTGATATTTTAAATTTGCACATAATTTCTGACGAAAATGACACTGATCACGAGTAAAAACTTTCAAGCAATGTCGATTAAAGCTACTGCCGATGGGTACTGGCGTCAGCACTGATAGTACTGCGTAGAGTGAGAGATACAGGTGTCACCACTGATGGTAAAATGTACAGTGAGAGATACAGGTGTCACCACTGATGGTAAAGTGTAGAGTGAGAGATACAGGTGTCACTACTAATGGTAAAGTGTAGAGTGAGAGATACAGGTGTCACCACTGATGGTAAAATGTAGAGAGATACAGGTGTCACCACTGATGGTTAAGTGTAGAGTGAGAGATACAGGTGTCACCACTGATGGTAAAATGTAGAGAGATACAGGTGTCACCACTGATGGTACTGTGTAGAGAGATACAGGTGTCACCACTGATAGTACTGTGTAGAGTGAGGGATACAGGTGTCACCACTGATGGTAAAGTGTAGAGAGATACAGGTGTCACCACTGATAGTACTGTGTAGAGTGAGGGATACAGGTGTCACCACTGATGATAAAGTGTAGAGTGAGAGATAGTGGTGTCACCACTGATGGTAAAATGTAGAGTAAGAGATACAGGTGTCATCACCGATGGTAAAGTGTAGAGTGAGAGATAGTGGTGTCACCACTGACTACTGATGGTAAAGTGTAGGGTGAGTGAGAGATACAGGTGTCACCACTGATGGTAAAATGTAGAGAGATACAGGTGTCACCACTGATGGTAAAGTGTAGAGTGAGGGATACAGGTGTCACCACTGATGGTAAAGTGTAGAGAGATACAGGTGTCACCACTGATGGTAAAGTGTAGAGAGATACAGGTGTCACCACTGATGGTAAATTGTAGAGAGATACAGGTGTCACCACTGATACAGGTGTCACCACTGATGGTAAAATGTAGAGAGATACAGGTGTCACCACTGATGGTACTAGAGAGATACAGGTGTCACCACTGATGGTGTAGAGTGAGGGATACAGTGTCACCACTGATGATACAGTTAGAGTGAATACAGTGTCACCACTGATGGTAAAGTGTAGAGGTACTGTGTGAGAGATACAGGTGTCACCACTGATGGTAAAATGTACAGAGATAGTGTACCACTGATGGATACAGGTGTCACCACTGATGGTATAAAGTGTAGACTGAGGTAAAATAGATACAGGTGTCACCACTGATGGTAAAGTGTAGGGTGAGAGATAGTGGTGTCACCACTGATGGTAAAATGTAGGGTGAGAGATAGTGGTGTCACCACTGATGGTAAAGTGTAGGGTGAGAGATATTGGTGTCACCACTGAGAGAGTGAGAGATAGTGGTGTCACCACTGATGGTAAAATGTAGAGTAAGAGATACAGGTGTCATCACCGATGGTAAAGTGTAGAGTGAGAGATAGTGGTGTCACCACTGATGGTAAAATGTAGAGTGAGGGATACAGGTGTCACCACTGATGGTAAAATGTAGAGTGAGGGATACAGGTGTCACCACTGATGGTAAAATGTAGAGTAAGAGATACAGGTGTCATCACCGATGGTAAAGTGTAGAGTGAGAGATAGTGGTGTCACCACTGATGGTAAAATGTACAGTGAGAGATACAGGTGTCACCACTGATGGTAAAGTGTAGGGTGAGAGATACAGGTGTCACCACTGATGGTAAAATGTCACCACTGATGGTAAAATGTAAAGAGATACAGTGTCAGATGGTAAAATGTATACACAATGTGTAGTGTCACCACTGATGGTGTAGAGTGAGGGATACAGGTGTCACCACTGATGGTAATAAAATGTGTAGACTGATGAGAGATACAGGTGTCACCACTGATGGTAAAATGTAGAGTACTGATGATAAAGTGTAGAGTGAGAGATAGTGGTGTCACCACTGATGGTAAAATGTAGAGTGAGAGATAGTGGTGTCACCACTGATGGTAAAATGTAGAGTGAGGGATACAGGTGTCACCACTGATGGTAAAGTGTAGGGTGAGAGATAGTGGTGTCACCACTGATGGTAAAATGTAGAAAGATGCAGGTGTCACTACTGATGGCAAAGTGTAGAGTAAGAGATACAGGTGTCACCACTGATGGTAAAGTGTAGAGTGAGAGATACAGGTGTCACCACTGATGGTAAAGTGTAGGGTGAGTGAGAGATACAGGTGTTACCACTGATGGTAAACTGTAGAGAGATACAGGTGTCACTACTGATGGTAAAGTGTAGGGTGAGTGAGAGATACAGGTGTCACTACTGATGATAAAGTGTAGAGTGAGAGATACAGGTGTCACCACTGATGGTAAAGTGTAGAGTGAGAGATACAGGTGTCACCACTGATGGTAAAGTGTAGAGAGATACAGGTGTTACCACTGATGGTAAAGTGTAGAGAGATACAGGTGTCACCACTGATGATAAAGTGTAGAGTGAGAGATACAGGTGTCATCACTGATGGTAAAATGTAGAGAGATACAGGTGTCACCACTGATGGTAAAGTCTAGAGAGATACAGGTGTCACCACTGATGGTAAAGTGTAGAGAGATACAGGTGTCACCACTGATGGTAAAGTGTAGAGAGATACAGGTGTCACCACTGATGGTAAAGTGTAGAGAGATACAGGTGTCACCACTGATGGTAAAGTCTAGAGAGATACAGGTGTCACCACTGATGGTAAAGTGTACCACTGATGGTAAAGTGTAGAGAGATACAGGTGTCACCACTGATGGTAAAGTGTAGAGAGATACAGGTGTCACCACTGATGGTAAAGTGTAGAGAGATACAGGTGTTACCACTGATGGTAAAGTGTAGAGAGATACAGGTGTCACCACTGATGGTAAAGTGTAGAGAGATACAGGTGTCACCACTGATGGTAAAGTGTAGAGAGATACAGGTGTCACCACTGATGGTAAAGTGTAGAGAGATACAGGTGTCACCACTGATGGTAAAGTGTAGAGAGATACAGGTGTCACCACTGATGGTAAAGTGTAGAGAGATACAGGTGTCACCACTGATGGTAAAGTGTAGAGAGATACAGGTGTCACTATTGATGGCAAAGTCTAGAGAGATACAGGCGTCACTACTGATGGTAAAGTCTAGAGAGATACAGGTATCACCACTGATGATCATTTACAGGGTTTCTTTAATTGTTTTCTTTTTTTCTATTTTTCTTACATGATTTGTATTTATGCAAGAATAAATAAATGTAAAAAAATGTCTTTTTTCCCCATTAAAACCGATATCAATAATTATTCGATATATAGTTACCTGATATTTGGTTGATAATAGAAGGTTTTTGTGTTTCTCTGCTCACGTTGTTGGACGATTACATGTAGACACCATGCGGAATATATTACTAAACCTTTTCTGGCCATGATATTACATTGAAACAATAGCCAGTTGATGACGTCGTCAATTGAAATAGCGTGTGGCATGATAATATGATATCTCATTTAGAGAATGACCGCCAGATATCGAAATGTCCAGATATGGACACGAAGCTGACATCGCTACCGTTAGAAGTGCTAATGATACAGTATGAACTGTCAGGACCTAGCTTCCGCTCAGTGTAATTGGTGTAAAATGACAGGGTGGTAGGGTTCCGTGGCGGAGGTGGTGGCAGAGTGATGGGGCATCGTGACGGAGGCATACATTAACCTGCCGTTACTGTCACTTACGCTAACCTTAATTAATCATAACGACGCATAAAACGACGCAAGAAATCAATAGCCGTCTGGACAGTGGTCACCTGGACGTAAAGCGCGTATCTGGACACTGGACAACAGTTATACATGCGAGTCAACCGCATCGAAGTCCTGCATGACTGAAATACAGACTCTGCGAACCTTGAAAATAGAAATAAAAGCATTTCGAAGACACCTTAATCATGAAGAAGACAATTAATGTGATTAGATTACAACAGCTGTAATACGTGTTAAAGCTGTAGTGAAGTTCAGTTTACAAACGAAGCTACCATTAACATATATGACGGAGTAGTCTTGATGAGTTATATTTTGACGTATCAATACATGTGTGTTTGATAGTTACGTGGATAGATGGAGATGTAAAACACATATGATATAAAACTGGTATCAATTGAATAGAAACTTATTTAAACGACCATTCATCCCATACTCTTTGAACTTATACAGGGAAGAAAACACGCTTAAAACAAATTAAACAACACAACCCCAGGAGCACGCTGCACGCGACTAATAAATAAGACATGGATGAATTGGTTTACGTATGTTGTGATTCACGCAATGTATCTGGTCTGTGTAAACACTACGTGTATCCCGCGGCAAGGTTAATCACTGAATCGCATGTTCTTTTGTAGTACCGGAACAACAATGTAAGTATTAGATAGAGGCTTCCGCAACTTCCGGTGCTCACTTGGCGGCAAGCGAGGAAATAAATGTTTACCTACGCGCTAATGACACTGTGAATATATATAACTATTATTTTGTGTTGAATCTCCATGACCAAATACACCTGAGCAAAATGTTCAATTGTAACGCACGCGGTTAATAACCTAACGAAACACACATACAATGTACACCATGTCTGTTACCTACATCATGTTTACCTAACGAAACATACATATAATGTACACCATGTCTGTTATCTACATCATGTTTACCTAACGAAACATATAATGTACACCATGTCTGTTAGCTACATCATGTTTACCTAACGAAACACACATACAATGTACACCATGTCTGTTATCTACATCATGTTTACCTAACGAAACATACATACAATGTACACCATGTCTGTTATCTACATCATGTTTAACTAACGAAACATACAATGTACACCATGTCTGTTATCTACATCATGTTTACCTAACGAAACATACAATGTACACCATGTCTGTTATCTACATCATGTTTACCTAACGAAACATACATACAATGTACACCATGTCTGTTACCTACATCATGTTTACCTAACGAAACATACATATAATGTACACCATGTCTGTTATCTACATCATGTTTACCTAACGAAACATACATACAATGTACACCATGTCTGTTATCTACATCATGTTTAACTAACGAAACATACAATGTACACCATGTCTGTTACCTACATCATGTTTACCTAACGAAACATACATATAATGTACACCATGTCTGTTATCTACATCATGTTTACCTAACGAAACACACATACAATGTACACCATGTCTGTTACCTACATCATGTTTACCTAACGAAACATACATATAATGTACACCATGTCTGTTATCTACATCATGTTTACCTAACGAAACACACATACAATGTACACCATGTCTGTTACCTACATCATGTTTACCTAACGAAACATACATATAATGTACACCATGTCTGTTATCTACATCATGTTTACCTAACGAAACATACATACAATGTACACCATGTCTGTTATCTACATCATGTTTAACTAACGAAACATACAATGTACACCATGTCTGTTACCTACATCATGTTTACCTAACGAAACATACATATAATGTACACCATGTCTGTTATCTACATCATGTTTACCTAACGAAACATACATATAATGTACACCATGTCTGTTATCTACATCATGTTTACCTAACGAAACATACATACAATGTACACCATGTCTGTTATCTACATCATGTTTAACTAACGAAACATACAATGTACACCATGTCTGTTATCTACATCATGTTTACCTAACGAAACATACATATAATGTACACCATGTCTGTTATCTACATCATGTTTACCTAACGAAACATACATACAATGTACACCATGTCTGTTATCTACATCATGTTTAACTAACGAAACATACAATGTACACCATGTCTGTTATCTACATCATGTTTAACTAACGAAACATACAACGTACACCATGTCTGTTATCTACATCATGTTTACCTAACGAAACATACATACAATGTACACCATGTCTGTTATCTACATCATGTTTACCTAACGAAACATACACACAACGACACCATGTCTGTTATCTACATCATGTTTACCTAACGAAACATACATACAATGTACACCATGTCTGTTATCTACATCATGTTTACCTAACGAAACATACACACAACGACACCATGTCTGTTATCTACATCATGTTTAACTAACGAAACATACATACAACGACACCATGTCTGTTATCTACATCATGTTTAACTAACGAAACATACATACAATGTACACCATGTCTGTTATCTACATCGTGTTTAACTAACGAAACATACATACAATGTACACCATGTCTGTTACCTACATCATGTTTACCTAACGAAACATACATATAATGTACACCATGTCTGTTATCTACATCATGTTTACCTTACGAAACATACACACAATGTACACCATGTCTGTTATCTACATCATGTTTACCTAACGAAACATACAATGTACACCAGGTCTGTTATCTACATCATGTTTACCTAACGAAACACTCAATGTACACCATGTCTGTTATCTACATCATGTTTACCTAACGAAACATACAATGTACACCATGTCTGTTATCTACATCATGTTTACCTAACGTGTCTACATCATGTCTGTTTTTCATGTTTGACTCTACATCATATGTGATTGTCAACATCATGTTTCACTTTCTACATCATATCCAGTTGTCTACATCATCTTGGTGATTCAGCTAATTTCAAATGAATTTGGGTAACCGCATCTATAATATCTAGACTATCCCATTTTCTCCATTTTTTTTTAGATAAATGGTGATATTAATCTTGTTATGTCAAATTATGTAAGATTTGATGATATCGGAAGTTCAATTTTCCGGAAATGTTCAAAAGCTGCAACGTAGTTCGCGATAAAACCGCAAACGTATGAAAGTATCTCAAGAACTCGAAGTATGTGGCACTGAGTATTCAAATGATAAATACCTGCCAAGCGCAAAGGCGAATTGCGTCATTGACACATCGCGTTAACGAGTTTAGCGAATAAAATAATAAATTTCATTATTAAAATTAAATATGGTAAATATTATCCCTCCAGAGAATGCCCGATATTAGTCTGACCATTAACCATTCTCGTCATAGACAGAAAAATCCGTATGTGTAGAATCATCAGATCCTCCCGGCGAACTTATACATTGATTGTGTATGATGTTACAAAACACGTTACAATGGGGTCAAGTTAACCGGAAGTTCGGAGTTTCCGCTCCGACTGTTCAGAGATATGACAATAACGCGATTACAGTCTTTTTCTGGCTGTACTAGTGGAGGTGGTGTTATGTAGAAGAGATGCTGTGTAGCGGATGGGGTGTTAGGCAGTGGGGGGCCGTAAGGTGGGAAGGGGACGTACCGAATAGATAGCATAATCACGAATGTATGCACGGCATGGCATCTGGGAAAACCCAATATGCGTGTGTTTCCTACTATAACCTTGAATTTCAAAATAAGTGGTGTAGAAACAGGGAATAAATTAGTGAGGAGGAGGGGCTGGTTGATAGCTACACTACAATTTCGATAACATACTCGAGAATATTTTTTAATCTCATGGTGAACAAGAACCCTATTACCCTTTCATGACAGAGAGTTGCTGTCTGTAACTAGGTCAACAATACGGCTGCTAGAATCATAGTATACATACTGAACCACTCATCCAAGTCGTGTACAGTAAACACCATGCATGGCCATTGGAATGTCGAAATGGTTTGTATTGTGGAAAAAACGGAATTTCCAGTTTCCATTGATTAGCTACATACATTATAATGGATCATGACTGGTTGGAGGTCAGACGTGGGCGGTCGGCTTCGGCAGAATAATGGATCATGGTACGGGTCCGTGCTTCTGTAGGAGACTACATGTAACTGAGTACACTACCTCGTATTGTGAAATAAGGAAATGTTGATTAGTGAAAAAATTTCATTCTTTCTTATATAGACTAGTGACTTCAAAAATGAAAATAAGAACTAATTGCGAACACGATTTGAATAGCAATAACTAAAGACAGTCTGTTATATTTTGGACCCTCGTTGGTTCTCTCTTCAACTAGCCCTTTTTTATGCTGATTTCTTTCGAACACGCGTGGACTGTGAAATGAAAAATAGACTTGATCTTACAATTTCTTCCTTTCTCTACACCGTGTATTTGTTGAATTTGTATATATGTTTCTCTGTAAATCATCGTTTGAAAAAGAGAATTGTTGAATTGTGGTGACTAGTGCATCTTAATGTCAACTGGGAATACGGGTCGACTTGTAAAATTCATAACCCTATAAACACTGCCAGGAAGCCTCAGTCGTGTTACGACAGCGAAGAATGCGATTACGATTGTATTTGTATTGTTAAACACAGCGCTTTGTTCCATATCCGTACCTGAAGGCTAGAAAAAAAGGTACAGAGACAGAATAGTGTATTTCCATCAAAGCACAATAAAACTGTCTGACTTTATGGCAATACTACGTTCACGACAAACCTGAAAACGTGATTGCCGGTGTCAAAACAAGTTAATTAAAGTAAAGTATCATTTACTCTCTCCTGTAGATTTAAGTTTTTTCACCTTTTATAATCCTCGTTATTGCATTGTTACCTATGAGATCATTTTGAGATTAAATTTTGAAGATTTTTGTATCTAACAAAAAACAAATAAAATGGCTGATCCATTAAAACGGTTTGCTGTAGATTCGTGAAGTGGTTCTAATCAGTCAATATCCTTGAGAGACGTGTCACGTGTTGGATCAATACCGACTCCATCTTCTTCTTGTGTTATTTTTAAATACATGAATTCAAAAGGAATGGCATGTACACAATTAATTAACCTGGCTGATATAGAAGAACGATAGCTGGACAACAAAGCCATTGTTTTTTTATCGCCATGACGACGACGCGAATGTAGTTATCCAAGATAACTTGATCGGATGACGATTTGGGTAGTACGCTTAGGTATATCTATATTCAAAGCTATATGTTACATCACTCGAGAAATCTTCATATTACCTGTTCATTTACTGCGTAGTGAACCTTTGTAGTAGAAATTCAACGAGGACGATTTACATAATAATAGTAGCGTGTGCGACCTGCAACTGACCTAAAGCACTGGAGGATAATTGCGATATTGTGTAGTAATAGGAGGCCCTGTGTCATACAGGTCGTCAATCACCCCCGTTTCTTTACACACCTGATTGGCTGAATCCTGAGGGAGCACTGCCGCATGTCGAGAGCTGACGATGCAAATTCTAACGTTATTGTGGTCACCAGAGTTTTGAAGTATCACAATACGTGCTCTATACGGAAAACTGGAGTCCAATTAATTCATCGGGGAATCCTATGCGATTTTATTACATACATATAATTATAAACCTTTTAATTCATTTGCGTAGCGTTGCAAAATTTCCGTGGAAGTCTCCATACATAGAGGACCTTGCATTAGTGTCGATATATTATGACATTTTTGAAACGAGTTTAATTATTTGACGTATCGCGAACCTTTTGGTGACTGATTATACCAAACTATTTAAAGAGCTTGATAAGTTACATCTTACCTCGGCACAAGTGGAAGATTCTATTTATCATTTAAGTCATATTTCTGAGAAATAAGCGGAAACTTTTAGATCAGTTCCATACAAGATTTATTTCACTTTCGAGATAATCACTGATATCATCAACACATGACTTAATTATGATATCACAAAAAATGACAAGGCCGCGACACAACGGGCCATTTATATGATAAAATGTCATCTGTTTCCAGGTCGCTCTACTCCGTTTCAAACATGATCAGAGTACCTTAACTCACCTCAGTTCTCAACTTTCGCACCTGTAAGGTATCGACTAAGCTGAATATTTTGGACGCCTATTTGTGTCAGGAATAGCTAAAGACATGTATCTAGCTTCACATTTATAATTTGCTTAGTAGAAATAAAAGATGAAAATCCCGTGCCATGATTTAATCTCGAGTGTCTTGCTTTATAAAACTGCTAAAGCAACAAAATTGATGGATATATAAAAACTGCACTTTTATTTATATTCACTAATAGAGCGATGACAAAGATATCGTATTTTTGGAATTTCATTGTTTGGGAAAGGCCTTTATTATCGTGTTTTCTCTTACAGTTCAACTGCAAGCGGAAGTTGGCGTTGGATGTTTTCGACGGATTTATCGTCTGTTTGCTGTTAGAATCAATTGTGCAGGAAACATTTCTGACAGTTTTCATATCAATATTATCAGGCATTAAAGAATGATATTCAAAGTACGTGGGCTGTAGAAAGACCTAACAGCAGTATTAGGTGCGATTTCAGGGTGGGAACATCAATTTGCTAAACATATTACACAATCACATTGAATAACGCATAACATATTGTTAATTGAATCGTACCCATGGAAGAGGAGTGAGAACTGTGATTGCGACAATCACTTTACATTGGTAATCTTTCAACTTTAAGTTACTTGACAGCAGGGACGTATGTCCCCGATGATTCCCGTTTCCCATGTTCAAGTAAGTAATTATGGACGTTTTGGTAACACCCGTTCCTCCCAAAAATGGATTTTCTAGTCAACAAAATAGGTTGTAATGGGTTTCGTTGTATACAGTCAAAGCTCGAGGGATGTAGCAAGTATCTGTTTTTCTGAGAACAGAAATGTGTTAAATCCCGCTGCCTATAATTTAACAATTTTATTACACCGATACAAACCGGAGGGATATTTTGACAAGAAATTAGTTGTAAAATAATTTTCCCGTGGAGATTTCTTGTGTCATTCTTCTCTAAGAGTTCCCTCCGTGGAAAGTGTCGTGCTCACATCGTAGGGAGCTCCATCAACCTCTCTGTCATCTGCACTGATTGTCAGTGTTCAATAACAAGATTGAAAACACAAAAGGACAGGTGTGTTTTAGTTTCCAGACTAGAACACAGGACTGAAACACAGCAAAAGAAGCCGAGGCACATAGGTTTATAATCGACTTGTCCAGTTATTTTCATACAAAGCAAACAAAGAAATATATCGATAATTATGTAAATGAGTTATTTGACTGGTGATACTAGTCAAATCAAGAGTGCACAATGGTCAAAGGAGAATAATAAAAACGTCTTACACAGACTGCCTTTACCGCAGAGAATTGGTAATCAAATCGACAGACGTCGTATTATGGAAAGGTGAGATATAATTATCACACAGGTACAAATATGACAGGTGTTACCACGTACATGTAGATCCATGAGAGGACAGCATGTACATGTCAGTGAATTGCTGCTTAAACCAGCAAACGGTAGTACGTGTCATGCGTAAGAAATATATTTAACCGTATAAGGTAATTCGTAATATTCATGAAGGTTTGATTTGAATGTGAACGACTTCTATGTTTTAATACGTATTTAATCCCGTCAAGGTCAAGCACTTGTGGGACCTTGGAGCTGTACAAGAGGTTAAATCTGTCAATATTGAACATGTTGGCTGTTATTTTCCATTAGGTCGCCTCCGTTCACAGCTATTGGCAAATATCCATTTCAAGATTGTCAACAGAAATGTAAACAAGTTGTACAAACCTGCATCGGTCCTGTGTCACTCAAGGCTAGTCCTATTGGTTAATGGTCAAACATCACTAAGGACTAGTCCTACTGAATAACGATCCTGCCTCACCCAGGACAAGTCCTACTGAATAACGATCCTACCTCACTCAGGACTAGTCCTACTGAATAACGACCCCACCTCACTCAGGGCTAGTCCTACTTAATAACGATCCTGCCTCCCCAGTACTAGTCCTACTGAATAACGATCCTGCCTAAGTCAGGACTAGTCCTACTGAATAACGATCCTGCCTCACTCAGGACTAGTCCTACTTAATAACGATCCTGCCTCACTCAGGACTAGTCCTACTTAATAACGATCCTGCCTCACTCAGGACTAGTCCTAATAACTGAATAACGAATAACGATCCTGCCTCACTCAGGACTAGTCCTACTGACTACCCAGGACTAGTCCTAATTAATAACGATCCTGCCTCACTCAGGACTAGTCCTTCTGAATAACGATCCTGCCTATCCTGCCTCACTCAGGACTAGTCCTAGGACTAGTCCTACTGAATAACGATCCTGTCTCACTCAGGACTAGTCCTACTGATCAAAGTGTCAAACATCACCCAGGACTAGTCCTACTTAATAACGATCCTGCTTCACCCAGGACTAGTCCTACTGAATAACGATCCTACCTCACTCAGGACTAGTCCTACTGAATAACGATCCTGCCTCACTCAGGACTAGTCCTACTTAATAACGATCCTGCCTCACTCAGGACTAGTCCTTCTTAATAACGATCCTGCCTCATTCAGGACTAGTCCTACTTAATAACGATCCTGCCTCACTCAGGACTAGTCCTACTTAATAAAGATCCTGCCTCACTCAGGACTAGTCCTACTGAATAACGATCCTGCCTCACTCAGGACTAGTCCTAATTAATAACGATCCTGCCTCACTCAGGACTAGTCCTTCTTAATAACGATCCTGCCTCACCCAGGACTAGTCCTACTGAATAACGATCCTGTCTCACTCAGGACTAGTCCTACTGATCAAAGTGTCAAAAATCACCCAGGACTAGTCCTACTTAATAACGATCCTGCTTCACTCAGGACTAGTCCTACTGATCAAAGGTTAAAAATCACTTAGGACTAGTCCTACTTAATAACGATCCTGCTTCACTCAGGACTAGTCCTACTGATCAAAGTGTCAAACATCACTCAGGACTAGTCCTACTTAATGATGGTCAGGTAAATGGTCACTCAGGGCTAGTCTTACTGATTAAAGGTACTGCATCACTTAGCATACGTCCTACTGAATAATGGCCATGCTTGAGTCCTACTTTTTACCTGACAATTATCAAACAATAAACAGTCATCACACAAGACTGACCCTACTGGTTACCTGTTTGTAACAGTCATCACACCAGACTGACTCTACTGGTTACCTGTCTGTAACGGTTATCACACAGGACTGGCCCTACTGGTTACCTGTCTGTAACGGCCATCACACAGAACTGACTCTACTGGTTACCTGTCTGTAACGGCCATCACACAGAACTGACTCTACTGGTTACCTGTTTGTAACAGTCATCACACAAGACTGACTCTACTGGTTACCTGTCTGTAACGGTCATCACACAGGACTGACCCTACTGGTTACCTGTCTGTAACAGTCATCACACAGGACTACCTCTACTGGTCACTAGTCTGTAACAGTCATCACACAGGACTGACCCTACTGGTTACCTGTCTGTAACAGTCATCACACAGGACTACCTCTACTGGTTACCTGTCTGTAACAGTCATCACACAGGACTGACCCTGCTAGTTACCTGTCTGTAAACAGGCCACACCGACCCGTCAGCTGAGTGACAGAGACAGTATTTAACACTGTAAAGGCCACACCGACCCGTCAGCTGAGTGACAGAGACAGTATTTAACACTGTGTAAAGGCCACACCGACCCGTCAGCTGAGTGACAGAGACAGTGTTTAACACTGTGTAAAGGCCACACCGACCCGTCAGCTGAGTGACAGAGACAGTATTTAACACTGTAAAGGCCACACCGACCCGCCAGCTGAGTGACAGAGACAGTGTTTAACACTGTGTAAAGGCCACCTCCCCGTCAGCTGAGTGACAGAGACAGTATTTAACACTGTAAAGGCCACACCGACCCGTCAGCTGAGTGACAGAGACAGTATTTAACACTGTAAAGGCCACACCGACCCGTCAGCTGAGTGACAGAGACAGTATTTAAGTCTGTAAACAGGCCAGACCGACCCGTCAGCTGAGTGACGGAGACAGTATTTAACACTGTGTAAAGGCCAGTATTTAACACTGTAAAGGCCACACCGACCCGTCAGCTGAGCGACAGAGACAGTATTTAACACTGTAAAGGCCACACCGACCCGTCAGCTGAGTGACAGAGACAGTATTTAACACTGTAAAGGCCACACCGACCCGTCAGCTGAGTGACAGAGACAGTATTTAACACTGTAAAGGCCACACCGACCTGCCAGCTGTGTGACACAGATCGTATTTAGCACTATGTACAGACCACACAAATCGGTTTCTTTTTACATTACTATTGATATTTAAGATGCAAAGCTACATCTTTATATTAGATTTATTAAATATTACAGCTCCACGTTTAGAATACTTTAAATAAAGCTATTATCTTTATTGCGAAGCATTAGACCAAGCTAATTCTCTTTTTAGTTTAAAAAAAGACAGGAACCGGAAGTTGCACTAAGCCACATTTTACTGAGCAATGCAAATTATCTTTTGTAAACATACCGTTTCAGGGGATATTGAAACAACTTTGTAAGTTACATAGTCTCCCCTATGTTTACCACGAGCGCGTGCCCATGTTTACTTACTTCCCGTATCCTTTTATCAAACGGAAACACACTTGGAAATAAGTTGTTTGTTGTAGCGTATATACATACCTGTGCGAATACCGGATGTAGATGTGAACTGGCTGTTTATCACGTACATGTGTACGTGATTTTAGATATCTTAGTGTTTCAGTTGGCTAATTTATCTCGCGCGTGCACGTCTTTATGGTACCATGTGTACATTTTTTTACGGGAACGTGATCGTTCGATGATAATAAATAAAATTGTGGTGATGTTTAATGATATTTTTTACAATAACATGAGAGATGCATTTTACTAACTCCGTTCACTCCTTGTACAGCGTATTTGTTTTCCTGAGTGAAAATGGAAATATATGTCCAAATGTTTGTATAATTATTCTTCATTAAATATATCCATTTTACGTAGCGTTGTCTAGTTGGATATTTTAATATCACCGCAACTGATGTCACTCCATCTAACACGATTTCCTGTTTTGAACGATCGTTTTTAATTTTAGTTTTGAAGTTGTTTTACCTGGCTGTAGTAAGTCGGATGGGTGTAGTCCGATACATTCTGTAGTTAGGCTATCTCCATGTATCCACTATGTTTAATTACTACCTCATGTATTTGTATATCACACGTTTCAAAACAAACACTATTCTTGCTATTTTCATATCCGTCCAAACTCTCACGCGATCAAACGTTACATGTCTTCAATCCTCGTCTTAGTAAACATAAAAGGAAGTCTTTATTTACAATATGACCGGAAACTCTGTCCAATTGACAAAAAGCAAACCAATTATTACCTACATCCGGACCACCAGTAACATTACTATTTGCTTACTGCATTTGGACAAAATACTTTAAGTCGTCAAAAGTGTTTTACTTAGCTATTTTGCAATACTATGATATTTAAAATCTTAAGTACACTTATTAAAAGTTACGATTTTCGTAATGTTAGATTTTAAGAGCCACATCATCACCGGTCTGTACCTCGGGGAAATCGCTTATCGGTGGGGGAATTACCTTAACCGTTGGGATAAGGGGAGGGGAGGGGTTCTCTTTCGTAAGGATGGTGCAGAGTGTGCCGGTAAGTTTGGATAATTTTGTTGACTTTGCCTTGTAGTATAAACAAAGCATGTACATCACGGAACATTATACTTATTCATCACTTCCTGCCTATGTTTGAAGCCGCTGTAGTTCTTCATGCAAGTCCGGAGGAATCGTTTTGTCACTTCGTGTAGATCGCAGTATTATCGTAATAAAATCAATGATATTTGCGAATATAGTTGATTAGTATTTTAATATTCACTCTTACTTCTATTATTTATGACAGCAATGTCGAACGAATTTCGATAACGTCTTTCCAATGAAATGTTACACAGGGTGGAATCTATTACAATCTTAACGAGTCATCTTTTTATACCCTATTTTATCAATGATAATACGCAATGGCGCTGTCCTCAGTGATGTGTAAGGCAAACCAATACCTATTACAAGTGTATAAGGATTAAAATGATAAATTTGAATTGAAAAAAAATGAAAATAAAAGGTAAATAATTTGTCTTGTCTAAATGAAAAAAAAGAATAAAAGTATTCATGCAGTAACGACGTCAGATCTTATTTAAATAGCCTCCGACTGGATCTTCAAACCGGAAGTCTGTTCAGTAACACACGGATATTCACAACGTTTACATAATCACGTCCACTTATGTAACCAAGGCGACAATAATCGGCAACTTTTCATCCGGTATCAACGATGTCGTCCATTATCATAACCCTGGTTACACTAGCTGATGCAGTTACATCCGCTCTTGTCGTCAGGTTACATCAGTGGGTGCATACATTCATGGAAGTGTATCCGGGTTGAAATAGCTGAAATTGATGGGGTTACTTCAGCGTCATTGACACCGCGAACAGCAACCAAATGGTTCCAACCGCTTTTGATTACACTGTTGTTCTATCCTTTAGCAATCCATTTAGATGTTCTGACTTAAAGTACATTATTACGTTTTATTATGCATGTTTACATGGAATTTGGAGATGTAAGTTATAAAAACATCGATCGTACCTTCGCATCGGGTATGGTCAATGTCACAGGCAAGACATATTATCTTGCCCATGCCTAAAAGCAAAGCGTAAATATCGATGAAAACAAGGATTAGCAAGTTTCTTTTCTCGACTATACACCCCTCGCGGTTGCTATGAGGAAGTTTTGGCTACAATTTCTTGCGTCAGATTTTCACTGAGTTTTGCTTTATAAAGGTTACATCCTTGTTATAGACCATGTATACGGGTACTGCGTGGAATACTGATTCATTGAGATATTGAATTTCCGGATGTGATTTCTCCCTTTTCATTGTCATGTTTGTTTTTGTCGTTTACAGCGTCAATGACAACGTCAGAAACAAGAATGAGGATTTTTTTTTTCAGTTTTCACAAGATATTCACAACAGTTTCATATCACAAACTCGAGGTATCAGCAACTTCAGCAGAAGTCAGCTGGTGAATATAACCTAGACATTTTAGGATTATTAAAGGTGACTGATCAAAGCACAACAGGTTCCTTTTTTGCCATGTAACATCGCTGACGTATCACAGTTACATCCGTAAGATAATTTGTGCCGTAAACACAATGCCTTTCTTACATGATATCTAATAACATACTTTATCATCAGAGTTGGTTTTCGTTAGTCCGGAAGTTGATACTTTTTTCTGAGAAAAAAAAGCACAACATTGGGTCCTTGTTAGGAAAATCCGAAAATGAACTTGACTGCGATAAGAAATACTTAAATGTCGCTTCATTCTAGAATCAGGATTATCAACATGATTTAAAAATTCTATCTTTCAAGCTTAATACCTTTTATATACGCTCACAATAAATTAAATCATTATTAAATGCTACATTTTTGGTGTTATCTGGATCCTGCGACCTTCAAAGCAAATCAAAAACATCCATGGCTATAGGCCTTTAGGGAATGGAGAAAATATACTGGGTTCTTGTATACTCATAACAACTCGTTAGATCTCCAGTTTTTCAGTGACCCAGTCGTATAAATGACAAAGACGTGATCATAACAGATTCCCACCAATTTCGCCTGTCCAAATTGGCCACAGGAAAGGCTTGGAAGCTGACAATTGTTTTTAAATTCATTTGTCTATTAGGTACAAAGCAGCCGAACATCGTTTATTGTTTGCGACGATGAAACGTGACCAATGATTTATTTCTAGGTCATCATTGTGACGAGATAGAATACTCGTAACCATCTCTATAAAAACACTAATGTGCTATAGGAGAAATGCTTAGCTGCAGACTGACATATCACCAGTCGAGCTGTTTAAGCCTCGACAACCGATTTACATCACAACAGCATATTTCCTGATGCATGGATTATCTATACACATCGCACAGCTCTAGGGTTAATGATCTAAATGATGTCGGTTAGTCTCCCTATATACACTTCCGCTGACGCAGGTTCCCAGACGTCCGAATTTTACACGGTACTTTTATCGTTAATATTGTCCTACAGCACAATACATGTCTTTGTGTCTCGTCTACGGTGAAAAGAAAAAAATCCGAGACCTCCTATCGTAAAGCATACAGTGTTACGTAATGTAGGAAACGCATTGTATTAAAATTTCTTGATTTATATGAAAGAAAGACAATGAAACAATTTATTAAGGTATTTTTTTCTGTTTTATTGTACAGTCAAATAAACTATAATCGAAGTAAACATCGATACAGGTGTCACAAAAGGGCACGTGTAAAAAAAATATAAAATTTATCAATGGAGGATATCAAAGAATTCTGAGCTTAAGTCCCCATACAACAACGTCTTATCACAAAAGTTTAATACCTAGTAAAATAACTTCATGTCGCCCTCATAACCAACTTACACTCCACGTACATAGCTCTGTCTTGTAAACTCACAGACACTCCTTATCACATACTCCAGTAACAGTTCTCTGGACCCGTATTGGAATCATACCTTCATTAGGAGTTCAAGTGTATCCAATAAATAGGTTTTTTTTACGTTTCTGTTAGAAATGTCCTGTCAAAATTTTAAGTATACTACAAACTCTAGAATCAATTTTATATTTTTGTTGTTCATCTTTTTCAAACCGAGCCTTCACGTGTAATTTAATCAATAACGTACTGAAATCTATGCTGTTAAAAATTACATAATAAATTAAATAGATATCTTTATCACACTATACATTCCACAACATCAAAAACAAATCACAGGATTTCTGATCATAGATTTGTGTCAGTGAAAAATTGACAAATAGTGTACAAGATATCAAAGATCCGATAAGCAAAGAAATCCCAAAGAGCAATTATCAAAGGATTTCTAATGTATTGTTTAAATATATATCAAAGTAACATTCAGAGAAGAGGAGAAAAAAGAAAAGAAAAAAAAAGAAAAAAAGCTCTAGAAATTTTGTCATCCATAAAGCACATTAACACAGTTCTGGAATGATAATGTAGTGGGAAAACAACAGCAATTAATTAACCTATTTACGTCAACAAACACAGATATAACAAATTGTTAATGACGTTTAACAATTAATGGCACTTTCCCATTTACGTCAAAATAAGCAACAACTAACGGCCCAACATCAACACTGCGCAGAAAAAACTAGAAAGATAGTATGACTCAACACCTCTTGTCTGTAAACAACTGCAGACCCATTACACATCTCTAGTAACCTCGGTATGCCAAGTGCGCACGCGCACTACTTGTATCAATATGTATAACATTTAGCTGTTACAATAAATACGCAACGACGACAGTCAACAACTTGTGTGCCTGCTCTAATCGATACTATATTTTGATCTATCGACGTGATCACAGCTTCAGTGGTGCTGTTTGCTTCTCGTAGCCCTGAGATATTAATACTGTCTATGGGCATTGTACATTCACCAGATTAGTCACCGGTACATACATTTCAGTTATCTCGACTAGCATTCGATAATCTTTCATTCTCGTAAACAAACAGCCAAAAACGACTGGCAAAAGATCTTGACACCAATCAGAACGTCCAGTATGTTCCCTGGCCGTAACTACTAGCCAATCATATATACGTTCTAACCAGAACCATTCTCAGAAAAAGTGTCTCTTTCCACCCAAATTCGGTCATTGGGCAATCCTCCAGTAACACGGGGCGTGGCAAAAAATATCACCGTCGCCCTAGCACTTGTCCTTTGATGGCCGTTCACATTCATTCAAATGTCCAGCTACAAACTTTCCAGGCTTTATTCAAATAGCCTTCCAATTGGATTCTTCATGGAGTCCCATGCCATTGCTGGGTTCCAAACGTGAGGGCTCAAATCCCACGACAAAAAATCTCGGGTTGTGATTCCCTTCATTTCTTGGGCTCGTGGCGTTTCATGTGCAGCGCCAAGTGATCAGACCTTGCGAAGGACCGCTCACAAACCTTGCACTTGAAGGGTTTGGCACCCGTGTGCTTTCGTATGTGTCTGGTAAGCTCGTCGGACCTTGCGAATCTCCACTGACAAGTTGGGAAGTGACATTTGTATGGCTTTTCACCTGAAATGACAAATTAATGAAACATGAATGTCGTGGCTTTTTTAAAACATAAATAGATTATGTTACTTCACGTATAACTCTGTTTTCATTTCTTGTCTTAAAGAATGGAGTTAAGGACATCAATGATAACGAAAAGTTCCATTAATCTAATGAACGCAAATTTACCTGTGTGAATCCGCTGATGAGCTTTAAGATGTGAACTCTTGGTATAGGCTTTTCTGCAACCTGAAACACACAAAATAAATACAAACATTACTTTCCAATTCTGACACAAGCAATATGGGAATGATGGTTATTGTATGCATGTTCGCATTTGAGACATAGAATCTGCGCCGTCTGGTTGAGTACCTCAATAACAGATCAATTAACTTGATTTGTCTGGGGCATGTATCTAACCTGAACTGCCATTTTATACACAAACAGCTATTTCTGGAAATACAAAGACTATTCTTGTACCAAATAAATTTGACAGAACCAGCCATCTTACAGCTACACGGACTAAATCGATACCGTATATATATATTTAGCTTTCATTCACCGACATACGGGCACTCTAGTGTCATTGATTAGGCTAACACGGCAAGCTAGATTTACATTCTCTTGGTCAACCAACGACTTGGCTGATGTGACGTAAATAATGCATGGCTTGCTCTCTATTCGTCATGCCATCAGCTTGTTTATCTTTCTATAATGATGTACGCCTTCTAATATCTCGATAGGTTACAGATGCCGAGCCGGAGGCTTTCTTTCAACAAACGGCGCATAAATGAGCGAAATTTGAAAACAACTGTCTACTGCTTTGGTTATTTTCCTGTTAAAAATGTATTAACATTCTATGTTTTCGTTTATCGTGTATAGATTTTATCTCGAAATACCACTGCTCGACAGCTGTTCTGCGTCAACACTATATTCAGCACATGTACACACACGTACTACTTCTGTAAGATGTTTGATTCACTGTAGTATTTAACACTGAGCGCTTACTTTCTACGTTCGCCAGACCCAGACCAAGTAAATATTTTCTTGACATCAATCATGACGTCAGAAGGTCTATCAATTTACAACATGGTTTAAAAGTATAGCGTTTACGTCACGAAGGTTATTAATGGCACAAGTAATCGTAAAATTATTGTAAATAAGTAGTTTCTCTTTATAGAGGGGAGAGGGGTAAAATAATCACCTGGAAATTCACAGAAGTGGATACGCCGTTTCTCCAACTCGGGATTGTTCTTTCGGTTGTATTTGATGGTGGAACAGCCTGGATGTGTCAACTGGGGCTTGCTTTGGCGTGTCGGTGTGTGGGTCCTGATGGGAATGACTGGTTTAATGTTGAAACCACCGGCTGGGGATGATAAGGGAGATGGGCGGTGAAGTCCAGGGTAAGGGGGTGGGGGAGTCCGACGGACCGTGTCCTGGTCTGGACTTCCTGGCTGGGAGTTAGGAGGAGTAGGGGGTAACACGGGAACGGTGTGGGGCGGGGTGCTCACGTACATCCGATTGTTTGTGGTCACCTGCGATTTGTTAACGCCCACAGATCTAAGCTGGGTAATATATTGCACAACTGATGACCCGGGCTGGGAAAGAATCACTTGTTGGGAAACTGGAATAGGAAGAGTTTTGGGACGAGAATTAAAACTATCTGAAACACTAGCTGTCAACAGACAGCTCGGCTCCGACGGCTCTACTTTAATAGTTACGCCATTAGGCGTTGTCCTTTGTGAATTTTCAAACTGACAAGAAGGTTTACTAGTTAAGTCCACAAATTCCGATTTAATCTTAGGTATCGTAGTGGCACCTTTCGTTTGGTATACCTCGTCTCTCTTCTCATCGTTAACCGAAGGTTCGAGAATATCAAAACTACTTCGGAGGTCCTCCCATAGCGAATCCGACACTTTTTTACTCTGTTCCTCTAACTCAGTGTAACTGCTGGGGACGAATGTGTCCATCATGGTAGCACTGACGTCAAAGGAGGTAGTATCCACCTTCTTGACTGACGGAATAACTTTCTTGGGACTAGAAACATCTCCAAAGAATTCGGAAATGAGATTAGAACTTCCGCGTCTCGGTATATCACTTGTCTGGGACTTCGGGTTACCAATCAACCCTGTTCTAAGGTGTCCCAAGTCCATGTACTTGGCACGTGCCAACTGAACGCGCTGTTTGGCGTTGTTCAATTCCGGTGTGTCTTTATCATCGCCGAAGAACTCGTCGACTACTGAGGCGCTTTCGCGCCTCACCTTCTTCGCTACTGGTGCTTGAGTCAGGGGGTCATATGGCAGATATTTTTCCAATTCTTGGACAACCTGAAAGTTAAAAAAAATGAATTAATAAAATAGCTGATCAATTTTCGTACACACTTCTTCATTTCAAATATATTTTATTTATAAGTTTTATTTGTAAGCTCACATTAAATATAGACATTCTTTTTCACAAACAGAAACAAAATGGCTGAACACGCGATCAATGCCTTTCAAAGGTTTCGGCTCACGAGCCGAAACGCCCACTCGTATGCTGACTGAGTTTTATGAATGACTCCAGCTCTGTAAACTAGTTATGAATGGAATGGCGCAGTCGGTTCATCAGGTCCACGATCACTGATAAACCGTCCAATCACATGCGCCGTTTCAGACATGCCTGGCTAAATACCTGCCGATGGCGGTGAACGACACACACCAGACTTTAACCACCGAATATTGTGTCTAACATTCAAAAAATCGAATGTAGATTACGTTACAGGGTTTTCCTATAAGATGCATCACTGTTTAGAATATGACATAGGTACTATAACGGACGTAGTAGGGAGTATGTCGCTAGCAGGGCCACACAATGTATTTTTGGGTATCTGTTAATGAATTCCAACACCTTCGTAATGACGTCACTTCGATGAATATAGAGTATTAAACCCAAAGCATGTTATGATGATACATTGTATGTTGTGTAGTAAATTATTGTAGTTTCTCTAAAATACTTAACTTAAATGGGACGTTTTATTAAACTCGGTTTACTATTGAGGTATATCCGGCTATAAGTTAAGGCTGACGTTTACCTGTAGATATCACAGTGTCACTTATACTAGGACACAGGTAAACTCTACAAAGTGCCCAGTCACACACACGCACACGTTACGAGCGACCTAGCCAGTCTACAAATATTTCACAATATCAAATATCGCCAGGCCCTACATGACAACCTGACCGACTTTTTCAAGTGTCGACATCTCAAAATGGCGTTAAGACATCTGGCTTACCTCGGTTCGATAAATGATTAAATATTCTAATTTAAAGTCATGACACGTATACAGGCTTGTTACTTGAATGGAAAAGTACCACTTGGTAATATATAGGCCCGATAGTAGATCTCAATTGATTAAAAATCGATTTTTTCCCCCCTCGGTACATATAGGTTTAGTGTAGGTTAACCAAGCGTGTGAACTACCATCTCTCAGTTCGACAACCTCAAGCCGATAACAAACCCATGGTAGAAACGTATTCGCGATGTTTGATGAAATCAGTTAAATTTATTCAACTAAAATGTACTTACGTTCCACTGCACAGCTACATCCGCGCTAGGCGGGAGAAAACAATCGTCTTGGTCGGGCACAATTTGATCCTCGAAAATTTCGGTCTCTTCTAAAAGGAATTCAGTGTTCGCCATCGGTTTAGGAGCACTGCTTGATGAAAGTAAAATTCCACAAGTCGGTTTCACTGAAATATGAATATGTTTTATGTATAATTCACAGATGGTGATTGTAACACGTCTCACCTCCTCTCTCTCTAGACAATCTATTTATGAATGAACCCACACAAGACTGTTGCTCTTATATACCGTTGTTATGTTCAACCAATCACATGAAAAGGAGGCGGAGCTATTTGTCGACCTTGAATAATAAGCTGGCTGGCTTCCAAAAAAATATAGTAGCAACATCCGTATTTCTTGGTACTAGTAATCGCGTTTTAACATGACGAGGACTAATATTTCACTGCATTTAGGATATATAATCATAAATTTGACATCAAACCCAAACCATGGTTCAATCAGATGATGATGGTAGAATATATAGAAATTGTTTATTTCATTCACTGAAAATGACGTCATGAGCATGTGACGTTCGCAGTAGGTCAAAGTTCAAAAAACAGACCCGACTGGAGTAAACAACATTTACAAAAGAACCAGAATCATCTATTACCTGTACTTGTACCAGGTGTATAGAGCGATGTGTGAGTAATTTAATTATTGTTGTGATGAATGGTGATTTTATGCAGAAGATAAATTAACTCGATAACGAAACGAAGGAATCTTAAAAACAACTTCGAAAGATGATGAAATAGAGCACACGGCACAAGTATTAGTCATACAATACATTTCGTTAATCGATTCTCAAGGACGTGCTGTCAATAACATCCTGCCCCGGGGTATGAACATAGGACGGAAAACACATCTTCACCGCATATTTCATTAAACCGATTATCTACTTACAACCACTGTTTAAAATTCTTTCTGGAATCCGATATAGTAGATTGTTACACACACGTACTGGTATATATCTTGAACAGGGCAATGGGTAAAATCACACAATCTAGGGTTCAAAGTCCTCTCTGCAGGATGACGTAAGAGTTTTGTAAGTGGACACTTTATAACAGGTAGTGAGTTGGTGATTTATATAATATCCACATAGTATATTATCAAGAATATAAAAAACAATTAAATTTTGAAGCCTTCAGTTCGTCCCATTATATATAAATAAATGTTTCAGAATGGCCTTACACGATATGAACAGAATTTGAAACTGTCCTTGTATAAATTTTTCTACGAGATCACATTCTCCTGTTTAACGATACAATAAATATGACACGTAGAAATCAACTTAAACTGTATATAGACTGACATTCGTGACAAACTTCACCAAAAACCTAACTAATCCGAACAGACAAATTACTGATATGTTAACCTTAATCGGTACAGGTATCGACCATAAACCTGCATTTTGTCGCCTACGTTTGCGGGATATTTCTCATCAAACTGTCTTTACAGTTCAGGGCAAATAAAAGACCAGCAGTTTACATTCTAATACATCGGATTTGATCAAATTCAAAAGCTCTCAAATCTGTCGGGAAAAATACTCATAAAGATGCGGATATAAACAAATAAACTATCGCTAGAGGGCCAGTTTCTGTTTATTTTTATTATTATTTTATTATTATTTTATTATTCTCATCATTATTACCTCTTTTTCATAGATTCCATAGAATCAATACAATCAAAATAAAATCAAGATTGAATCTAGAGTCGTATAGTGTACATAGCAAATATACAGGTAATTAATCACAATAATGTAGTTCATAAGTTTTAACAGTTGACACGGAAATCTTAAATCTACCATTCTGAAATTTTCCAAATCTTCTTCCGACATTTCATGGTTTAAAGTGCCACCAACAAAGTATTCATTAAGTGAAAGTCCGACAAATTATGCAACCACGTCATGATATTAATACCCAACTTATTGACTAATTGACACCTTAATTAATATCGAATATCAGTATTTTTTCACTGTGACAAATAATATGTGTTATAGAATCTTTGTATAACATACCACGGTAGTAACACAATTCCTCATGGTTCAACATGCACGAACTTACACATACTTTTAACATACACTGTATATATCGATAATATTGAGGATACTGTACTGTTAATTTCCATAAGTGATGTACTTAAAGCTAAAGATGGATAAGCTTAAATATATAAAAAAATAATTATCATTTCTCATGCGCTCTAACCATGCATGTTTTCTATACTATATACACTTGAATAAACAAACATTTCCATTGTAATTTTCCTGGAAATGACCGTAACATTATACAGTCAACAAATGTATCATACAATGAGTACTTCCTCAAGATACACATAGTATCGGGTATAAATCCCTGTTGTTTTTCCAATGTTCATATCAAACATACAAAATCTAGTGAAAGATATTCTGTGTGCTAACATAACTTACAATCTATGTTACAAATTCGTCCCAGAAATAATAATTGCTTGATGTTGATATAGAATCGAATGCTAGACCAGCCAGGCAATGAAACACACATATCAGTCACTAGTAGTTCTTTTTTTCAAAACATAAAATGGATTTTACTGTAAAATTTTGCTTTATATTTTTGCTAGCGTGTAGTATCTATTGTATATGAAATACGTGTTGTATTGTACTATGTAATGCTATATATATATATATATATATATATATAAACCTTTTATGACAAAGTATGAAACACTTGTATAATGCTTTGTAATTATGTTTTTTCTATACTTAATATGATTAAAAAATAAAATAGATTGGATTGATTTTGACAAAAATCGATCACACACATCATTACATATTCATCTCTAAAACAGCACTTATATTCTCGATATACTGATAATGAACTCCTCGGTTTTCGAACAGATCTCTTTCCACATTAAATTCTTTCATTGGGTGTTTCTTTGGTTAATCTGGTCTTTCATGTTGTAAATAAACATATAATTGACATTACATACAAGTAAACAACCTAAGTCCTTTGTAGTCTGGGTGTCCCTGTATAAACCTGTACACATGTTTACCTAGTACACTAAGTCGGGTACCTGTAGACCGTGGAAGCCAGTAAACAGGCGCTTTATACAACACCCAACTTAACAAGCTTTACACCACCATGTAGGAAAAATGTAATGCTTAAAATCATCGGATTGAAATCTTGACAAACACGTGCTGTTATTTGAAATTAACTTCCCGAGAAAACCCTACGATGAAAGCTTATTGATTTGGACTTGTTCTTGAAAAAAACACAATTTGAAATTTTAAACTTTCACATGGCGAAGATCAGTATGCTTTGGGCGAATAGTACATACACACTGCACGAGTAACTCCCACATACACAACCGACTTGTAACAAACACCGTTGTAGGAGGTAACGAAAATCAAACGTTCACGGACATTGTTACACAGTTAAAAATATACTGGTCATTTCCTGTCAACATTTTTCAATAACATTGATATGAATGAAAATTTAAAAAAAAAAAAAAAAAACACGTCAAGTGTTTAATGTAGATTTGGTTGTACGTCATTGGTTCAACACTATTGCCATATAATATGTAACAAAAGCTAAAGAACGTAAATAAATCAAGGCTTAAAAATAAACAGTCAACTTGCCAAGTTAACAATAAAATCATTTTAAAAGGCAACATGTTTTATTTACCAAGTAACTATTAAATTAAACCATTGCAACTCAGAGAGAACTTAGGAAGATATTAATTTCATTTCCCCCAGATTTCCCATTTTTAAGGAAATGTTTGTCTGGGTACAATGTACTTACGATTCACATTTGAACATCATATTTTGTTTTAATTTTCCAAACCTCCCTCGCCATCCCCTCCCCACCACAAAAAACCCAAACAAACAAACAAAACATGAAGGTCACTGATGGTCATAACCTGGGATATAAGAAATCTTACACGTTATTTGCTGCAAAGTCCATTACTACTTGGTAACAAAGAAAAAGATAGAAAAATGTTGGGAAAATGGATGCTGGATCCACTCAGGACATTTATTTATTTTGAGGTAAAATAAAGTATGATTTGTTATATGACAATGTTAGCTTATTAACTGACAGCATTGTCACTGAGTGATGTGTTCTCAGAGTGTACAGGAGTAACAATGAGTGATGGGTTCCCTGAGTGTACAGGAATAATGTGTGACGTGTTCCCCAAATGTACAGGAGTAAAAATGAGTGATGTGTTTCCTGAGTGTACAGGAGTAACAATGAGTGACGTGTTCTCTTGAGTGTACAGGAGTGACAGTGAGTGACGTTTTCTCTTGAGTGTACAGAAGTAACAATGAGTGGCATGTTTCCCTTGTGTACAGGAGTAACAATGAGTGATGTGTTCCTCTGATGTACATGAGTAACAATGAGTGGCATGTTTCCTGAGTGTACAGGAGTAACAATGAGTGATGTGTTTCCCTGGTGTACAGGAGTAACAATGAGTGATGTGTTCCCCGAGCGTACAGGAGTAACAATGAGTGGCATGTTTCCCTGGTGTACAGGAGTAACAATGAGTGGCATGTTTCCTGAGTGTACAGGAGTAACAATGAGTGGCATGTTTCCCTGGTGTACAAGAGTAACAATGAGTGGCGTGTTTCCTGAGTGTACAGGAGTAACAATGAGTGGCATGTTTCCCTGGTGTACAGGAGTAACAGTGAGTGGCATGTTTCCTGAGTGTACAGGAGTAACAATGAGTGGCATGTTTCCCTGGTGTACAGGAGTAACAGTGAGTGGCATGTTTCCCTGGTGTACAGGAGTAACAATGAGTGGCGTGTTTCCTGAGTGTACAGGAGTAACAATGAGTGGCATGTTTCCCTGGTGTACAGGAGTAACAGTGAGTGGCATGTTTCCTGAGTGTACAGGAGTAACAATGAGTGGCATGTTTCCCTGGTGTATAGAAGTTACAATGAGTGGGATGTTTTCTGAGTGTACAGGAGTAACAATGAGTGGCATGTTTCCCTGGTGTATAGAAGTAATAATGAGTGGCATGTTTCCCTGGTGTACAGGAGTAACAATGAGTGATGTGTTCCCCAAGTGCACAGGAATAACAATGAGTGATGTGTTCCCCAGGTGCACAGGAATAACAATGAGTGATGTGTTCCCTGGACCTACAAAAGTAGCAATAAAGGACGAGGTCCCAGAGTATACAACAATAAGTGTCAGTAATAATGTGTTCCAACTTGGGTGCGACATTAACAACGGACGATGTATTCCATCGAGGTCCCTTAGACTGTTTTTCCTGCTCACATTGTAACACAAGAAATCATTGTAAGCCAATATAAGGAACAGGCTGGCGTCATTCTCCTTCTCAAACGTGCACTTCCATCATGTTAGTAATCAAATTAAACTGTTCTAGAATACATGATTAAACCAGTTACTAACTAAATAACTTGCAACTTACACATATTGAGCTGTTGAAGGATAAATCCGAGTGAAAGTTATGCCCCGAATGGTACGCTGTGTATTTTTTGAGCGTATGGTCTGTTTACATGTCTCTTCCGTATCACACTGTCGGACTTGTATGCAGAATTATCGCTTTTATGTCTCATATATTTGTAAGTACCATAAATCCACGTAAGACGTCACTAACTGACCGTTACATGTATAATGTACAGACTAGTTTCGGACACTAGCGATTAATTATCCGGATAACTGTCACTCCAGTCCAGTCCGAATCGTACACTAGTATCGCCCTAACAATCGGGGCATTGTCTATGATGTAACAGTGATATTAATATGCGTTTTACACGGAGGTTGTAGCAAATAACGGAGCTGTTCGCCAGGATGATTTAGGCTATCTGACCCGAAACTGATCGACAACAGCGTGTTTGGTCGGCGATAATGCCATGTCACTGTCCAGTTTAGCCAATCTTTTACACGACATCGGCCATGTTCTTGTACGTAAACTGGACACTGGCATGAGTTACAATTTGCAGTGGGATACCACTGAATCCAACATGTATATATAAGATGTACATGAAATATAGTGATTTCTATCAAAGATCTCAAATCATCATGATGGGTGTTGGGTTTTATGTCAAGTCACTGTGATTAATATCCAAACCTCAGCGTTTCGAACGTCGTACAATGTACTGGTAATCACTTACTTCAGTGCCAAGGGATCGAACCTAGAACCTAAGGCCAGATGGATTCGACAATCTGCTGGGAGCTAAATCTTTCCTTTAAAAAAAAAAAATTTGTTCATGTGTGTGATATTGTGTTTAAATAATAAGCCTTATACCATAAGAAATCCCTGATGCACATAGTCTCCCTGCAACGCAGTGGAAATCAAGGAGGACAATATCATTGAATATAGTTAGGGGCTAAAGGGAGGAAGATGGAAGGTATATTGTACTTTTTGGAATAAGAGGGGCTGGGGGCGCACAGTGGACTAAAACCGGAAAAATGACCAGTTATCTAATTTTCGACAAAATGATTAATAAACATACTAGAAGATTCCTTTGAGGAAAATGGCGTTAAACGTCTTGAAAACGTATTGAACGTTTCTAATTTTCATTGGAGAGGGGCGGAGGTACATATACGATGGGGAGGTCCCGAGATCAAGACAGGAACAGATAGGCGACACGGAAGTGTCTACAAGTACAGTAGATTCGTGTGACAATCAGCAATCAACTTAATCTTTCCTACATGTTGGCATTCAAGACATTTCTACGTTACAGGTACGACTTCCATGGATAACCGGAACAATAATACCG
Organism: Ylistrum balloti; assembly: GCF_031769215.1. Classification (NCBI taxonomy): domain Eukaryota; kingdom Metazoa; phylum Mollusca; class Bivalvia; order Pectinida; family Pectinidae; genus Ylistrum; species Ylistrum balloti. The sequence goes on along the minus strand of NW_026782003.1, from coordinate 362,406 downwards.
TTATCGCCTAGTTTACATCTCGTGGCGACGTAGTTATATATCAATAACGAAATTCGGTCGATAACCTCACACCGACACAGGTAATTGTCGTGCACTCACTCACCTGGTGATAGAATCAATACCTACTAAATCACAGATCAATATACCTTGTGTCATACCTGTGTGGTGTACCGGTCACTGACGTGTGTATTACTAACACCGCAAACATCATCAACTGTCGTCGTGCGCACTGCCCCAGGAGAGTCAACAAAGAACCGGCTAATTTATGTACCTATCACATTATCTATACTGTTATGTATTTATCATGTCATTTGAAATCCGATTTAAAAAAAATTGTGAAGTCCTGAATTGCTGAAAATCGATGTTGTTTAAATTTGTCGACAATGAATGGCACAGATCCGGATAGTATTTTTCATGTAGAGAAATGGGTAACACTACTTGTATATTCTTGTGACCGGTGACCAGTGCCTTGTCTTTGTTTCCATAAGATTAAAAAAAAGCAATCCTATTGATAATAATTGTTGTTTATCAGTAGACATCATAGTGTTTAAACCACTTGAGTAATTGATGACGGGTGTCGTGTATCGTAACCGTTATCGCTTCTGACTACCTGTTCACTAGCCTGGCGGTCACATATCGATTCACGTGCCAGGCTGTCATCGTCACCAGGGACAAAGTTCGTTCGGTTCGGCTCGGTTCAGTTCGGTCTTTTTTTTTAAATAACTGACGCGGAATTGAAATATTGTTTTACTTTCAACACCCTACCCCACGCATAGATATAAAGATTAACAAATCTTCGGTGGAATCAGGCTATTGAACGGATCCTGGTGCGTAGGAAGACATAAATTAGGGGTATGATACGAAGACAATAATGTTGTGATGATAATGCACTCAAAACCAAACAGATCACAAAACAAGAGTATTATTCACGGGGTATTTCTGATTTAAATTTGGTACAGGGCTGAAATACATGCTGGCATTTTCCATGCTGGCTTTCCAGATTGCATAAAAGACACACATTAGAGTAAAATAACGAATTTAACTGCATCGCACCGCTGTCTTTCTATTACACATCAGTGACAAGGCCCTCCATTTAAAGACATATAGGAGGCGACTGTTGGTTACTTTCCTACGTCCAGCGCTGTTTAATGATTGTGTAACTGTGTAGCTTGTGTTTTGTAATCTATTCCTGTATATGACAAGGACTGTTTGACAAGTTGTGAGCCTTGAATTGAAGAAGTTAAGCAGGGATGTTTTTTCAGCTCTATTTATCCTCTGACTATTTAATACTGTGTAACCGAAGACTAGTGTAACAATGCAAATGAAGTAAACAAAGCCAATTACTTTTGAAAAATCGACATAATCACTGAAAGAGCAGTGATGCAATATTGCCATAAGGAAGGTCTAGCACATAAGGATATCCATACTGATATGGAAGCAACATTAGGGAATGGTGTCCCTTCACATTCTACAGTGAAAAAGTGGATGACAGAATTTAAGCGTGGCAGGCAGAGCCTTGGGGATGACGCCTGTCCTGGTAGACCTGTCCCTATTGCAACCCCACAAATAGTCAATAATGTCCATGATATTGTTATGGCTAACAGACAAATTACAGAGAGATGTATAGCCACTACAATTGGGATTTCACAGGAAAGAGTACATTCAATTCTTACGAAATCTTGCAATAAGAAAGCTCTCAGCCCGTTGTGTACCAAGATTTCTGACAGTTGATCGGAAACATTCCAGACGGACTCTGTCGCGTGCTAATCTTAACATTTTATAGGCAAATCATGCTAACTGTCTGCAGAGGTTTGTGACTTTTGACGAAACTCGGGTCCATCATTTCACCCTAGAGGCAAAACAACAGTCTCAACAATGGAAACACCCTGGTTCAACCACGCAAAAGAAGACAATTAATATTCCATCAGCTGGAAAGGTCATGGCCTCGGTTTTCTGGGATGCTGATGATGTTCTGACAGTAAATTACCTGCAAAAAGGACAAACAATCAACGGCACATATCATGCGTCACGTCTTGGGCAGTTTAGAGTAAATATTAAACTCCATTGTAGTGGAAAGCTCAGTAAAAGTGTGTTGTTATACCAGGGCAATGTACCTATTTACAAGTCTGTTAACAAGTTTACAATCAGTCCTCGTGCTTACGGTGCAGTTTTTACAGTTAACTGTTTAGCCAATGAAGGATAAACACTTACACAATTGTTTGCTTACTAGATACATCGAACCGTGAACAGCCCGGGTCAAGTTTCCTTATAGTAGGTGGTGGTCACTCAACTGAACAACATATGGGAGACTCGTCGTCTCGTTGCCTTCCAGTTATATCAACTAGAGTAAATTATATACAAGGATACAACCACGTCAGGACACACTGGTTTATTTTTATATGGTTTATTTTCCACGAGTAGGAGGTGTCACCCGCAGCTCGGATATTGACAGGAAGCGACGTAGGTTAATGCTCTCACTTGTTTTTAGCGGCCCCATCTTCGATACTCAGGTGGATACGATCGCGTTCGATCCCTGCTGAGAGTGGAAGTGATCGTAACACCTACAGTATGAGGATGCGTGTCCCCCTGGCTAGACGAACACCAAGAGTGTAAAATAAAAATATAAAAAGAAAAGCAAGCGAGAATGAAGTAATCGAGATGTCGCGTGTTGTAATGGCGGCTGTTAAGATCTTTATTTTTATTGTCTCCTTGATAGAGATATAAGTTGACGCATTGATTACCTGTCTCCTGTACAGGTTATACACAAGGAGAAGAAGAACGAGGATTTAGTGTTACAGCACTATATATGAGATTTTTTTTTCAGACAGGTTAAAAACGTACAATTAGAAGAAATGATATGTTTTACTTCATTTCGGACAGGCACGTACGATTTAGCGACGAAAGAAGTTTAGAATAAAAAATCTATTAAATGAAACACACTTTAAACATCATCATCGTCGTTGTCGTCGTCGTCATCATCATCATCATCAAGACTGATAAAAATCAGCAATGTTTTCAATACAGAAAAATCAATTAAAAGAATATTCCCTAATAATACATGTCTGTGATACTGTTACATGTAATATTATAATTTGCACAAGCTTGTCCATTTTTGACGATAACTTTTAACCCAATCCTCGTGTAATCGTTTTTTTACTTTACAGATGGTACTGAAGATTAGCGGTGAATCTTCGCAAGCCAAGATTGTTTAATATACTAGTGATTGTAACTCCGGGAAGTTCAAGGATGGGTCAAAGAGACATGTTAAACGTTCTCAAACAATAGACGAATATTTCGCATTGTTTTACCGGAAATGTAGAAAATACGGTATGATAACATCGGCGCGTGTGTAGGCACATTCTGTCTGCTAACATGAAAATAGTAGCGGTCAGACTGACCGGCCTTAGATTACACCGAACCATACCTGCGGTATTGATCGCCAATCGGCCGTGCATCGAAATATAACGAAAATTTCTTATCAAATAAAGAACTAAAGAATTCAATGTATATTTAACACCACAACATTTTCAGTTGTAATCCTATCTTAAAAACAGCGACTACGTGTTGTACTTAACACTTCCTATTACTAATCAATGCTAAACGTTACATTTTCTTTCGCAAAACAAATACGTATTTCATATGTTTGTAAGGTATGGTTAGGCATCAAGACGTTGTTTGGGCCTGAATGAAAATATTGTCCAGGATATGTGAAATAACACAGGCAAATAATCTGTACAATACATCAAAAAATGAACTAGAAAGAGAAAAGAATTTAAAGTGACATTCGTGTCAACGTTTAAATCGAAAATATGTACTGGAAAAAAAGAAGAAATTCACTGGTACTGAACACCACGAAACCTGTACAGTTCATGTTGCTTTTGTGTTTGTCGTAATTGGGTGGTGAAAGATTTCCGAATTGCTGTAGAATAAGAACAATTCTAGCAGTTTTATATGTTGTATACACACTAACACACACATACACTGAAAAGTTTTGATGAATAAAAGTCACAAGAAACAATATATGAGACGAGAGGAATGCTTCATACAGTTGTCATATGCAAAACAGTAGGAGTGTTTAATTATTGTCATTATTCTATATGCTAAAAATGATGGGTAATTAAAAAAAATGATTGATGTTTACAAAGTTTGTATCCACTATTTATTGTATATAATATCACACGCACGCACGCCCCCCACCCCACTACCATACACATATGTAAATAATTCCGTGATAATATCATGAAATTTTAAATAGAGAGAAAAAATCCGGAATGTGCTAGTAGCCAGATAACGTTATCCTAAATGCTTTACTAAACTACAGTAAATTGTGTATTCTTAAACCAATAGCGATTTTCCATTTAGTTTTTATCATTTTTGAATTATTTATTTTAAGAAGACTTTCTGTATTTTTACAATTTCTTTAGTTCTCTCGTTAACGCGTTAGTTTTATTTGAAGTTATTTCTTAAATGTTCTCACTTCTATGGAATACACGTCAAAGTAATTCTATTCGTTATTGCCATTCCTCTGAAAAAGGTCATTTGGTGTATAAATTGTAGACCGTATTAACTGTAACCATACCGCAATACTATCGTGAAAAAAACAAAAGACAAATTTCACCGTGTCAGCAACACGATTGGTCGAATGGTTCAAGCAGTACTTTAAAAATATTAAAACAATACCATGAAAACTGCTCGTAAAGTGTCCTAACTGCACCAACAACACAAAACACAGCCTGTTGATCAATACTTGAATTCTGACACAAGTTATTTATGAAATGTCACATGTACTTAATACAGGTACACCTGGCTCCAACAAAGTGCTGTTTCAGATTATCACAATGAACCACTCCATGTTCACTCGCATAATATTCGATGCTGGTTAGGATACGACAGTTTACAGTTTTTTCCGCTGTCAACGTACCCCACCCCTGTATGTATCTCATCTTCTCAAAGGGGGTCATCAAAACTGCTGATATCACGCCTTTACACGATAAGATACATTTAGTTTAAAGGGTATGGTTTCAAATTAATGATTGATATATAAGTTATTCTCGTAAAACTGTTGAGTGGGTGTCTGGTTTTCTGACAGCAACATGTTTACTTCATACAAATAAGTTGAAGGCAGGATACAAATGTAAGAGCACAATGTACTTGCTATATGAAGGAAACAAGACCAACACATTTTTAGTGTTATTTACTTTTCTTGTTCCAAAAATTCAATATTAACAATTGGTGTTCTCTGGACAGAAATTATTCCTTGTATACGGATATTTTAAAAATGTTTTTTTTTAAATGAGGCCAATGCAAAAATCCAACAAGATTAGTCAAGCAGCTCGATCCATCAAACCGAACCTGTCTGCACGCTTTTTGCCATCCTGTCCGAGATTCTTTATATGCATATATTATTAGTTGGCTTGTAACTAGACTGGGACACACACATTAAACCGAATACTCAGTCTATGAAACACTGTCTTATCTTCATCCTTTAACTTCTCAACGTTTTTAATTTTTGCGGAAAAATGTGTATTCAGCATATGATAAAAAGTAATATAAATATCAAATGATGATTTAAAAATTGAATGTTCGGTTTTACACAACTGTATTGATCGCTTTGAATAAAAACCGAAACAGCCATGTAGAAGTAAGCGTGACCGGCTCTGATTTGGGTGTACATGTCGATATTTCTTGTACTCTCCAAAGGTTAGAGATATCACGAAAGAATAAGTCAGTGGGGAAATCAAATCATTGTTGGTACTTTCAATTTTTTACAAGGAAGTCGTGTGCGGAAGCTTGTGTGCTACGTCACGTGTACTTATCTGCATTTTCGGCGTTTTCATTGGTGGTGTATATCGGTTTGTTATGATTTTTTTATTTGTTTTAACAGCAGTTTACTCATATTTTTTTATGTGGCTTATTTTTCTCGGCAATTATTTCACATTCTTTTAGAAGGAGAAAACTAGTGTTGAATTCAATGAAATTTGGATACGTTCCCTAAAACAAAAAAAGGTTGGAACATGACTTCATCGTCAACGTGACAGATCTGGACGATTTAATCACGTTATACAAATACATGTACCACTGACGATATTGTTTCTCATATGATATAACCACTATAGGTTCAATGTTTGAAGCAGACAGGGTAGTGGCTTTACACGGGCCAACAGGTTGATATATTCTAGGACAAACGGTACACGAGTTAATTGAGGAAGTTAACCACCCAGATTACACTCGATCATATTCGATTGATGGCCCTTCAACAGTGGTAAACCACTAAGGAACTTGTCCGTACGATATATCAATCACTTTCGCAAAAATATCGACAGATGTATTTACGGTTAGTACTCCAACTGTACTTAAATACTGACTTCAATTTCTTTTAGAAACAAAAAAGTTCAAAATTTGTTAATTTCATGAATTCACACATATTTAATGTATAGCATTACATTATAGCGAACACTTTATGGTATTGCTATAGGCGTGTGTGATTCAAAGTGAATGAAAATCGAACCCAGCCGCGGATAGCTGACTGACCAGAACTTTCTGCAGAACGGACTGTAAACGTACAACCTATTACTTGTTAAAAAGTAACCCGACATACAAAATATCCCTTCATTCAGTCACGTGGAAATAAAAGCATTGCCATGATGTTCAAATAATTCAAACTGGAAAACGTATGTAAAAGGGTGATTTTTAAAACAACAAACATTGAAAAACAGAAACATGTGATACCGCAAATTTGTTCAAGTGAGTAGATTTTATCCATAGTCATACGGATGTCCTAAAGTCGAAGCACAGAAAAGCTGGCAGGTAGTCCCGTCCCTGTGTAACATTACCAAGTATGTCTTGCATTCTACGTACGTGCCAACGGTACAGCTTGGGAGAGAACATGACTCAAGGATCTATTAGTAGCCGTTTGCTTCCCAGAATATCTGTATGTATCTGAAATATTGCGCACACTCTTTGGTAGAGTCACTGCTTAATTTGTATCGGACACTTTACTCTACGTAATTAATATTACTGGTCTAACGACCACCGTTTTAAAGTGCAAGGGAGGTAACTGCAACAAATGTGTAGGCTCTGAATTATGATGTAAATCTAATGCCTATACAAATTAGATGCGTTCGCTTTGTTAAGAAGTCAGCTCGTTAAAAATGAATACATAGTATGACATATGGAGGTACATTGGCAGCAAGTAAGGAACTAAGAACAGGAAACGTTTAGAACTATAAAGTTGTCTCTTCTATATAACGCTGACAACGCTCTTTGGCTCTTAAATGAATCTGACAATGCTAAACAAACCTGGCATGTTTCTGACAATGATACACGACTCTTACATTCTTCTGGCAATGCTAAATGACTCTCACATGACTGATAATACTAAATGACTCTTACATGACTCTAACAATGCCAAACGACTCTTACATGACTCTGACAATGTTAAACGACTCTTACATGACTCTGACAATGTTAAACGACTCTTACATGTCTCTGACAATGTTAAACGACTCTTACATGTCTCTGACAATGTTAAACGACTCTTACATGTCTCTGACAATGTTAAACGACTCTTACATGTCTGACAATGACAATGTTAACACCAAACGACTCTTACATGTCTCTGACAATGTTAAACGACTCTTACATGTCTCTGACAATGCCAAACGACTCTTACATGTCTCTGACAATGTTAAACGACTCTTACATGACTCTGATAATACTAAACGACTCTTACACGACTCTGACAATGGTAAACGACTCTTACATGTCTCTGACAATGTTAAACGACTCTTATACGCCTCTGACAATGCTAAATGACTCTTACATGACTTTGACAATGCTATGTTGTAGGACTCTTCTATAATGCTGACAATATAAGTGACCGAAAAAAACTACCAATTTAAGTTCCTCGTCAATTATTTCACTCAGCAACTGTGCATTTTTGTGGTCAGTATAAAATCATTGGTTTCTTTTATAGGTTTCTAAGAAAGTATATATTTTCTTAGCAGCCTAAATTATTTAATGCAACAATAAATGACATACATGTATCTTAAATCAAATGTGTTTTTCAGTACTCAATATGGATGCTCTTCCTACAAACGTAAACTATACAGTAGGATGAGCAGACCTGTAAAATTGTTTATACAATGACCGTTATTTGGTTACTGAACAATGGGGTGTTTTCTATAAGTAACTATATTAGTTATGATTGCAAGAGATCTTCCTGCAAATCCTGTCACATGATTTCCGGCCAGGAGATCAAAGGGTGTATTGCAGTATCCAGAAAATACATAATTATTCATATTTACCGTAGGATCAGATACAACAGTGTTCTTGAAAGTATTACTGAGGTATCCGGTTATACGATGTTATACGATGAACTGAGTAATTCCAGTCACTGTAGTCGAAATTAATGGCTACCGTGTAGTTCGGACTGGGACGTATAATAGAGAGGGTTATTACACGTTCCTGCTTTAGCCGTCCAGAGACAGTACTCCAACAACATGGAAATGATGAGGGTAAGTGAAATACATAACGAAGTATTCACGAAATTACCAGTACGTAATTCAAGTCTGCTCTCAGTAATCGGTAATGATAGATGTATTTACTAGCGTGAAACCTTTAACACGATAAAAGATGTTAGAGTTACTCCCCTTGCCAAGGCGGCGGCAAAACGAAAGCAGAAAACTTGTGCGCGTGTATGAAAGGTGGATCAACACAACCTAGAACTTTCAAGTTCCCACTTCAAGGATGTTAGTGTTCATTCAACATGTATATAATTTACCTGGTGTAGTTAAACATTTAATATTCACAACGACGTGACGATATCAGTGTACCAATTAAACGGTTTTTTTTTTTTTTTTTTTACATTTTTTGGTCCTATAACAGGTTGTAATATTAGCACTGATAAACAAAGAATTATGTAAGCCGAAAAAGAGCGATGCAGGTGATCACTTGATGCATATGTATTGATAATTAGGGTTTGGGACCGGAACAATGAAGGTGTAGATGACGTGCTATCTGGTGTGTTATAATTTGTTGACAAATTATGATTATATTTGTGGACAATAGAAACAAAAAAGCAGGAGTGATGTTGTGTTGATTTAAATGTGAAGTTGAATTTATTGGTTATTAATTTGGTTATGCATCATTACTATTATGTCTGTTTTGTCTTGCAGATGATAGGCAGTGTGGTTCTCTTATATTTGATAGCAATTTGATGAACACGGCTAAAAGCCTCTATATGTAATGTTCTTGAAATGGTCACCCACAGCAACACATGTTGAAGGTAGCTCAGTCCAGTCTCAGATTTTAATTCCTAAACTCTAGCCATTGGAAGAGCTGATTAGCATAGGCAATTAAGAGCTACGTCTATAGATATGTCTATATTAGAACATATCCAGTGGATTAGAACAATACATTTTTCACAGGTCTCTCACACCCCATTTTGGGACTGGGGCCTGGGGCCTGGGGCCCTTAGAATTGGGAAAAATAGCTGTCTTTTCCTTAGAATTAGGAAAATTTGGAGTCTAAATTGGGAAAAAAAATACTATTTTGCATTTGGAATACTCGGCCCCAAATCTGGCAGATTGAGAGCCCTGTTTCACTATAGATAGGTGTCCCAAACAATTTCAAGACTTTCCGCAACATCTGACAATGTTGACCAATACTGATAATATCCATCCATTGGTATTTTCTGTATAAATTATTATGGTATACACTGTATATATACCAGAATGTCGAATGCTTGATTTGCCAGTTTATCAATATGTGCATGAAAAGTTGTATTCCGGATTGTGAATGAAATTTGTCATTTCCATGTAGAATGGTGATCCTGAAACTTTACAAGAAAGGGGGAGTAACACAAGGATGCTGTGATGCCACAAAGCGGAAAATAGCCTCATTGATTGGGAATGGATTGTCAAGGCTTCTTACAGAAGTCTGTTTCTACATCAGCATAGATGATGAAGGTTTGTGATTTGTGTCTTCATCAGCATAGATGATGAAGGTTTGTGATTTGTGTCTTCATCGGCATAGATGATGATTTGTGATTTGTGTGTTCATCGGCATAGATGATGGTTTGTGATTTGTGTCTTCATCGGCATAGATGATGAAGGTTTGTGATGTTTGTACATCAGCATAGATAAAGGTTTGTGATTTGTGTCTTCATCGGCATAGATGATGATTTGTGATTTGTGTGTTCATCGGCATAGATGATGATTTGTGATTTGTGTCTTCATTGGCATAGATGATGAAGGTTTGTGATTTATGTCTTCATCGGCATAGATGATGAAGGTTTGTGATGTTTGTACATCAGCATAGATGATGAAGGTTTGTGATTTGTGTCTTCGTCAGCATAGATGATGAAGGTTTGTGATTTGTGTCTTCGTCGACATAGATGATGAAGATTTGTGATGTTTGTACATCGGCATAGATGATGAAGGTTTGTGATTTGTGTCTTCATCAGCATAGATGATGAAGGTTTGTGATTTGTGTCTTCATCGGCATAGATGATGAAGGTTTGTGATTTGTGTGTTCATCGGCATAGATGATGATTTGTGATTTGTGTGTTCATCGGCATAGATGATGGTTTGTGATTTGTGTCTTCATCGGCATAGATGATGAAGGTTTGTGATGTTTGTACATCAGCATAGATAAAGGTTTGTGATTTATGTCTTCATTGGCATAGATGATGATTTGTGATTTGTGTGTTCATCGGCATAGATGATGATTTGTGATTTGTGTCTTCATTGGCATAGATGATGAAGGTTTGTGATGTTTGTACATCAGCATAGATGATGAAGGTTTGTGATTTGTGTCTTCGTCAGCATAGATGATGAAGGTTTGTGATTTGTGTCTTCGTCGACATAGATGATGAAGATTTGTGATGTTTGTACATCAGCATAGATGATGAAGGTTTGCGATTTGTGTCTTCGTCAGCATAGATGATGAAGGTTTGTGATTTGTGTCTTCGTCGACATAGATGATGAAGGTTTGTGATTTGTGTCTTCGTCGACATAGATGATGAAGATTTGTGATGTTTGTACATCAGCATAGATGATGAAGGTTTGTGATTTGTGTCTTCGTCGGCATAGATGATGAAAGTTTGTGATGTTTGTACATCGGCATAGATGATGAAGGTTTGTGATTTGTGTCCTCATCAGCATAGGTGATGAAGGTTTGTGATTTGTGTCTTCGTCAGCATAGATGATGAAGATTTGTGATGTTTGTACATCAGCATAGATGATGAAGGTTTTTGATTTGTGTCTTCGTCGGCATAGATGATGAAGATTTGTGATGTTTGTCTATATCAGCATAGACGATGAATAATGGTGATATCTCTATATCAGCATAGATGATGAAGATTTGTTATCTCGATCTTCATCAGCATAGATGATGAAAGTTTATGATGTTTCTATATCAGCATGGACAGTCAAAGTTTGTGATCTGTGTCTTCATCAGCATGGAATATGAAATTTTGTGATGTTTCTATATCATCATAGAGGATGAAGATTTGTGATCTGTGTTTTCATCAGAGAAGGTGATTAAAGTTTGTGATTTTTCTACATCAGCATAGGGCGTGAAGGTTTATGATTGAAGTGATGAAGGTTTGTGATTTGTGTCTCCAGCAGCGAAGATGACTGATGTTTGTGATGTTTCTACATCACCATAGATAGATGAAGAAGATTTGTGATCTGTGTCTTCATCGGCATAGATGATGAATAATGGTGATGTCTCTATATCAGTATTGGGGATGATTAAGGTGATAAATTGACCTGTGTCTCCATCAATGAAGATGATTAAAGTTTGGGATGTTTATACATTGTTATAGACACTAATAGTTTTTGATGTTTCTGCAACATAGATGATGAAGGTTTTGATGGTTCTACATCGGCATAAATGGTGTGTTACAGTATAAAATTTAGCCCTGGATTGTCAGTTTGAAATCTAATATGTAGCAGGGTATTCAAAATATTCTGTTCTATTATACATGTATTTGAAATAGCGATGAAGGTAAGACGTTTTATAAGTTTTATAGAAGATTTACTCCAGTGATAACAGTGATGAGATTTATGTAGAAAATGACAATGATGAGATTTGTACTAATATTGTTGATGATGATGATGATGATGATGATGATGATGATGATGATGATGATGATGATGATGATGATGATGAATGTATTTAGATGTTGTATGTTAAAATAAATGTATATAGGTTTTATAGATGCATCACCTAAAACTAATAGTATTTTCAAGATCAAATGATAAAAATAATTTTTGTTGTAAAGGAAAGTTTTATTTCTTGTATAACTTGATCAATTTGAACATGTACTATAATACATATCTGTTGTTTAGATTTAGAACAAGAAGACATGGGGAAGTTAAAATGGATACTGGGCACTCCATTTGAGGAGGGACATATTTCCAATCACTCCTTTCTGATCTCAAGTGTCCCTGAGGCAATGGAAGGTCATGTCATTATAGAGATAGGACCACGGTAAGTTTGTGGGTTATGTAGAGATAGGACCACGGTAAGTTTGTGGGTTATATAGAGATAGGACCACGGTAAGTTTGTGGGTTATAGTGAGATAGGACCACGGTAAGTTTGTGGGTTATGTAGAGATAGGACCACGGTAAGTTTGTGGGTTATAGGACCACGGTAAGTTTGTGGGTTATATAGAGATAGGACCACGGTAAGTTTGTGGGTTATATAGAGATAGGGCCACGGTAAGTTTGTGGGTTATAGTGAGATAGGGCCACGGTAAGTTTGTGGGTTATGTAGAGATAGGACCACGGTAAGTTTGTGGATTATAAAGAGATAGTGCCACAGAAAGATTGTGGAATATAAAGAGATAGTGCCACAGAAAGATTGTGGGTTATGAAGAGACTGTGCCACAGAAAGATTGTGGATTATGTAGAGACTGTGTCACAGAAAGATTGTGGATTATGTAGAGACTGTGTCACAGAAAGATTGTGGATTATGTAGAGACTGCGCCACAGAAAGATTGTCGATTGTGTAGAGACTGCACCACAGAAAGATTGTGGATTATGTAGAGATAGGGCCTGGATAAGATTGTGGATATGTAGAGACTGCGCTACAGAAAGATTGTGGATTATGTATAGACTGCGCCACAGAAAGATTGTGGATTATAAAGAGATAGTGCCACAGAAAGATTGTGGATTATGTAGAGACTGTGCCACAGAAAGATTGTGGATTATAAAGAGATAGTGCCACAGAAAGATTGTGGATTATAAAGAGATAGTGCCACAGAAAGATTGTAGATTATGAATAGATAGGGACTGGATAAGATTGTGGATTATGTAGAGACTGTGCCACAGAAAGATTGTGGATTATAGTGAGATAGTGCCATAGTTAGATTGTGGATTATAAAGAGATAGTGCCACAGAAAGATTGTAGATTATGTAGAGATAGGGTCTGGATAAGATTGTGGATTATGAATAGACAGGGCGTGGATAAGATTGTGGATTATGAATAGACAGGGCCTGGATAAGATTGTGGATTATGAATAGACAGGGCGTGGATAAGATTGTGGATTATGAATAGACAGGGCCTGGATAAGATTGTGGATTATGAATAGACAGGGCGTGGATAAGATTGTGGATTATGAATAGACAGGGCCTGGATAAGATTGTGGATTATGAATAGACAGGGCCTGGATAAGATTGTGGATTATGTAGAGTTAGGATAGTTTGTTTATTACTATTAGTTGTTCACAAGTGTTAGCTTTAATTTCTAAAAAAAAATTTGTGAGGAGAAAAGGAAATATGAAGGTTTCTGTTTTCTTTAAAGGTTAAATTTTACAACTCCATTTTCTACAAATGCTGTGTCCATGTGTAAAGCAGCGGGACTGAAACATATACTACGTATAGAGAGGTCAGTCCGCTATATGATCATTCTGAAGCCCGAATTCTCTTTGACAAGTGAGATGGAGGAGAGGATTGTCACTAACCTTCATGATCGAATGACCCAGTGTCGCTATTTACGTCCCATTGATAGCTTTGATCAGGAATTAGTTACTGAGGATGTTTATGAAGTGGAAGTGATGGAGAATGGACGCTTAGCCCTGGAAATGGCCAACACAGAGTTAGGTAAGTTGATATAATTAGCATATTCCTTGATATGACTTTCCATTTTTCTTAACCATTGGAGATAACTTGACAGAACTTGAATTACATCACTTGAAGAATGTGTGCAGTATATTATATTTATGTTATTTTTAACCTTGGCTCTCCTGTCCATTCCATTGTTACCATTCTTTATCATATCCTGTTTCATTTCAATGCTTCATTGTTGCAACTCTTTTCTAATTTTGAATACAAACTATACGATGCTGGAATTCATCAATGAGAATACTTTATAGAGCGTCTATTTCCAAGTTGCAGGTCAAGGTCACTGTTACTATAAAAGATAACCAAATCAGGGTGTTGAATTTGAAACAAAATTTAATCAATGTTATGATAATTAGGATGCCAAAGTCTCGCTAACCATTTCATTACTGTAGAAAATTGTCATACCAAACTAATTTTCATGAGAATGTGGTATAGAATCTGTAAAGATATTTTCTAGTTTCTTGCCAATTGTTTTGTCAGGATTGGCTTTTGATGACTGGGATATGGACTACTATACCAAGTTGTTCCAGGAGACTGTCAAACGTAACCCAACCAATGTAGAATGCTTCGATTTGGCACAGTCAAACAGGTACTACAGTGTCAAGATGGAGGATTTATAGGGATCACTTTGGAAACTTGAAGTTATTATTTTGTTCAACATTTCACTTTTTGTCCGCTGTAATAAATCAAAGTTGTCAACACATCAGACTGTAATTGAGAAACGCATCATCTTATTACATTTCCTTGAAAAAATATTTATTGACATTTGTATGTAACTGCAACACTAGGCATGGGCTTATCATTGGATAAGTCTTGTAAATAGTAAAACTGGCTTAGCTGGGAAGGAGAATACAACATCTGTGTTTGTTCTGCATTCTTTGTGGTTTCTCATACTATATAATCCTGTTCTCTGTTACCTTCATATTTAGATTTTAGGCAGAAGGAAAACTTGTTGATACTGATTCGTCATATTTTGCTTTCTTACTTGCTCAGAGTTATAAGATCTTGATAAAATATACCAGGTGCATCACATAAAGGAAAGTCAATGTACTGTGTTTTGTTTACTGTGATCATCACATCAAGTTCAAATATAGCATGTAACATTTTACAGTGTCAGTTTATAAAGCTCCAATTTTCAGGCTTTTAGACATGTCTTGATTTCACTGGAAAAATACGAGAATCATTCACATAAATAACATAAATAAATACAGCTATAGTTATGTGGATAACTATGATTTTCAATTCTTGCGAAATGTCTTGTATAAAATCTTTTCATAATGATATACCTCAGTAAAATTTGAATTATAAATGCCTCACCCATAAAGGTTACAAAATTTAGCAAATTAACACATTAGCAGCTAATATCAAACAGGAGACTGTAGATTTTTGTTGACAATTGATATGTGACTTTATTTTGCAGTGAACACAGTCGTCACTGGTTTTTTCGAGGGAGGATGAAGGTGGATGGAAAAGAGCACCAGGAATCGTTATTTGACATGATTAAGGGGACACAAAAAACATCTAATGATAACAATGTCATCAAGTTTTCTGATAACAGCAGGTACTGTACAAGGTTGGATTATAAGGCTTGTCCTGTTCTGACATGTCATACACATCGGGAGACACATGTAAAAACATGTATAACTAAATGATGTTACAAGATTTTATAGTCAGTAAAAAGGTATCCCACTGTATTGAGTTTTATGGTAAATAGAATCCTACATCCTTGTCAATATCATATTGAATTGATTAAGCTTGCCTGAAGGCTTGTGTCATGGATTGTTTTGTGCATCAAAGTGTATTTCTTTCGAGATAACTATATAATGCTTGATAATGCACACCAAGTAAAATATGTGGTTACCCAAATGTAAATACCCTTACATGCATGTACAGAAAATAAATAATAGTCCTAATATTTACACTTCATAACAACAGATTTTCATAGAATATCTCATTAGATTATCTCCTGTATGATTGAAATGCCAAATTAAACTGGATGTAGTAGGTGATGCCACTTAGGCATCATTGATGACACTATGTGTATATAATTTCCAAGATCAAATGATTAAATCAATGTTTATATTAACTATTAACAACAATACCGTATTTTTTCCAATAAACGCCCCGTCTCTAATAAACGCCCCCCACCTGTTTTCTCAGTAAATTTCAACAACTCAGGAGTCAGGTTACAAAGCTTACCTTTTAATAAATTTTGAATTCCTGGTATCCATGAACATGAACAAATGAATTTTGGCACAAGAAAATTACACTGTCACGACATGTACACAAGTGATATCAATTTAATCCACGGTTCATTTCAATATACTGCATTCCTAACGGCCGGGACTGCCGTACGAACTACTGTCTCGTAGCTGACGCATTCTTAACACGAAATTAAAAAAACTGTCAATACGATCATCAATGAATGAAACTTCATGTTGTGCCACATGTGTAGATCGCCTGAACGAAATGTTATGTCTCTTTTTGAATTTAGAAAACCATCCATATGAGGCTTTGAACGATTGACTACCATTTGCCTTATGCATACGCAGGGCCTCAAACCGCAATGCTTTCCCAGTCACTCGTATTCCGGCCTCCTGTCTGTCCTGTAGCCATCTCATAAGATTTTTGTCAATATCTTCATATCTGACATGCCTCCCACCTCCTTTACAGCGTTTAGATGTTTTTAGAAAGATTTAAAAATTTTTCTTTGTTTTGACACCAGTCCCGCACTCATTTTCTGTCAACACAAAACCCTTTCGCGGCGGCATGTTTACCCTTCTCCTCTGCGAAGGCGATTACTTTAAGCTTGAAAGCAGTGTCATAATTTCGTTTTGTCCCAGACATTGTTATCAGGTATGTGGGATTTATTAAGAAACAGACTGGCATATATACCGCTGTGTTTTTTTATTTTGTTATGCAAACTAGGCCTACAAGCGATGATGAACATTGTACATTTTTGAATGAAGCTGACACGATTGACATCGTGTCATTTCATACAAGAATTCAGGTTATCAGAATGCAATTGACAACAATGTTTAAAGCTACAACGATGTTGGAATTACTGCAATTTTCAAATGCATTCTTTGTTGAGTAATTCGTTAGGTTGTTAAACAATGTTTTTAAGTGGCAGCCATGGCATGTCACGACCAACAAATTATGAAATTTTGTGTTCTATTAATCACCCCCTGGGGCATTTATTGGAATAAATACGGTATATATCATATCACATGGCATTTAGGTGTCTTACATGTCTCTTTGTATTTAAACAATGCTTACATAAAATTTAGTGACGTAAGGAAACATCAAGCATCTACAACTGATTTTGATAATAACGAGACTCTTGTGACTAATTGTCTTGTCAAAGTATTGATAAATACATACATTGTTGTCGGTAGGCTTCATCTAGAGACTATGCAACACAAGTGTAGACATACCAAATTACTGAACACAAAAAATTCATCATAGTGTGACAACTCCTGTTAGATCCCCTTTTTACATAGTGAGTCTTTACAAGTGATATGCTCATCTGTTAATAAAGATGTATAATACTTAAATTTAGGAAAAAAAAAACTCTGAGCAAATCTTTCTAGAAGAATTGGTGATTTTAGATACATTAAAAGGGTGACTTAATGTCACATGGTGATAACTTTTCAGTAAATTTAAACTGGTCATTTCAACTTTCGTTTTCTATACATTATATATTGAAAAGTTCAAAGCTGTAACTGAATAGGTCATGATCATGGTCTTCATTGAAAACCAGTAAATTTTCCTGACAGTGGTATCAAGGGGTTTGATGTGGAGGTATTACAGCCCAGTGACCCAACCAAGCCGAGTCCCATGGTACACTCAAAAGAGAAAAAACGACATATTATCTTCACTGCAGAGACTCACAACTTTCCAACAGGTATGGAACTAAACATGTTCACCATATTGTGCTGAATATTGATAAAAATGCAGAAAAGTTCCTGTCAATTAGTTAAAGGTATCTTGGTACAGATGTCAAACGTGTACTGCATTTTGAGAGAAATTCTGCCTGTTCATTTGAAACACCTTTTCCCCTGGATTGTCCTCACCTTTGTGTGAATATTTTTGACTGAAGATGATCGATGCAGACTTTAAGTGGTAGTTTGGAGGAAAGATGAAACAAATTGCACCTAAAGCAATTTGTTAACTGATGTTAAGGTAATGTTTTACTTTTGTAGGTGTGGCTCCCTTCCCAGGGGCCACTACAGGTACAGGGGGGAGAATCAGGGATGTTCAGGCTGCGGGTCGAGGGGCTCACGTTGTGGCAGGCACCGCAGGTTATAGCTTTGGCAACCTTCACATACCAGGTAAGTATGTGATAACATGCATATCTGCATTGGCTCTGCCACTTAGGCTAAAAACACTACTATATGAAAAGCTCTTCAAGACTTTTGTTACAATGTTGTATGTTGCGATTCATAATAATGCTATAAGAGAACCAAACCCTTTAGAAAAACCTCATCAACAATATTCTTTTGTCTGTGGCTAAAGTTATCTGTTTCCTTTCAAGACATCAGAATTTAGACAAAGGAAAATAAAACCATTCTATTCAGACCCCAAAGTTTGAAATTTTTGTGACACCAAAAAATCAAAATTAAGGGAATTGGCTATGATGTTGCTTTATTGGAAATATCGTTGATTGTGGGATCCGATTGAATTAGGCCTGTGCTGGATCAGTATCATATCTGTTGCAGGTTATGACCTGCCATGGGAGGATAAGACTTATATCTACCCTAGTAACTTCGCTCGTCCAGTTGAAATCGCTGTGGAGGGCAGTAATGGAGCTTCAGACTACGGCAACAAATTTGGAGAGCCTGTTCTCACAGGGTTTGCTCGGTCGTTTGGTCTGACCACACCAGACGGTGAGAGGAGAGAATATGTTAAACCTATCATGTTTAGTGGCGGTATTGGACAATTAGATGCTAACTGCATCACTAAAAAGTTACCGGAAGAAGGTAGGTAATTTTTGTATTTAAAATATATTCAGTACATGTGACTATGTAAATGGAAATTGGTTAAAAGCAAAGTTAACTTTTACAGGACCTCCGCAGTAGCACAACAGATCATTAATTGCCTCTGTGGCACAGATGATTATGTACAATGTATTTTGTTTAAATGTTATCTTTAGACTGTTCCTTGGTGTTCATAAAATATGGTATCGTATCGCCAGCTGCAGAGATCCAAAGGCCAATTTCTTATTGACATTGTAAATGAAAGTGAAAAAGCTGATGAAAATGAAGTCCTTTGATGCTTTTAAATGTAAACTTTCTCAATATTGTATATCAATAGAACTCTATAGATTTATTTTGTAACTTCATTGTTTTCTTATTCATTTTCTTTATAAACAAGTCATAAATTGCAGTATTTGACTATGATTGATTACATTATCAAAGGATTGAAATCATGGTCAATAAAGATAACACAAAATTAAGCAACCTGCAAATAATTCGAAAAAATTTCAGAAAATATCTGTTATTCCTGTATATATTGACACCAGTTCATAGACGTGTGAAATTAAACACCAGTGAAATTGCCAAACCTGGAACAATTGTGGAAGATTAGCTTAAAATTAAACAACTGCATGTATAAATTTGTAGCTTCCTGGGATGAAGCCTTGGGATAATGCCTAACAAATCTTGCTAAAGATAATGACCTTAATCTATATTCAAGGTCATAGAAGTCATCATTTGTCAACATATGATTTTAATGTTAAGTGTTAGCATGTTTGTTTAAATAGAATTGATAGAAACCTGTTGTGCATGTCAGTGATAATAAAGTTAATATATTTAGAAAAAACATTAAGTACCAAGTAAGCAGTGAAGCTCATTGGTCAACTTAATTACTAAAATTTGTAAATGCAGGTGGCATTAAGTCAACGAAAATCAAATACCTGATTTGCTCAAAGTCTCTTGATCTGGTTTTACTTTCATGTACATGTGGGTAGCACTGTCATCCTTTAAAGATTTGACCAAGCTTGCAGCAGCTAAATAGTGGTATGCTGATATTTGTAGGTATGAGAGTAGCTAAGATAGGGGGCCCAGTGTACCGTATTGGAGTAGGCGGGGGAGCTGCATCCTCTGTCCTCGTACAGGGAGATAACAAGGCAGAGCTCGATTTCGGAGCTGTGCAAAGAGGAGACCCTGAAATGGAGCAGAAACTCAATCGTCTGATTCGTGCTTGTCTGGAGATGGGGGACAAGAATCCTATAGCTAGTATACATGACCAGGGGGCAGGAGGCAATGGTATGTATCAATCATCACAAACTATCATATACAGTAAAAATATGTCTTAGCTATCACCTGAATTAAGTGACTTCCTGTCATATGTGACTGTAGTTTTGCTCCCAATGTAATTTACTACACAATTAACCTGAATTCAGCAACTACCTGTCTGATGCAACCGATGACCATCATTTCTGTGTTCCATATGCTGAAAACGATATTTTTTAGCATCTCTTAAAGTCATGGCAATAACCATATGTCCAGAAATAACACTAACTTTATCTCTATGACAGTAACCCTACATCTCAAGAAATGGATGTGAGGATGACAATTAACAGGACAATTAAATAATGTCATGAAATAGATGTAGAATATTTATATGAAGATATGGACATGATAACAATCTAGAAATGGACATTACATTAACATTGGAAAGCAACAGAACACAACACTAGCCTTGTGTAAAGAAATGGGCATGGCAATAACCCTGTTCTGGACAAAATCAATTTAATATTTAACCTTACATCATCAAGACCTGGGCTCAACATTAATATTTTACAAGTATATTTTAAAAACCATTTGTACGACTGTTAAATGCAGTTGTCCAAACTTTCAAGCTAGAATCAGATTTCATTTACAATAAATAATCAGCGCGATTTTAAATGTCCTGAATCTCTTTAGCTCATGCTCCTTTCTAGCTTCTTTGCTCTGATCATCAACATTACGAGTTTTTTTTATTTTTTTTTTACTTTTTTCCTTTCAGACTTAAACCAAAATTTGTTGAATCCATCATCTGACAACCTCAAACATAAACAATCTAGCAGTCAATATTATTCAATGTCACTAAAACACTTTGACTGAGTAACTGCTCCTGAAAACAAACATAGCTAAGATGCAGATTACATTCAGAACACTTCTACTTTCCAGCAGTAAAAAACATCCGGTATCTTGTTAATTGTTAACTTAATCTTCATTGTGGCCTCATAGGACATGAATAGAAAAAACATGAGTACATCAATTGTGACAGGAGAATTTGAATGATGTAGTTTATTTATTTAATATTTTTAAAACATTTATAACAACTTGTTACAGTTAAAATCACTTGTCTGATTGGACTGGTTCATGTCATGATGTACTTTTTCAACAGAGTTTTGTACTGGTATGGAGAAGTGCTAATGTAGAGCTCTGAAGACAAGAAACCTGTGTCACGAAATAGGCATTACTTGTGGTTTTTAAGAAATAAACTTCGGCAGGAATCAAACCTGGTATAACATTTCTGTGAATTTGTCGCTTTCTCAGGTAATGTGCTGAAGGAGATAGCAGAGCCGGCTGGGGCTCTGATCAGAGCATCAGAGTTTACTTTAGGAGACCCCACTCTCACCAACATGGAGTTATGGGGGGCAGAGTACCAGGAAAGTAATGCTATTCTCCTCCACAAGTCTGACCGTGATGTCCTAGAAACCATTGGTAATAGAGAAAGATGTCCTGTTGACGTAGTGGGCAAGATCACTGGGGATGGAAAAGTAGGTTACTTAAATCACTCAAGGTTCATTTCTTGAAATTTAATGCCTGATGAAACTTGACTTCAAAATTATGATTATTTGACCAAATTTGACAGAATTGAATTTACAAAATATTTCCCATATGAATGCTTCTTCAGAGAAATTCAATTGTTTTAAAAGTTTCAATTAATATATTTTATCAGACATGTCCAAACTTTAATATAAAGATTGAGACAACCAGGTATTGGGATTGAATAATCTGTGTGCTTGAGTTTACAGTTTCACTGGCTGGTATGAATTCTATGTAGATTACACCTGAATGGATTGAACCATAGTCAGCATCAGTGTTGTAACCTAGTCCACTGTACAAAATATTAAAACTGATGCTTTTCTGTTAATTAACTTATATAAATATATATTTGTTGCTAACGACATACCAAAATTAATGGTGTGAATATTTTTCACAGATTAGGTTTGAAGGATTTGACTACTCTGAAGGAGATGGAAGCCCTGCTAAAAAAAGAAGGAAGCTTCATAAATATCCTGTTGATCTCCACCTTGAACATGTGCTTGGCTCCATGCCAAGAAAGGTAGGGATATGTATGTTAACCAGGAGTATTTGTATTATAGCAGGGTAGATTAGAAATGATTTACAATATAATGAAGAAAATGCTTTTGTAAGATCAAGACATAACTGATCATTTAGAAATTTGAACCACATGGTAATGAATATAGAGAAATTTCACTCCACAACAATTCAACAATACTGTAAGAATGAAATTTGGTGTATAACTTCAATCATTCACTTTATACTTGAAGAATGCATTGTTGGCATTATTTAATACTTATACAAGGTTTTTTTGTTGCTGAGGGTTAGACAAAGATAAAAAAAACGTTGGCAAATCATCTGAAAATCCCCTTGTTCTGTGCCGAAACAACAATAAATCATATATTGTACCAT
This sequence comes from Ylistrum balloti, assembly GCF_031769215.1. Classification (NCBI taxonomy): domain Eukaryota; kingdom Metazoa; phylum Mollusca; class Bivalvia; order Pectinida; family Pectinidae; genus Ylistrum; species Ylistrum balloti. Next base: position 339,563 of record NW_026782003.1, on the reverse strand, counting down.
ATTTACCATGCACTCTTTTATCCTGCAATAATTTATCAATAATAATTGCAAAAACAAAAAAACCCAAACCAAAAATGCATGATTAAACCATTTAAATAGTACACATGACAGCACATAATTTTTATGGTATCGTGCTATCCACTGGTCATAAGTTTTCAGCTTACTAGAACCTTTTTTCCTTGAGGAATTCTCATCAGAATTTCATATCCATGTAAGGAATCAATATTCTTTGAACAAGTTTGACTTTCCCTAGTTGTTTGATCAAGATCGCTGTTACAACTTTTGAAAATCATATAAATATGATAAATATATAAATGAGTACAGTTTATTGTGAAAATAAAACTAGAATATGTGTAACTTGTGCATGTAACAAAAAACTGAGTTTACAATGGAGTGGTACAGTACACATGAGTGACACAGTAAACACATGAACTGTTGTACATCTTGTGAATTTACTGAACAATTACACTGTATTTCTAAGCAGATATTCAACAAAATTAAGCACTTCTCAGTTGTAAATTGTATCAAAACGAGCACTCCAGCTATGTACTTGGATAAGTGTCATGTGCAGTGAACAACCGAGAGGTCACTTCTGGTAGCAACCACAGAATTTGAGTTGAGTACAGAAAGAGTTAAAGTATTAAAATATCTTTTAACAAGTTCAAATTTCAGGGTCATTTGGTCAAGGTCAAGGTCAGCATTCCATTACTATTTTTAGAATATTGTTACTAACACTCTAGTGGCTTCATTCCTTACAAAATTTTGATCAAACTTCACACACTTACGAATAAATGACACATTATTACACATTTATAATTAAACTATATTGTCAGATTGTCATACTTATTCATTGCATTGTTCCATTACAATCAATGACAAACTAACTGTATCCTTTCCTTTTATTCCAAATTAACACTAAACATCTCAATAAATTATTACAATGTTATAGATTGTTGGGCCCTGCTGGGGACCTGTATTGCTTTAGCAATACTCTGTATGTTTTTTGTATTCAGTTGAACATAAAGACCACCATTTTTGGCAATTCTTGATTTTGATTTTTGACTGTTTGCTATGATCATTATAACACTGTAAAATTGAAGTCCAAACAATCATATGTGAAATAGACTTGCTGACAAAATGTAAGTTTATATATTGTTCTGATGTTGTAGGAGTTTACCCTTGACCACAAGGAAATGCCACTGAAACCCCTGGTTCTACCTGAGGGGCTACAGGTAAAGGATGCCCTAATGAGGGTTCTACGCCTGCCATCAGTAGCCAGCAAGAGGTATCTTACTAATAAGGTAATCAGCTAACTTAATTGACCATTGACCCGAAACTGGACTTAAGTAGTAAGTATTAATGAGATAAATTTTCATTTTTGACTCGCTGGTCACAACCATTTTAAGTTTTAAGGGTAAGTCTGGACTTTAATAGTTTTAGCTTGTCTATTAGAAGAACAAAGGAGGTAATGTTGTCACTCTGACATTGGTTTTGGCAGCGTCCCACCTTAAAGTGTTTAAAAACTTTTAGTCAGTTTTATCAAGCAGTACTGGATCATAAATATCAATGGGCAATTAATCAAAATAGATTAAGCATTGATACTGCGCCATGTTTTCCATATCTATGGGGCCAAAAATGGGTTGATTTATATTTGCCTTAAATCATCAATAGGTGAGCAGCGCAGTTCTTAAACAGCTCTTGTGATGTTATGGTAACAAAGAGGTCACTTAATACTTAAAGAAAACATCAGTCCTGGACAAGCTTTTATGGTCAGTGTTAAAGGTTGACCAATGTGTCATATTTAGGTATGTGTTTTATAAGGTGAACCAATGTGTAATATTAAGTATGTGTTTATTCAGGTGGACCGATGTGTGACTGGTCTTGTAGCCCAGCAGCAGTGTGTGGGTCCACTTCATACACCTTTAGCTGATGTAGCAGTGACTGCAATCACTCACAATGTAAGCACTTAGCTTCTGTTCAGAAACCTGAGGTCAAGGCCAAGGTCACCCTTGCTATGTATAGAAAATCATCAATGGATTCGTCGTTGTCTGCACAAAGGTTTCTTCAAAGATATACAAAGAATGTCTGTGGCTGTTGTTACATAGACTCATCTCTAGAAACCTTGCTGGGCAGGCAACACATCCACTTCTGTGGAATTCTTGATTTACCTAGGATGAATATCAATTTCAGAACAGATACAAATCAAAACTCAAAGCATCTGGAGGGATTTTTGTTGTTCTTAAATTAGATAGAAAGAGTAACTAACTATGTAAGGGTATATTTTGACACCTGTTGCATCTATGCTTTATTTCATTGTAGGACTTATATGGGTCAGCCACAGCCATAGGAGAACAGCCAGTGAAAGGGCTGGTCAGTCCGGCTGCTGGGGCACGCATGTCTGTGGGAGAGGCCATGACAAATCTAGTGTTTGCCTTGGTAACTCATAGAAAGGTATAATTGATAGACTATATCCCTCTCTTGACTTGTACATGTTATTATTACGCATACAGTAGATACACCAAATGACTTAAAAAGCTACCTGTCTGTAAAGGCCACCTGCCTATAAAGGCCTCATTTTGGCTCCTAATTTAATACAGTTCATGGTAAGTGAACCTTTGATAGAGGCCACTTATCTGTGAAGGCCACTTTTCTCTCCTAGGTGGCCTTTATTGACAGGTTTGACTCTATATTTGTTGCAAGAAAACTTCATCAAAACAAACAAAGATTACATACAGAGACAAGGGTTTCCATCAGAGGCTGCAGGAGGCCAGACTTGACTAACAGAAGTCTAAATTGACCTGTTGTATTTTACTTTCTTGATACGTTTGATTGTTGTAAAATATAACCAAAGTTGATCTGCTAGAATGACTGGCTGGTATAAAAATCAAAGAAAGCATTGATGTATTGGATTTAATTAACAATTAAAACGATCCTGCTTGTCAAGTAGAGATTCAATGAAACAATAAACAGTAACAAACTCTACCTATATGTCAGTATGGTACTTTAATAGGATATCAAAGTCAGTGGTAACTGGATGTGGCCAGCCAAACTTCCTGGGGAAGGAGCAGCTCTTTTTGATGCTTGCTGTGCTATGTGTGATGTAATGAGTGGACTTGGTGTAGCAGTCGATGGGGGAAAGGACTCGCTGAGTATGGCTGCCCGTGTCGAGGGTGAAACTGTGAAGGCTCCGGGTATGTCACAATGTAAAAATCAGTAGCTAGCCTTTGTATATTACTTATGATACATTATAAAGTCTGGAATAGTATCACATTTTTTTCCCAATAAAGTAATTTTAAAAGTACTTACTTGTTTAGCTACAGGTCTAATCATATAGTTCCAAGAATGAGTCAATTGTTTTACTGTCAACATCCCTATCAATGTACCAATTGAAAAATACATTATAATTGTTTTAGGTACACTGGTTATTTCTATGTATTGTGGATGTCCAGATATCACAGCCACAGTCACACCAGATCTCAAATGTCCGCAAGGCGAAGGTTGGTAGAATTTAAGTTAAAACTTTTGATTTCTTGTTTGTATTACAGTTTTGCTTTGTGGCTTTTGTCCATTTGCTCTCTCATCTGTGCTCAATCTCCCACACTACTTATTGTCAATGGAACTTCATGCTTGCAGTATGAGTTCACATAGATGAGGCTATGTGTCATGTATCTGATGTAAAGTAGATCACTCTGACCTACATTTTGAACTTTGACCGACATCAAAGTAAAAGTTATGTTGTCTAGGCTCTATCTCGTACACTTCTTGTCACTGGAACATGATACTCAGGGTATGGGTTCATCTTGATGACCAAGTGTGTAAAGAATCAAAAATAGGTTACTCTGACCTACATTTTGACAGTTGACCTACATCAAAGGAAAACTTTGTCTGGGCTCTTATCTCTGACACTTCTGGTCACTTTGACTTTATACATTTTCAAGTTCCCCTTGGTCTTAAATTTTGCTGTTTTGCCTGATATGATAAATATGATGTTGTTCTATTAGGACATTATTTCCTTAGATGTATGAGATGGGCAGTTTGAAGTTTTTAATACAGGTGACACTAAAAAGTTCCATATGACTCCTCCCCTTGGTTGTTGGTGTGGTCATTCATGTTGCACCGACTCTTCTTTTTTGTGTAGGTACCCTGTTGTTTGTGGACATCAGTGGAGGAAAACATCGACTGGGAGGGTCAGCCCTTGCTCAATGTTACCAGCAGATTGGAGAGTTGACACCCGATTTGGAACAGCCACAAGTCCTGTGTCAGGCGTTTGATGTAACACAAAAACTAATTAAAGGTATGTACTTTTGGAGGAATCCAGTTACAGTTCACCATACTATGATTTGAAATTTAAAGAAAATCATTGAGTTTCAATAAATACCATTGAGTGATCCATTACAATCCATAAAATGATCGATATCCTACTATTAGTACTTTCAGTCCGTCCATCATTCAACGCCTCTGAGTGGCTTTGTCCCAACATATCTCTTTTACCAAGTCCATTACTGTAAAATCATCAATTTTTGTGTACACCCTAAATCCACAAATTTATAAGTCATCAAAAATATCTAAACACACAAAAGTTAACATGGGTTTTAGAAACATTGGATTTTGTGAGCAAGATTTATCCATAATTCAAGTACCAATGAAAATGTAAGTTATAGAAGACCACAAAATTTGAGCCCCATGAAAAATATGGTTTTACAGTTCATCTACCATATTTTGTACCCAAGTAACTGGTATTAATTAGGATGGCAGTGTGTTGCATGCTGACATCTGGTCACATTTACATATATTGTTCACGATCCCAAAGCTTGTTTGAAGATTAGGGGTAATATAGATTGCTTGCAGTACTTTGTTATGTGAAAAATTGTCTCCAAATTATTTCAACTTTTATTTGGAGGATGGGAAATATTTCTCTCTAATTAAATCTGTTTTGTCATGGAATTTTCAGATCGAAAAATTATCAGTGGACATGATGTCAGTGATGGTGGACTGGTCACCTGTATCCTAGAAATGGCATTTGCTGGCAACTGTGGTCTGGATTGTGATATACCAGTATCTGATTTAGGTAGATGATGGAGAATGCTACCACCTGTGCTAGCCTCACTCCTTATCAAAAAATTATTGAACAACTCAAAAAAAACAAAAAACAAAAGACAAGGCTTGAACACATACTGTGATAACCATTGGGAATCAGGTATTGTCTTCATACCATGAAATCAGGCCTCTTATTCCTTCGATATTGTAATACAAACATTGTCTTATAAGATTGTAGTGTATTACAGATGTAGTGTACTTCTGTCTAACATATAACTAGTGTATTACAGATGTAGTGTACTTCTGTCTAACATATAACTGTGGTGTATTACAAATGTAGTGTACTTCTGTCTAACATATAACTGTGGTGTATTACAAATGTAGTGTACTTCTGTCTAACATATAACTGTAGTGTATTACAAATGTAGTGTACTTCTGTCTAACATATAACTGTGGTGTATTACAAATGTAGTGTACTTCTGTCTAACATATAACTGTGGTGTATTACAAAGGTAGTGTACTTCTGTCTAACATATAATTGTAGTGTATTACAAATGTAGTGTACTTCTGTCTAACATATAACTGTAGTGTATTACAATTGTAGTGTACTCCTGTCTAACATATAACTGTAGTGTATTACAAATGTAGTGTACTTCTGTCCAACATATAACTGTGGTGTATTACAAATGTAGTGTACTTCTGTCTAAAATATAACTGCAGTGTATTACAAATGTAGTGTACTTCTGTCTAACATATAACTGTAGTGTATTACAAATGTAGTGTACTTCTGTCTAACATATAACTGTAGTGTATTACAGATGTAGTGTACTTCTGTCTAACATATAACTGTAGTGTATTACAGATGTAGTGTACTTCTGTCTAACATATAACTGTAGTGTATTACAAATGTAGTGTACTTCTGTCTAACATATAACTGTAGTGTATTACAGATGTAGTGTACTTCTGTCTAACATATAACTGTAGTGTATTACAAATGTATAATTCTATATAACATATATACAAATGTAGTGTGATACAAATTTGATATTTTGTAGGAGTATCAGATATAGATGTTCTGTTTGCGGAGGAACTTGGCCTGGTTTTAGAAGTACAGGAGAAATATCAACATGAAATTCTGGAAGAGTATTCAGCTTGCAACGTACCCTGCTATTTGATTGGTCATTCAGTTAGCAGAAAAAAGGAGACACCAAAAGTAAATACAGTTAGACTTGATATTTGAAGTTTTTGTTCATATTTCATGTGTGACTTGGGAAAAAAAAATACTCTAACACCCAGACAGATGTAACCATCAATTGTTTTGCTGATAAATTTAATTGAATCATAAAAAAACCCCAAAATAACAAAAACACAAAAAAGTGATAATAAAAACAAAATGACAACAATCTAAAACATTAAATAAATACCAACACAAAGAAAGTCAGTATTTCTCTTGACATTGGCTCATTGTGTTTGTCAAGATGTGTACTTGGGTTGTCTTAAAACAATGATAAAATTACCTGGGAGTTCTAATTAAGGTATATGGTCATATTATCACTGCAAGTTTTTCTGCTCTGAGGAGTTGGTGGTAACTAACCGGGGGGAAAACTCATAACACATACATTATTTGATGGTTTTCTGTTCACATGTGCCTCCTCCCCCTCTTTGGTTGAGAGTAGACGGGAGGAGGAAAGCATCGAATAGCAGAATAGGATCCTCTTATGGTCAATATCTTTTCTCACTTTTAAACTGCTTTGCACTCCCTTAGTCTTTGACACCGTTATTGTTTTGCCCTGAAATGGCAGAAATGACTTTACCAGGTAATGATGAATCACAAGATGTGTTTTTCCACAAGCCTTGTTTGTTATAGATGTACCACTTTAATCTATTCCTTTTTTTTTAAAGAAATATTTGAGTTTAAAAGGTTGCCAGTGTAGATGTACTACTTTATATAATTCTTGTTCTATAGGTCTGTCTGAGTATCAATGGTAGCCCAGTATAGATGTACTACGTTATATAATTTCTGTTCTATAGGTCTGTCTGAGTATAAATGGTTGCCAGTGTAGATGTACTACGTTATATAATTCCTGTTCTGTAGGTCCGCCTGAGTATCAATGGTAGCCCAGTATTGGTGGATGACATGCCTCTCCTGCGTAATGTCTGGGAGGAGACAAGTTTCCAGCTAGAGCGTCGACAAACATCTACCATGTGTGTAGACCAGGAACAGAAAGTGCTGTCTGAGAGAGAAGGTCCTCAGTATCATGTACCATTTGAGTGTGATATAGTGTCATTCTCACCAAAAGGTAGCAACACAAGTATGTATAACCTAGCATCACACTGCACTGTTATGCTAACATATGAATCAAGGTAACAAATCTTTAATTTGCATGCTTTGAATGAATTGTGTTGCTCCTTCATGTCTTCCACATTTAATTTTCCTTAAAATTCCTATTGACAAATAACAATCACAGATTCACTCTTTTAACTTATAATAGTTTGAGGAGTTTGATGAGCTAAATAAGATATTTTGTAATCTACATATCCATTCATAAGACAAAACCACCACAGATTTTTCCGTTCAATTTTCTTCAATTTACAGTTATATAACTTGGATATTAGTTTCATGTAAGATTTCTGACATTTTAAGTGGCTGTAATTGTTTTAATTTGATCTGATAAATTTATGTAGAGTGATCAACTTGAAGATCTGAAACTAATTCTACTTTGATTAGTTTGGGTTTGTTAGTAGCAAAATATTATTGTAAATTTACAAAGTCGTGAATAGTCTTCATCAAAGTAATATATGATGAACAGCCATGTTGTTAGAATGACGTTATGTCTTGTTGTACTTTGTAGTAAATACCCCATTGAGAGTGGCTGTGCTGAGAGAGGAGGGCAGCAATAGTGACCGTGAGATGGCAGTTGTTCTCAAAATGGCTGGCTTTCATGAAGTTTGGGACATCAACATGCAGGATTTATGTTCTGAGGCTATCACCCTTGACCAGTTCCAGGGCCTTGTTTTTGTCGGGGGATTTAGTTATGCTGATGTTTGCGGATCTGCTAAAGGTTTTTTTATTGTTGATAAATATAAAATTGATGTTATCATGGAAATAATATACATTATCAATTGCAAACAAGTCTAAGTACCTTATAACTTACATGCATTATAGGCTGGACAGCTACAGCTTGATGTTTATGTATTTCCTACTTCTGTTATAGGCTGGGCAGCTACAGCCTTGTTCAACAAGTCTGTACAAAAACAGTTTGCTAAGTTCAAAGAAAGACAGGACACCTTCAGTCTGGGTGTATGTAATGGCTGCCAGCTAATGGCTCTGCTAGGCTGGGTTGCCCCGGACGAGGACCAGAAAGGTAAAGAAAATTAAGATATAACTGGATATTACTTGATATAAAAATGTTCTATATTTTCATTGGTATAGCAAATGAGTTTCTTACATATTAGTTAGACTGAATATCTATTGAATTTGTAATACTAAAGCCTCATTTGACGTCAAAAATTATCAAAAAATTTAGGTTGCTTGCTTATTTACATAAACTGCTAGTTGTGCATTGTAGTTTTATTTGGTGTATCTATCAAAAGGAGAAAGATAATTGAGATATCTTTATTCAAGAATTAAAAATAACACTGTTTTTGGCATACAGAAAACAGCAACAGTGGTGTTGGACAGGGGGTGTTGCTGGATCACAACTTGTCCAATAGGTTTGAGTGTCGGTTCTCCACAGTTAAGGTCTACGACAGTCCATCCATCATGACTAAGGGTATGGAGGGCACTACATTTGGCATGTGGAGTGCTCATGGAGAAGGTAACTCTATCAAAAGTATTGTTCAATTTTTTTTTCTTTTCTTTTCAAAATTTCATGAAAAAAAATTTTGTGGAAGGAATGATGTTGATATGTAACTCTTATTGTAGGACGAATGGTATTCAAAGATCGTAGAATCTATGAAGATCTTGTGAGCAAGCAGCTGATCCCAGTTCGCTATGTTGATGATTCCGGAGAGCCAACTACAGTGTACCCAATGAACCCGAACGGTACTGAGGATGGTGTAGGGGCTCTGTGTTCAGAGGATGGGCGCCATTTGGCCATCATGCCCCATCCTGAACGTTGCTTTCTACCATGGCAGTGTCCGTGGATGCCAACTGAAATGAGAACCGACATGGATTTGACACCTTGGTATAAAATGTTCATAAATGCATTTGACTGGTGTATAGACAATGTTTCACGTAACAGTTGATACATGTAACTGCATGAACCCAAAGCTTTTACTGACAATGCAATATTATCTACTTCAGGGAATTGACTACTGAGGTTTGGGTTCACATTGTATATGTTATAATGAAATTAGTTGATAATTGTATGATTGAATGAAATCATAATCATGCAGAGAGGATCCAGAAATTTCAGTAATAAAGCGTGGAAGTTCAGTGGACCCGCTGTAATCTGGATGCAGATAGAAAAAATCACTGTCTGAATGAAGATGTTAGTGAATGGATTTCTGTAATAGTAATTGTTTTCACCAGTTTGGAAATTTGAATTCTGGTTCCTGGAATACATTTTGGGAATGGAATGGACTTTTCGTAGTGATACTCCTGCAAAAGCCCAGACTTTTTTTGTCACCACATGAAGAAAATATGTTGTGGTTAGACATCTGTATTACAGCACACCGCTAGACACTGTATGTAGTCATTGTGACTACTGCTATATCATCACCCAAGGCATAAATATACCTATGGAACTCTTGTCAGAGGACAAAGTGAATTCATTGTAAGGAAAATATCAAGGTCTTCAGCTGCTCTTGTTTTTAAACATTTGGCAAATAATCTAGAATTATTCAATTTGTTTATATGTGTCAAGTTCTTTATGGAGAGAAGTGTTGTTTTTCTGTAAGTATTTTGTATGATTTTGAATAATGATAGTAACCAGGAATACAGGATATAACATTATCTAAGTGAATTGTTCAGGAGATAAAACAAAGGCACATTGTTATTAACACTTGATATAAATCATGGGGTATGGCTTTAATTAGACTAATAAAAATGGACCATTGTCCCTCAGTATTTCAGCATATTTTATGTAGAAAATTGTCATATTCTTCAAGGAATTTGCATCCTAATTGAGTCAAAACACATGTAAATACAGTACTGTTTGCAGTAATATAATATTCAGAGGCGTGAGTTATTAAATATTTTTAAGTCATCACTGTTGATATCAAGAAGTCATTAAATGAATTGGCTGTGATATTGGACTTCAAGGAGTAAGAACAATTTAACTTAAGATATTTTAATCTACCGGTATATACAATAATTCATGAAATGAAACTTACTTATGAAAGACATTTATGAATATCTGCCTTCACATTAAATACTATATAGATATCATACCAAAGATGTTATCGTCAGGTTTTTAAGGGAGATAACTCAGATTTTATTGGCCAGCAGACAAAACTTGACATTTTGGAAAACTTGTAATCCAGACAATATTGGCCAGGGAGTAAGATGTCCAGATTATGGAGGGTCCATTGTATACAGGTTGTGGGTAGGATGGCTTTTTACCTGACAAATTACAATGTATGTTAAAAATGTAGAGTTTATTAATTTCAAAATGATTAATAACATACTCAACTGTATATCTGTTGGCTAAAATGCTCTTGTTGGATTTTGATAACTTTACTTCAAATTCTGATAATCTTTTTGTAAGAATGTCATATGACCATGTCCAATTGTAACATAACTGAAAACTTTCTTAGGCATTACACTAATTGTCATTTCTGTTTAAGTTTAAACAGGGCATAGTGTTTTGCCAACATGGTCTTGTTATACTTGCTCAAAAGGATATCCATGGTCTGTGGGTGTCCTTTCTCATATTTGGTGTATTATACAATGTAAGTGTGAATATCTGTGAATTTTTGAAATTGAAATATTTCACTTTTCTGCTGTTTTAGTATTTGGAAGAGACACTTGAATGTGAAGTATGTTTATTAATGACTTGTTATTGTCACATGTGTATTTGGCAACAATTTTCCAATTGTGAAATACTTTTTACATGAAATGTGTAAAAAAAAAAAATGAAAAGTTGATTACAAGTATTAATATCAGTAGGTATTGTGAGAATGAGTGTGTCAACATTCCCTCAACATGTTTTTGTAAATCTTTAAGGGATTATGTAAGGAATGGTATATGTGGAATAATGAGAGGTTTTAGTACTTCAATTGATCTCCAAACTGACGTTTACTATAAAGTTATGAAAGTCCTGTACTTATCCTCATATAAGGCCCCTCCACGAGTGTAAAATCTTTCTATTAAAGTACGAGGAGGGCTTAGTTTTGAACTAATTCTATGTAACAGAGTTCATTATAATATTTTAATGCCTAGGATTCACACCGGGGACTTCTGGTTCATTAGCTTGACCCCCAAACCTAATGATCTTTCAGATTAATTCAGTAATGGGACTTTTCTGATATGTTTGTGCTGTTTTTCTTCTCTATGGTGTAATAAGGTATTATTTACCTTCTTTAGTGACGTTAATGGTAATACACAGGGAAAGTGTTTAATACATGTGATACATTTTTAATGGTAAAGTTTGGGAAGTATTTAATGGCTTGAAAAACGTGTGTAAAATGTTTAAATCCATCACGTCTATTGTATGATATATAAAGCATGGTTCTGTTCAAATGTTTTTTTGTTATAATTCTGACGATAAAGCATTCATGTTGCCATTTTGAAATTGTACAGATTTCATACCTGATTAAAAGTAAATTAAAAAGGTGTAATCGTATGTTTCTGAAATAAACAATGGATTAATGCAGTTATTGTCATGGCAGTGGATACAGACAGATAACACAGTGATACTTTATAATATTGTGTTGATTGGCCAAAATTAAGGGATAGGTGTTTGAAAGTTAGAGTGTTTCAGGATGGTTATGCCTAACATATTGATTATATCAAATGAAATATACCAACAAACTAACAATGATAAATCTAAATGCGAGTCCTGTATTCATTAAATTTTGATGGGACTTATAGAGTTTCTGGAAATACTTAAAATTTACGTTGCAGGACCCATTTTTAGCAATAAATTTGAAAAGGCATTATGAAAACAAATTGTATTAATACAATTAATTTTCTGACGGAAGTATTGTGTTAAAAGTTACTGGCCAAGAAACAACTTTAAAAGTTTAATGATAAACTTGCACGTTCGATTTCCACTCAAAAGTTTTGTAATATAAGTAGGTATATGGCCATACGCAAATCTGAATTTCCCTATGTTTAGTGGAAACGCATTTTCAGGAATCAAGATGCATTAAGCAGTGTTTTGAATTCGTACAATTTAGCCATATTTTGGGTTCTAGTCCAGGTTAACAGGACAACTATGGGTCAGATTTATCAGTAATTAACCAACAACTGCTCTTCTAACATTTTTACTAGAGACATACAAGATCATGCAACATGGCATACTGAAATGTATTGTATAGGAGTCTGTGATCTGTGTAATGTGTGTCAAATATCAAATTGAAAAGAGTGAAATAAAGTTGATATTTTTGTAATTACCTGGAGTTGCCATATTGTTTGATCCTATTGGTACATTACACATGCCTTCCATCTCTGGGAATGATGGAGATGTAATTCTGGCCACAAGATATGCTTCACAGGATGTTTATGATAGAGCATGATATTCCAATAATAGGCTATAGACATGACCAGCATCATTAATATCAAAATAGGATAGAGTCCTCCTAATGCATTTCCTGATGGTATGACAGAGTTGAAGGCCACCTAATTTTGTTTGAGGCCTCAATAAGCAGAGTAATATCAAATAAGTTTTGACATTTTATTACTCATAAAAAATAGTGAATACAATTTCATTGAAACACAAAATGACTGTAGTACATATTTCATTGTAAAGCATTTTTATTCCTCTTCAAAACAATTAAAAAAACTACTTATTTCAGATCATCCAAGAAATTCAAAAGCTGTGCACTTTGTTTTCATATATGAACTCAACTAGGCTGAGATATTAATGAAAAACTTAATAGAATAGTTCAGACAATCAGTATAAACAAACTTCACATCTAAATATCATGTTACAGAATTAGTTGATGTATAAGTTGCAACACAACAAAGGTAAATTTGAAATAGAAAGAAATGTTTAAGTTTCATGGTCCTAACTCATTTCCAAAAAGTAACAGAAAACCTGTTGAAGTTTATTACAGAGAATTTAGCTTTATATATACATCTATAATAAATGATCAATGAAGTTAAAATGACGGTATGAACAAATGGAGTGTCAATTTGAGGCAATCTGCCCCTTTATCAAGACACAAAATGTTACATAAATTACATCACATACATAGAACAAAAACCCACGTTATAAACTATAATTGAGGATGGTAGTGTAAACTTAGGTGTACCATCGGCTGATAGACACCAAAGACCCTTTATAATGGATGATATATAGTTGGTTGTACTCACAGGGAGTTTATCTTGCTTTCAACAAAGAGAGCATGAAACAAAATACCAAACAAACATTTAACATTAATCAAAATTTATGGAAATTAGTAATATGTTTGTATCCATGGACACCATTGTAAATAAGCAAAATTGTATTCTTTCAAACTAGCCCAAACTTGGACAGCCGCGGAATTAAACACCTATACAGTTGTCCTCTTTCTTCATGAATAACATTTATATTTCATTAAGTATATTTTCATAAGTAAACTTTATGCATGTTAACATTTGAGTTTGATGTACTACCCAATCTGCTTTCTCAATTATTGTTATCCAGCTGGATGATATGGCCCCACATCCAAGACACATGTTTTCAAATAATTCTGCACACATAGTTAGTAAAAAACACAACAGATGTAAAACTTAAATATTAGTTTAATTCAGATAGGCCAGGATCCATGAATTAACAGTCAATTATGAATTACCTCCCATCCATCAAAATCATCAATTAAAAAAAAAAACATTTAGAAATGCCTTTAGGTCTCTGACTAAGGTACTGACATTTGACATTGGAGTTCCTGTGGAGTTTTACTGTACTTGTATAATGGTACAGACGTCAGGAGTAGGCACAACACGAAGCAGTTCCAGTCCAATATTCAATTATTACCCATTTTGTGTAAAGGTAAGTAGAAAATTCTGAAGGGACTGCCTGTAACATTTTGCCCAGCCAAGAGATGTATTGACATTCCGTACACTGCTCAACAGTTTGTATGGATGGGATCATGTATAAAAATTGTGTTTCAATCTTCTGTAATGCCTGTACAACATAATAACAAATTCAATACAGTTGTCAAAGTGATCGTCATATCTCATGGATACCTCCATCACATTTAACATCCTAACACAGTTCAATTGTGTCTGAAAAGTTAATTAATGATAGTTAATATTAGTAATTAATATGAATGAAGTTTTCATCTTTTGTTGTACTATTACAAGGCCAGTATAATGCTAAAAAGTTTTTCATGACCAAGATACACTTTTGCATTGATATGACTGGTTTCTATCACAACAGGTGGTTGTTATTCAACTGGCAAGGCATCATTTAAATCATTCCAGCTGTTGTATAAACATGAATATTATACCAAATGTGGTGGAATACTTCAACATGTTTTGATTGGCTGACAGGATGACCTATGACAAAAAGGGCGTTTTGTGATCTCACAGAAATTAGGAACAACAATAAGTAGTTCATTGTTGTTTTCGTAATAATTTGATTTTTATTTGGACATATTTCTATTTTGGCATCGTAGATAACAAATCAGTCTAATTCTATTTATAATCTGTAATGAGTTGTAATATCTCTTATTTCTGAAATTGTCAGTTTTGAATATTAGATAGTTGCTTTTAACTGAAGGTCAAGCAACAACACTCCAAGTGATGATGTAAACAAAACATGTTGGTACAGGACAGGTCGATTAACTTCAAAATAGCTTTTTTATTGTGGTAGAAACAGGTCACACAGCCTTGTGGTTGTTAAATACAGTATTTCTTTCCCTGACATTAGTTTTTGTCCTAAAAATCAAAGACACTTGCTGAAGCTTGTGATTATGGTATTATTTTTTTTTACTTTTTTGAGAAATAACAGCTGGAGTGAAATAAATACAACAAACAACCATTGTGTAATCTCTGTTTTTGACATACAATGCAATGTCTTAACTTCCTGTGGCCAAATCAGAAATGTTAACCATTGCCTCAATTCCTACTTGAATTGATACATTGTTCTTTAGATATGAAAGTCACTTACCTGCATTATGTTTCTTACAGTAAGGAATATATCCAGGTTTTGTTAGAGCAGTTGTGTTACACACAAAAAGATAGGACCGAATTTAACTGGCTATAAGATATCTAAAAGCCAATATTAGGGTGTGAGAGGTGGCAACAAGCTAGAAAATTCAAAGAATTTTTCGAAATTTTAGGTAACAAAGTATTAGTAAAGTTATGAACACAACAATGTTGTAACTCCACTAAATTTACATAATTTTCATGGTATTTTTTTGCCTATTTTGAAACTAAGTAATTTGCTAGTAACCATTTGAAAGCATGTAAAATTCTGATTTATTTATTTGAATCGCCATTCTCTACTTAATCTCTCAAATTCTTCATACATTCGTGGGTCCTCGAGGTCACCTGCCTTCCCTCCGTTAGGAGTACTAAGAATCAATCCTTGCCTAACTAGATATCTGGCCAAGGCTACATGTCCATATTTAGCAGCAGAAGAGAAAGAAAATTCATTTTTAATGGTATGCTTGTCGGCATTGGCACCATTATCCAGCAGCAATTCACAAATTACATAGTAACCTTGCTCGGCTGCTATGTGAAGAGGAGTTTTATTGTCTCGATTTTGGCAGTCAATGTTTGCATTCTTTTCAAGTAGGAAACGGATCATTTTCTCGTTGTGAAAGTAAACAGCATAATGAAGTGCAGTCCATCCCATGTCATCACGACAGTCAATATCAAAGTTCCTGTCTAACAGGCGTTTTATGTTCTCCTCGTCTCCCATGGCTGCTGCTGCCTGCAACGGAGCTATGAGGTCACCTGAGGGTCTGTAAGGTTTCTCCTTGCTGTAGATGTCTGCAACGTTTCGAATAAGATAGTCGTCCTGTGTAAAGATTGCTGATGTCAACATTGAAGTCCCATCTGGCATCTTTCCATCTTTCACTTTTTCATTATTCATTTTCAAAGCATAAATGACATTGCCATTACCACACATCAGTGCAAGGTGAACAGGTCGACGCCCATTTGGTGCTGCGACATTGCTGTCAGCCTCATGTTTAAGAAGTGATTTGAGAGCGCCCTCTTTCTTGTTACATACAGCTCTGTGGCAAGGAGTGTAACCATCTGCTGACTTTTCATTGACATCCAGCTTGCCCACATCTACCAAGAAATCTATGACAGCTTCCTCACTTCTTAATGCTGCAATATGCAAGAGTGGGGCCTTGATCTTCAAGAGGAAAGTCACATCTGATCCATACAAATCATTCAGATCATTCTCTGGAAGAGGATCATCTGCAGTAAGTTCCATCCCAGCATTATGAAGTGCTTCCAATACCTTGGCATGTGCCTCACGCATACCATATTGACCACAGCAAGTGGCAAAGACACCTGCACGCATCTCCTCCTTAAACCACTCCTCTTGGCGCATGTCCTCCAGGTCCTCATGTTTCAGGTATGTCACCACCATGTTGTGTTGTCCATAGAAACAGGACCAAAAGAAAAGTGAGCGGTTGTACTCTCCTCTTTGTTGAACTACAGGTAGTAAGCTTCCCATATCTGTCATAAACTCAAACCATTTTTTAACAAATTTCTCATCATCAAATGAAGGGTGGCCAGCCAGCTGGGGCAGATTTCCTGCCAGGATTTCAAAGGTAATTCGCTGACATAATTGAGGATACTCTTTGTGCCAAAGTGAAATGCTGGACGAGACATTTGAAGAATAACATGAAATGGTCCTAATCCGGTTGATGAGGAAATCACTGCTGCAGAACTCT
Source organism: Ylistrum balloti (assembly GCF_031769215.1). Lineage (NCBI taxonomy): Eukaryota > Metazoa > Mollusca > Bivalvia > Pectinida > Pectinidae > Ylistrum > Ylistrum balloti. The sequence continues at coordinate 322,520 of NW_026782003.1, read as the reverse complement.
AATACTATCTCTGGGTACTTGTTGGTCAAGGCATCAGCCATAGTGTGGAATGACCTCTCATGCATAAATTTCCAGCAATGTCTCTTTGTTGGAAGAAGGAACAATCCATACAACAATGATGCTGCATAACGCATTTTTGCCATATTCAAATCCTCTATGCCTACTTCTTCTGTTAATCGGCGTATGATGTGTTGCTCTTTTTCTGTGAATTCCTCGAAGCTGTGTTTGTCTAGTTCCAGCTTACCATCAAACAAGACTCCTGCAGCCAAAGTGAAGTATATTACTTTATTGAATCCAAAAATTTTCTGGATTGCATTTCTGAAGGATGAAAAAGGATTCGAGAAGAACTTGGGCCCTTCCATACCAAAACTTTTCACTGAGCCAAATATCCTCGCAACATATGGATAGGACTGTTTAACTGCCTTGAAGTCAATATTGTACTTTTCTCTGTAACTCAGACCTCGGTAGCCTCCATTCGCCCCCATTATACTCTCACGTTCGGCTTGGCTTGGTTGGAATTTGCTAAGAGTCAAATCTACAACCGCATCTTCTTTAAACAGATCAAGATGATCCAAATCGCCTATCAAGGCTTCTTGGTGGCTCTTATGTAAACAGATAATAACAAGTAGCTTGGGCACGTTGTCCATCACTTTTTTTGATATGTCTACAAGGGTGTTTTTCCATCTTCTAGCAGTATACATGTTTATATTTGCTGGACCAAATATGTCATCGATGAGCACAACTTGATCCTTGCTTGTGTCTACCTTGTTCTCCCAGTCAGCAGGAGAATTCACTTTTACAAACTCATATGTCCTCTCTCCTCGACCAGCTAGACTCCTTTTGACAAACCATTCCTTGGAGGAGTCGTCTCCCTTTTCTGGCAACAGTTCTGGAGCAATGACCAACTGTGTGATGATCCACTCTGCCATCGTGGTTTTTCCATCACCTGGCTGGCCAGTGATAGTCACAAAGCCGTTCATCCATAACAGCTGGATGGCATGTTCAAATGAGGATGTCTTGACTATCATGTCTCCAACAACAGTATATGGCGAAAAAAAGTTATGCCACACTGAAACACAAAAATAACAATGTAAGTTATTCATCTTTGTTCAACTCTACTTCACAATAATGAATTTTGATGATATCCACTCATCATTAAAGCACTGAATAATGTATTATTCTAGATAATAACCTTTGATTATTACTATTTGGCATCCTCTCAAATAATATTATTTCAAACGAAAATTTACTATGCTGAACCAGTTAACTGGATACTTGGTTATTTTGATCATTAACCAGTGTTTAATACTCAAAAATCCTATTGAAATGATATAAGTATTTAACAATCAAATCAGTGAAAACAATGTACTCACTTGTTAAATTAAAAATGTTTATACAAGTGAAAGTATAAGTTTGAGTTCTTTACTCGTATCGACTTACATTCCTGTTCATCTTCGTTGAGGAACACTTCTAGGTTGTATTCAGGAGGCGGTTTGTGAATTTCCACAAACTCAGATTGGCTCTGATTACCTGAGAAGTACACAATACAAAGGTTTAAAAGCGGATATATGATTTCACTGGGCTTGGTTCCAGACAGTGAAAATATTCATATTTACAGTGAAAGTATGGAATGGGATTCTATAATTTTGTAAAAATGATACATGAGAATCAACAAAGTTGAAAGCAGGTAAAACATGTAAACATTAAGTGTATCTAGTACACTGTTAACTACACAGTACACACACATACACACAAAACCTACTTGCTCAATATACAATGTAGTCAGAACAACCACTGCCGTTTAGTTACTATATCATTACAGAGACAAAATGTTGTGTGAAAAATCACAGCCACAATCCTAAAGGTTTTGTTATAATTCATAGACATCCCAGAAAACATGATGCATACATCCTATGTAACATACGTAGTGGATTACCTGGTTGGGTGGACTGTTGGTAAGCCATTTCTACAAATCTTTGTTGGCTAGCTAAGTATTCAACATGACATCTGAAAAAAATGAGTAAAATAAGGACATATTAATATATAATAAAAATGATCAGACTTGATGGAATCTGAAACTATACATAAAAATATATGAGATACTCATTAGTTCACTGTCCATATGTATGCCATCATAAATACAACATGTTCATGTAATAAAAAAAGTGTTGGTTGTATAGACACTTTTCTGTTTTCATGTTTAAAGACAAGTCATGAAAATATAATGAAACAGTGTATTAACAAGACTTCAGGTAAAAGAATTATGGGTGGAGTTATGTGATATCCATGAATGGTTTTTCTTTTGAAACCATGTTCTATGCTTAAAACATGAAAGAAAAACAAAAAAAAAAAAACATTTTATGTTGTACAGCCGAAACAAAATTCCACATCATGTACATTTGATGTATTGCCCCTCAAGTGTTGTCTATGGTTACATGCCTACCTTACTAATGTAAAGCATGTACCTGTCTGATGTTTGATTGAAAGTAGGGATTCAATGTAAAATAAATTCCAATGTAATATCTTGAGTTTTAGTGTGTTAATGCACTTTTTTTTAAAATTTAAAGCTGTACTTATAAGCTGAAAGTTGCATTACTTAACATTTTGAAGAAATTTTCTTGGGAACAACATTTTTTGTTAGTGTAGTTGTCAGCTTGATTCGGTTAATAGCATCAATAATTTCTAAGTTTCTTGTTGCTAAGGTACTTCTCTTGAGGACAATACTGAAAGTATAAGGCAGATTTCTTAAAAAAGTCCAATGCTAGAAGTTGGTCAAATAAAAGATTAAAGCCATTTTCCAACAATTTAATTTACTTCCTGTTACAACTATGGTGCACGAATCGGAATAAGAAGTGAAGCAACTAGTCTACCTGGGGCCACCGACCTTAACATTTCAGCCTCAATTGTATCTTATACTTTTCCTCCTCGTCCACTCTCTAAAAGTATCTGTACATGTACAACTCAGAGACGATTTCATTCGACCGGGATGAACATGAGGAAGGGGCTAGGACAAGCATGTTCCGCCGATCCACACACTAACGCTAGTGAAAGATACATATCGTCTGGGTTTAGGTCTGTTAAACCCATGACATTACACGAAGCAAATAATAAAGTTTCTGTTATCAAGTAATAAAATCTGTAATAGCTGCCTACCTTTCCGTACAGCAATCTAACTATTGGGAATTCCACTTTCAGTTCCGGAACTCATCTGTGTCACTCAAACGCTTATCTCCATCCCGACTATGACGTATGTTCGCTCAGAGTTATCGTTCTGCTTATGCATTTGTAACAACTGTTCTTTGATAATCTATTTCAATACACTAACATTGAGTAGATATCTAGCTAGAAAGTTATTTCACTACCAGTGGCGTAGCGTCCGTGCATGCTTGCATGCTCAAGCATGCAAGAATAAAATTCGAGAAAACATGTTTTCTTTTTCTTGTTTATTAATCTATTTCCATAATGTGCATGATTCTTTTCTCGCGATTTGTTTTATATACCGTTGCGACGATATATTCCGGAAACTTTCCAGGTTTCAAGTTTACTTTTATAATACCAGACACACTTCCGTAACCAAGTTAACAAGCGCTTACATTTTCGAGATCATGTCGAAAAAGATAGAAGATTTTTTCAAAAAGGTTCCAAAGTCTGATGTTGAAGAGTCTTCGTCAAATATAGCCGAATCGCTTCCCGATGACAAATCAGACCCAGTCAAACTTCAGCAAGAACTAAAAGAAGGACCATGTTGTGTTGACCTAGCTTGCGAACAGTTAACAGATCAAATAAAGAAGAAAGTTTTGTTAGAGTCCTGGGATCAGTGGCTCGGTTTTCCCTTTCCACAAAGGTATTGGTTATTCGCAAATGAGAGTTTTAGAGTTCAGAAGGTTCCGGGTTCGAGCCCGGTCTTTCCCCATTCCTATAGTATTTCACAATTACTGTAAATAATGGCCTAGATATATCTAATATCATCACAAAGAAATAAATCGTCAACTAATAGAATTGTGTTACAAGTGTCTATACTATAACATCTATATTAGAGATATTACAGATAGGAGGCAAAATGCGCATACACACGTTACACTAAAAACACATAATCTTATGCGTGTTTGTATTAGTGTTCTGTGCCTCATATCGGTATGTTTGTGGTTGAAATGTAATATACGGCTGTTTTCTACATTTTGTTTCAAATAATCAATTTAACAGCATTCGCCATTTGTTAAATATGCCAACTTGTTTCTTTTTCGTCTTATTAACAATTTGGGTCATATAAGAATACTTCTTGGAATTAAGAGAACAAAAATATGCAGCATTGAACTCAGGATCTTCTGAACACTAGACCGTCAGTTTAAGCGATTAAGCCGTCTGGTCACCGGCAATCCCAGTTCATTGACAGTTTCGTTACCATTACCCTAAGACATATTGTTTCTGTTATTCAAGGGTATTGTTAGCTCTTTTTCCACTACCCTATGCATAATAAAAGGTAACGATGATTTTATGAGCTTTTGCATTCATTAAGGATCATAAAGTACAACAAAATATGTGTCTAAACTACATGTATTGTAACAATACAGTTTCCTCATACTTATGGACGCTTATCGATAAAAAAATCAATGCTCTTTTTGTGTAGCTTTTTAAAAATATGATTTCAATAGATAAATAGAAAGGGTGAATTTAGATTTTAAATTCAGGAAAAAACATATCTAAACTATATGGATTTTGAAAAGGGCTGTAAGGATTTTGAAAAGGGCTTTAAGGATTTTGAAAAGGGCTTTACGTACGAGTTGAAACTAAAATTCAGCAGAAAAGTGAGTTAACGTATATAGAACCCGTCTGATGAAACATATATGGTTCATGATATAATACATGCTACTTCCGTACTATATATGCAATTTTAAAAGCGTTTTTCAAATAGATGATTTTACGTTGTTACATCATGTATTTGTACATGAAAATCGCTCAATAATTCTACATGCCACTTGCATAAAGATTTGTGAGCATATCGAGTTAATCAACTAGTTTGATAAGTTTCATATTGCATGCTACATAGTCACTAGTGTAAGATTCTATTTATCACATACTAGGTATTAATGAGAATATAAGCTAATTCTCAGTGAATGTGATTTCATATTGATGATGTCGTATTCGGAATGTCCCTTTTGACTTATGCTCGGTACTTTTGTGTTTACATGTACTTACATACCAGTGTCTTTCTATTTCAGAAAAGTACATGGCCGCGAGAGAATATTCAACTACACCTGGTTGAAAGAACATCCATGGATGCGCTATTCCGTCTCCAAGGATTCAGTTTATTGCGTGCACTGCTTCATATTTGGAGATAAGTCTGGAAAGGAGAGGCCATTCAGATCTCCAGTAGATGACTGGATCAACCTTTCCACTTACGTCAAGCGTCATGAAGCAGAGAACTCACCTCACCATGGCTGTCAGATTTCGGCGGATCATTTTATTGATATTATGACTGGAAAGGATGACTCAATTGTATCAAAACTCGACTCTTCTCACAAAGCAGATGTCAACAAAAACAGACACATATTGAAAAAGATAATCGAGGTGTTGCTGCTGTGTGGTCGGCAAAACATTGCAATCAGGGGGCACACTGAAGAAAAGAGCAATTTTTGGGCAATTTCGAATGTTCTGTGTGCAGATGATCTTGTGGTCCAAGATCACATCTCCAACCCTAACGCGCAGTTAAAGTACACATCTCCAGATATCCAGAACGAATTAATTGAAATACTGGCGTCTCATGTCACCAAAGCAATTACACTTCGAATTAAGGAGTCACCGTACATCGCCGTTCTTGCAGACGAATGTACAGACAAATCTACCAAAGAGTAATTGTCTGTCTGTGTGCGTTACCTTGATACGACAGAAAACGGTGAAATATGTGTTAAAGAAGACTTTTTGTGTTTCATACATGTTAAGAGCATTAAGGGGGAGGACTTGGCTCCTGAAATCATACAAGCTCTTCGGAACTTTGGCCTGGACATTGCAAAATTAAGGGCTCAGGGGTATGATGGGGCATCGAACATGTCTGGAAAATTTCGCGGTGTACAGGCAATTATAAGACAAACAGCTCCGCATGCCACCTATGTGCATTGCAAGTCGCACCAGTTAAATCTTGCCCTTGTTCATTCCTCTTCCCAAGCCTGTGTACGGACCATCATGGGAACGGTGCAGGATATCGCTTTTGCTTTCGATTATTCAGCAAAGCGCTTGCAGTACTTCAAAAATGAGCTCCTCGGTGACCAAAACGCCAAAGATCAAATGGAGTCTAGGACCAAACTGAGAACACTGTGCGAAACGAGATGGTCTAGTCGTGCTGATGCCTTACACACGTTCAAGGCTTCATTCAGTGTCATCGTTAGTAGTTTGGAGGCGTTGAAGAACGACGGAGATGACAAAGCGGGTGGAAGATTGGCAGCAATTTTGAGGTTCGAGTTTATCATTGGGCTGGTCGTTACTGAACACATCCTCAGCGGCACTGTTGCGCTTTCCAACCATCTACAGTCAGTAGACTGCGACCTTATGGAAGCCGCCACTGAATGCAGGACTGTAATAAGTATGCTCAGAAATGAACGAGCGGATGATGATGTTTGGAATGAGCTGTTTGACCAGGCTGTCGGCGTAGCCGCAGAATACGGTATTCAACCTTGCGTCCCGAGACAAACTGGACGACAGCAGCAACGTGCAAACTACCAGATACCCGACCCAAGGCAATATTGGAAAGTTAGTCTGTTCTTGGTTTTTCTTGACCATTTGATCACAGAGCTGGAGACACGGCTATTGGATAGCGAGGGTAGATTCAAAGCAGAGACGCTCTTCCCACGTAATCTTCAGCAACTCACTGACGATATTGTCAACGCAGTGTTTGATGCCTTTGAAGTAGACCTGTCCGACAAGGCGTCTTACCTGACGGAAGTTCGGCGATGGAGAACCAGATGGGTAGCCATTCCACTAAAGGACCGACCAAGAGGTCTCTGCGAAATCCTGGATCGGACAAGTCGAGATCTATACCCAAACATTAGAAATATCTTTAGTGTACTTCTCTCAATGCCGACATCGACTGCATCAGCCGAACGATCTTTCAGCTCGATGAGACGAATTAAGACCTACCTCCGGACAACAATGACGACAGAACGGCTGTCTGCTCTTGCTGTCCTCCATACCCATCGGGACACTCAGGTTGACATAGATACTGTCATTGATGACTTCGCGGCAGCAAAGTCTCGAAAGTTGCAATTCGTTTAAACCAATACCGGAGGATCAGAATGATGTCTTTTTGTGGTAGATAACCACTTTAAAATTTTTCGTAACTTTTTGATGTTTCATGGTACAATCTTCCCTTAAATCTACGTTTTAGATTGGTATTGTGTTGTATATTTCTTTATCTCATCTTTTGTATCGTAAAGTTGTTTTTGACAAATGTGAAAAGTGAGATTAAAATCTTTATAATCTTTATATATGCTGGTCTTTTTAATAATTTCGAATGATTACAATGCTGTAATCAAAATACCTTCAGCTGCCGCCCCTGCACCCCCAAGCATGCAATTGAATGAAGGCCTCGCTACGCCACTGACTACATTTTACTGTAGGCTACTACAGACACCGAAACCATCCAATAGTTTGCTTAGTATAGGCATCAAATGAAATCACATCTAATATTGTGTGTGTCAAAGCAATTCTCTCTCTTTAAAAAAACACCCCAAAAATATAGTAAATATACGAAGGGAGGTAACTCGTACACTTCATAATGCTGCAAGAAACGAATTTTCTCTCGAATTGCCCGTTGCGCAAATAAAAACAAAGCAATACAACGGGCGATATTTCACAAATTCCGGTGAGTTCATTAGTAAATAAATAAATAAACAAAAAATAAAAATGAATAAATAAAAAAACAAAAACTCATATATGACATAAACAATACTTGAAACACATGTTTTAATGCAGTTACATGTACAAGTGACATTTGATGGCTCAAAATAAGAAATAATGTCCCAATCCACATATTTGATATCCAGACTAATTGTAGGTAGGCGGTGAGGGATGTAACTTGTGAGGTCTTGTTATTTTTCATAGTTCAGCATCAAGTACACTGTATGTCAGTTTGCCTAGAAAAAAAGATGAAATGCATTGCGTCCTTCGTTCTATAAACTTTCTTTTTCTGAAGTTAAATAAGGGGTCAGAGACACTATGTTTCGGGGTTGTTTTTGGTGATGTGTAAAAATTAACAGGATATAGCATACCATATTATATTTAAACACTCCCGACTCGTCGCTTTCTTCTTCTTCTTGGGACGCGAGCACACGGGAATGAATTATAATATACGTGTTCTTTTATCTGACTGAAGCATTTAATATACAGCCATACTTTTGTAATAAAGTTAGATCACACACGGAAGCGTAGTTCACCTGAATCAATGCATATATTTATCATTTCTTACGTTATCAGACTTTTCATCTTTTTTTTTTCTCATTTTGGAATTCAAAGTTCCCATAATTTTTGTTGACAGTTGTTTTGAAATATTAACGAACAATTTCTTCATAACGGACATATTTAGTGTCAGTGCCATAAGTTGATAAATATCTAATAATAAAGTGACTGTATTCACTTAGAAATACCGTTCTTATTTCATTATTGCTACTTATCCGCCAGTCATTTAAGCATGAAACAGGTATATCTCTAATAAAAGGATGGTAAAGGGATAGACAAGATATAGACAATTACAGAGAGAGAACGTTAACAAAAGTGTTATACAAGTGAACTGTAAAGGTATGTACAGATTAACTTCCCGCGAGACTACAACAAGGTCCGAAGACACCACAACAGCTTTTAGCAACAGAACATGTGTATGTCACCCCTTAGACCTTGACGTACGTTACTCCTACCACAGAGAGATATATGAAGGTATTTAGTAGTGTTTGGGTCAGTGGTCTTCTAGAAAACTGTACCAAACTTTAGCGTATTTCACAGGCCCCTAATTTTAAAGAGAGAGTGCAAGTTACATTTAGAAAAAAACCCTGTCAAATCAATAGGTTTGTGTAATACAATGTCAAAAACGGTGGCATCCTGGAAGTTTTTGCAGTAATCACCGACCCAATTTCAAAACATGAATCCACTGACCACGGTCAACGCATTTGCCGACAATTCTTTCTTGAACCGATAGCTATTGGATCCAATGTCTACTCGATCTGATGTCTACTCGATCCAATGTCTACTCAGTCCGATGTCTACTCGATCTGATGTCTACTCGATCCGATGTCTACTCGATCCAATGTCTACTCGATCTGATGTCTACTCGATCCAATGTCTACTCGATCCGATGTCTACTCGGTCTGATGTCTACTCGATCTGATGTCTACTCGATCCAATGTCTACTCGATCTGATGTCTACTTGATCCAATGTCTACTCGATCCGATGTCTACTCGATCCGATGTCTACTCGATCCAATGTCTACTCGATCCGATGTCTACTCGATCTAATGTCTTCTTGACCCAATGTCTACTCGATCTGATGTCTACTCGATCAAATGTCTGCTCGATCTAATGTCTACTCGATCCGATGTCTACTCGATCCAATGTCTACTCGATCTAATGTCTACTCGATCAACTCGATCTGATGTCTACTCGATCCAATGTCTACTCGATCCGATGTCTACTCGGTCTGATGCCTACTCGATCTGATGTATACTCGATCCAATGTCTACTCGATCTGATGTCTACTTGATCCAATGTCTACTCGTTCCGATGTCTACTCGATCCAATGTCTACTCGATCTAATGTCTACTCGATCAACTCGATCTGATGTCTACTCGATCCAATGTCTACTCGATCCGATGTCTACTCGATCTAAAGTCTTCTTGACCCAATGTCTACTCGATCTGATGTCTACTCGATCAAATGTCTACTCGATCTAATGTCTACTCGATCTGATGTCTACTCGATCTAATGTCTACTCGATCTAATGTCTACTCGATCAACTCGATCTGATGTCTACTCGATCCAATGTCTACTCGATCCGATGTCTACTCGGTCTGATGTCTACTCGATCTGATGTCTACTCGATCAAATGTCTGCTCGATCTAATGTCTACTCGATCTGATGTCTACTCGATCTGATGTCTACTCGATCTAATGTCTACTCGATCCAATGTCTACTCGATCTGATGTCTACTTGATCCGATGTCTACTCGATCCAATGTCTACTCGATCCAATGTCTACTCGATCCAATGTCTACTCGATCTGATGTCTACTCGATCCGATGTCTACTCGATCCAATGTCTACTCGATCTAATGTCTACTCGATCTACTCGATCTGATGTCTACTCGATCCAATGTCTACTCGATCCGATGTCTACTCGATCTAATGTCTACTGGACCCAATGTCTACTCGATCTGATATCTACTCGATCCAATGCCTACTCGATCTGATGTCTACTCGATCTGATGTCTATGTCTACTCGATCTGATGTCTACTCGATCTGATGTCTACTCGATCAAATGTCTACTAGATCTAATGTCTACTCGATCTGATGTCTACTGGATCTGATGTCTACTCGATCTGATGTCTACTCGATCTGATGTCTACTCGATCTGATGTCTACTCGATGTCTACTCGATCTGATGTCTACTCGATCCAATGTCTACTCGATCCAATGTCTACTCGATCTGATGTCTATTCGATCCGATGTCTACTCGATCTAATGTCTATTTGATCTGATGTCTACTCGATCCAATGTCTACTCGATCCGATGTCTACTCGATCTAATGTCTACTGGACCCAATGTCTACTCGATCTGATATCTACTCGATCCAATGCCTACTCGATCTGATGTCTACTCGATCTGATATCTACTGGATCTGATGTCTACTCGATCTGATGTCTACTCGATCTGATGTCTACTCGATCAAATGTCTACTAGATCTAATGTCTACTCGATCTGATGTCTACTCGATCTGATGTCTACTCGATCCGATGTCTACTCGATCTGATGTCTACTCGATCCAATGTCTACTCGATCTGATGTCTACTCGATCCGATGTCTACTTGATCTGATGTCTACTCGATTCGATGTCTACTTGATCTGATGTCTACTCGATCCAATGTCTACTCGATCTGATGTCTACTCGATCTGATGTCTACTCGATCTGATGTCTACTCGATCTGATGTCTACTCGATCTGATGTCTACTTGATCTGATGTCTACTGGATCTGATGTCTACTCGATCTGATGTCTACTCGATCTGATGTCTACTCGATCTGATGCCTACTCGATATAATGTCTACTCGATCTGATGTCTACTCGATCTGATGTCTACTTGATCCGATGTCTACTTGATCTGATGTCTACTGGATCTGATGTCTACTCGATCTGATGTCTACTCGATCTGATGTCTACTCGATCTGATGTCTACTCGATCTAATGTCTACTCGATCTGATGTCTACTCGATCTAATGTCTATTTGATCTAATGTCTATTTGATTAGATGTCTACTCGATCTGATGTCTACTTGATCCGATGTCTACTCGATCTGATGTCTACTCGATCTGATGTCTACTCGATCTAATGTCTACTCGATCTGATGTCTACTCGATCTAATGTCTACTCGATCTGATGTCTACTCGATCTAATGTCTACTCGATCTGTCTACTCGATCTGATGTCTACTCGATCTGATGTCTATTTGATCTGATGTCTACTCGATCTGATGTCTACTCGATCTGATGTCTACTGGATCTGATGTCTACTCGATCTGATGTCTACTGGATCTAATGTGTCTACTCGATCTGATGTCTACTCGATCTGATGTCTACTCGATCTGATGTCTACTTTATCCAACGCCTACTCATTTGTTTGCATTTTATTGTAAAGGGAATTGAAAACTTAGCGAAGAGGTAGAATTATTTTCGCTATTCTAAATTGCTTAAACATTACATGAGCATTCAGTAAACTGGGTACCGCAGAAAGGATATTATCATCAAGCCCATAGTGTTACAGATGAAGACAATAAACGTTCATTCTAAAAAGGACAACAATCGGTGATCGCTCTTTTGAAGTCTGATGTTGCAGGACTGGAATAATCTGTAGCACTTATTTTGTAACCTGTGTAAATAGAATGCTAATAGAATGTTCAATTTTGTACAGAAAGGAGAGTAGATAGATTAATCGTTACACTAGATGATATATTAAATGATGATATTGTTACTATTTGAACATGGACTGATGTTTTGTATAATTGTACGCCTGTAGAGATATCTCAATGGTCGCGTTATAGTTGAAAAAGATACCCGCTCAAAAAAAAAAAAAAAAAAAAACGAAAAACAAAATAAAATAAAATAAAAAAACCAACATAGTTTTTTTGTAATTGTTGTCTGTCTGTTCTGGCTGACGAATGCACGGACCGTAATATGTAAATAGAATTTATATATTTAACGTCTGTAGTGAATTTTAGAACAAACGTTTATTCTGAACATTTTTTGGGATTATTGTTGGGAAACTACACATAATCTGATGGAGGTATGAACCGTGTTGTGACGTAGGTTAAAGAAACACTGCCTGGTACTAACAACAGATATGTATTGATAGCTGATTTATGGGCGAGATATTTTAATTCTTACTTATCTCGGTGTTCATATGTTATTATCCATATACCATAAAAACAAAAGGTAACAGAGGTATCACACTTCCATGTGAGAACGGGCATGTTAATTCGGATCCGTCTGCCGGTTTGACGAAGATGTAAATCGTTATTATCTTTCCGATAATCTGACAAACACGAAAGCATGACGTGTACGTGACAAAATTAATCCATTATGTAAACTGTAAACGTATTGATATTTAAAAAATCGATACTTCCTTTTAATCATACGGTTTGTGGCTTCAAATTGTGGTGTGAGGTGTATACCCGATATTCAATCCTGCTGAAGTGAAGCGCGAGATACATACATGATATATATAAGGGTGTAGGTATGCACGCCAGACTTTACACAGGATACCTACATATGACGTAAAGAGTGCATACCACGTGTCTGTGAGTTCAGATTTGAAATGAACTTTACGGTCAGTAGAGACGACCACCCGTGGTAATTGTGTTTTATTAAACAGATCTTCTCTTGTCGGGATTAAGATTTCATTTTGATTTTAAAGAAATAAGCTAATTTATCAGGAAAACGAGGTGCCTCTCTCGTGTCAATTTCACGCGCGTCTTAAAGAGATAAGAACGTTTTCAGAATTGTTTTCAATACACAATGTTAATAAACATGTTCACACATTTCTCGGGCTCTTGAGCTTTGAGGTTTAACTTACCTATGCTATAACATACGTTTCACCTCCAGTCCTTTCCTGTCTTAACGAAATACCTGTTCTATTAGATATCAATATAAGCACTGAATGTTGGGTTCCCATGCTAGGTGGCCAATTGATATATCATTTAATTACTAGAACAATCGCATGAAAGAAATATTTTTTCTTGATGAAAATGATAAATAAATACGTGCTAAAGTTTCAGTGTTAAAAGCAATAGTAATTTAACCTGCGTCGGAAAAAATAAAAGTCATTCAGTTGAGAAAGTGAACGTGTTTATCATTTAAGAGCAAGACTTCAAGGACATTTCGTCAAAGACGTTAAATTGAAACTTCTATATGTCTATGACTTACACTCAAAATAACCGTTTCAGAGGTTTATAGGATACACGCAAAAATATTCTGATGGATTCAAATAATGTAAAAAAAAAAAGGGGGGGGGGATAAGGACATATCTGAATAGAACCATCAAGAAAAGTTCTAGACATACACCCAAACACACTCCAGTACAGCCTTCGTATGGTAAAATGAACGTATGATATATTAGTTGAACATATGACAACGTGTACAGGTAAAGTCAGGAATGATGGAGGAAAGCAGTGCTGCAGTCCTGGTATACACCGTGTAGTTGGAAATATTCGCGGGAATTCGATTCCACTTTTATCGCATTCATTAAAGATAGCCCGAAACTAGATACTCCGAAAATACCACTGCAGTATATCCGTGCTCTGCTGTTTTAGGTCATTTTACAGGGATATTGCGCGAACTTTAATCCCCCGAAATACATACTTGTCATTGTCAAACATATTGTGTTTGAGGGCAGTTCCGCGTCTATAAAATCAGTTTAGTACGTGATGTTATATACACTATTTTGATATAGTCTTTATGTTTGGGTTTTAAACATTTAATACTGGGATATCTTTAAATACTTTAAGTTAACGAAATAATTTATTCACGTTTCACACGAGCACGTGCAACGATTACATTATTGGTACAATAGTACTCATTTCTAATTTCAGTTTACTTTTGAGGTATATAATTAACGACCCGGATTAAACCGGATGATTGTTGGTAATTTGTTGAGAGGAATGGCAGGGTTTAAACAAATCTAACACTCTCCTTTTTGATGTCCTAATTACCTACTTAAATCGCTAACCTTTATTTATCTTTGTGTTCTCCCCGAGGATATGTGTGCTTTTTAAATCACATAATTATAGGATAGGGGGTTGTAAAATCATTCGATCAAAATTAAACTTTGAGTATAAGTCAATAAAAACTTAAACGATAATTGTTGATGACATAAAATATCTATGAATGTAGAGACCAGACCAATGGTTAACACATACTTCTCTCTACCAAATCCTTTACATACCAATTAACACGCCACGTGTATTGTTATATGAAATACCACATTTATGGCCTGGAGCTGGGGGCAGGCACACTAATTGATTATCTAAAACAAAAATCATTATGACACAAAAACTATATCGGGGGTTGTGTTAATGTGTTTCGCATTTATATACCAAACAAAAAACAAAACATTTTGGTTTCTGTGGGACGAAGAGGCAAAAAGTCAATGTGTCATTAGGCAACAGTCACAAACTCGTTGTGCAGGTGGTCAACATGACCCAATATACTACACACACACACACACACACATATATATATGATTAACGTTCATTAAGACTTAATATATGTTGAGAAAATTCCTCCTTTTGAAAGGACAATGAAGACAATGGAGAGATTGTGTAGTATGACTATAACAAGCATAGTTAAACATCATTTTTGTGATCAACCTAGAAAAAATAAGATAATCAGGAAAGAGTTCATTTTAGGAACAGTGGTATCTCGATTATAAAGCCATCCGTGATATTAAACGGAATCAATACGTCACATACCTTAACTAGACATATTTATTAATATTCCAGCGCTCAAGTAGACCAGGGGAAAAATAAATCTATATTCATGAGTGACGATATATGCAGCGAGTTCAATCAAACGTCCATTGTTCAGTACAGGTTTTCATGCCGCGTAACGAGTGAAAAAAATAGAGGAAACCACTCGATGTTGAATACATTGTGTCCGTATCAACATCGATTTTATATGACGTTTCTCTAATATCTGCATGCTTGAGTTGTTATGTTGTGTGTAGAGACACGGAGAACGGGGGTATTGATAGAAGGTGTTGATGAATCAAACCAAACGCTAGATAAGAAATGCTAACAAAATATATAGAGCTGTGTGATTGGCTCCACTTTTTAAACAACGATGTATAACAACTTCTGAAATTACTAAAATAACATTACACTACCATCAACCTGCAAATGTACATGGTTTATTCAAGTACAATGGCAAAAACAATACCACTGTGACAGAATCTAAACTCCAGCCAGTGTGAAACAATTATCAACAGGAAAAGCGAGAATATCAAAACGTTAGATTTGAGAGGGGTAAGGACGTGATGAACAAACCGACTTGAATTTCGACAAGACACCTTATTCATAGACAATATCGCTACTCGTGATCATCTCACCGTTTAAGATGTGATCTATTTTTTTTTTGAAGATACAAGCTTGCTCCCAATACTTAAAATGTGTCCTTTACGACGACGCAGGTTTTCAAAAGATGCAGATTGAAAGAGTGATTGTCGTCATCAAATATTGTGATCACATTTGGAAATGTCTTTTAACTTATTTTACTATCCCTCATTACATATCGTTGATCGTTTCGTTTCCAAGTTCCGAGTTGGTATGTTTTTCGTCCTGTATTTACTTATATCGATTTTCTGTAAGCATGAAGCCTTCTAAAACGACCTTACAATGCCAGTTCGCCACACGCACTACGCTGTATTATGATATAGAAAATACAAGTTTCGAGCATCACTCGGTACATACAATAGATGTCATTACCAATGAGTACAATAAACTCTTGAATGGTTCTATCCGGAACAAGAGACCCGGAACCTTGTACATGACAAGGCACTTACAAAGTACTGTATATGTAGACTGCCTATTACAGGTATGTCTCACAAGCTAGATGTTGATAGTTTGTCCTAAAAATCCCTTGTATCCAAGTTATAATTATATTTTTTATCAGTAAGTATAATCTGTCACTTTAGCGTAAAGATTGTCTTTGTGTTATTGTATTTATAAAAGTATACTGAAATTTACCAGAATGCAAGAGTATGTAGGATGCATTTGCCCATAAATATGTGCAAAGGTTTACTGTTATTTGAATTGTTATTAAATTGGGAATATACTTACCAGCCAATGAAATCAGGGAGAATTATACCTACCAGCCAATGAAATCAGGGAATATTACACCTATCAGCCAATAAAATCGGGGAATATTACACACACCAGCCAATGAAATCAGAGAGTATTACACCTATCAACCAATGAAATCAGGGAGCATTACACCTACCAGCCAATGGGATCATACCGGATGTGTATCAACCAATGAAGTTATCGAATTTGCCTAAACACTGAAATAATGACATCAAAGTGATAATTGTTATGGTCGTCGTTCTGTACTGACCTCTGCTTGAACTTTTATATTGTAACTTTTGTTAACACTTTACCTCATTGTCTGAGACAATTATTTACCTATACGCTCATGCGGATTTTCATAAGATTTCAAAGAAAAACTAATATCTCTTCAATTCCTCCTTGAAATGCGTTGTGTTTGAGAAATTTTACATTGTATATTGGTGAGTTTTATCATTGTCTACTCTGTATCAACTCAAATTTCAGATTTATCGCTGTTATCGATAAATCATCCTTGCTTATCAATTTTGTCGATTTATGTGGAATTAATGTCCTGTTGTTATCCTAGTATTGGACCATATGAGCGATATGGTGGTTGTGTGATTATATTGTGTTGTTATAGTATATTTCTTTCGACCATGCTGCTGATAAATAAAAATATTGTCCTTGTGTTTCGTATTAAATCATCTTCTACCCTCCATAATTGCATCACAGGGTTTGTTAGAAAAAGCAATTCTGTCTTTCCCTTTAGGAAAAGACAATTCATATGGTTTTATTTTTAAAAAAGTTCCCAGTACAGTGCTTAACCTAAGTTTCCATCATATCCTAACTTAGCGTAACCATGTCACAATTTGCTTAAGTTAATGATTTTGAGGAGCGTTTCAGGGGTATTTGTGATTGCATGAATAACCATCAAATAGTGTGAAGAAAAAATAATCACCTCTGTGTTATGTTGACAGAGTTTTTTCATCCTCAGGATCACAGAGATATTTTTGAAGTTTAGTTCTTAGGTAAGATATCGGCAAAGTCCTGTGTTAAACTTTGAAAATATATCGACGATGTCATGGTGATAAAATCTAAGACCTTCGTGTTGAGACATCTGACCATTTCCGATAGACGTGAAATATTCTGTTGATCAAGTCTCTGTGCCAACTGTATCATAACATTACCTGAATAGGTGCTGGAACACTCTCTGTGCCAACTGTATCATAACATTACCTGAATAGGTGCTGGAACACTCTCTGTGCCAACTGTATCATAACATTATCCTGAATAGGTGCTGGAACACTCTCTGTGCCAACTGTATCATAACATTATCCTGAATAGGTGCTGGAACACTCTCTGTGCCAACTGTATCATAACATTACCTGAATAGGTGTTGATACATTGTGTTGAACTGTTACCGTGTGTCTGGAGACCGTAATATCCTTCGACGTTGTCCTCGGACTCGTAGTTATGTTAGTTATGATAGCATGACCTAATGAGAATCTTCAGGAGGAAGCCCAATACAGAACTAAAGAACTTAAGTACATTGTTACCAACTTGTGTAATTTTTAACCATCTCGCCACACTATTTTCGACCTTAGCGTACATAGGATTACAGTACAGCCGAAAAGGTGGGTCAATTCCTTACCAACTCGTACACTATGTACGACAGTGTCAGATGAAGGTGACTGTAGTAATCGAAACGTCACACCTAAATCTTCTAACGTTGACTTTTGTAATAAAAGTGTCCATACTTTATAGTGTAAACACATTAGAAGTAATCTTCATATTTTACTTACACTGAAGAAATAAAGTAAAAAAAAATAAAATAAAATTTGAAATTATGACTAGATGAATCCGAGATGTATACATTATTGTTAATGCCAGTATTGAAATGAACTGCATTACCTGTACAAAATGTTTGTTTGTAGTTCTAGTGAAACGGGTATTACCGAGGAAGTCACTTTAAATAAACCTGTATAACGGAGCAGATGGACACAGGGTCCTATCTCTTATTGTATTGTCATTACGTATAATATCTGTCGACAACTTTATCAACATGTACAAACCGAGGCCGTACCTATGTCTGATTTTCATTATGGTAGCTACATAGGCTTCAATATGCAGTGATTTAAAATATAATGTAAGGACTGAAATGGACAGATTATGTTCAATTTCAATCGGGATTAAGATTTTTATAAACCACTTCGTTTCTTAAATACGTACACTAGCAGTGTACATTTTAGTAACAAACTTATAAACATAGACTGTGTTGACCAATATATATCAATTTGACTTCTTTTCAGATTTCCTATTACTGGTATAATAACGAATATCACGACCTCGTCAAAGTCACATCGCTATATAATACAAACAATCAATGGCTGTGCTTCCCCCCATACGTTTGGTTACCTATGGAACTTTAATCACAAATGATATTTAAATGAAAAAAACCTGACGAGCTGATGACGGCAATTACGCAAAATTACTGGGTTTTATTGTAATGTCTTGTAAAACCCAGTAAGAGAAACCATGGAAATATATATAAACGGGAAAAATAATAAAAATAAAAACTTTAAAATATGAAATAATAATAATAATAATAAAATGAAAGCAACATAACACACATTTACATGTATGTAAAATTAAAACTTGAATACACAACACGGCATGCACAAAGGAGTAGACTTTGATGAAGAAAACAGGGCTTTACCGATTTGACATTATAACAAGTCAGCAAAATTATTACATTCTATCTGTATTTATTTCCGTCCATATATGACAACGTTAATGTCGATTTGCAATATTACTCTTGCTGACATCACCAATAACCGTCCATACATTCTCTTTACAACTTCATATCAGAATGCAAATGATGCCTTTTAAAATAAACCACATATGTAAAGGTCTCAAAAGCGATCTCCTGTAAAAGGCCGTAAGCCTTCGACCATTTCGTCCAATAAAATCGCTTGAAACCAGC
This sequence comes from Ylistrum balloti, assembly GCF_031769215.1. Classification (NCBI taxonomy): domain Eukaryota; kingdom Metazoa; phylum Mollusca; class Bivalvia; order Pectinida; family Pectinidae; genus Ylistrum; species Ylistrum balloti. The sequence goes on along the minus strand of NW_026782003.1, from coordinate 302,972 downwards.
GCGCGCACGACTGGCTGTAAATAATAGGACAAGTTTAGCATTGTTGTTGGTATTTCCTCTGATAGAGCTCCACCGCACTGCTTTCTATTAATTTTCAATAATCTAAACAGATTAAGTGCTGGTGTTTGTCTGTACACTTGGTAATTTAAAGCTTGTGAAGAGTGAATACACCAAATGAAAAGGATCGTGTGAGTTATGCCTCTGTATTCAGACATGTTACAGCTATGTTGGTCGGTTGGTTAGAAACGGACATCGGTTGATGATGAGGTTGTGGTGACCTTCCCTACCTGTGTTTTAATACCTTGTCTTGTTATCTGTCCATTAACAGACTAAAAACAATGAGGATACCGTTAAATGTGATAGTGATTTATATAACGTTTAACTGGATACGTCATTCAGGTACGTATACTTACTTTTAACAGTAAATTTGTCATAAATAGACATATTTTGCGATTTACAATTATGTAAACTAATGTGATTTGGTAATTCGTAACTAGGCACAAAAGTATGGAGTTTTACAAATATTATACAATTTTATGTCAGTTGTGATCTCACTCACTAACACTTTTACATATTCTGTGTTACACAAGTAATGTTTCCAAATTCTGGTTTCGTTGACCAGGCAATAATTATCTTACGTTTCTAAGACGACAAAGCTATTCTCTCACGTTGTAACGTATCATGGCTGACCTGTCATTAATCAGTGTCAGTAATAAATATTATATCATACTTCCTCACTTCAATATTCCACAAAAACGTTAAAAATATTATCTAAGATATTTATGACCCTTCCTTTATGAAAACATATTAAGTTGTGGCTACAACTTACTATAATTACAAATGCGTTTTACAACGACTTGTTAAACTATATTGTGTAAGAAGCCATCTAGGATTTTTTCAGTGATATTATCTCTCTTAGCAGTTGTCGTAAAATGGAATAACTTTCCTTTGGAGAAAATATGAAATGAATACAGATAACAGAAAGTGAACGTATATATATAACAAACTATCTGATATATACGTTTGTTATTTAGTCGTTGTCAGTCGAGTTGTGAGTCCCTCCTCCTGCTGAAGGCTGATACATTGAACCTGGTAATATATTCGAAGCTGCTGTTCAGCACAGAAGTCGGAAAACATGTAAAATACTTATTTAAGATGTTACTTTTGCCTCTGTTGATTAAGGACCGTGTATCTGTATGTATAATTTCTTCTCACACGAAGATGGCTAATTATCATTTAACCCAGTATTCGCTTTATTTGTATTGATGGACAGTTTCCCTTAGGAATTTAATGAACATAAACATTACATGTTTAAAATGTCCCATCATTTCCGACCTTGGCGGTTATGTTGTATAGTAAACACAAATATGCATTAACCAGAGAGTACAATAATTGTGAAGGTAAGGTAATATCAGTTCGTTTAATAGGACGTACAACTGATTCAGTCCTTATATATTTAACACAAACTACAAAAGGACAATAAAGGAAATGGTGTATTAAAAACCGAGGGAATTAGCTATATTTTGATTTGTTGTGCTCAATTAAACCGAATTCGCCAGTTATTAAAGAATTGATATGATGTAATTCTAAGGTATTCTTAAATCACCAAATGGTACATATGTCACACATAATAGCAATGTTATATGGTACACACGTTACGATGACATATTTCACATAGTAGCAATGACATATGGTACACATGTAACAATTACATGATACACATTGGACATGTTTTACTTAATGGCAGTGAAGTCCAATAACACACATTTCTGGAGCTCACAAACTCAATAAAGCACGAAAGTATGAAATATGAGTTCATACGTGTTGATATGGTCATATTCCAATTTTCTAAGACAACGTTTAATTTTGATGAAGCAGGTATTTCTTTTTATTCACTTGAACTATCGTGAAGTTCTTGGTACAGGAAAGTCAGTATTGTAACAGTGAAATTTGTAATGTCACAATAATGGTATTGTGACCTAATGGCGTTATAGTCTCATAACACTTATTGTAGTATTAATGTATTCTAATGAGAGGAAGGAAAACAACGTTGAGTATGGAATAAGGCAACATTTATAAGAATACAAAAGTGTAAACATTGTATGTCGGTGCACATGAAACTATGACGCATTACACACTTTTCAGTGACATATGCACATGCTACAATGACGTAATACACATGCTATGAAAAGGAAAAATTAATACTACTGTTATGTACGGTACACGTATAACACTGAAATGTAGAATGAAAGTGTAACAAATAGTGCATGTATATCAGTGACGAATGTAATACGGCTATGATAACGTTCAGACAATACACTGATGGTATCAAACAGCTATCTACCTACAAATCAATTACTTGGAATTAAATAATGTGAAATGTTTGATAAAGATACGAACCAAAAATTGTTAGACTTATCCATAGTTGGTCAGATATATATATATATATATAAACATTAAACATTACATATTTGTTTAGTTGGAGATATCAATATCACGTGTTACAAATCTCAGAGATGTAGACAAAATCGAGATGTTTGAAACGATTTTCTTTATTCATCTTTTTATTATGCTGCCACAACATTACAGATTTTAGTATGCTTTCAAATTTATCTTTGGTTTTCTGTTTTATGAAATACTTGATCATATAGCTTGAAGTGGCTAAGGATGATTATGGGCTCGGCGTTTTGTCTTAGATGGAGTAATGAAACACTGATATCAGAAACATCGAGCACATTGGTATAAATGATGATAACACATTTCGCCATTCCTCCCATCGAATAGAAATGTCTTTGTAAATGTATGATAAAGATTCATTATTGATATAAAAAATACGACGATGATATTGTTATCCTACAATGTTCTCACTCCAGGTCCAATATCAATAGTACAACATATCGAAACTTTAAACATGGAAATCTGTAATGGATCCAGTTTACATATAAGGACGCAGTGTGTGGCAAAATATTGTTTCCATTGTTCTGTTTTTTGCGCCATTTTTCTGTCATTGCCACCGAGTTGGAAATCAATACATGCGTAATGATAACCTGACATCAATAGTCAATTTCTCAGTCACCAAACCTTTACACGTCTGAATTGTTATATCACATTGTTACTACCGTAAAGCTATTTTCCAGGGGGTTGTCTGTGCGTTATTTCAAAGGCGGAATGAAATGTGTAAAAAATGTATTCACAGTAATTTATATAAATGGACGAAAAACAAAAAACTAGCTACTTAGCCATATTCTTGTCATCTGTCGCAGAACTCCACATCTGACGTCACAGAATTACTTACGATGTTATAACACATCAAGTGCTCTAAAAACCCCTATAATTGGAAACTAAAACACTCCGATTACATCGAGACAAACACATGCTTTAGATAAAGTTATTGATCTCTATAGGTGAATTTTAACAGAAGCCGTAATTGAACAACATTACCAGATGTTGAGAATAAGAAGTTAAGAACCGACCAATATACCAATTTATGTAGATGTAAATGCATGAACTAATTTCATAAGTACAGTTAACTGATTGATAGACGATTCCATTTCATGTGATATCTGTTACAGTTGTTGTAGGATTGTGAGAATTCTGTCATGTGATATATGTTACATTTGTTGAAGGATTGTGAGAATTCTGTCATGTGATATATGTTACATTTGTTGAAGGATTGTGAGAATTCTGTCATGTGATATATGTTACATTTGTGGTAGGATTGTGAGAATTCTGTCATGTGATATATGTTACAGTTGTAGGATTGTGAGAATTCTGTCATGTGATATATGTTACATTTGTTGTAGGATTTAGAGATTTCTGACATGTGATATCTGTTACAGTTGTAGGATTGGGAGATTTCTGTCAGTTGATATATGTCAGATTTATTGTAGGGTTGGGAGAATTCTGTCATGTGACATATGTTACGTTTGTTGACGAGTCTTTAGAATGACGAAATAGCTGTATGATGTAGCATCACTGACGAGTCTTTAGAATGACGAAATAGCTGTATGATGTAGCATCACTGACGAGTCTTTAGAATGACGAAATAGCTGTATGATGCAGTCTAATTCAGTGGTTCGTTCTACTTTATCTTACTCCTAATAAATGTTTTATTAACTCGTGTGTCTTTTCTACAATCACAGTATAAAAATATCTAGCATTACAAAGCGTCTGTAAGGGTGACTATAATTTGTACTATACCAATTACATATGGATTATGCGCTATTTTCAAATTCCGAAGAAATGTGATCGCTTATAACTATTCCTAATTGCTGAATATACTTGGGCAAATCAGGCATGCGATATTGACATCGTAAATAGTTAACTTTGCAATTTGTGCTGTAATCTAAGCTTCATACCTCTCTGGACCACCACTGAGTAAAAAACGATCGACAGTCCTTATTATATGTTTATCTGGTAACAAGATAAGTCTGCGCAATGGTGACATCACATTCGGGTGACAAGATCGGTATGCACAGCGGATTGTGCAGATAACGGATCGATGCAATGAAATGGGAGAGTTGACACAAGAATCCGATGGACTGTTGGGAGCTTGAATACGGGTACACATATCGCTGCATACGTTAAAGGAATAGAAGTATGTATCGACCGACATTCCTATACATCAATACATAACAAATTCGTTGAAAACATACTGATTAGAGCCAAAGAAAAGGAAAAAGAAATAAAGTGCATTAGATATTGATTGTTTTGAATATACTCTTCCATCTCTGTCGGTATAATTTGCAACACTTTATGGTTGATCTAGACCACGTATCATGACAGTATGAACTGCCATGTAGGAGACAATTAAATTGTTATTTTCGGCAAAGCTCACGAGATGCAACCAACATGGCAATCCCTGCAGATGATTGGATCTATTTTCATGTCTTTTACCTGCCGTCTAATAAACAGCATTTGGGATATCCTATCATTTTTTTCTTTTCATTACCATCATTACGTGTTCCTTTTCTGATGCCTTACCTTACAATGTCTTACTTTCGGCTGTATTGAGGTCTTTGTCCAAGAAATGATGGACATGATCTCTGTTTGCTGTACAAGGCATGCCGATGTCCATTAAACGACATCATTCTCTACTTGTAATATATAAGAGACCGTTAAGATTGCTGATTGTTTCAAGCTTACGTCATCAGGTTTCAATGAAATGTCACCCTTATGCGGTTCCTCAGCAGCCCAAGCATCCACTGAATTTGTCTGTTAATGACAAAATGCGTTACGATAAGAGTAGAGATTGGGTAGGGTATTATCATGACTTTGTTTAATAGATTTTAGTATGAAGCTTCTTAATTTCTTTAACAAATCTCTTTTGAAGAGTTTTGATTATTTCTTTTCAGCGATATTATTCGTAAAACATGAAATTAAATACAGCTGACAACTGCTATTGTTTGCAAAATTATTTAAAGATGTAGCATGCAGTAAATATCAGGTATCATCATATACAACACCAGTTTTTACCATATAACTACTAGCTATATGTATTAATCATGCAGTCACTTTACCGAAGTGACAATTCAACAGTGTGGACAGTTTTATAAAATTTGCAACGGGTCACACATAAAAGTGAGAGATGCATCGAATCTCTCTTTAATCGGATAACAATGCAATATACCTGTTTAATCACAGTTAACTGGTGTACAATCTAAACTCTGCAGACAACATTAGCGTAACCATTATATAGTCACCAGTGTAAACACTACAAAACAGACCAGCAGTGGATGGTAAAATATGGATTTATCCCAGCTGTACTGAACGTGCAGCTTTAATCACTGTTGAAAAACCGCGTGCTTTAGAACTAGCGATGAAAGGCTTCTAGACGAATTAGATATTTTAATCCCTTTATGATTAAAGAGCTTTGCTCAATTTAATTGAAATGATTCCGATGGCTGGCATAATCCTTCCGTTATTTCCACGTAATGAAATACGTTTATAAACATGATTCTGACTGAGCTTGATTATACTGTATGTTCACACGTAACAAAAAGTCCCATACGATCTGTGTTACAATGCAGACGTGATTTTGATAGTTTGTCTCGTCCTCGTACCTGTTTTATACTTGTCCATTCTCGTACCTTAAGTACTTCTTTAAATGTAGAAGTTAATCTTACACTGAAGAATAAGATATGATGCCCCATGTGAACTGGTAGTATGATACTCTATATCATAATATGCATAAAGGCATTCAAAAGATTTCAGGTTTAGTATTAGACAATTAATCCTAAGTAGGACTCTAAGTTGAATGTTTCCCCATAGTTGTGTCTTGTGTGTGTATGAGATTGTTGTCGTCTTCTGGCCCTATCTATGATGCATGTGAGATACATAGGATATAATTATATGTATGTGTTCTCTAATTCATAAAAAGATACACAAAAACAGACAATAGACGAAACAATTTATAGACGGTCAGTATGACAACAACAGGAAGTAACAAATGTCTGGCGTAAAATAACTCAAGGTTATGATGTTGTGTTAGAATACCATTCATAAAAAGAAGATGCTCACGTTTAAAATCACATGCACTGATCACTTGATTATGTCAGTGTTGCACCACGGTGTGTGTCCTGAGTAGCTAACATCACGTGCATTCACGCGTGCGTGAAATGTCATCTGCAGTTACACGTTTCCCCAAGATCCACGATGCAACGTCGTTTTTTTCTGCTCAAGAGAAGCTCCGTCACCTAACCAAGTCTACTCGTGGCACACGTTCACTCACCACTTTACATCAAATTCAATGATGCATGTACCAGCAAAAGGTAAGCATTAGCATCAAATATTAATTCAAATACTATTCACTATCGTACATTTACCGATTTCAGTTCCGATTAATATTTCTAAATAGTTTCCGGACTCTAGATCTATTGTGCATTGTTAGAAGAAGAAACGAGTTCACTCAGCATTCCTTTATATACCATTTTTAGTAGTGTAACAATTATCTTGCTCATTAACAAATCCGTGCTCTACATTTTATAATTGCCAGGTCTAATTAACTCTAAATATTTTACGTCTATCTGAACAAAATTGTTTAGGTGTTTAGGTGAAATTTACGCCATGTATTTTAATTCTTTGGTTTATATTTTGTTTGTACTATTGTACTATATAAAAATTATTCCCTGTTAGAATTATGATAAATATTCTGCATAATTCTGATTTAACATTTTGACTATATATATGGGTATTCATGTTACAGATGGAGCCTGTACCTTCCCAGACGAGATCAGCGGTGTCTGGTACAGTGCTGACAAAGGACCACTTACCTTTAACTCTACCATGATCGTTAACTATCCGATCTTTATGTCCTATAGTGTCAACTCGCTCGATTTCGTGTGTGAGGAAAATGATGGATATAAATATTTACTCAAGTAAGTACAATGTATGTAATCGATTTATTTGGGATGAGTCGTTTCCATTTACAGTGTATTCGATACATGGCAAAGTATACAGCAGCGTTTTATGTCGAAACGAGTGGTCATTTGAATGTGTCTGGTAATGATTTGATATCAACACCACATTGGAATAGCTATTTTATATGGAACTTTAAGTGGCCAATGAACCCAGGCTCACCGCCTCTATGTTGTCGGACATGGATCTTGTGACTAGGGCAATTGCCTGATTTACTGGGACTGTTAAAGATTGTTTTAATAAAGATTAAGGATAACAAATTTTCTGTTCAAATGACGGGCAATTACGGTGTATTTATGATTTGTCTTTGAACATAATACCGTGCCTATTTAAGATAATAAGATTTTTCTAAGAAAATGTCAAAAAACGGGGCCAGCAAATAGCGAGGAAGGTCTGCGTTATTGAGTCAAATTCGTTACATTAATACGTAATCTTGATAAATATTGCAATGTATTGAGATCGACAGTTTTCGTAGCTGTATTGTCCTTGTTAAACTTTAGGAGATATGATAGATATGGCCAAACTACATGTATGTGTCTTTAAATCTGGCGATTTAAGAAACACGTTATAAACACTGAATACAAATGTAGTGTCTTGGTGACCATACTCAACAGAGATATTGTACACCAAAGATTAAATTATTCTCGCGATGTCATCCTCGGTTTATCTTATCTTGATTCTAGTTGTATTTTATACCACACAAATGCAAGAGGAAAGTTCCTGAATATATTATCTTAGCTTACGCCTTTTCATAACGTCAGACATATCAACATCTACATCCTGCCATCCTTAAATCGAACTTTGACCAAAAACGTGAACGGCAATCAAATGATGATTATTGAAATTCATATGACCTCCCTATACTGTGTGTTCAAAATATCTTTTCTCGCAGAATGAGTACTTCGGGTAAATAGGGAATTATATTTGCATGTTGTTTAATAAATGTTATAATATTTTATTTGATTTTTTCATCAGGTCGACAACCACGACCCTTGTGTTTGGCAGTTATATATATGGCTACCTATGTATAGAGCTGAGGCGTGTTTCACCTTACAAGTATTACTACTACATAGGCACGAGTAAGTAACATCAACCTTACACTATATTTTCCATTCTGTTTGGCAGGTAATTTTTGCGGGCAAAATTTTTCACTTTTTTCCATTAAAGCTATAGGATTATATCTTAAGAATTTATTTTTCGCGATCTGAAAGTGATTGGACATCTAATACACAGTTCAATTTATTTCACTGATTAAATTTCGCGGTCACGAATAAAAATTTCACTCCCGTTAAAATTATCGGCTATAAGGTACATTTCTATTCACTTTCAATAGAAAGGGGATAACTGCATTGAATAAACTATTTTGTGACTAATTTGAATGTAGTATTACGTAAAATGATAATTGTTTCTTTTCCGAAGCAGTCGACCAAATGGATATTGCATGTTCGAATGGATTATTTTCTACGACTTAAATACATCTAATCTGTATTGACCATCCTTGATATTATAAAATTTTGGCTCTCGTGCTAATTACCTAGACAAATTTAAAAGAATTACTGATATCCCTTTCTATGTTAGTATACTGTTTTGAGATATAACGTTATCTAACATTGTTCACGAAAGTTAATATGCTATAACAGGTAGCACTTTTAATGTACAAGGTTCAGTTCTTAGTGTTTCAATAACGTTGGAAGATTTAATTTAGCTCGACCAAATACAAGCTCTACATTTATAAAATCTTGTGTCAATTACCATTTAAACTGCTTTGTGCACCTCCCCATCTAGATTTTAATATCTTTTTTTAAAATCACGATCGGAAATCAACGGTAAAAAATATGCTTAATAAACAATTTTGTGGGAGATGTGGTTGGGAAGTATGATATATATTTTAACAGTATGATTCTTTATCTGTACAGCGGTGGAACAGACTGTGAACGAGCACATCTACGGACGAGTGGCAGCGATCACAGTTACTATGACAGACGCTTGTAACAGAGCGGAACCATACGAGGACAACACCTTCGTCATGTTGGTCAAAGATGGTCAGTTTGACATTTGCATGAATTATCTTTGATAGCTTTTGATTGTTCTTTGTCCACAAATTAACTATTTTGTAATCGTACTACACTAACGAAACAGATTGCACATGTACAATTATTTGCATTAAAAAGAAGTCTTGACATAATTTTTACGAAAGACGTTCCAGTAGCCGATTACATACTTTAATAATCGTCCTCCCCACACGGGATAAAAATTTAACATAATAAGAAAATGAACTGTTCCTTCATTGAGTTTGGTGTTCAGTTCAGTTGCCAATAGTGTTGAAAAATTGCAATTTACTGACTAAATATTCTTCTTTGAGTTGATGTTCAAGATCAATCGTTAGTTTCAGGCTGTAAGCAAAACATTTGATGTATAAGGTTTCACAAGGCTTTTTATAAAAAGTATGGAGTATCAAGAGCGAAGTAGTATATGATTAAACAAAGGGTTCGATTTGTCCATTTTTAAAAATTTCATTTTTGTTTCCCGCATCTGGTACTCTTCGTTTTGGACAATTTACGTTACGTCTTAAAATATATTTCTTAGAAATCCAAGCTATTTTCCTTTCCTCAACCGAAATTCACCATTAAATATTAAATGTCGTATTACCAATGAGAGTGAGTGGTTCAAGATAACGGATATACATTACCCTCGTCTTCGGTATTGCCTAATTGAAATGATTAATAAACAGTGGAATTATGTATAAAAAGGTGAGAGAAAATATTAATATTAATTATATTATTTTTGATGTGCTAACAGGAGCCCCCTACTCCACTCTAGGCGAGGCCTCGTGTACAGGGCTGCTGGCAAACTACGGAAGTATAACAGTGAAGGACTACACCGGCACCACTTCCTGTTCCGGGTCTTCTGTTGTAGGATGTACTGACAGGACTCGACTTCAATTTACATACGCCTCTTGCGCAACAAGTATGGTATTTTCTGGTAAGTTTATCCTTAAACCCATTATTATTATTATATGTATAGTATACATGCAAGTTGTTAAAAGATACGAGATCATAAGAATACATATATAAAAAATAACATCCTATTCTTCGCCAATGTACACGATCCTTTCTACAATCGAAAAAGTGCTTAGATTCAAACTACCAAACTAGTGTTATTTATTCCGTCGTGATAGATACCTTAACAGAAAAAGAGGTTAAGAAATTGTGATTATAATATAACGACGACTTTTCTTTGATTTATTTTATTGATAACAGATAATAAATGTTTTTCATACGATCAACGTAAAAAAATTGAAATCAACAGATAACAAGTATTCTCGTTTGCATATTGTACTGTATAATATATACATATTGATAGGTATCAACACTTGTCGACACAAATTTTAGAAGAAGGAATGTAAGAGATGTTGTGTTTACTTATCTAGGTGCAGGCTTATTCATGTGTATGAGGGCCGTTACATACGGAGACTATATTTACCTGGCCCTGTGGAACAATGACACCACTGTCGACGATTCCTCTACATTCAGATTTACCTGTATGGTAAGTATACAATTTATCTACATTCAGATTTACCTGTATGGTAAATGTACAATTCATCTACATTCAGATATACCTGTATGGTAAATGTACAATTCATCCACATTAAGATTTACCTGTGTGGTAAGTGTACAATTTATCTACACTCAGATTTACCTGTGTGGTAAGTGTACAATTTGTCTACATTCAGATTTACTTGAATGTTTAATGTACAATTTATCTACATTCCGATTACCTGAATGGCTAGTGTACAATTTATCTACATTCCGATTTACCTGTATGGTAAGTGTACGATTTCACGTTTTTCATACCGCTCTGGCGTTATTTCGTTATACAGGTGTACTGTACGGTAACTGCAGGGTACCTTACATACAAATGTAACTGTAAAGTAAGTGTATGATTCGACTACATACAGATTTACACGTGTTGAAATTAAGCAATTTATATACATACGGATTATCCTGTATGGGAAATATTTGATTCCTCTACATACAGATATTCTTGATAGGAAAATGTAATATTCCACAACAAACAATTTACCTGTATGGTAAATAAACAATCCAGAGTTACCTGTTTGGTAAATAACCAATTAAAACTTATCGGTATGGTTATCGTACGATTCTGCTACATACCGTCTTACCTGTTCAGATATACCGGTTTGATAATTGTACGATTCCACTTCAGTCGTATTTACCGGTATGGTAATGTTACTATCCTATTACATACCGATTTACTTGTATGGCACCTGTTTGGTAATTGTATGGTTCCTATCTGTCTTTATGGTGAGTGTATTCATACTATGTATTTTGTGTTGTCATTTGATTCAACCAAGAATTGTACTAAATTTATCAATGATGGTCTTTTAGTTGTTTCTGGTAGACAAACTGTCTTTAACTCGTCTTATTTGTTGAATGAATGTGTTTTATACAATTGCTAAATATGTTTCATGTAAACTTTCATATTCTTCCCCTTTATATCAATCTTAGTGATGTTAGTAATGAGAATAAATATGTGGTATTGAGATTGTTTGTTCAATTTGTAATTTGTGATATTTTGCTTTATACTGAATCGGAAATAAATATTATAAATTGTTAAATGTAAAAGCGTGAATTGTTCTTTTAAACAAAGGCGATAGCAAACGATGGTAGCAATGCGTACTTGACGGAGTACCCGAGGTACTGCAAGGAGACCTCTCAGACTTCTGTATCCGTCGCGACCCCCGGGATCATCATGGAACTCAGCAGCCAGTCAGGTATGATGTTATAATTGTCGAAACAATCATTTTGTATTAATGTTATGTTAGAAAATTATGTATGTGTCTGATCTGATATGTAATAGAAATGTAGAGTTTATGGAAACGTGATAATACATCATACAGATATGTTGATGAGGACGTTAAAGTGCTATTTATCATAACGACATCATGTGTTGTGAATTTCAAAAGTATGTTAAAATAGACGGCCAAGAAAAAAAACCCCAAAAAACCCCCAGATATCTGACAAAAATTGATTAATATAAAATGTTTTGCATACGAGATAAATCACAATTTTTAAAAAAAATTTATCATGATTTATGCTATATTATGCATTAAAAACATATTCATCTTTTTTCACAGAAACGTGTGGTGAGTAAAGATATCTTTATGCTAATTTCTAATTATGCAATACTGTAACATTTCAACAAAAGTGCACATCGATTTATTCAAACATCATAAAGAAACACATATGGAAATAGGACATTTGAAAAGTAATTTAAAGGTGTAATAAGAATTAACCTTTAAGTTAATGAAGCTGCAATGTAGGGCTTTTTGTTTTTTTACCGGGTTCCTAGAGGCAATAGTTTCATCAGTAGTGGAAATTCGGATAAGATAATGCAAAATAAATACTGTAAAATATTCGCAAGTTTTAAAAATTTATCATGAAATAATTTAGTTTATCTTAAAGTGTTGTCTGATACGTCTTGTATAATCAATTGCAGCTGATGATTGTCTCGTCATTTCTTGTTGCTGTGTTGCCTCATTAATTCCTGTTGCTGTGTTGTCTTATTAATTCCTGTTTTAATAATGCCAGTTGCTGTGTTGTCTTATCAATAACTGTTGCTGTGTTGCTTCATTAATTTCTGTTGTTGTGTTGTCTAATTAATTCCTGTCTTCATAATGCCAGTTGCTGTGTTATCAATAACTAATGCTGTGTTGCCCCATTCATTTCTGCTGTGTTGCTTCATTAATTTCTGTTGTAATATTACCTCATTAATTCCTGTTGTTGTGTTGTCTTATTAATATCTGTTGCAGTGATGCCCCATTAATTTATGTTGTTGTGTTGTCTAGATAATTTCTGTTGTTATTTTGACTTATTAATTTCTTCTGTGTTGTCTCATTAACTCCTGTTTTCATATTGTCTCATTAATTCTTGTTGTTGTGTTGCTTCATCAATCCTCGTTTTGTTATTCATGTTGTTGTGTTGCTTCATTATTCTCTGTAGTTGTGCTGCCTCATCAATTTCTGTTCTTTTGCCACATTCATTTTTGTTGCCTTATTCATGTTGCTGTGTCGCCTCATTATTCTCTGTTGTGTTACCCCATCAATTTTTGTTGTGTTATTCATGTTGCTGTGTTGCCTCATTATTCTCTGTTGTGTTACCCCATTCATTTTTGTTGCCTTATTCATGTTGCTGTGTTGCCTCATTATTCTCTGTTGTGTTACCCCATCAATTTTTGTTGCCTTATTCATTTTACTTTATTATTCTCTGTTGTGTTACCCCATTAATTTTTGTTGTGCTATTCATGTTGCTGTGTTGCCTCATTAATTACTATTGTTTTATGGCCTAATGATTCCTATAGTTGCGATTACCTGTCAGCATTGAGGTTACATTATTTGCGTGTATTGATTTGAATTTGTTACACTACTATACTATTTTACAATTCTAAATACGCTATAACATGTCAACAGAATCTATCGTGGATGGTGCCACTTATCTGATGTTTATCGTCATCATGATTACGATTGGACCACTCATCATCCTCGGACTAGTGGTACTCACCTACTGCTGCTGTAAGAAAGGATGTCCGTGTTCGAAGAAGAGCAGGTGGTGTGGCAAGAAGGGTGACAGCGGTAGTCGACCATCGACCTCTTACTCACAACGGACTGATACGGTTAATAATACTATCTTCAAGCTGAATAGTCTACCTCCATTGAGGGTCAAATACAAACGTCCATTTGGGCCGATTGTGGAGGCAAACATGATTCAACCCCTTCCAAAAGTAGAATCTCTGTACAGTAATGCCAAAGGAGACAGGCTTATGTCGTCCAAGTCCAGGAAAGGATCACTTGGAAGTTTATTCAGTTTCAGTTATAAAAATTAATTACAGTTTATTGTTATGCTACACGAGTTAGAATGACATTAATTATGTTGTTTTAGAGAAACTTCAGATTTTCTAAGAGATATATATATCATTTTAATGTGAACAATGACTATAAACAATGTTGTATTGTGATGCTAGAGATTGGTATCTTACTATGCATCGTAGGAATACCTGATCACTATTTAACCCGTTATTACTTACTCATCTGAACAGAGAAGTGCTGTTCAAATTCATTATGATATCATTATCATGTAACGGTTGTTGTTACATTTAATATATATATATATAGAAAGGTCATTTCAACTATCTGAAAATATATATCAACATCGACAGAAATGTTTCACAAATTCTAATTCCTCGTTTCTTACGCTAGTGTCAGCAGGTATGGGGATTCATAGTTAATTTTATACCCTAAGGGACCTAACTCGGATTAATACAAATATCAAAAAGATCACATTGACAAAGCACTAACTTGCTCATTTCTTAAAAATCTTAAAACACTCTTGCTATAGGTCGAATTTGAATGTTTCCAATGCATTTCCACTAGTGAAATGAAGCAAACATTTAGATGGATAAACTATAATTTATTCCTTGAAATGAAAAATAAACACTTTCGGATTTTTAGTACTTGCACCACTGAAAACATATTTCATCTTTAAAAACATACCAGCCAAAAGCAGTGACACAAACAAACAGAAATGAAAATATAATAAACATTATATCTAACAACGTCTTACATTCACTTGTGTAGTGTATAGAAGAATGCGTAACATCAATGAAAGATACCAGAAATTTACTCATACTACAAAATATCTTTATACTTAATTACGAAACCGTTTAATATCCTTTATTTACTGGAAACCATACCCTAAAATTCATGTACTATAATACCTAATAAGTTTTTTTTTACCAGTTCCAAATGATTTCTAGCTGAAACTAGTCACGAAAATACTTTTATTGAAGGTTTATTACTTTCTGCCGTCTATTTAGTCAGAATACTGTTGCAATATCTCAGACATTTTGGCTATAGTACTGCTGATGAACATGATGTGTCTGTTTCTGAATATTCTGTTAATAATTTCATACATGACTTATTATTATCTCTTTCGTCCACTTGGTTGAAACTTTGATGAATTCTTGAGTTTACGTTTAGAAATCAGGTGAATGCTTATTGTGAAGACATGCAGGCTATAATTACATAAAATGTGATTAGGTCTGCCTTGTGATAAATGTGTTAGATTTATTAATTTTGTTATTTATGCTTGTATCAAGTTATTCATATTAAGTTTTGTTTTAAATTTTGTATTTGTGTTCAGTCGTCGAGATTAACATAACCGATAAATCTTCACCGGAGCGAGGAATTGTGTTATTTGTAATTTGTAATTATCTGTGTCCATAAACACTATCCTAGATAAAACTATGTGCCCAATTACTTCTCATTCGCCCGATCCAAAGACATTATATTCGTTTTAACATCTTTATTTTACGCCGAAACCCAAGTATTTTCTATTCACAAAATGCACTCATATTATTATCATGTAACATCATTATCATACTCCATGCCGAGTTATTTCTTTGTTCACCAAATCCATGTACATTTTACTCTGTAAAAATCACCTCAATCATCTCCATTATACTTCCTCGTAAAAGAATCAATTGTGGTCTTTGTCGAAGCCTGTTATACTGGGAGTCCAAATACATAAATACCCAGTGAATCTACAACACGTTCAAGTGAAAAAAGGTTGCTTGTTGCAAATTGCAGAATTGGACAAGTAAAATCGAAAAGTTTGCTAGTGACACACAAGTAGTTGTCCGTCAATAATAGTTTGTGCTTCTCGTTATGGCCGCGAGAACCCAGTTTTGAATCATGGTTAGGGCAGTCAACTGTGTCAGACAGTGTTATGGCACGGTGAACCATTTCTCTCAGAACTTAAAATCAATTATTTGTTTTTGTATTAAAAAAACTTAGTAATTATATTGACCTTTCTGATTAAGGAAAAACTAGATTGAAATATTCGATAAAATGTAACTGTTAGGGGCTAGATATTCCACAACAAATACTCTGACAAATCCGTATAGTCAAGCTTTTACAATACGTTGTCCTTTGAAATTGGAATTACATTATAAATCTATAGAGGTTTTATATGAAGCTTATCTTTATTGAATCTGACTGGTTAATATTGATAAGATAAAACCGACAGTGACATGTAGTGAATGTTCTGATATCTGTAAGGTCTTGAAAAGGAATATATCATTTATATCGGTTAACATTATAAAATTGAAATTGAAAATAATTGATAATGTTTCCCCATTTTCATTTATCTGTAATTAAACGTGATCTTCATTACAAATCTCCACATGATACAACTTTTAATAACCCTTATAGTTCAAATGCAATGTCCTGTATAATGCGATCATTGTACAATATTATGTAATCAAACAATCAGATAATAACATAACGTCATAGATTTAAATGATTTTAGACTTTTCACCGATCAATAATTAAATATCTGTGTATTGTCGAGCAGTTGAAGTATTCGTGTATTACAGTATCACGTAACCGCCAATACAGCCGTGATCGTATTAGTGGTTAGTACTTCGCGTTGTGGCCGCGACAACCCAGGTTCGAATCCTGGTCACGGCAGCGAGCTGTGTCAGTCGCTGTTACGGCACGGCGGTTTATGTTTTTATGTTTCATCAGAAAATTAGTTCGGATAAAAATTATGTATTGTTAAACTGGGGAACTTGTAATTGGGTTTGTAATAACAAAAGTTATTGAAATGGGTGATCTCGTTTTGAGGAATGTTTGGTACGGATACAATTAGAGAGAGAGAGAGAGAGAGAGAGAGAGAGAGAAAGAGAGAGTCGATAATTATAACTGAAGCCAAACTATTGAGTCCAAATGTATCGTATTCCTTAGAGAATTATTTATAGATAACGGAGGTACATTGTACTTAGGTTTATAATAACATTGTAGAAAGACTTTCATATGGGTGATCTCCGATGTTAACGTATTGACAGGTGTGTTAATATATATAGCTGTTTATATTTATCAACAGCCCCTTAAAGAAAAATCCTTTAGAGATCAAATCAAAATACCCCCTACTTCAGCAGACACAGTATCGTGACATTCATCGGGAAGATGGCAGATGTATAAGATGGATAGGCCTACGGGTATTTGAAGAGTTTCTCAAATATGACACGAGAGACATGAGTAAGAACACGTCTGTTTGCAAGCGATGCTTGTGCCGTACAGGTCAATGGAAGATGGTAGGTGAATATGATGGATAGATGTATTGGAATTTTGGGGAGTATATCATATATGAAACGAAGGAAACAATAACAGCAGTTCTGGAGAATTTGATTTCGGTTATCTATGGTATAAGTAAGAAAATATAAGTGATGGATAAACGTATGAGGAGGTAGATATCCATCTGTGATTAATCATTTGATAAAGTTTTCTTGACCAAACATATTATTGCACACGCCTATAAAACAAATCAATCAAGAAATTTCTTTAAGGATTTTTGGTACTTGTGGTGATTAAAAAAGTTGTTGTAGCATAAATCCATGGTTGTAAAATGAATGACTGCAATCGAAAGGTATATTACAATGTGTCTATAATAGGACACGAAGAAATATTCGAGCTTAGATGTCGGAGAATATTGGGGCAGACAAATGTGAATAAGTGTTCTGATGTTGTGCTGATAAAATGGTTGGACAGTCGTCTTCGCAGATCACATTGAAAATGGATCAATACTCAAAAACTATTACTCCGATATGGATTTCCACCATTTTCCTTTTGACTATCAGCAGTCACGTGACTGCGACCTTGCACTAAGATGACGTCTTTTGATGACCTATTCTAACTTCATATCAGTATTAGGTAATCAGACTTCGAGGACGTGCCATCGTTCCTCAAAACAAGTGTAGATAAAATTATTGATATGATACATCTAATAGACAATTCATTATTTTAAACAATATAAACATGAACATCATTACCAAGAAGAATGTTTTTGTGATAGGTGACGACGCCAGCAATAAATTTAATAGCAACAAAATGATAACCCATATTTAAAAAGAAACCATCCATATCCGCCAATACAGCCGTGATCGTATAGTGGTTAGTACTTCGCGTTGTGGCCGCGACAACCCAGGTTCGAATCCTGGTCACGGCAGCGAGCTGTGTCAGTCGCTGTTACGGCACGGCGGATTCATTTTATCTGTTTCAGCAGAATGTTAGTTCGGGTAAAATTAAAATCAAAAATCGTAATTATGATTGAATCCGATATATTGACACAGGCCAAATGTTATGTATCACATAGGGTCGATGTGAATAATAACATGTTAGAAAGACTTCCAAAACGGTGATCTTTAATGTTAACACCTTGATCCATTGTTAAGTTGTTTGGGTAAGCTATTTGAGCGTGTTGTTTATAAACACATATACAATCATTTAGTAA
Source organism: Ylistrum balloti (assembly GCF_031769215.1). Taxonomy (NCBI): domain Eukaryota; kingdom Metazoa; phylum Mollusca; class Bivalvia; order Pectinida; family Pectinidae; genus Ylistrum; species Ylistrum balloti. The sequence goes on along the minus strand of NW_026782003.1, from coordinate 284,187 downwards.
AACGGTGATCTTTAATGTTAACACCTTGACAGTTGTGTTAGTGTTAGTTCTTTGCAAGCTCTCTCCTGTAAGATGAGAGAAGCACTGTTAACAGTGTAATATATATATAGATATGTTACACAATGTATATCAGACGAGTGAAAGATACAATGGCAATTTATTTTCATATTCACATAAGAAAAATTACTTATTCATGTCTCTAAAAGACAAGATTTGCTGTAAAAACTTTCAAAGAGAGTTAAACTTGTGACAAGTTACTACGCGGCAGAATATATGGTGGTAACCTTCAGCTTTCGTTGTTAAAGCCTCGAATTCCCTTGAAATGTCTTAACTTGTTAGCTCCACGTTCAAGAGGTTCGGTAGGAGATATGCTCTGATCTCTGATAAGGTAATTTGCGTTGAAGTGTTTGCTGATATTCATGGAAATGAACGCTAACCATGGAATTGAAGGTTGTATCACAAGTAAACAAACCCTTCAGATGTCTGGTTTTGTGTTTTTTGCACCTTGCTAAATTTATGGTTTGTCAATTTTATCAGATGCTTTGTGTTCTCTCTTTTCATTTGCGTACGTCTGCAAAACGGGGAAAAATAACGCTTTTATCGATGAGATATTACTCTTTATTTCACTAGCAAAAAATGAAATAAATGCAGTTATATACCTGCTTAGACTACGCAATAGAACACATAGGTCCAAAATTAAGCTCAGTTTTTGTCTACATTTCGAGACGTTGATTTAAAACGACAAGCCTTTTAGACACCAATCAAAATAGCTTCTACTTCAGTACACACGGTATCGTGACATCCATCGGGAACATATAATTATGGTAGGAACATATCTGTGTTATCCTTGTGCCGCACAGATCAATAGAAGATGATAGGTGAATGTGATGGATAGACCTACGGGAATTTTGAGGAGTATATCATATATGAAACGAAGGACACATTAACAGCAGTTCTGGAGAATTTGATTTCGGTTATCTATGGTATAGAAAGAAAATATAAGTGATAAATACACATATGAGGAGGTAGATATTTATCTGTGAGTCATCACTTGATAAAGTGTTGCTGACCAAACTTATTCTTGAACATGCATATAAAACAAACCAATCAAGAGATTTCTTTAAGGATTTTCGGTTCCTGTGATGATTAAAACAAGTTGTTGTCGCATAAATGCGTGGTTGTAAATGCATAACTGCAAATGAAATGTATATTACAATGTGTTTATGAAAGGACATGAAGATATATCCAAGCATAGATGGAGAGAAGGGACCACCAACTGCTACTGCATATCGTGGGAATGTCCTCAGCCAAGCACCATCCTGGGAAATGAGAGTAGACCTCAACAAGCGTCTCGTCTTTCCTGATGTAGTGCATACCACTCTGAGACCAGACATTGTGATATGGTCGCAACAGCGCCAGTAGGTCATCTTGGTGGAGCTGACAGTTCCATGGGAAGAAGGGTGTGATGAGGCACATGAGAAGAAAACTGGCAAATAACAAGAGCTAGTAGAGCAGTGCAGACAAAAGGGATGGAACACATGGCTGTTTCCAGAGGTAGGTGCCAGAGGATTTCCTGCACAGTCAGTATGGAAGATGTTCCAGAAAGTGGAACTGACAGGAGCAAAGAGGAAAGCAGCTATTAAGACCTTTGCTGAAAGGGCTGAGAGAGCATCATGCTGGCTATGGTGTAGACGAGATACTGGAGCCCAGACAACAGCAAGCATTGATTGATCACCACTGCTGACCCGCCAACCAGAGGACGTCGTGAAATAGCGGTCGAAACGACCGATGATGGTTGGAATTCACCTGACGATGCTGTCAGCAGAAGACTGCAGAGCTCCATGTCATCAGTGCCTAACCGAAGCAGCGGTTGGGTTACCATTAGCAGAGAAATCTGTAAGTTCTCATGAAAGGACATGAAGATATATCCGAGCATAGATGTCGGAGATTATTGGTGCAGCCAAAGGTTAATAAGCGTTCTGATGTTGTGCTGGTAAAACGGTTGGACATTTCATCTCATCAATGGACTTTTCAGATATCTTAACTTGTAAATGGATCATTATTTTTAAAACATTACTTCGACATGGATTTCCACCATTTTCCTTGTAGACTATCAACGCTCACGTGACTTCAACCTTACACTAACGTGGTGTTAGTTGATGACCTATTATAGCTCGATATCAGTATTATGTAATCAAGCTTCGAGGACGTGCCATCGCCCCTGAGAATAGATGTCGATAAAATTATTAATACGATATATATGATAAACAATTAATTGTTTTACAAAATAAACATGAACATCATTACCAAGAAGTATGTTTGATTTGTAACGACGCCAATAATAAAATTTATTGGCGAAAAATATTATTTATATCCGCCAATACAGCCGTGATCGTATAGTGGTTAGTACTTCGCGTTGTGGCCGCGACAACCCAGGTTCGAATCCTGGTCACGGCAGCGAGCTGTGTCAGTCGCTGTTACGGCACGGCGGAATCATTTTATCTGTTTCAGCAGAAAATTGGTTCGGGTAAAGTTAAAAATCGTAATTATGATTGAATTCGATATACATTAATTGCAATGAACGCTAAGCATGGAATTGAAGGTTGTGTCACAAGTAAACAAAGCATTCAGGCATTACGATTTGCTAATTTTATCAGATGCTTTGTGTTCTCTCATTTCATTTGCGTAAGTCTGCAAAAGTGAAAAAATAACGCTTTCATCGATGAGATATTTCTTTATATTTCACTAGCAAAATTGTAATAAATACAGTTATATACCTCCTTACACTACACAATAGACCACTTAGGTTCAAAATCAAGAACAGCTATTGTCTACATTTCGAGATGTTGATTTAAAACGACAAGCCTTTCAGACACCAATCAAAATTCATCGCGAACATACAATTATAGTAGGAACATATAAACAGTGACCCTGCACTAAAGTGATGTTATTTAATAACCACGGATGCCTCCATATCAGTATTATGTAATCAGGGTTTGAGGACGTACTATCAAACGTCAAAATAGGTCGAGATAAAATTATTAATACGATATATTTCAGGGGCAATTCATAACGATTTCGAAATAAACGTGAAAATGATTACCAAGAAGTTTGTTTGATAAGTCACGACGTCACAAATGCAATTTATTGGGGGAAAAACAACCCATGCATTGAAATACAGTATTCATATCCGCCAATACAGCCGTGATCGTATAGTGGTTAGTACTTCGCGTTGTGGCCGCGACAACCCAGGTTCGAATCCTGGTCACGGCAGTGAGCTGTGTCAGTCGCTGTTACGGCACGGCGGATTACTTTTAAAATTATGAGATCATGACAAAGAATCAGCTAGCACAGGACGCAACAAAGAAGCAAATATACGAACACTTATTAATTCGTTATGATGTACATTTTAGGTTAGTGTAATTAACTTTTAAGCATACCTGTCAATTCTGATTTTTTTAATGAGTTCATCTGTGAAATTGTGGTATGGAATTGGGAAACGTTTGAAAACACTCCTTTTGTACTTAAACCATGCGTTTGGATGTTAAAATATTTTGAAGTTTTGTAGAGGTTTTAGCGCGTGAATAACATTTTGTGAAGGTGTAGACGACGTCCTGATTTCGTTTTTAATGTTTTTAATTAAATACAATTAACCACGTTTTCCAGTTGCTAATGTATGTCTCTTTCATTACATGTATAACTCTGGAAGACTATGATTAGATTCAGGAAACAAATTGAAAACTGCCAATAAGTTTTTCCAATCGTTTGAGTTGATTTCGAAATAACAAGAACACAGAGTAGTTCGAGGGGCGTCTCTTACTTAAAAGAACAAGCCGTTGGGAGTTCTATGACCATGGATGGAAAATGAAATTAATGTACCGACTGTGGTCGTATATCAATAAAGGTTTGGTTACTAAATATGTCCTCTCACATACCTATTGTACAGCTTTTCTATGTGTAGAAAAAGAAGACTATATTTAGTCTGAAGATAGGCCATACGGAATATGAGAAGGAATGCAACGTATTATGAGGTTGGTGAAAAATGAGGAGCAATGCCGAAAACAAGGCTATCTATGTCCTTCACATCAAGAGTTTAAGAAGTTCCAAATACCTAAAGATATTGCAACCACGTTCAGAGCAGAGACAATTTCCCCAAAACGTAAAGTTAAATGCTAGATTAATCAGTAACCTAAATAATTTGATTGATCATGCTCTCTTGAAATCTTTAATCCTTGGTATGAATCACATACCTTGCACTTACACTGTTCTTATAAATCTTCCTCGTCGTTTTCAACAAACCCAGGCATGAGTCCTCACCATTAAACACGTATAAGGAATAGATTATTATATCATGTCGGGCCCTTCACATGGCGTTATAATGAATTGCTTCTTACAATAGTATAGAATAGAAAATATGCATAAAATTAGATAACCCCCCCCCCCCCCCCCCCCAAAAAAAAAAAAACAAATACTCTTCTCGTGATGAATAAAAATATGGTTGCTGTATGCGTGACTGTAAGAAAAGCCGAACTGCAAACAAAGGTTTTTTTTTATTAAAGGACTTGTATGTGAGGTTTAGTTACTGTTGGAACTGAGGTGTTGAGGCGAATTACTGTTGAGGCCTGAACTTTTAAGTAACACGTTTACAACTGATAATTTTCGTCTTAGCATTTGGAGATATAAAATGTTGACTAAAATCAATAAACGTGAAATATAATTGCGATACGACATGGTGTCTGTATTTTCCAGGTGACTATCATAAATCACGTGATTCCGACTTAGCGTTAACGTTATATCATTTGGTGACCTTAGTTGCCTTCATATCAGTATTAGGTAATCAGGTTGTTAAGGGCACTAGATAAATGAAGATGAGACATTTCATCCCACAAAAGTTGTGCACTGAAAATATATATGTTACTGAATAAAATAACTAATTTAGACATTTCTGTAAGTTACTCATAATAATTATTATCTAGATACATATTCGTTATAAAGAAGAATTATATCAAGATTGCAATTTCTCGACGACAAAGAAATTAATATTTTAAGATCAACTGTCATATCCGCCAATACGGCCGTGATCGTATAGTGGTTAGTACTTCGCGTTGTGGCCGCGACAACCCAGGTTCGAATCCTGGTCACGGCAGCGAGCTGTGTCAGTCGCTGTTACGGCACGGCGGACTAATTTTATCTGTTTCAGCAGAAAGTTGGTTCGGATAAAATTGAAAATCGTATTCATGAATGAAACCAATATATTGACAAAGGCCAAATGTAATATATCATTTTGATTTATGTGTGTTTAATTGAATTAATTACGTAGTATTTGTGGTTTATAATAACATGTTATTGTTAATCACATAGTATTTGGGCTTGTAATAACATGTTACTGTTATTTACATAGGATTGGTGTTTATAATAACATATTAGAAAGTCTTCCAAATGGGTGATCGTGAATGTTGACCATTTGACAGTTTTGTTAGGTCGTTGGAAGCTCTCTCCTGTAAGGTGAGAGTTAGCATTGTTTACAGTGTAATATATATAGATGTTACACAATATACATCAGACGAGTGAAAGATTCATAAAATATTAGACACATGAATGACATTTATTTGTTATAACTGATAACTTTATTAGATATTCTATTTATTACATTATCATCAGCAAAATAGCCAAATTTAGAACAAATAAAACACGAGAAGGTGGCTAACCTTTTTCTCGGACACTACTCACTCATTATAACTTCACAGTACGCGGCGAAATATAGTCCATTTTTTTTAAAAAGTCATTAAAAATATGTAAACACAAAACAAAATAAAATTCAATGGGAATTTATTTCCATGTTCACATTGCTACTTAGTCATGCCACTAAGAGACAAACTTAAGTGTAAAACGTTTAATGAGAGTTTCACCAGTGACAAGTTGTTACGCGGCTGAAGATATGGCGGCTACCTACAGTTGTCGCTGTTAATGCCACGAATTCCCTTGAAATGTCTTACTTGTTAGCTCCACGTTCAAGAGGTTCGGTAGGGGATATGATCTGATCTCTGATAAGGTAATTTGCGTTGAAGTGTTAGCTGACATTAATGAAAATGAACGCTAACCATGGAATTGAAGGTTGTATCACAAGTAAACAAACCCTTCAAATGTCTGGTTTTGTGTTTTTTGCACCTTGCTAAATTTATGGTTTATCAATTTATCAGATGCTTTGTGTTCGCTCTTTTGATTTGCGTAAGTCTGCAAAAAGTGAAAAATAACACTTTTTCGATGAAATATTTCTCAATATTTCACTCGCAAAAATGTAATAAATGCAGTTATATACCTGCTCACAGTACACAATAGAACATTTAAGTTCAAAATCAAACTCAGCTTTTGTCTACATTTCGAGACGTTAATTTAAAACGACAAGCCTTTTAGACACCAATCAAAATAGCTTCTACTTCAGTACACACGGTATCATGACATCCATCGGAGACATATAATTATGGTAGGAACATATCTGTTTTAAGCGATGCTTGTGCCGCACAGATCAATAGAAAATGATAGGTGAATGTGATGGATAGACCTACGGGAATTTTGAGGAGTATATCATATATGAAACGAAGGACACAATAACAGCAGTTCTGGAGAATTTGATTTCGGTTTTAAATGGTATTAGAAAAAAATATAAGTAATAAATACACATATGAGGAGTTAGATAATTATCTGTGATTCATCACTTGATAAAGTTTTGCTGACCAAACTTATTCTTGAACATGCATATAAAACAAACCAATCAAGAGATTTCTTTAAGGATTTTCGGTTCCTGTGATGATTAAAACAAGTTGTTGTCGCATAAATGCGTGGTTGTAAATGCATAACTGCAAATGAAATGTATATTACAATGTGTTTATGAAAGGACATGAAGATATATCCCAGCATAGATGGAGAGAGGGGACCACCAACTGCTACTGCATATCTTGTGAATGTCCTCAGCCAAGCACCATCCTGGGAAATGAGAGTAGACCTCAACAAGCGTCTCGTCTTTCCTGATGTAGTGCATACCACTCTGAGACCAGACATTGTGATATGGTCGCAACAGCGCCAGTGGGTCATCTTGGTGGAGCTGACAGTTCCATGGGAAGAAGGGTGTGATGAGGCATATGAGAAGAAAACTGGCAAATAACAAGAGCTAGTAGAGCAGTGCAGACAAAAGGGATGGAACACATGGCTGTTTCCAGAGGTAGGTGCCAGAGGATTTCCTGCACAGTCAGTATGGAAGATGTTCCAGAAAGTGGAACTGACAGGAGCAAAGAGGAAAGCAGCTATTAAAACCTTTGCTGAAAGGGCTGAGAGAGCATCATGCTGGCTATGGTGTAGACGAGATGAGCCAAACTGGAGCCCAGACAACAGCAAGCATTGATTGATCACCACTGCTGACCCGCCAACCAGAGGACGTCGTGGAATAGGGGTCGAAACAACCGATGATGGTTGGAATTCACCTGACGATGCTGACAACAGAAGGCTCAAGAGCTCCATGTCATCAGTGTCTAACCGAAGCAGCGGTTGGGTTACCATTAGCAGAGAAATCTGTAAGTTCACATGAAAGGACATGAATATATATCCGAGCATAGATGTAGGAGATTATTGGTGCAGCTGGTAAAACGGTTGGACATTTCATCTCATCAATGGACTTTTCAGATATCTTAACTTGTAAATGGATCATTATTATCAAAACATTACTTCGACATGGATTTCCACCATTTTCCTTGTAGACTATCAACACTCACGTGACTTCAACCTTACACTAACGTGGTGTTAGTTGATGACCTATTATAGCTCGATATCAGTATTATGTAATCAGGCTTCGAGGACGTGCCATCGCCCCTGAGAATATATGTCGATAAAATTATTAATACGATATATATGATAAACAATTAATTGTTTTACAAAATAAACATGAACATCATTACCAAGATGTAAGTTTGATTTGTAACGACGCCAATAATAGAATTTATTTGCGAAAAACATTACCGAGATTTCAAACGATGATATTTATATCCGCCAATACGGCCGTGATCGTATAGTGGTTAGTACTTCGCGTTGTGGCCGCGACAACCCAGGTTCGAATCCTGGTCACGGCAGCGAGCTGTGTCAGTCGCTGTTACGGCACGGTGGATTACTTTTAAAATCATGACAAAGAATCAGCTAGCACAGGACGCAACAAAGAAGCAAATATACGAACACTTATTAATTCGTTATAATGTACATTTTAGGTTAGTGTAATTAACTTTTAAGCATAGCTGTCAATTCTGAATTTTTTAATGAGTTCATCTGTGAAATTGTGGTATGGAATTGGGAAACGTTTGAAAACACTCTTTTGTACTTAAACCATGCGTTTGGCTGTTCAAAATATTTTGAAGTTTTGTAGAGGTTTTAGTGCGTGAATAACATTTTGTGAAGGTGATTTCGTTTTTAATGTTTTTAATTAAATACAATTAACCACGTTTTCCAGTTGCTAGTGTATGTCTCTTTCAGTACATGTATAACTCTGGAAGACTATGATTAGATTCAGGAAAAAAATTGAAAACTGCCAATAAGTTTTTCCAATCGTTTGAGTTGATTTCGAAATAACAAGAACACAGAGTACTTCGAGGGGTGTCTCTTACTTAAAAGAACAAGCCGTTGGGAGTTCTATGACAATGGATGGAAAATGAAATTAATGTGCCGACTGTGGTCGTATATCAATAGAGGTTTGGTGACTAGATATGTCCTCTCACATACCTATTGTACAGCTTTTCTATGTGTAGAAAAAGAAGACTATATTTAGTCTCAAGATAGGCCATACGGAATATGAGAAGGAATGCAACGTATTATGAGGTTGGTGAAAAATGAGGAGCAATGCCGAAAACAAGGCTATCTATGTCCTTCACATCAAGAGTTTAAGAAGTTCCAAATACCTAAAGATATTGCAACCACGTTCAGAGCAGAGACAATTTCCCCAAAATGTAAAGTTAAATGCTAGATTAATCAGTAACCTAAATAATTTGATTGATCATGCTCTCTTGAAATCTTTAATCCTTGGTATGAATCACATACCTTGTACTTACACTGTTCTTATAAATCTTCCTCGTCGTCTTCAACAGTAACAAACAAACAAACAAACAAACAAAAAGGAATAGATCATTATATCATGTCAGGTCATACACATGGCCTAATAATGAATTTCTTCTTACAATAGTATAAAATAGAAAATATGCACGAAATAAGATAAAAAAAACCCTATAGAAACACGCTCTTCGCGTGATGAATAAAAATATGGTCTCTGTGTGCGTGACTGTAGGAAAAGCCGAACTGCCAAGAAAGGTTTGTATTTGAGGTTTTGTTACTGTACGAGCTGAGGTGTTGAGGCGAATTACTGTTGAGGCATGAACTTTTAAGTAACACGTTGACAACTGATAATTTTCGTCTTAGCATTTGGAGATATAAAATGTTGACTAAAATCAATAAACGTGAAATATGACTGCGATACGACATGGTGTCTGAGGACTATCATAAGTCAAGTGATTCCGACTTAGCGTTGACGTTATATCATTAGTGACCTTACTTGCCTTCATATCAGTATTAGGTAATCAGGTTTTTAAGGGCACTAGATAAATGAAGATATGACGTTTCATCCCACAAAAGTTGTATATTGAAAATATATTTTATACTGTATAAAACAACTAATTTAGATATTTCTATAAGCTACTCATAATAATTATTTTCTAGATACATAAAGATTGCAATTCCTTAACGACAAAGGCATCAATATCATAAAACCAATTATCAAATCCGCCAATACAGCCGTGATCGTATAGTGGTTAGTACTTCGCGTTGTGGCCGCGACAACCCAGGTTCGAATCCTGGTCACGGCAGCGAGCTGTGTCAGTCGCTGTTACGGCACGGCGGATTACTTTTGTCCATCGTCTTTATTATTGAAAATAAACATATACTATGCCGTGTTTGAGCGGCATTCCATTTAAATATTGTACAATGAAATAAAATGTTTAAAATGGAATGTATGTATCCAAAACCTGCAGTCCATTTGTACTGATCATCCTGTGACAGCGAGTATTCATCATTTTCATCGAATTTGCGCAACATGAGAAACAATTTTGAAAACTGACTCTGCTCATCAAGCCCTATACAATCACACATTTATTAAGCATATGTTTTACTGGTCAGTGTGATATAGATCTACTTATGATCATTTTACGGCCTAAAGGGAAATAACTTCATTCCGGATTTTGGTAGTAATTTGTTATTAGTTTGTACGTAAATCCGGATAAGTTGACAGGTACCTAAAGAATGGACAACCTAAAACTTCTATAGCGAGCGTTACCTTGGTAATTATTGATGTATTTTGACTATATTCTACCTACTGACAGTACGATGACCACTGTGTAGCCTACCAAGTAGCTGTTATTTAAAGTACGTGTATCAAGAACACTGCCAACTTCTATGATGAAACCTGATCCTGTGAAAATGCTGATGTAAAATAGGTGAAATGATGAAACCTGAAACCTGATCCTGTGAAAATGCTGATGTAAAATATGTGAAATGGACTAACGGTGTGACTTAAAAGCATATGTGTAGTGAAACGGTGTTTTTGCTAGTATAAATACAGTTAGTCATGGAGACTTGTTCAACAAATGTTCCACTGAAAACACTCTTGTCGTATTATTTACCGGACGTCTCTACAGGTCCGAAGTCCTCTCACATAATGACATTTTGTCTTATTATTAATAGAACCGTACTTTCAATACTTGATCAAATTTGATAATCCAGACTAGATTCAGGCGAAATAAAGATGAAATGTGATATTTGAACCTTTAAGATTTCGTTTTTTTTTCAAAATCTATTTTTCAATCAAGCACATCATATTGCATCCAAAATACACTAAACATTATGTACTTTATGTAAACTGCTGATAAATGGTCAGACTGAAAGGAAATTTTGTATCTATCCAAGTTTTTAAAAATATATTACACTTGTTAAATTCTTCTTCCAACATGTCTAGACAAAATTTGATAATCTATTATTATCTAATATTCAACTTAAACTCAATCTTCTAGGCGGGGCGTGTACTTTCCCTTCTGAGGTAGATGGTGCTTGGTATAGCGCCCACAAAGGCCTTCTTACCTTCAACTCAACAACACTGTTTGGCTATCCTATCGCCATGTCAGCATTGGTTACCTCCCTTGATTTCACATGTGAAGAGCAGAGTGGCTATAAATACTTCCTCAGGTAAGACATTCGTAATTATCTCCAAGATAGTGTTTGTAACAAAGTATCAAGTTAGGATACATTGTTTTCGGTAACGTATTTTAAAACTTAATATACTTGTCTGTGATATCTTTATAGAGGCTGGATTAAAATAAAATGTTGGAGTTTCAGAAAAAGAGGAAAATCGTGTTATATTTGACAGCGTTGCCCTGGTAGTGTGATAATTATTAATGCTACTTTTCATGATATGATGTTGTTATTGATTAAAGTTGCATGATTTCTTCGACGTCTCACAGGGCGACAGAAACAGCGTTCATTTTTAGAGACGACTACAGGGGATACCTGTGCATAGAACTACGGAGAGTGTCCCAGTACAAATATTACTACTACATGGGGACAAGTATGTAACAATACAATCCAGTATAAAACCACAATATTTTTTATACAAAACAAATAAAGAAAGTATAGACTTCTTAACGAATCAAGGTAAAGAATTATAGTATATTTCACAAGAAATTGTTTTGACAACAAAAAATATTATGACGATTATTCTGCCAGGCCAATCTTCTGTAATCTTTTAACTTTCATTTTAACAAGTATTACGTTTTATTTCTGATAAAAATATATTCATTCTTTATATGCTAAAGAACAAAAGTGAGTATATATTGATGAGATTTCCAGTAGAGATATTAATTACCAACATGTAGCTGGTATCAATGTATTGGCTAAATACGTTAAATTATACAATTAGATAATGTTGTTAATCAGATTTCTGATTATTTACACTTTTTTTGTAAAATTCAAATTTCCTGTATGCTTGGTTTGGCACCTCAGTATACAATAATCGTGCACACTAAGCCGACATGTCCAATAAAACAATATCCATATAACATATGTTATATAGTTGTTACATTGTTGTATATAGTTGTGTATTGCATTGTAGAATTAAGTTCTACCAACAACGACAATATATACGCAAGGGTGGACGGTTTGACCGTGGCCATGGCGGATGCCTGTAACGAGCCCGAACCTTACCACGATGGAGCCTTCATCACGCTTATCAAAAACGGTAGGATATTGTAACTGTTTTCGTGAATGGTGTGAAATAGGGCGGATTTCGGATATTTTTTGTAAAATGTGTGTCAATTTATTATATTCTAACATGGTCTCTAGATGAGACGAAGAACTTAAATTGATATTCACTTCATAATTATTTGTTGTGACTTTAACTTGTGCTTAAAACAATTTAAAATTAAGAGTTACTATCAACTGTTTAAAAAGACTTTTACGAAAAATATTATCATTATTTGTAATAGGGTCCCTAGAATCCGGACACGCTGAGGCCACTTGTCCAGAGCAATTTCTAGCTAAATACGAAAATGTTACAATATCAAATGCCGATGGAAGTACGGCATGCACCGGAAGCACGTTTGACGCCTGTACTGACAAAACAATTATGAACCACACACATGCCTCGTGTACGTCAGGTCTTGTATTCTCAAGTGAGTATGGACAGATTTGAGATGATACATAAATGGACAGTTTTTGCTTTATTTGAATGGGAAAACAAGAGTAGAATGTTTAACGAATTCGCTTAAATATTGGTCAGACTGGAGAAAAAGATGGAGATCTTTTTCAGTTCCAAATGCTCAAGCGCGTGCGAACGTTCTAAGAACTCTTGGAACGTAGGAGATAACGTATTAGTGAAAGCTTATTGTGAAGAACTAACACAAGTCTACCCAATTTTTGTTCGTGATTTATTTTCACATAATCTAATAACGACTAAGGACAGTTATTTCTAAATTCGATGACAATAAATTGTACACAAAGATCGTTTCCACTAATAGCACGACCTTAATGAATTATAGGTTTAACTTGAAAAGCGAAATAATTGAAAAAGGTATGCTAGATAGATTCACAACGTAAACTTTATTGAGGTTTAGTTTTCACGTCTATGTTCAATGGCTTTTCTGGATATTTTATTCACAGAAAGTATAATTTATCTACACATGGTGTGTAAGTAAGTCCTCCATCAACGACTTACTGATATCTGTGTTACAGTTAATTACCATTATTACAGGTGGTGGTGCCTTGACTTGTCTACATTCTATCATCAATGACAATTTTACTTATCTCTCCGTGTGGAACAATGACGTCACAGTGGACGGCTCGACCACCTACAGATTTAGCTGCTTTGTGAGTGGATCTGATGTCCGCGAATAAATATTTGTAGTTATAATCATAACAGAGCTGATTGAATTTTACGTTTACAAATATGAGTGTCTCACACTATTATTCCATTTTAGTTTAGAAAGATTATTAAAAATTTCCAATTATATATTACATTCTATACAATTTAGTGATATATTTATTTTTAACATCGAATCAAAAAGAATGCAACATAATTATGTACACTGATGGGAGAAATGTATCAAAACAACACGCAAATCACCGATTTGTAATATATGGATTGTTCTATATTGAATTTTTTCTTTACTGATAGGCAAATTCCACTACAGATCTTTTATGAACAGTCTATTTCCTCTATAAATCCTCTTTATGGATATGCTTTTTCCTATATAATTGTATTTATTAACAGTCTATTTCATCTATAAATCCTCTTTATTGATATGCTTCTTTACGTATAATTGTACTTATAAACAAGCTATTTCCTCTATAAAACTCTTCGTATTGACAGGTTTTTACTCCAAAAATTCTCTTTATTGACTGACTATTTCATTTAAAAATTATCTCCCTTGACAGCCGATTTCTTCTATAATTCTCCTTTATAAGACAAGGTATTTCATCTATGAATTATCTTTATTGACAAGTTATTTTCTCTATATTTATTAACGGATTATTTCCTATATAAATTTTCTCTATAAAAACAGGTAATTTCCCAGACGGGTGATGTAACATACGCTACAGAGGTCCCTAACTATTGCACAGATTCCAGCCAGACCTCTACGTCTGTCACCAGTCCAGGAATCGCTTATGTCTACTCCGCTAGAACAGGTAAGCTTTTAGTCAGTTAATACAAAATGTAACAGTAAAATAGATAATTCTTTAGTATGGCCCTTGAAATCTGCGATATTACCATTAATGTTTTACAATAATGTTGGTAAGTATACCTGTTAAAGTAATTAAATCTTTGGCATATGCCGGATAACAAATTTACTAACGCTTTTTTGTTTCTTTATTATTGCTTTTTGTTTCTACCAATATGGTTATAATTCCACCGATAAATATTCTTGTATGGAATAAGAATGTGTTATTTTGAAAAAAAAGAATAATTCTTTTAATTTTTTTTCTTTCTACAGAAACCTGTGGTAAGTTTTTTCTCGTTTTTTAGTAACATCTTTTAGTTGAAAAGACTATGTTTTTCAATGTTTGTTCAATACATCACATGTTTACATAAAAGTAAGTTCAAGTTCCGTCTCAAAGCTACATTGAGCTGACTTAAAGATATACAGTAGTCACTGTTTGTTTTTTATGCCGTACTATGATACACGAGCTAAATGTTAAGATATGATGTAGTATTATCTAAACATATAAATGATATCTATGTCTTTCAGTTGCAACATCTGCCTTACCTGAGTACACGACGTACATAATTGTCATCATTGCTGGTTTTCTGGGACTTATTGTACTTATCATTGTAATGGTAATATGTATAAAGAAGAGAAAGAAATTGAAAGAGTTTTGTAAGAGATGCTGCAGAAATAAGAAGGAAAAACGAAAAAGCTCTGGCACAAGTTGTCATTCTCAGAAAGGACTGACGCCATTAGATGCAAAACGACGAGAATGGCGTATGAATAAGATAAGTTTGAACATGATACAGCCTGTAGGAAAAGTGGAATTACTATATCATAAAAGTCCATCCATGAAGGCCAACCTCTCCAGACGATCCTCTTTGAGTAGCATTGCTAGTTTCGGCAGCATGTTTAGCCTGAACTTTAAATCCTGAACTTGTCATGTGATTTGTGTGTGAAACAGGTGCTAGGACAAATAATTCATTTGATATTAAGGTAACGCATGTTTCAAAGTTATTTTTGTTGGGTTTAAAGCATACCAGATAAACGACTTTATGTTCTAAATAATCACATACAGTGATTTAAGATATCTAAGGTATCAAATTTAATGTACCCTTATCCATATTTAGCTTCTAAGAAAATCATTGCATGCTTGACCTACTGAATAGACAGGCAAAGTAAACGCCATGCATATGAAGATGCATACCATTATCTGTGATAGTGATTATAAATATTATCTATATTTGTGTGACTGTGATAACCATTATTTGACGAGTGGTGTACGAGTTTAATCTGGCCATACCAGGACCACATTTCAGTATTAAAGGGAAAACGGGTGTACTGATAGAAGTAACGATCTTACTGAGACAATGACAGGCTGTTTCTTTTGCAGTGTTGCAGTCACTTGAGAAGTTGAAGTAAATACAGATGTTGGCATTTTATTAAACAGAAATAACTTGTCTTCCGGATATATCGACCAGCACTGCCGTAGAATACTATCGGTGGAATTAAGAGGGCATACCCCATAATGTGATGGTTATTTATTTACTTCGAAAAGCAATACTGGATAATTTAACTTATGTACATATAGATATTTCACGAGAAATGTCCTACAGTCCGATTTATTTGTCTGTGATATACACTGTATAATAATTACAAATACGTCTTATATACATTGAACGAAATTTATTGTGATAATATTGATAAACTTGTGATTAAGAATTGAGTTATGTAATATGAATATGGACAATGTGAATAAGTTGATGGACTTTCTATGTCAACTTTTGTTTTCCTTCGTGATGGTTCCACGAAATGGTACACCCACTATAGTATACCTTTGATACATGCCGCCATGATAGTGATTATTTCTAGGGTTCATCACCTAATGAATCCCTCTTGAATAAAACAATTAACGCTGATCGCATATTGATATATTAAGTCATTATCATACTGTTGTTGCCTATAGAGTGTATCGGATGTTATGATACGTTTTTTTTTATACTATTCGTCTCAATAAAAGTAATGTATTTAATAATATAATTTTGGGCGTTCTCGTGTGTTTATATTTTGTGTTACGTTGTTTTTGACATGATGGTAGTTGAAATATGTTCGAATGTTTTGAAGTTGTTTGTGTTATATGACGATTGACGTGTTTGATGCTCGTTAGTTTGCCCGTTGGTTCCATTGTTTTATACATCGTTCTCATTTGAAAATGTAACATTACTTACTTGGATTGACCAAGGTTTACATAGCGGGTGTCGTCGATGAAGCAGAAGACGCTTACTCATCATTCATCATACACCATGTTCACGATAGAGGAAAACGGACTTCAACAGAAATATTCTATTAACTACTTCTGATTGGAATATGAAGTTGACCGTGGATGCCATTATTAAGTGGGAAAAGAAGCTTATTAAAAAACAAAGAAAGAAAATGATGTCTTTCAAAGCGATAAAGACATACATTTCATGTTTTGAATTTAACAATTCGTGGTAAAGTGTTGTACATATACTGAAAGTATACCGAAAATATTCGTTTAAGCTTTTGAATTAAAACCGTGAGATACACCTATTATTCTAACAAAGAAATTCCTTAATTATATATGAATCATCAGCATTACAACATTAAAGTTTTAATTTACAAACCGTAGTGCCAAATAATGAATTAAACTGCATCATACAGCTGTTTTGATCTACAAGGACTCATCAGTGATGCTAAAAGCCTATTTTTTGGAAACATAGGAGGCGATAGAGGGAAATCGACAGTTGTGTAGATGGGCAGGTGCACAAGCCCTAAAGTAATTTTTATATGTTGAATATTTCAGAAGAACGTCAGGTAATGTATGTATTCTGAACCGTGCAACTATTTGAAAAAATTCCAACGTGAGTTACAGTGTTGTATCTCAATTATTTTTGTATTCATCCCATTCAAAGAACGCAGGACAAAATTACGGCATTAATATATGAACTGATAACAGTAGCCGTAGTGCTATCAGTTCCAATTAGAGGCATGGCATTATCTATCCTTTTGTATCTTCACTAAATCCAATCTCTGTTCTGTCATTTACATTATCCTTTTAACTGTAAACATGCAATTGACATCATATCAGAATTTCAAGTTTAGAACAGGTTAAATGTAATTTACCTTTATACAGTGCTAAGACTAAATGCTTCAATGACGTACTCCACGTTTATCCCCTGCAGGGACATAACCATACAATAGTTTAAATTAAAATTAGATTCCCTATAGGCATCTTCTGACAATATACGAACCAATATACCTCATTCCCGAACATCGACAATGTAAACGCATTAATTTCCGATGCCACAATGTGACCTTGTACCTATAAATGCAGCTTCAAAACTTCAGTGACTTGAACCGTCAGTGGCTTTATACTGATACACCTCTCCCACAGATATTACACCTTAACTATGGCAGGTACGTATTTTGAAGGTAAAAGGATACTTTATTTTTTCATGATATTGTCCCGAGGCTTTCAAATATGATATAATGAAGATTAAGAGACATTCTTTTGAAGAAATCTTAAAAAAGTAAAAGCAGAGAGAGCAGCAAAAAGAGGAACATGATAACAGAAACATAAAAGTCTTCCTTAGTGATCTCATTTTGCTAAATGATACATTTTGTCAGATGTTGAAAAAACTGAACAGGCCGGATATGGATATTGCTGTAACGGCGAGTGCAAATGCACCAAAGAAGTCCGTGGTTCGGAATGTAAACAGACTAAATGTACTTGTTGTGCAGGTAAGAATTTAAGGTAATCTTACTTCCTGTTTAACAGAGTCGATATTTCATTTTGTCTTTTGTAGTACCTTATAATCTTCGTTCATCTTTGTTAAAATGAAACTTATTATTTACAAAATGTATACCTGATCTGTTGATCACATATATCACCTCCTTCATCGTATGATATTTTCACAATATCACCGAGAGTAGAAAATCATATTCGCACATTCTTCGGGTTTATCTTAACAATGAGACATTCTCCTATTACTTGTTACTAGATGAAGTATCTGTTTCTACCTGCACGAATGCATGCGAGTCCGCTTACACGTACATTATTGGGAAATGCCAATGCTCAACAACGTGTGAGTGTCCAAAATGCAGGTCATGCTGTGGAGGTATGGTAGTTTGGTTCTTTTCTCGACTTTCTATCAATTGTAAGATTAAACTGATTGTTTTCTCGTACTATTATCGTTTTGCTCTAAAGTGAATGAAATCATTGGCGCTGTGTCGGATGACACATCAGTTGCGGAAAACATTACATGATCATGTTGTACTTAATCAAGGATTCTATAAGGATTATGTTAACTTTACCGGGTCATATCTTTTGTTATTGTGTTTCTTATGGACGTTGGCATAGTCTTCCTTCTCAATTCAATTGCTTTACTTGTTCACTTTTTAAATCATTATTTATTTATGACTTAGAATAATTGACATATATATGATCACCTTGTTAATCTGTTAGATTTCTTCTGAAAACATATAATAGATAAATAGTACTGCTGGTAAATGATAAACGGAATCTATCATACAATGGTAATTGTTATATAGATTTGTTTACATACACTGTATGCCTACAGCTGTCCCATTAGAACAGTACTACTACTAATCTATATGGATACTGTTTACTTTTATTTTAACCAAAGGAAACCCCACGAACTGACTTGAGAGCCGTGGCACACACTTGACATCCATATGAAGGATACCTTCTGTAATGGATCTTAATAATAAAGCAATTTAAACGCATATTTTGTAATTTCTTTAATATCCAATATATTTGTAGAGCATGTATAAAAGTTCTGGACGAGTTTTATTTTGAACAAAAATGACCCTGTCGTGACAGCTGGGATGAAAACCTATCTAAATATATATTTTTCTTTTCTATTAATTTCAGCTGTTAAGACGTTTATATGCTGAAATCCATAGCTATATCAGTTTAAGTACTACGGTTTAAAGATATTTATATTTGAAAATCATTATTTAACATTACACCTTTCTCACTTACTCATTTGTTCGTCAAAAACAATGAATTTAAAAGTTTGTTTATCTGTCAACTGAACGTGACAAAAAGTAGAAAAAACAACGTAACTGTACACTATTTAACATGTATAAGTGTAACATGTAGGACAATTATTTCAACGACACGGAATACAAAGAGAAAATATATTTGAAAATTACTACATCAACTATAATTGAACAAATGACGCATGTTATAAACAGTTTAGGTAGGATGAACATCATTTCCTACTGTCTGTTGCTTTTTCTACAACCAACGTCATCGATGAGTCGTTCAATACACTTCTTACCAACTATATTGCAACCAAGATGTATTTATTTCGGATGATTGATCATCTACAGCTGTCGGTTTTCCGGAATGCCTCTTCCAGTTTGGTTGCTATCCTTTGTATTAGTAGCTATATAGCACAACGTGTGATCTGCTTATAAGTGACGTCCTCATTCGACAAAACAAGTAATTTTTTTGAACACTAGCGTTCTGAGTATTTACATGATTATTACTGAATCGAAACCAGTTCTATGGCGTTTTGTATAGTAGAATATCAACATTGAAAGTGGTCAGTGATGGTAAAGCAGGTTAAGGGTGGTTTTTTAGTAACCATTGATGTAGTATTGTTATCCAGTTGATTGTGTGTTATTGTGATTAGTAACTGGAACAGAATCAACACCCTGGAACGTTTTAGAACAGCCATAAATAAGAAAGCAACACGCACAAGAAAACAGATAACGTGTACAAGTGTAATTTTGAAAGGTTAATATGCGATACGATGAAACACACTAGGTCAAAAGGTAGACGTTCGGCAGTCGTGATAAATTCATGAACAATCACGGACCATTCCAGCTGATAATTCCAAAAACGTGTAACACAGAAGAAATCTTTCCAAGCGTCGAGTAATTTACGTCATCTGTGAACCACATGTTAGGTCATATGCAAATAGAGACGAGGGGTCCATATACTCTCGAATCATCAAATATCTTAAAATGAAGGCGTTGAATAATTATTTATGTTATTGCCCAATCAAAACAATTGTTTTAGGCAAACCACGTACTCGACATAGAAAGCTCACACACAAACATACAACGAGCTGTGATATATTGTATGATACAGCCATCCTATCGTCTCTTCAATTATATATCGTGATATTAGTTATAAACTTCACTTGGTGTTGGAAACTTTTTATCTGGCGTTCCTCCAACTATTGCAAACTCCATATTACGATGTCTGTCAACTACATCCAGCACGGTATCCATCTTGTACTTACTCCATTTCCGGTATGTATAGATTTGTTCTTTGATATAGTCGTGACATGGATGATTGTGTACCTGCAATTATACTCACATTGCTTAGTGTACAACTTAATCATGTGTAGATATCAAAATTAAGTGGAAAAATTAAAATAAATATGATTATTTTCCTTCAAAATTCTTACTTGAGATTAACAGCGATATGAACTACTTGTGAAATTTTGAATGATTGTCGATTATTGTACTTCTCAACAAGATATGATGACATGTTAAATATACATACCAAGTCTGTCACAATACGTAGGACTTTTATATTAGCTTCCCTCAAAAACAGCCTCTTAGAAATGAAGATACACTCGGCTCCGTCACTGACAAGGCTTAACGTTGTAGACGGGCGGGAAATGAGAGCCTCCAAACCCTAGACATTTGTAAACATTTTATAAATATATTTCAGTTTCCTTCAAAATTAAATAATCTTACTTTGAATAAAGCTTGACTAATAATTAGCGACGATAATGACAACAATATCTAACTACATTTAGTGTCGGTTCACATTGATTTTGTGATTGTAAACTTACAAATACGGAGCCTGACTTTAGCTCAGAAATTTGAGCGTGAAGTATGCGAGGTTCTGAGAAATGATGATGATGGTGGTGACCTGGCTGTGGTGGTATATTGCTATCCGCTATCTGAAACAGATCGTTAGCGTAACAATTTGGTAAGTCTTACTTTAACATTAACTGAACACTTATACTAAATACTATTGCTATTTTGATCATTTTAAATTCCATTAACTTGCACTGAAATATTCTGCATTGAACAAGGAAAATGTGTTGGTTACATGCACAAAGTACCAATTAGAACAGACAAAATCCCTTAAACAACGGACCTGGTAGACTGAAAATGACAATAATGTATTTGACTTGTACTGCAAATCGATAGTTGGATGATGAAACGGTATAATTTTTCAGTCAAATGCTGAGGTTTGAAAAAAACCTAATATGCTATTTGATAACAGTTACCATTTGTATCTCATTGAACTTGCTCTTTGTGACGTTGGCTGACCGTGACTGAGTACGCTGACAATCTCTTTTGGAAGATTTACGATGTACATCTGTTCATAAAATATACATATATCATTTATACACACATTTCAGTAATATCTCATGATGTCGATTCATTCTTGAATTAAACTTGAATCATGAAAAACCTGTGACGTCAAATTTACTATAGATATCGTGACAATACAACGAATGTATTTTAAGAGATAAAAAGCAGCAAGGTGTAACATTTATGTAAATTTTTGTAAGTAGGAATGCGACGTTACCCGCTGAGTGTCGGAAGCCATTAGGATGCGTATGTCCTCTCACTCTATCTGTCCATAGTGGCGTGGTAGCCTCCTCAACCTGGAGAGAAGATGTCATGAATGAAACTATATCTACAGCAACTCAATTCTACTAATATATATTATGATATTATCAATATTACTGACATGATACTTTGGATTTGAAGTGCATCTATTATTACGTTGCATTCGTTTTCAATAAACGTAACAAGTGTTCGATAAAGCCGATTTACTGAGAAAGTGCCCCCCGGACTTACTAGCTGTATACTACTACAGCTTATCTAGTTTGAAGCTGAACATAAAAGACAGACTTGATAACTCTTACATTTATTCAAATCGCTTCATTTATGCTAGAAATTTATTTACACTTATGAAGGAAACGACAATAGCTCTCTTCATCTACCTACCACACTTGTCTTTTGTCCTTTTTCAGTATGGTCAGAGAGTGATCCAAGCGTGTTACTTCTCGTGAGCAGATTGTGTCGAGATTTCCGTCTATTCATCCGACTAAGCTAAAACGATATGCAATCTTATTCAGTAGAATTGGATAGTGTATGAATGCTCAACCGAAAAAAAAGTGAAAAGGCAATACTCTCTATAAAATTTAGTGGCGAATACTAGACATGGCAACTAATCTGTAGAATAAGATGGTGAAATATCTCTACGAGTACTATAACGCCTTGCTAAAATTGTGGTAACGCACAACGCAAAACATTCATGCGGACACTGTCCGCACACACGCTCTATAGAGAAACTAGTTTAGGATAAAGCAGTTGGTGCTGTTCAGTAAATATGTTTGGTTTATATGACAGATAGAAAATTAAACCTAAAACCCGTATAGTTATGACTTAAATTGATCGATAATTATAAAAGTCATATCTAATTCGACAAAATTATCTGTGTACGGATACCGGCTGTATAACAAGCTGTGTAACAAGCAAAACACTCTAGATTTACTTGAGTATAAATTATTTGTTCACAAACTGAGTGAAAAAAAATAAGAGTTATACAGATGTAACTGAAATGAAAAATTCTTTTCGAAGGTATGAGATTTTAGAAGTTTAATTGCCGAGACAAAATGAGACGTCCCTTTAATGTTTACATTTGTAATGTATATTCATGAATGATAAGTGGCTGTGCACTAAGACTGATCGCGTGTAGCACGTTATAAACAAAGCATTTTAAATTACGATAAAAATGCATCCTGTATCTGATAGATCTACATATGTCCAACCTATAGATTAATGGCTTAATTAAGAAATATACTTACTTGTACCCTGACATTTTGTATAGATTAGAAAATAGAAAGACCCGATCCAACACTTAGCTATACATTATCTCTGAACTTATATCAACCACAAACAAATCGCATATCTGTGCGATAGAACTGCAAAACATGCGCACAGATGTGCCATAACGTAATCGCCCAGTTTTCCTATTGTGCGCTAATCACGCATACACCGTGCACGCATTGCACATCCTATAAAGTTTTGCAATCTCACAACTGTGTTAACCTTTGGAATTGTCTCCCTTTTTAAGCATAAAATAATATGTCTAAAATTGTCCAAGGATCACAGAAGATCTGCAGACATACTCTACCTCAAATATTCCTGTCAATCGATTAAAATCCGATTGAACTGGACAAACAATTGATCAATAAACAACGTCTATACATTTTCAATGAAACGATGTTCCTGTATTTTACATGATGATAAAAACAACATTAATTTATCTGCTTATCTTTTCAAATTTAGTACACATGAACACATAATGTACTAATTCATTAACTTAAAAGCATTGTAAAAAACATCAAAAAATAAATTAAAAAAAAAAAAAAAAAAAAAAATGAAAAGAAAAAAATTAATATTGAAAATTTCAGACGTTGGATCATCATAATTCCCATTCCTTTTTCTCACTATTTTACGTACGTTTGTCTTAGCCTCCTGTTTATACGAATCAAGCGTCCCTGTGAGCAGACTGACGCCAAGTGACGTCTCATTAGAGTCATCGGTTTCTAAAATTAAACACAGAAAATGAATATAATTCTTCTTATTCCTAACGCATATATGTCTTTATTTTACATTCAAAGTACTAATATACACTTATACATACGAGTACTGATTGGTAAGTTGTAAGCCTTGTATTGAAGAAGTTAACTAGGGAAGTGGTTTATGTTGAAAAATAATGCAACACTTTAATATGAGACTCACAACTTTTCAATCAATATTAGCTCTAAGCTTAACATCCTTTGACTCCAGGTCTGAACTGTAAATCATTGATTGTACAAAATACATCCGTTATAAGACAATGTTACAATGCACTTTTCACAAGACATTTTATTTAGATTTCCATGAAAGTGTAAAATAAAATCACTCACTTTGGCGTCTGGCTTTTGCCCGTATTTTTCTCATCTCTGTGTAAAGAGGGAATGCATGTTCCATGTGTTTTGCGAACATTGGACCATGCGTGCGGTCTGCCTCTGTTTCTATGACATCACTAAGCATCAGACACGCCCCCTACATATGTAAATACACTTTTAATCACAAGTCTTTTTTTATTAAACAAGAAGAAAATACCAACATGTCAACATAATCATAATTCAAACCCTAATTCAATAAAACCGATGCAAATATGCAGAAAAGAGAGGCTAACATGGAGACCGCTGGAAATGAAAATGGCGATAAGGCCAGATGGTTCAGAAGAGTAGTCATTTTCTACTTCATTCAAGACCAATTTCACTTAACCAAGGGTCATTTTTCGTTTTATCTATGTTTTATTTTATTCCATATGGATTTCATTTTTTTGATCGGGGTATTGTAACTTCTTTCAATATTGATTGCTTTTCAATAAATGAATACTGCAATTGTTTTTGGACCTTAATTAGAGGCCTACTCATCGTATATAACCTGTGTCGGTCTATTATCTTAAAAACCAATGTCGATCACAAGGTATTTCGTAAATCGTTGCAGACATCATAGCCCATTAATGTAACTAAAAGTTCACGGACTACGTCTGCCGTACGTTGCTTACAAGATTTATACTGATGACGTAGTATTCCGGTTAAGTAATATATAAGTATAAAACTGGTGTATATACTAAATATACATACCTCTGCCACGACGATGACAAACTTGCTATCTCTGCTGTCTTTGACGATTACATCACCTTTCCTGATGCAAACAGTATTAACATCAAAGTGAGTATATTGTACTGAATCAACTCATCGCATATCAATTATTTTTGATAATTAAAAAAAGATGAAGACATTAAAAAAGTTAAATAGAAAATAATTCAATACCTGAAATACTGATAGAAGAATCCACTAGTATGGTCTGCGAATACCTCACAAGGGAAATCTCTAAACACTGGTAGATCTCTGTAAACAAATAAAAAACCAAACTTGTATTATCAAATAAAATGAAAAAAAAATCTTCATTTCATTACTACCAAATGACTGTCGTTATAGCTTACATGTTATAACAAGCCCTCCTCATTAACCCCAGTGGATACCACTAACGATCCATATTATTCAATGCAGTACTGAATACTTTGAAATAGTCATTTTAATGAACGCTTTTTTAATACCATATCGTCTTCTATTTCTTTTGTGGGACAGTTTAGCTTAAAAATAGACAAACGGTGTATAGGGAAATTCCCCTTGGTGGATAATATGAATTTTACACACACGGCTTTTCAAAGTGCAGGTGTTTTCAAAAACCGGAAAACTTAAAAAAAAAAAAAAAAAAAAAGAAATGCAAATAGATAAAAAAATAGATAAAATTAAAAAGATGGAATAGTAAAATGTATCTGCTGCTGGTAAAACAATTGCTGAAACATTTCAATACAATACGGTCGTTATTTTATCCTGAAAATGAAGTCAATCCTGAAAAGAAGCCTGTGTGCTCTAAATAAATTAGCTTACACGTGCTAAATATTAAAGGAAATAGGACGAGCCTTAAGGGTATAAAAAGGTTTACTTACCTGCAAAAGTTAATATGCTCCACCTTCTCCAGCATAAGTGGGACTTTGATTATTTCGTCAAAATCCTGTAAAATGTGAAATAAAAAGTCGCATTTTCCTGTATATTAATAATAACATTTTACAAAAAGAATTGATACTTACTTATTATAACACTGTAGTACAACAAAAGTGTCGCATTTTGTTACTGAGACAGTTTATAGCTCATCCGTTATACTTTACACATTACAATAAAATTAACGCATTATTGACTTAGACCACATTATCTATCGGCAACAAAGAAAAGTAAAAATAAATTGTCTGTTGAGGGTTCAATCCAGCATTACATCATGCTCAAATCGATAAAACTGACTGATGAACTCACTTTATGTTCAAAATTTCAACAGGATCCACAAAATACGCGATCAACAAACCTCTTTCTGAACTACTAACAGTTCACACGGGGTCTTGCAAATAACAGTAGCTGTTCGTCTTCCGCTTTCTAGTAATGCTATTTCCTGAAATATATACATTATACTTGTTATCGTAATAGTGTGAAAAACAAGTAGTCAAAACCTGATCATCACAATTGGTATATTGTCAAATGACAAAATTTAAAACAAAAAGCAATTTCCATATTATATTTCGGTCGATAATTCTATCATAAAAAACTTTGTTTTGCAACCTTCTTTTTTGATAAGAAGTAGTTTGGTTATCTTTGAACTTCTAGAAACTATGATGCTGAAACGTACATTATAAGATTGAACTTCATGTAATTAATTAAAGTTAAGGTTCCATTTTAATTTCGGGTAAAAACCTGTGATTTATACTGATATTTACTGTCTCCTCAGTTCACTACTGAAGTAATCTTCACTCTACCTACCCCAAATATGTCCCCAGCTACGATTTCATGTACAGTTCGGAAAAATGGTTTTCCAGTGCTAGGATTAAGGTCTTTAGTGTTGACAATTGCCGCTCCAGACAACATAATATAGAAGGCTGATGGTATGTGACCCTGTCTCAATATTACACGTCGTGCCTCGTATCTATCACACAAATACCAAAGATAAAGATTTACGAACAACATTTATGTGAATAGCACCTCTACAAATGTATGGCCAAAAATAAAATAAATTGCACTATACCTTCTAGGACTCGTTAGTGATTCTAAAGGCTCTAAAGTTTCAAAACCTAGTGGAAGCTAATGAGGAAAATCAAGTATTGAAATAACTACCAATGTCTAGATGTCCAAGTACACTAGCCCAATCATTCAATAAATTTAGTAATTTTCATATATTTTGTAAATTCACTATAACAAGTACATTTGTATAATCTGCATCGTGCTATAATAGAACTCTCTGTGAAATGTCTACAGATGATCTGCTTTAGGTTATATTTCATATTATGCGATTTTGTATTGATCAGCAACAATACATTTGCAGTTAGAAGTCTAACAGTCTGATTTGTTACTAATTTTCTGTCGTTTAACAACATGCGATAAAAATATATCATTAAACTTACGTCTGGTATTCCATACACATTGCTAAGTGTATCTGGGTATGGGCTGGATAGTCTTTAAATGAAGTGTTATCTCGCATCAGGCTGAGAATCTATACACACAAAATTTAGGAGATATTTCAACACATGATGGCGCTTCTGTAAAAACTCCGGAGGAAACAAGATAGAAAAGATTCAGCCTAAATTACCAAAGAAGATTGATAGATAGAGCAAAAAGTGCAATAATCTGATCAAAAGGTATATTTGTAACCGGCCTACATGCTATTGTAGTGAATTTTCAGAGTCTGGACCTACCATTTTCACATCATCAAGAGTCCGTGTTCCTTTAGGAATGGAGAGCAACCGTTTCAGCCTGTCTCGTTTCTGTGTGGCATTGTTGAAATAAATGAAAAAATATGATATTTCAGATAAATAGCATCTTATATATGAAAAAAATTTGGCTAATGACATGCATTTTCCATAGTAATGAAACATAAATTATACAATGAATTATAATTAAAAAATAAAAATAGACCTGAAGCAATTATCATGCTAATTTTGCGTTTCAGCTTGATAAAATCCATCTATTAGTTTTATTGTCAAGATTTTAACGTTTTGCTGTCGATAGACTCAACTATTTATAACGATGTTAACAGCTCACCGGTTCAACTTTGACGTAACTGTGAGGATTAAATGCGACCTTTTTGTGGAGGTCGTCGCGAACGTGTAGATACATTTCCATAAAGGACCACTCACTTCTATCTGGCTCTCGTACGTAACTATTCAAACCGAAAGAAACGCAATGCAACGTCATTTTTGTTTTAACTTAGGTTCGAAAGACAAATATCAGAAATTACAGGAACACAGACACTGAAGAGTTTGCTTGTCAAGAAGAACATAATTTTCTTCATATTTTTTTAAAGAATGTTATTTATCAAATCTTGTGATATGTAAAATGGAATGCTAGGAAATATCACAAACTGAACCCTAAAACACTCAGGAACATAGATATTCCACAAAAAACAAGACAGTTAGCAAAGTAGTAGGGATCACCCTGCAGGGGAAAGTAAACTTAGTTGTTCACACGTTATTGAAGAAATAGTGCACGAGCTGTTGTTATAGTCAAGGAAATATATATCAATCTATATACATCATACAACACAATGTAGTTACATATTTCCACAATCACTCACAGTATGTCTTTATAGAGAAAAGGTTAACATATTTTTGTTCTTACGCAATGTAAAACTTCTAAGCGTCATTTCGTTTGAGGATATTTATTCTTTCACAATAACTCTACTTCAAAGGTCATGTTATCTCTTTTGCGGCGTCTACATTTGTACAATGCAAATATGCCCAGCAACGTGAATCTTTTCAAATCAATAGTCCGGCAAACACTGACTTTTAATCAACCTTTGACTTATTTCAATCGTTAAACTCTTTATAACATACATACAGATATATTGTTCAATAGTATTTACCTTTTCAGTGCCAACAGTATCCTTGCCAAAAGCCTCACAGTTCGGGCAATCCTTCTGAACTTTAGATAGGGCTTTTAAATAGTAAAGTGAAACAATAAGTGTTCCTAAAACAATGAGTCATTCGATTTCAGAGCAATGCAATCACAAATCACATTGCCGTCATTACGTCATGATACTTTAAATGTCCATTAAGATAAATAATTTAGAACTAACACGATTATTTATACTGTGATTATTATGTCCTTAAGCGAGACGTAAATATGATTACTTATAGAGTTTTAATTACATGAACTATATTAGTGCAAAATTGAGTTTGGGACTGTAATTAAGTACATTTTATACGAAATAATAGTAAGTCCAGCGATATCTTAAAGTGAATAAGAAATGTAATTGAGGTTGTTGTAACTAAGCAACTATTGAAATGCAATGTTAAAGCCATTAGTTCCGTTGTTGTACACCTCGTTCTCGTTTGGGAACGTGACATTACTTCCTTGAATTGATCAAGATTTGTATTGGGGGTGTCGTCGATGAAGCGGAAAAAAGCTATCTGTTTGGAACACCTTGTCTTATTCTCCTTGTAATTTTATTAAGTGTTCGTGTAATTCTTTCTTTTGTTCTTATTTTTTTTTTGTTCGGTATTTTCGTCGGTTCTCTATGTTCACACAACAATTTAGGCGTTAGTAATTGTAATAAAATGTAAGGATTGTAGCTGATATGATAGTGACATGACAGTTCTTAGTTCCTGATAACTATGATATGTAAACACGTCATTCTGTTACATTACATGTAAATTCCTTGTTGCCAGAACAGAGATTACCGGAGGGAATTAGACGGATAAGTCGAGATTATGTAAACATCCCCCAGCAGGAATTAAACACCGAGCCTTCAGAATTGTCATTGATTTAGTCTTATCGGTCAGTCTAAGATGTGGAGTACATGTAATGTGCATACACCTGTCATTGTACAGTGACATAATCAATGGTCCTTATTAAAGATGTACTAACAAGCATATTACCAATAACGTTAAAATGAACTCTGCTTTTGTTTTTGTAAAATTTACTACGCTTTGAATTATTCATGAAAGTTATACTTAATTTGTATTCAAATTCATACAGTTAAACAGTTAAATAAGATACAGCGTCGCAATTATCTCTACTCAGTTTTTCATACATTTTCAATTTTGTACTTCTGATTTTGAAAAACATTTCAATATTTTGATTTTTTTTTTTTGAAAATAACGACATTCATGTTTTTAGCTTTAAGTCATTGGAATACCATGTACCACGTATTTGATAAGAAATCGAATTGTATTTATTAAAGAGTGACTGCGGTTTTACCTTTTCCGTGGGCTCTGTAGGACAATACTCCGCTATTGTGTCTGACATATTTCCCAAACTATGTTTTCTTCTCGATCTTAACATTTTTCCTAACGCTCGTGACATATTTCTTAGAGTTCGTTCCCTCTCCTTTTGGACACTGGCTCGTCTTGACCGCGGCACTGACCCAACAGTGGACACTGAAGACTTCGGATGAGGTGAAGTAGACCTAACAGCTAGTTTCTTCAGCAGTACTCTTGCCCTGACGTCCGCATCCTTTCTAGTGAGAGAAGTGCCAAGGCGGACTGTAAATTCGGGGGGTTCTTCATTATCTTTTTCCAGTACATCCTTTTGTTTTTCAGGATCATCTAAATGTGGAATCTGAATTGAATCCAAAACGATAACACCATTGTGAAGCTCAGCATTGTTTCTCATCGCCAGACGTTCTTCGTCGACCGCAACTTCATTTTGTTGTTGATGAGTGACTAAGTCTTTCTCTGTTTTTGCCGAAGGTTCCTCTATAATTGTGTACGGGTCCCGTAAGATTGTGGAAGAATCCTTTTTTTCAGCCATTTCTTAATCACATATACTCCAATAAATGAATAAAAATATTAATTGTAATGTTGCGTATTGAAGAAACGTGAAATAATCTTTCAGACATAAATAGATACACAGTACTACATTCTACTGTACCTTCACTTTCTCCAGCCGATATTTCAGTATCAAATTCTTGATCCTAACCTTAAGCAGTCAATGTTTCTAATCAGTTGTTATGATTCGCACGTGTGATATCTCCAGTAATACCTACGTACTTCATATCGCTATCCCTCCTGTGTTTGCGGGGCAGAGCATTGTAAACTCGTATATAATGAAGGGTGACACAGTAAAGCATGTGTCGAGGTGAGGGTTGCCCGGTGAGACACGATAGTCTTGTTTTATTTATCAGCGGTCTTTAAGGCGTTGTGTTTACACATAATAATGTCGTGATACGATTTTAAATTAAATTATTGTGTTTAGAAGGGAAAACTCTGAAATAATTATAAATGATAGATACAATTATCGCTCCTGAACAGAGGTAGAATACTGTATGTTTCCACCTATATGAGACTCCGCTCAGTGGCTACAGTGCCATTAAGTTTCTTTGTACTGTATACAATGCGGTGTACCTTTGTAACCAATTTAAACACCTTCCAAAAGTTAATTGCTATATTGTTAGAATACTGTGACAATATTATACATTATCACTTCGATCGTGTGTATTCGGACTTTTGTTGTCTGTTTGCCAGCGATGGTAAAGGATATTTAATTATTACGCTGTATTAATATTTGTATTCTTTTGCTAGACATTTTGGTGCTTGAAATGTCAAAAAGGCCTTAAGTGGAATTTTGTTATTTATAAATACCTCATATCCTAAGCGTAAGTTTTGATTTTGAAAGTGATATGAAATAAGACCAACAGTGTTAACATTGTATTTATATTAATTGAAATGACACAGTGTATTTTTAGACTACAATGTATATAAAGAATCAATTGCCATTTGATGACGCAGACTGGAAATCTGGAAGCCTATCTCATCTTATATAGGTTTAAAACAGTATCCAGACAGATACCTTAACTAAATCCTTCAATACCAGCAAGAAAGACACTTGTATTAATCAAAATCTATTGCGTCTGGAATCCCTTGCTTTTATCGATATTCACACATGTAGTGGCAAGGGAACTTTAACATAAGATCGGTGTAATAATGTTTTAACCCTCCTGGTGTTGACACAGAGCTGTAAATGGAAACCGAGATATCAAGCAATGTTTACTTACCGGACGTTTTGTCTGCTTGTCCAGATTTAATTATATTTGACGTAAATGAATCCAAATGATTTTCATTACAATCGAAACCATAACTTCCTGACATGTCAATTTTTTTTTCATTTGCACGTACACGTATTTCGAAATATAATACCTTCGATAGCCCATCGTTTTATTTTATTGTGGCCCAGTTTCAATAATGACATAAAATGTTGCTCGTGTTGCGGCATTTTGACAAGAGTAGAAAATGTGACTAGATTAAATGGAACGAGCACCCTGTGATGCAGGAAGCATTTAATAATTCACGCTTGAGTGCGGCGTGGTGTTCATTGAATTATTCAATATACAGATGATAAGTGACAAATCCGATTTGTTAAAATCTTTCACAAAAGACAAACTGACACATGCTTTGTTGAGTGCTACTCCGCTACTATTTTACATAGTGATATAGTCACGTTCCTGATTATTGATGTGAGGGGGGATATAAAACAAGGCCTATGTAAGGTTAAGGGTCAATACCATAATATCTGGATATGCACTGACAAGATATACTTGTTCTTGT
This sequence comes from Ylistrum balloti, assembly GCF_031769215.1. NCBI lineage: Eukaryota > Metazoa > Mollusca > Bivalvia > Pectinida > Pectinidae > Ylistrum > Ylistrum balloti. The sequence continues at coordinate 251,667 of NW_026782003.1, read as the reverse complement.
AAAGAAAGCTCACGTTTTATTTTAAATTCTTAATTTTTCGAATTCCCCCTTTTTCAGGATTTAATTAGTAAGACATGTATTTGATTATTGCTTTATTTGTGAGTACAGTCTTTCCATCAAACGCTCACAATATATTACAATACAACTTCGTTTTTAATAATTTAGAAAATTTAATTTTTGACGTATTTTACACGATAGTTTGATTTTCCTCTCATATTCAGAAAGTGATATTTTATTCGGTATTTTGTTTTTTACTTTGAACTTTTCAGACATTTACGCGTAAACATCTAACTCATCATTTCAGACTGCGAATTCATATTTGACGACAGTAAAATGTCAATGAAGCAGATTTAATCACTTTGAATTAAAATTCTAGCTATGCACTGCACTGTTTTTCTGTCATTGTGATATAAACGTCCAGAAATCAGTAATACTATAGTAACCAGACAACACACAATTGATGACCTCTGTATTCACAGTATACCAGTGTATTAAACAATCGAATGCATATGATAAGAGTTGAATGACTAGTTTATGATATGGACTAGAGACGAGTATTATACGTAAGGTTATATGATCGTAAGGCCAATACAGAGTTAGTTACCTTTAACTGCAGTGCGAAATTTAAGGAAGGGAAATAACTCTGTAATTATTCAAGAACTGGACAAAGTTTAGTGTAACACTCCATTGATATCATCGTTGTAATCAGTTTTGGCAAATATGAATGATGATGGTCTAATGTACCCCAACACATTAAACACGGGTTGACGGGTACCAGATGAACCATTCATCGTCTCCACTAGTTCTGGTTTTGAACGGATTCAAGTGACCTTTGTTAGGTGATAATGATTTCTAAACAAAATGTTTTTTCATTATACCACATCGACAACAAAAACGGTGATTGCAAAAATAACACTTTATTGGTGTGTAACATTGGCGGCAAATGTATAAAATCAATGGACGGATCAGAAGGTGCTGGCAAAGACAACTTCAAGTTCAATAAAGAAACAAATATTAACATTCATTAACAAAACAACATATACAAACAAAAACTAACACAAATAAACATACGAACAGAATATAAGTTAAAGACAAGCGTATGATTACCATGGAATAATTAGGCCGATATAACAAACAGTCACAGTAAATTTCTCCGTCACAACGAAAATACTGACATATCATAGACTGCATAGATAGTAATACACTTGGTACCATAAGCTTAATTTATATATATGTATATTGCATAATGAAAATCAGGATTTATTTTATTTGACATAATTTGCATATGTCAACAGTTGATATCACAGAGTTTACGTTGATAACAAAATATATCAACTTCAATGTACTTTAAAGTATCAAAATTTAGTAAGTCATATGACTTGTAATCAAGAAGAATGGCGCATTTAAAATGATAATCTTTGTAAAAAATGACATTTAAACATGCAAATTTCCTTCAATTTTGATACTTATTCGTATGTGTTATGAAAAGTAAACATAGGACAGTGTTTTTATCATTCAACGCAGCAATGGCGTGAATGGACTGACATTGTATACAACTAGTCTGTGCTAGGTTATATACTGCCTCTCTGAGGCCTAAACTTTCGTACACACTCAGGAGCAAAGTACTAAAATAACTCAGTGCCGATGTTAATTTGAAAATCAGTTCCACAAAATCACACTTACAAGTGACAGGTAATAAAATAAAAAGTAAATGATGTTTTTATTTTCAAGAGGTTTCATTGATTTGCTACTTTATAAACAATTTTGATTAAAATAGAAAAAAATAGTTACCATGGCTATAGAATCAGAGAAGGAAACCAAAAATTTGCCATGACATCCGGGTAAAATTCAAATCCTTTTGTTGTTTAAGATGTATAACCATAACAATTTAAATCACCGTTGTTTAGTAGGGTAATATCGCTCTGATCCGCAAACATATGTATAATAAATAACAATTTTATTTTACTTTTTCAATGAAATTATCAGTGAGTACATGTAGCTAAAACATAAAAATACAATATTTTATTATAAAAATTACAATCATAATACACATAGTCACCATTTTAATTGTCTGTTACTTTTAGAAAGGTAGATAAAACATCTTAATATTCATCAAGATTTCTTTGTAGGTTTTGTCTTTTTCCGCACAAGTCTTCGCATGAGTACACTTTTGTATTGATCCCATGTCTCCTTTGTGTAGAGGATATCTTTAGCTTCGTCATTGTTCATGTATTCTCGTTGCTGCAAAAAATGGAGGTAGCTTAACAATTAATCAACTTTTATTTTGAGTATGAATTAGTGGAAATAAAAATTATCGCAATACTGCCGTATTGTTCAACCTTACGGAACACCTGATCTCATTGCCTCCTTGTACTTTTTCTTGAGTTTTCGTATAAACTTCTTTTTGTTCATAGTTTGGCTCAGTTTCATCGAATTTGCGTTTGGACGAAGATTTAGTTGACAAATTGGTATTTTCTTTGCTTTTTAAAAACCAAAATAGGTAAAATTACAGTTTTCCTATCTACAACAGGTAAAATTACAGTTTTCCTATCTACAATAGTTATCCGCAGAACTGTTTATGATATTCATTTCATGTTATCTATTTTATTTCATGTCCGCCACATGGTATGTTATAATACCTCCATCTAATACTACAAATAGTTGCAGCGGTTCACGAGTATTACTAAACCAGAACATACCATCGTCTCTACACGCAGCATCGTGTTGTTTTGCGCATGCTCCAAGAAAAATCTTTTACTGATCTCTATCACTTCAGCACCACCACTAACCTATAACAATAAAACAAGAGTCTGTTCTAAAACAAACACCAATCTGTCGACAACATTGGACAACATTAATTTTTCTTAACTGTTATTAGCAGTGGGTAAAATCGATACCCCACCATTAAAACACCCACCAACACTATGATTTGTCATAAATCAACTGATAGAAACTGCGGTTTTCTCTTTCTTCATTAAAGTTATCAAACTTGTAACATACATAGACATCATGACTTGAAATGTTAAACCACTGAGAGTCATTAGAAGACCTCTCAATTAAACGGGTAAGATAACCTCCTCGGATTACACAAGGAAACATCGGATAATAAGATGACAGCATATTCGATTATGCTTTCGTTAAAATCCTAGTACTTATAAACTCACCAGTATGACTCCCTTAGCCTCCGAGGCGGTAGGTGGTTGTAGATGTTCTAGTCCCTGTAACATGGGAAAAACCAAGTGTAAGCTACACAATTTTTTGTATACAAATCCATATCCTAACGATTTATAATTTCTGTCACTATTGTATATCTCACACATGTTTATTTTGTCAAAGAACATACAGTTCGTTACCAGCCATTACCTTCATACATTTCAGTAAATTTCGAAGCAAAAAGCGACATCTACATGAAATGCTAAATATAAACCACAATATTCAAGTATATTTCATGGATTCTGTTCACATTCAATATTTCCTTAATGGTCATATCGTTTTAATTAACAATTGATTAAGAATGAACATATACAGTTGTCATTTATAGGCTTTCTATGTACACGATACGACTATATAGTTATGCGACACTAATGAACATATATTATAAAGTAACACTTCACAATGATATGTTTTGACATCATTTATATCAACGTCGACCGTTGATTATTCCTTCGTTAAACGAACAAATTTTTACTAACCATCTGAGGGCGTGAAACAAACTACAAATACTCTTGCATGATTTTCTGATCACAAAATTGCTTTTATAACGTCATAAATTACATGAATTACTCAAATATTATAAAACTGTGTGATTGCAAGGATTTGATCTTAGGTTCATGGATTTAAAATCAAAATATTTCACTGAATCTGTTGTTATGACAGATATAAAAATTATAATATCTCACCAAATCTGTTGTTATGACAGATATTAAAATCAAAATATCTCACTGAATCTGTTGTTATGACAGATATAAAAATCACAATATTTCACTGAATCAGTTGGAATGACAGATATTAAAATCAAAATATCTCACTTAATCTGTTATGACAGATATTAAAATTACAATATCTCACTGATTCTGTTGTTATGACAGATATTAAAATCAAGATATCTCACTAAATCTGTTGTTATGACAGAAATTAGTAAATAAGATGAGTGAAAAGTGGCCGCTATGAGAATAAACATGTATACAGGAACTGAGGATCTTACCATAAAAAAAAAGGTTTAATAAAGTATCAGTTTATATGTCACATGCATGACTTGTATTCATAAAATCACGATCATGCGAACATTAGGTTTTGAATTGTATTTGCTTGCATCTAAAGGAATATATGTTTGTACTAAAAAAGCATACAGTCTGAAATTAGAATAACAATGTCTGTTAAAACCTAACTTCCTGCCTCAAATGCATGTATCATACTTACCATCTATTACAAGATAAAGCATAAAGTATTATAAAACTAATCTCCTGTTAAATACTACGCTTATAAAATCTGCATGCAAAGTACATAGTAGCTCCTCACCTGCTCACCTGGCCGTCTAAGCTGACTGTGGAATTTCTTAGAAATAGCGTCCAAACCCTAGAGTATCATATGATACGAAGACAAAGGTTAGTCACAAACATAGTTTAATCAAACGCTTGATACTCCACCTGTTTAATACCTGCTGTACAGACATATTAGTTATATTTGCTGTTAGGTCGACAGAATCACATATACAAAAAGAAAAAAACAGAGTAGCGTTATGTCACACCTCGTAAATGTGCAGTTTAGAATTAAGATGATATATGTGACGCTTCCTCTTCTTGAAAATACCTTCCATATTAGTTTTTGGCATCATCTATGTAATCATATTTCAATAATGGGCGTAATTCATAAGACACTCATTAAAAAACAGATTTCAAGCAAAGTTGTATATCACATCTACAGATAAAATGAATTCGCTAAAAATGTTCCGGATACATCAATTTCTATAGTATATGATATGTATAAGCAAAAGCAGAATTTTTCAAAAGCATTACGTTATTTTATTTTTAAAGTTTATACACTGCAATTAATGTAATATCATTATGCTAATTATTTTTGTTGTGAGCAATAAATAACGTGACCGAATTCGAAAAGTGTGTACATACTTTATATGTTTGTATATATGCGCTAAATTCTATTGTTATTAGATACATAGGAAAATATTAAAACACACAAAAGACATGAAACGTGTGTAATACAAAGTAAAATCAAACAAATCACTCTAGTTAGTTATTATTGATACAAAATGAAATAAGAGTAAATAAGAACATACAAAAATATCGCCAGGATTCAGCACATCCAACTGTAGGTAAGCTGGGCGAAGTTTGATCTCCTTCGTTGCCTTTCTTGCATATACGGGGTCAAACTCGGTCATCTCCCTTGTTAGGTAAGTCCCATGTGGATGGAGCTCACCATTTGTAAGAGGGCGCTCTGCTGAATTCACTATAGGTGGAAACGATGTTCTCTTATCATGCTTTTTGGTAGGAGAATCCTATTGAAAACAAATGTACGAAATTCGTAAACATGCAAAATAATATGTTGTTGTGAACAGTAATTATGCAAATATGAACTCATTAACATTAAACACATTTCATGAACCAATACTACATAGGTACAAAGGTATAGATACAAATACGTATTAGTAGCTTATAAAACAGAGATAATGTTGAGTAATTAAGATTTGTAGGGATAAAAATATTTATAGAGTAATAAAACTTACATGTCCGTTAGTAATCTGTATGTCTGGAAGCTCTGTATCTAGCATGATGTCCGCACGTGATCCTCTACCGCTTGATGGATTGTCTACCCCTTGTTCAACTGGACATATTAATAGTGATTTAAAGAAATGAAACGTCCTTTCCCATCAACCATACAAAGGTGTTACATGATTTTATATGTAAAAATATCATTCAAGCAAAATTTCAAGAAAAAAAAAGTCGTCGTAAATCTGAACATTTTTACAATAGTAATCTTAGAAGTTCGCAACACCAATTTATCTAAGATAAGAAACTCGTTCTGATATCACTTGCCTACTATGGGAGGTTTGACGTATTTCGCCTTCCTTTTGCTTGATTGCTGTCTCTCTGAAGCCTCACTCTCAAAGTTCTCGGTTTTCATCTCTTCCTGTTCCATTGGCGCATGCAGAGGAACTGAGGAAACACTTGGCTTGTGACGTTTGGTTATCTGAAATGTATTCCATACACAATTTTTTTTCGTGATCTTTTGTTATGAAACAATAATGTATAACATATAAACTAGATAATATCTGAATATGTTCACACGTGCAAACACATTTTACCTAGACACTAATATACCGACCTAATATGGAAAACAGCTATTATCAAACGATTATTAAAACTTTTGTGTTCATTCTTACGTCATGCGAAATGAGCCAGAAGTAACGGTAGATAAAAACATGCTAAACAATCAATGTTAATGTTACTAAAACACTTCCAGAAGGAAAGTATAATATAATTATAATGTTTGTTAATAATGTTGGGAAAAATATGATACTGCTGACACATCTGTTGTATTTTTATCAGGAGAGGTCGCATGCAGGTCTTTCAATTTGATGCCATATGCATATAATTTCAAATTATAATATTTATTAATTAAACTAAATAGATTTGTGATGAGGTGAATGGGTCCCATCACACAGCTAACTCGTGTTGAAATCAATGGATACTTATCATACATTGCGTACCCTTGACTTGTGTTATTTCGGTTATATAAAAAATTTAAAATATAACCAATTCCTGAAAGCAGTACGAGGTAATGATAACACCAAAAATAAAACAAAACAAACAATGATGTGATACAAAGTATGGGTTATAGCCTGGTTAGTGTGACAACATACTGCTGCAACTAAATCCCAAACAAACTACAACAGGAATCCGGATAAAGAAACCCAAGTCTACATCCTGGATTAAATTCAATCAAATAAAAACGAAATCCACTCAATGTTATACAAATGTGTTAGCAATGAAAACCAGGTTCTCATTATTAATCCTCGTAAATACGTGCCATAAAACTGTGCAGATAATTTCACACCATGTAACCGCTTACGTTGGAGAGTATACCAATGCCTTCAGCAAAGGTGCTGTTCTTTCTGCTGAACGAATTACTACAACTGCTACTAAAACCTATACTTGACATGAACGGGTTGGAGACTTCATTGGTGTTGATCTAAGAAATGAAGCGGTTTTCAACATTAATATGACGAATAGGCATTTTGTTTATTGCTTTCGATATTATTCCGCTGATTCATAGTCTGGCGAGGTCTCCGAGATAAATTCCACATTTCTGTGATACAAAAGCCCTTGTTGGTTTGTTGTCTATAAAGACAACGGTTGCTAGGTATTCATAGTTTCTACATCGTCGTAAATAGAGACTCTATACCAGAAATAGTCGATATACAGAAATACATAAGTATGAGAGTTAAGATCCAGTGAACATAATATACAGGAATGATTCAATTACTGTATTTGTATTGTTACCATATTGAGTATGAAATCGAAACTATCCCGATAATAAAAGTCATATATTTTCATTAAAAAATCTAACGCAATCATTTTTCCTTTGTTGCTCATTTTTTGTTATCGATCGACTACTATATCAAGATATGTATAATACATTACTCTACAAGTTCGAATCAAAGTGAATAACTCAATCGTTTTTCGTTTTGGCTAAATTTAAGTATCGAAAAGATAAATAACGTACCTCTGGGAGTGACAAATTGCTGCCGCTGAGGGCCTTCATTTTCCTTTGCGACATCAGACTGCCAATCATCGCTATAAACATAACGGAAAATAAAACATTATCGTAAAACATATTTAATTATATACGGGAGCTCTATATTATTGGTCAGGGTGTTTAAACAAACATAACTATTGCTTATTTGATATTGTGAACAATCTCACTAGAAATGAGATCGACGGGCCAGTGAATAGTATTACATACTGTCGTAATTCGGCATGATCTACATGATGTATATATAGTTTAGAAGTACACGACTGTCTCACTGATCTTTGATGTAAAAAACAAAAACATAAAAAAGAAAAGAGGTTTTGGTATCGTTTATCTTCAATAATTAATATACAAACGTTTCCAAATCAACCATATATAAATCGAAATAATAGTTCATTTGTAAAGCTGTATTGAAAATACATTTTATTGTTAAATCATTTCATTAAAATTCAGTTTAAGTTAACGTTTATGTGACACTTCTATTACCTTGAGCGTGGCTAAAAGACCGACCACACCCTAGTTCCTCCATGCTCTGTGACATGAACTTCCGGTCAGTCTCTACATCGATGACACTCTGTATTCTGACTACCCTTACCCGTCCCTGAAACATAATTCAGTTCAGTTGTTTTGCTTACATGTTTCACATATGTCTGAGAAACTAACTATGACAAGCTATGTTTAGTCTTTCCAATCATATGTTTTCGTTATTTGAAGAAAGAAAACAACATGTCAAGATCGTCATAATCCAATCTCACCTAAAAAAACACAAGGATGATAATACCAGGTAGTTTATTTTCAAGACAATTTCATACAACAGATGTTAAAACACATTAATTATAATACAAAACACAGCATAAAGATTAAATTACATGTTATCGATCACCCGTTTTACTTTTACAATAATATAAAATTGCGTGCACGTCTCTTTCTGACACCCAGTGATATTTGATTCGTAATATATTTTTTACTGCTTGGTGTCAATGTTTCCTTCATAGTTTATCAACGGGGTGTAACAAGGTAAAACAGTTATGTTACAAGATATCATCTGAACTTAGTGTTATTTATATTGTTAGGCAGCGGGATTAAGGATGATGACTCAATGCTATTAGTGGGCTCAGACGAATTCAATTGAACACCTCAGATAAAACCAAATTGGCAGACAGATATTGAAACGGACCTTTTCCACCGTACTGCTGGAGGTAATTCTAACAATGATATAATACGATATTATACGGATGGGCTCAGATTTCAGTATTCTTCTTTGCCGATATGGGCTGCGTGTAAACGTTTGTAATATGAGGTATAATTTGCTAGTGTTGAGTTTTAGCAACAAAGTGGCGGTCTACACTTACCGATTTTACAATGTGGATCCATGGTGTTCTATTAGTATCTTCAACAATTGTCACGTCCTGGCTGAAAGTAGACTCATTTGTTTGTATGCTTTTACAAGTATCATGTTTTAACTAATTATTAAAGGTGCATTAAATGGATCTCTCTCTCTCTCTCTCTCTCTCTCTCTCTCTCTGTCACTTACAACACACATTTTGGAACAGGATACATTTTGCTAAAAGAACCCGTTTTCCATTGTAAGAAGATCAGCAATGCACTATATATGTACCCAAAACGACACCTATATCATTACAGATACACTTACCCATAGTATTTTAAATGTATTGAGTCTGGATTTGTCTTGAATACTTCACATGGAAATTCCAAAAATAAATCTAATTTTCTGAAAAACAAAACAATATTCAAATTAAGTTAAAGTGAGACGTATCCTTATGACTAGAAAGAAGTAGGCCAACAAAATATATATTTCAGAGAGTAAATATATCTTGATGTATACTATACGGAAATATTAACTATTTATTCCATATTAACACCACTACATCATCTCAAGGCAGATTTAAGTTTATGTATATCAACCCAGACAATAAATAACATGTTGTAGCACAAGGTCAACACTGCAACAGTGTGCGAAAATATTTATAGAGCGACAAGTGTTAGGACTGAAATTAAATTCTGGTCTATATCAAACCACACTTCAGACCTATATTTGCATAGGAAGTTCAAGTGTATTTGCTTCATATAATTTGAAGTGGATCTGTTTCAGACTTGAGAGGCCACTAATGATAGTTCATAGATAAATCAACATTATATAAACACAAACGTAATGACGTATATGTATTTTAACACAAAAAACTATTTCGGTACTTTGTGTTTACGCATTAGATATAATTATTTGATCCGGTTCAATACAAATAGCTTTCTATGTACATAAACGTAGTGTGTGTTGACTTTTTCTTTACTTCAATGTGTGCTATCGCTGTAAATCATTGTGTAACATGAGGAAACACCCATACCTTAAAAAGTCTATCGGAGGCCCTAACGTTCTGTTTCGTAATCGTAAAAAGTCCTGAAAGGAAATTCAGAAATCCAATTAAAATTATAGTAATGCAACAGGTATTTAAGGTTTTCATACCTACATGTCACGTACAATGAAATCGACATTAAATTTCCCATTGGTCGATAACAATCTTTTACAATGTCTTTATTATTGGTTAATATATATGTCTGCTACGAAATGGTAGTATATAATACAATTTAAAGTAATGTTAAGGTTTTTTAGTTTACAATCTACAATTATCCAGTCTGAAAACCACAGTGTATTGAGAATGCTCTTGTAAAACAACAATAATTTAACACATGTTAACAACATGTTAACTGATTAATATATAAATGATTCACTCAAGCGAACATTATATATTTTAAATACATTGACACCTAGTAAACTACGTACATCTCTGTGTATGATGAGAACCTCCACCTGTCCACGCGACACCAGGTGGTGTTCCCTCTGCCAAGACATCTCCAGTTCTTGCGCCTGCAATTTATAAACAAGTAACATTATGTTTATTTCCCAACGGAAAACATTGAGTTAATGAGTTGGTATGGGTAAAACATATAAAGCACAAATATGGAGATTATTTCCAAATGAGAGCATACCATCCATTATAAACATTTTTTCTTGGCTGGCAGGATCAATAACTCAGATATTGCAACAAGGTCTTGGATGTGGAAATAAAGGCTTATCTAGATGCAGTAAATATCCAATAAACCAAATCTCATATCGAAAATAATAATAATAATAATGATGGTTTGACATTTCATTCAACAAAGTATTGGTGTCATCATGACGATTTATTTCCTGTCATATTTGAAAATTTTAGAAATAATTCCATGTCATATATTGTTGAAAAGTTATTTCTTCATGCATGGTTAACTATAATGTTGAAATGATCAGGCTACCTTATCCTATTTTGCGGAGTTCAAATAAACCAGAATGTTAATACATGATATATAACATTATGGATAATCACACACAAACAGATATCTATAATCATTCATTACTCGTAACTTCTAGGATCACACTAAACGAGAGGTCAAGTTTCAGGATTTTATCATTTAGATCAGAACTACGGGTTTTTAAGTCATTACTGCTGTTTGGTGGCTTTAATTCTTTAGTAACATCATTAGTCTTTTGTGTCAGTTATTCATAAAACAATGTATGCTATATGGTAGTATAGAACAATGTCTAGGTACATGTATATCCCGTTTTGTCATAGAGTGGTGTGAATGTATGCTGCACTACACACTTACATCAGTTGTTGTGCCCTTCTCGATGTAACCCTCTGACCTGGTTACTAGACCAGAACTCAGGCGATACTCTTGTACTTTTTGCACTGTAACAATTAAGTACATGCCACTTGACATTAGTCACAACAACAAAAATCGTAGCAAAAAGACAAATCTTAACAAATAAATAAAAATATCTTTTATCGAGTGCCAAAATTTTGTTCTCGCTCTTGAACACAGGTAAGCGAAACGTTTATGATACAAACCATCTCTATGTTTATTAATATTTCATTATTGCATGATATTTATGATATCCGTGATAGGAAATCAAACAAAATTATTCCAAAAACGTGCGAAAATGATATACAAAGAAACAATTACACGAAGACAAGAATAGATAAAGATGTTAATGATTAAAAACATCACGCAAGGTAGTCTTTGGTAGATATAAGATCAGGTGGACCGATGAATAGAGCGAAGACAAGATACACAAACGAGCACGGAATAAAACAGTTATATTTACTACCTGTTAGAAGACAAAGGTAGCATATAGTTTGTCCTTCTGGTTTACAGAAGTTGTATATGTATAATAAATAATAAACAATGTAAAACCGGTTACATGTACTTTTGACAAATCTTATAATAAAAAACGTCTTTTGTGACAAGGAGAACATAATACAGAGTAAAGTTGTGATATAAACAAATGTTTATGATAACAATGTTGCCCATACGTTGTCAAGGTCATAGTGACGTACGGTATTATTGGTGAAATTGGTTAGTCTTCTTTAAAACACGACTAAAATCCGGACCGGAAAACTTCAAATCTCTGGTCATCAATTGTCGAACAATGTTATACTTTTGATATAGTTTTATATCCAGATTTATTTTGTGATTACAAGGTATATCAGAGTACGTTTCACCGTTAATGTGATCAATATTAGTGGTCAAAAACAAACATGTGGTGACCTACCTTTACCCGTGAGGATATAATAAAATCTTTCTGGATCTCGTTCCTGTAACGCTATGATCCTGTTGGAATCATACCTGTGAAAGGATAAGATAGAAACACCATTATAAGATTACTTGCGTTGGCTACAGAATATTTAGTTATTACTCGCCGTGTCAACATAAATATACAAATGGAAAAAATTATAAGTTTCTGATTTTGTTTTAGTGTGAACCATGTAATGCAACTGAAATGCCAATGTATTTTATGTAAATAAGACATTTATAGACATTGTTAAGTTATCAAACTTCTTCTTATCCTTTATACTTTGAATTCATTTCACAAATAAAATAACCAATGTGATATGTGATTCTATTTTGTCATTCAGCCGTGACTGATATTGCCAGTATAGAAATAAATATATGAGTATAGTTTAAATCAAATTTCAAATATTTACATATGTTATGATAAACAGGACCATATATTTGTATACAATTAATGCAAATTGTTGTTTATTTATGACAGATGCTTAACCGTACATCATGTTTACAATTGCACATATGGGTAGTCCATCTCCCCCTTCTAGATTTTGACATTTCTGTCGATCTTTTGGGATTTTCTTTAGTCGCCTCACAGGTTTAAAATTTAGGCCCTTCCCTTCGTATCACTGACCAGACAAAAAGGCTGTATGGTTGACTCTACTCTACGCAAATCTAATCGATAGTAAAAAGTGTTGTTTATTCGAGTGCCTTTTGTACAATTTTTGGTATTTAGCAGACAGACAAACATTACATGTAAACGCATTGCGTGCTACTTGTTGTGATGACTAAATTCATCGTCAGCTTTAGGACATTTACCTCTCATACGCCACACATCTCGCTACGTCTGCCTCCACTTCCACCGGGAACAATTGTTTAAATGCCTTCGTTGCTCTTAAAACCCAAATAATCTGAAACATTAAATAGCATTCAATTGAACACAATACCGAAATATTTGATATAGGAGTATAAAATTGCATTTCTGGCATATTTTGGAACATTTTACAAAAAAACTGTTCAAAAAGAGACACTTATCAAGAAGTTGAAAACAAAACAAATACCAATAAAGCATTTCGTCTGTTTACATCATCAAACGGTACAAAATCCGTTAAAGAAGTGCATTCATATCTAAGTTAAGATAGTATTAGAAATACTAATTAATATTTTCTCTACAGATTTCGATATTTGATAAGCCATTTAAATATTTGAGTTTTTTTTTCTATGGACTGTATATATGATGCCGAATCATATGCTTCAAGGCCTCATGAATCATACAAGTTATCACTTTACAATAGAAAACATTTGGCTTTCCGTTGATATATAATATATAGTTATTGCTAAGAATAAAACATGTATTGCTATAAATGATATACCTGAAGGCTATTTAAATACTCACCTTTTTAATATCACTTTTACTTCGGTAGTTGGGTTCCGTTGAAAATGCTAATTGCATATCAAACGCAAGCTGAAAAAGAATTAGAACTAAATAAATTGGAATTCCAGCAAATTATATATTTAATTGTCTGGACAGTAGACACCACAAAAACAATGTTGTCTGCAAAGGCGTCGGTATGTTAATAAGATAACTCTAATTAATCATGTAACACAATTAATGGTATTAAATGCAAAATGTCGACGAATAAATAAAATTAGGTTGAATTAGTAGCATGTGGTTTTATGATATAAAAAAATATCTCAAACAATATATCTATCTATCATGACAAAAGTTTTTTTAAATTACTTTTAAGCATCCACCAATTATGTACAAAATTAACTATAGAGAAATATATAATAAAATAAGATAAATGTACTATTGCAATATAAGATTATTGAACCTATTTTCATTTCATTCCTACTATAAGAAATTAAAAGTAGTGGGATGACTTACACTAGACCGGGAGGTATCTTTATTCTCTCTGTTACCCTTCTGTCTCAGGCGTTTGACAGCAAGGGCTGTATCAGGTTTGACCTCCTTATAGTACCTATACAATGTTAACAAATACATTGATGTAACTGATTTCAGATAGAAATCATTATCTCTAGAATATAGAAACTCAACTTGCACTCAAACATGAAGACAACATCGACATGCTGTCTTAATGTAAAATCGATGACTAAGATGCATATCATTGAAAATGTACAACGAGAATAAACAATGGTCAATGTCACGTGCTCAAATACTAACCAGGTTTGCTAAAACGAAACTAACACTTTTAACCTCACAGTACACACTACCATTTTCAAGATTTCACTTTACTGTATCATCAAAAGATATTTCTTTCATGAACGTTTCTATCATATATAACAATTTTTGTCGGAGTCACCAAAGCCTATGTGTTTCTGCTTTTATCTTTAACATCAAAGCCTGGAGCAAATACCAGTCTTCTCTATAACGGCTTCATGTCATGATGTAATAGGATTCCGTTCAGAAGCAGAAAAAACAATAGGACCAATGCAATGTTCGTCTCCTTTCCAGCTGTATTAAAGGCTGAATGTTTCCAAATAAAGAACATCATCACTGATAGCAATGGTTGAGTGTGTTTATATCATTCCCGACATTAGTAGGCCTCTTTGGTATGTTACTTTATATGCAGATTTGATATCAAATAGCTTCCTGCTGCGCAGTATTTGACAGACAGACTAATTAGATAGTGACATTGAGTGGCAACTCCCCACGAACAGATATTGCGTATGAAACATACAATATGCTCAATCTCTTTTATGCAGATGATTAACTTTGATGATAAAAATGTGCATGCTCAAATCAATGCCAAAACTATAAAAATATAAGTCTAAAGGGATGTCGCTAATTGTATGGTAAACATCGACCTTATCAACACTACTTCCGCCCGTCTAAAATATATTACCTTCGTATTGGATAACAACATGTGGAGCCTTCTTCTCCATGTCATAAATGTCATACAAAGTCGATTCTACACGCATTATCCTTAGCTTTCACATTCCAATTGTCTTAGCAAGACTCATCTTAAATAAATACCTTGCATTCCTGCTAGTATTGGCAAAGCACTACAGATGCTAGATGTTGCAGAAAATCAATGAATGCATATGTTTTATAGCAAGTTCAAACGTCTTGGATTCATGGTAATTGATCATGGTAATCCCCCGTATGTGTTAATGTGTCGTTACATTCCATCTCCTCGCCCAAAATGCATTACAAGCAAGTTCAGACGTCTTGGATTCTGTGTAATTTCTTGCGCGACAGTACCTGACGCTATCAGCATGGTATTTGGACCTAGATTATGCCTACTTTAATATTTAACAATAATCTGTCTAATCGGATTAAATGAATGAGATATCAATGCATAATTAAAATCACATTATTAGTCATTTCGGTGCACTTACTTGCGCCTGGAGATACAGGCTCTCGCCAGAATCAGCACCAATTCCACAGCATGTTTAAATTTCTCAATCGCCTGGAATCATAATGTCATTATAAAATTTGAGAGGTTTTAAACTGAGTGAGGGTGCTGTTTGTTTAGGTCGTATGTAATATGGTTTTAAATATCAATACATTATCCACGCATTTGGTAGATATTAATTACGATTTTAACAACAGTGATAAGGACATCAAATGCAATTTGTACAATCGATATAAGTTTTTCTCTACACAAAATTAATGATAGTATACTAACCTTCATTCCTCGAGTAAAGCGCTGCTTCTTTATAACCCCTACATCCATTTTGGCTATTTTCTAAAATGATTAAAAATAATTCGTGTATCAAAATAAAGACATTCCTTAAGAACTGTAATTGTTTCACCCTGCTTCACCCTACCTCTGTTTACATTGTATCAGGATAACATGGATATACTATTATAATAGATCATGTTGATACAAGGTCAGATCAAATGGAATTTTTTTCACCTGATCGATGGCATCGAGACAAAAGCCATATAGTTTACCAATAGCATAAAGGCGTGTACCGTACGGTAAATGCGAGTGGTATTTTGAATATACACAAAAATATAATTATCTAAATTTACGGTTAATGAAAACAGTTAATAAACTTTTGGCTAGTGTCGTATCATATATTGCTACTTAAGCAAAGATAATTTTTTGTAAAATTCCAATAAAAATATGACTGTATATTTCTACGATTGTTTTTCTATGAAATGTATATCTTTCTATAAATATGGTAATGTGCTAATCATGTCTATGTCAATAAAATGCTTGCAAAATGCTACATAAAGTTGTAGCGTATGTATATATGAAGATTCATGTATGTAATGGTATTTGTAAGGACGATTTATTTGATGATAGTGAGGGTGATTTTCGTGGAACTAAACCACGTGTTTTGCATTGTTATTATATGGCTTTGTCAATAAGACATTTGCTTAAAAATTAAAAAAGCAAAAAAAGAAAACAAAGTTAATAAAACATACATGTTATTTTCAATTATAAAACAAAATTTTCATTGTATGTGTTTAAAAACATAACCAATGTCAGTGTATGTAACAAACAACATCGTTTAGGTGATTTTCAATGGTCTTTTATATTTTTTCCCAATAATTTTCATGCAATATCAGACTACATGTAGAAACCCGATATCTTTCCAAGGTCCATTTCGGATGTTTTCTGCAATGTTTTTGATCTTTAAACATTATTATTGGGACATATAACGATATTTACATGGGTGAAGATCATTTTCAGTAATGTGGAACGGTAGCACTTTAAAGCTAGCATTGTTTGGTATTGATTTTCGGTAAAATGTCTGCCTACTCTGTGCTCATTTCAGTCAATGTATTATGTTTTTGTACGGCTATTTACCACATAAACGAAAAATCCTTTTAAATGTCAATACACAAACACAAATTCCATTAACATAACAATTATTTTGAAACGTTTAAGTGCATATTAAATAAACCAATTTGTACAAACAAAATCAATAGACTATGTGTTGGATTTCAATATCTGAAAAAAAATGAAAACGAATAATAATAATAATATAAAAAAAAAATAAAAATACCACAGTATTATTAAAACATGTATTTGATTAATTGGCGTATATGACACGTCCCGTTACTTCCCGGTATAACAGAGTAAATATATTACCGAAGTGCTTCAAGATTGCAATTTTACGAAATCCGGTTAGTACCAAGCCACACGATTTGATCAATATTAGAAATACGATTTGAACGATTTCATAAATAGGACATATGTATCACGTGTCTCGTAATGGCAACATAAACCGTATCACCAACCGGATTCCACGTATTACTAACAGACTAGCTGCGGCCATTAAAAGTGTCGATGAAACCCTCTGAACCAGCTAAAAGTAGTGCTTAATTAACAATCACCTGAATGAAAGTTTAGTAAATGTTACATAACCATCTACAAGTATAAACTAGCTGTATATGGCAGTTATATTCTACAAAATGCACACGTTTGAACTGAAATGACAAACACAAAGATTACTAGCATAAAAAACAACTAAATTAATTAACTAATTAGTTAATTCGGATATACCTGTTGATGGTCCAGGCGCTGAAACCAATCACACCAATACTCAGTAATGCAAACATTTAAAGTATGTACATATTGTTACACATATGAATATACTGCTTACATCAATTAACTCATTAAATCGCTGTAATGAGATTGGATATATAATTTTTCGGCGTTTGAGTTTTCAATCGCGATTCAAATGTACATGAGATATTTGACTGGATTGTGAAAAACGACGTAAAGGATTGTACAAAGGACACACAAGTAAATATCACTTGGTGATCAAAATTCAGAATAAGAAATTTTACGACTCGTTAGTGGTATTGGTGGCCTAAAATATTATGGTGAGTTCGGGAAATCGACCAAAAGAAGTGTTCACATGTACAAGATATTCTGTTATTTTTTGTAAACTGGACAATTATGAACATGTACATACGATCCAGATAACATGATTTCATTTTGATTGAGATATATTGATATATCCTCATTATGTTATTCAATGATCTATGACACCTACTATGTACCTAGATTAACGCTGTATACCTAATACTACGACAGAAATACTATACTACACTTGTGTATAGTCACACCTCACATACAAAGGTGTTAGGCTATCATTGTGTTGCTAATGTTTCGTTTCCCTCCACACCCATCCAGATGTGGTCTAGTGACTCTAGCAATTGATCTCAGATATAGCCTTATGTCACATCCACAGGCTTATGGAAGACTTTAACAGTTCAGTTTACTGAAGTCCTTTAAATGAGATATGTAGGAGGTAAAAACTGCGATGTCTGCCACAGGTAAGTGAGCACAATAACGTGCTGACAAGTCGTTTTAAAGACTGGAATTCATCTATAATGGGTCTGAATGACCATCGATACCGTTAGAACAGTTAATGGAATGATTCTCCCAGCTATTGTTCCCTGGTTTAACACAAGATAATCAAATGACAAAAACGCAATCACGTTTAAAATAAATACACAGATTACAAAAACGAGATGTAGGTTGATGGGTGATTTTAGAGCTAACGACAAATAGAAAATAAATTAGAAATTAACTTCCAACAATGATATACCCGAGGTGGTATGCAATCCACCGTGATCTGTTTACTTTGTTAGCCTGTGACTGATCGTATACAAATAATGTCGGTACTTATGATAATTTGTTTCTAATTTATTTTCTTAACACAAGTAGGTTAGTGCTGATTTATCAGGAGATAGTGCAGTGAGTATAGTAGATACAACATAAGATCTGTTTTACGTAAATATATGTATATAGATGATTAAATCTACAGTATAAACCGACATAGCTAATGTAACTTTGTGTCTTCTTACACTACAACACTGACACATGACACGCAAGATTACCAAGACATACCGACTACCTCTAGGCCTAGGCATATCCTCCAGATACAATCAGGGGGTTTACGACACACTTTCTCCCTCATGTACTGAATACTGCATTAGGACCGTGCAATTGACTATACAGTATTGGATATTATTCTTATATCAGAAACAAAATCAAATAAAGAAACACGTTTACGGCTTACGATGAACCGCCAGAATTTCTATATCGATGCTGTGTGTAAGTATGACTTTTAGTATCTTTGGACATTAATGGTTTACATCTTTCGCACGAATTAAAGACCTAGACAATTAGATATCGAAGTTAAATTCCTGTAATACTTTCTGTACATTCCCACAGTGTAAAGTGTGTCAGAATGAAATGAAAAATCTTGAAAAACTCTATCCGGTTTTGTTAAGAATGAAGACAATATATACTATAAAACGTTGAAGGTTGAATGTGATCCCGATCGTTTTTAACTTCAGAAGTTATGGCCCTGAAAAGTTCAACTTTTTCAAGGATAATAACATAACATTCTGATGACATCATACAAGTAATACATGTTTACACTCTAACATAACATTGCTAGATATGTAGATCTGTATTTACCTTCCGCATGCAAATACAATTTGAGACGTTTTTCTGCATATATGAATTAACAATGACGATTAAGTAAATACACATCCGGAAAGAAAAATCGTTCATAGTGTAGTTTTTAATTTTAAGGTATGTTTTTATTCCATGTAAATAACGAGCACAGTTCATAACAGATCTTTAGAATTTTACATCAAAAGACATCACTTTTTAATAATGGCAGTATAATGCTTCAGTGTCACCGAAATGAAACTAGAATAAATATGTTTCAAAAGCCGGTGTCTGTGGTTCACAAAAATAATCAATGAAAAATTATTTTATGAATACCAAATCTACAATAAATGGGAAAGGACCCAAAAACCATCAATACCCTTGTACAAATTGTCAACGTATTCAAAGTTGGCAGAAGGTTAACGTGTAGTCATAGAAAAAATAACCGCATGTCTAACAATATGTATATTTTCTAGTGCAGCTAAGTTATTAAAAAGAATCAACCATCCTTTGTAGGAAACCATCACTCACCCTAAATTATTCTGAAACATTCACTAATAAGAATTATAAGCACCGTAACATCCAAGTTCCTTACTTCTAAAACCGGATTTCGTCTGCGTCAGCGTGAAAAAGGAATAATTTTATTTGAAAGTTGTAGAAATAAATATATCTTTGCTGAAGACTGTATTTTCACTCATTATACCGTTCTGATATCATACCTAGCAAGGACTGGAGCGACATATCTTACGACAACAAAGATGCACAGTAATAAATATTAATCTTATGTAAGTATTGCGGAACAATGTCTTAACCAGTACTAAGTTAACATTAAATATCCGTTTCGGCGGAGATGAAAGTTATTTTGTTGTAAGGTAGCTGGAAGTAAGATGGATGACAATGTTTCATATAATGATTGTTGTAAATACATGACAGCGTCACATCACTAAGTTCTAATCATAAATAATTTATCACACACGTTTTTCCGACTTGATACGTTCGCCATACTTCGTCAAATATGTTAACAAAAATGTTTATGTGTCTATGCCACTATCGTTATGTTTTATAGATAAAACTGTTGATAATGTGGTGTAGGCTACCCCCCCTAAGCTCCCTACCAAAGATTCTCTGACAGCATCATCGACAAAACATCGATCATGCATTTAAAAACAAAGAGATTGCTTGAACAGCCGAATTATTTTCTCATGTACAAAGGCTACAATTGTACCATAAACTAACTTGACGTAGTTTAATTCATTGTTTGTATTTTAGCATCAATGCCGTGTCCTAGGAGGACGAAATTGCTGCATGAAGCAGTTTAAATCAGTGTTTGACCCTACAGTAACTTATTTAAATCGTGAGTCCTTTGTTCAGTCTTTCCGTCATTGATCCGTGGTGTGTCCTCGTCAGGTCTGTAGGGGAGGGAGTTGGTAAGGTAGTAAAACGATTCTCGTCATAATACAGAAAGCACGTGGATGTACGTTAATTTCATCAAGGTAATGAAACAGAATATTGCCTGTGATAATATATCCCTAAGGTCATTACATTTCTGTACTGAGTAGGTAGGATCGCAATACAAACGGAAATATACCGAGCTAACAGAGGTCAGTAGTATTAACCTGCAACAACACTTATCCTGCTTTATACCGATACTGACCGATCGACCGCTGGTAGCCAGTATCAAAATAGATTAAATAAAGCATGAGAAAGGGTTGTAAAAACGTTAAGAAATGTATCAATATATACAGAGACTTATGGAGGTTAATTAACTTTCCCTCTCATAATCGAGACGGTACGCGTTACAAGGTCCAATATCGCGGTCATGAAAAAGTTTTTATGTCTATAAACGGTTTGCATGGTTATTGTAGAAGGTGTGGTAACTGTTGGAGCCCTGCTTATGTCTTTGTAAACAACCTTAGCAGAAAGTTAAGGTTGACATTTTCGTGAAATGAGTAAAGCCACGAAAGACCAACAGCTACCTGGAGCTGAAAATGATGTATGATTTCCTTACCCGTTTCACGATTTTCTAGTCAAAGTCTGTCCATTTTATTTCAAGCTTTAGGTAAAACCTCATAAAATTTAACAATTTGGAAATCTAAGCTGTGCATTGATCGTGTAGTCACTGGTCTCGTGCGGTTCCTACAGAGGTCGATGCGGATATTCTTTAAATTCCCATGTGGACGAATTCTTATGTTATCGGAAGTTTACGTTTTTTTTTTATTTTAAAGATTGACATGAATCAAGACTTTTTGGCGAAGATTTTACTTTGCCTCATTGTAATTTTCAATAAAAGCGAGTAGCGGGCATTCGGTAAATATTATTTCTCTTTTTATCTTTAAATACTGATATTTGGAAATTTTTCTTCATTCATGACGATGATATCTATTTTGACTGAGCATTAGATGATTAAACGCTGGTTTCATGCAATATCCAATGACAGACAATTTATTTGTTTTCCCATCACAATGATTTAAAAAATATATAATTAATATTGAATATTCAATACAATATGTAATAAATATACCAACTACACTACAAAAAATATCAGCTTCGAGGGTTTTCGATTCAAGAATTGAAAAGTTAAGAATAAGGTATTTCGTGTGTGGGTATGTCTATACGTTATATACTTGAATCTCTTTTAAAGGAAGCACGTCAATTTAACATCGCTAATCATCTAACTATTCCAATAGCATTATACAGGTGACCTAAAATGTTTTCTATGTTGTGGTCGTCATAATATTATTAAATCATTATATTACATCAAAGTTTTATTTATTTTAACACACGATCAAACGTAAACATGATTTGACCATTTGCACCTGTCATATAGACACGCACTCGACCACATCGCTGACCTTGGGTAGAGAGAATGAACAGGTTGTGATTAAAGCTAGCTTTAGATTTAGCCGTATTTAAAGTTCCCTTGATGCGTGAAATAAATAATTTAATCTGTTAATAAAATATATAACGGACACCCCTATGAACCACCAAGTAAACGCCAACAAGCACTTTGTGTTATATTCGAGTCCTGTTCTCTTTAACAGTAGGTGTGCCAAACTTTTGTTCGGCTCTGTACGGAATCCGACAGGTCTATATGAGTGAATAGGGAAGGCAGTTTAATCCTCCGATTAAAAGTTAAGACTAAGGTATTTTGTGTGTGGGCATATATACGTAATATGTTTAAATCTGTATGGAAAATCAAGCCATTCGTACTCACTCTCATGACCCTTACTAACAATAATACTTTCGTTAACCTTTAGCATTCAGATGTTGTGAAGCAATACCAAACACCTCCTATAACATCCAAACAACCATACTACTTCCTAATTCAGGAGAAAAACAGGTTCCCAAGAGCTTATATTAAAGTGGTTGATAACATGATTGGCTCAATTAAAGAAGTAAAGAGGTTTGTCATTGACCGAACTGTTAGTGTCTGTATCCATGGCTTCTTTTCCGAATCATTACGAGTTTAGAAATTACCAAAAACATTTACAGACTAAAGCCGTCCTGTTGTGATGAAACAAACACCCCTTAACACCATATTAACCAAAACATCAAACAAGTCAAGTAAAATTGATGTCACAAATCACACACTTCACTCTGTTGCCGAGGTCGTCTAATATCTTTACAAAAATCCATTACGGATGTTATTTACGTAGTTTCACATGAACATATTATATACATTGAAAGATAACTGAGATCTCATTTTCACTGACAAAACTGATGACAACTTATCAATCCGGACTGTTTTTTTCTTCAGTTTTTCAATAAACACGCAGTTAACAGTCTCCGCGTAAAAATATAAATATAACCATGTGCAGTTGTGTGTTAGCGATTTCCTTGACAGAATCCACTTCCTTATATAACGACGAGGTATAGGAAATATTATAAACATCAGACTCACATTCAACAAATAATCTGTTCAATTGTCACTTTTAGAAATACACGAGACAGTACATGTGACAGACAGGTCCGTCCTGTATATATGTGTCAATATTACAGTAACAGAGACGTCCCCTCCTGTATATAGGTGTCAATATTACAGTAACAGAGACGTCCCCTCCTGTATATATGTGTCAATATTACAGTAACAGAGACGTCCCCTCCTGTATATATGTGTCAATATTACAGTAACAGACACGTCCCTCCTGTATATAGGTGTCAATATTACAGTAACAGAGACGTCCCCTCCTGTATATATGTGTCAATATTACAGTAACAGAGACGTCCCCTGCTGTATATATGTGTCAATATTACAGTAACAGAGACGTCCCTCCTGTATATATGTGTCAATATTACAGTAACAGACACGTCCCTCCTGTATATAGATGTCAATATTACAGTAACAGAGACGTCCCCTCCTGTATATATGTGTCAATATTACAGTAACAGAGACGTCCCTCCTGTATATATGTGTCAATATTACAGTAACAGAGACGTCCCTGTTGTATATATGTGTCGATATTACAGTAACAGACACGTCCCTCCTGTATATAGATGTCAATATTACAGTAACAGAGACGTCCTCTCCTGTATATATGTGTCAATATTACAGTAACATAGACGTCCCCCCTGTATATATGTGTCAATATTACAGTAACAGAGACGTCCCTGTTGTATATATGTGTCGATATTACAGTAACAGACACGTCCCTCCTGTATATATGTGTCAATATCACAGCAAAAGACAAGTCCATCCTATATATATATGTAAATATTACAGTAACAGACACGCCCCTCCTGTATATATATATCAATATTACAGTAACAGAGACGTCCCTCCTGTATATATGTGTCAATATTACAGTAACAGAGACGTCCCTGTATATATGTGTATATATGTGTCACCAACAGATATATACAGTAACAGACACGTCCCTCCTGTATATAGGTGTCAATATTACAGTAACAGAGACGTCCCTCCTGTATATAAATGTCGATATTACAGTATCAGAGACGTCCCTGTTGTATATATGTGTCGATATTACAGTAACAGACACGTCCCTCCTGTATATATGTGTCAATATCACAGCAAAAGACAAGTCCATCCTATATATATATGTAAATATTACAGTAACAGACACGCCCCTCCTGTATATATATATCAATATTACAGTAACAGAGACGTCCCTCCTGTATATAAATGTCGATATTACAGTATCAGAGACGTCCCTCCTGTATATATGTGTCAATATTACAGTAACAGACACGTCCCTCCTGTATATAGGTGTCAATATTACAGTAACAGAGACGTCCCCTCCTGTATATATGTGTCAATATCACAGCAAAAGACAAGTCCATCCTATATATATATGTAAATATTACAGTAACAGACACGCCCCTCCTGTATATATATATCAATATTACAGTAACAGAGACGTCGATATTACAGTATCAGAGACGTCCCTCCTGTATATATGTGTCAATGTCAGATATATACAATATTACAGTAACAGAGACGTCCCTCCTGTATATAAATGTCGATATTACAGTATCAGAGACGTCCCTCCTGTATATATGTGTCAATATTACAGTAACAGACACGTCCCTCCTGTATATAGGTGTCAATATTACAGTAACAGAGACGTCCCCTGCTGTATATATGTGTCAATATTACACCAACAGACACGTCCCTGCTGTATATATGTGTCAATATTACAGTAACAGACACGTCCCTCCTGTATATATGTGTCAATATTACATAAACAGAGACTTCCCTCCTGTATATATGTGTCAATATTACAGCAACAGACACGTCCCTGCTGTATATATGTGTCAATATTACAGCAACAGACACGTCCCTGCTGTATATATGTGTCAATATTACAGCAACAGACACGTCCCTGTTGTATATATGTGTCAATATTACAGCAACAGACACGACCCACTGCTATTGTTAGTCAACTTATTTGTGCCATTATCCTGATCCGAATAGGATATACCTTACATTCGTCGTGAAGATATGACTTAATCTCTGGAGATTTTATAGCATATTATTGTTGGAATTTAAGTAACATCGGGGTGGAAATTATAATAAAAAATAAGGTTATTCCCTGCATGATTTATCCACCCGTTCTTATCTAAGACAAGGCAGTTGTCTCAGACACACCTAGGTAATTTTTCAATTTGTCTGATACTAATGAAATCTTTGTAGTCATGAAGGGAAATTAATTGCCAGTATTGTTGTTCTGGAGTGCTGCCAATACAATGTCAGATAGACCAGAGTGAACTGGGTAACCTTAGGACTTATGATAACATAACTTACTCCAAAGTCACATTGGGTTACAGTAAGTCTTTCTGCTGGCTCGGTCTCATAGGTTACAGCCTGGTCTACTGGGTATTTCTACTGGTCGGTCTTACGGGTCACTGCGAGGTCTACTGGGTATTTCTACTGGTCGACCTTATGGGGAACAACAAGGTCTACTGGGTATTTCTACTGGTCGACCTTATGGGGAACAAGGTCTACTGGGTATTTCTACTGGTCGACCTTATGGGGTACAACAAGGTCTACTGGGTATTTCTACTGGTCGGCCTTATGGGGTACAACAAGGTCTACTGGGTATTTCTACTGGTCGGCCTTATGGGGTACAACAAGGTCTACTGGGTATTTATACTGGGTCGGTCTTATTGGGTACAACAAGGTCTACTGGGTATTTCTACTGGTCGGCCTTATAGGGTACAACAAGGTCTACTGGGTATTTCTACTGGTCGGTCTTATGGGGTACAACAAGGTCTTCTGAGTATTTCGGTAGGTCTAATGGGGTTACAGCCAGGTCTACTGTGTATTTCTACTGGGTCGGTCTGCTGGGTATTTCTACTGGGTCGGTCTAAATGGTTACTGGGTATTTCTACTGAGTCGGTCTGCTGGGTATTTCTACTGGGTCGGTCTTACGGGTCACAGCGAGGTGTACTGGGTATTACTACTGTGTCAGTCTTACGGGTCACAGCGAGGTCTACTGGGTATTACTACTGTGTCAGTCTTACGGGTCACAGCGAGGTCTACTGGGTATTTCTACTGGGTCGGTCTGCTGAGTATTTCTACTGGTTCTATATAATTGATTACCTGGTATTTTTACTGGGTCGGCGTCAGTCACGACACAAAAGATACAGAGACCACATAAGACTTAGGAATTTATCGATATAAACTTTGATACAGTGGGAAACAGGTTAACAATGCTAAAGGTTTACGTGTTAAGATAGTGTGACAAATTAAGATAAGAAAATTCCTACTTTCAAATACGTATATATACTGTATTAGCAGTTTACATGTATATTCTCGAACTAATGCACGCTCCTGGTATTGCGATATGTGCATGCAGGGTTTGCCAACTAAGGTGTTTACTTCGCCTACAACGCATGCCATTAAAAAGTAATTTTGTCTGCACTAGAAAAAAATTGAATATCGAAAATCGTTTTGTAGATACAGTATAATTAGTTGTTTTCGCGGGGATTATATTTTCGCTAATTCGCGGTACATTAACGTGATCGCGAATATTTAACCCGTTTAGTAATGTGACACGTGTGTATTAGATGAACATTTACCTCCAGGTTGCCAAATTTTTATTTGTTTGAATATACTTATAATTTTAAAAGAAAATCGCGAAAATTTGGCCTTTGTATATTACCAGGTGAACGGTAGTTGACAATGCATTAATTCTACCAGTAAAATGTTTTTAATTGGAACCATAAAGTAATGCTTGAAAGCTACGTCTATAATGACTTCTAGTTCTAATCAATGTATATATTTTAGCGTCACCTGTGTTTACTTTCAAGATAAATTTGACTAATACAAAAAATGCTTATGAAAACAAGCATTTAAACATTTAACCCGGATACATAAATAATGCAATATCTACAAATGACGTAAGTAAAAAAATTAGTAAAAGATCCGGAAGATGGTGTGTGAATATTTGATGGCTTAATGAAAACATTAAACTGAATGATTAAGACGAAATTGATTGGCTAATTTAATATACATTTGAGTTGATTTATGGCAAAAAAAGGGCTAGAAAGCAAGTATATGGCAGTGACGTTGATAGAAAACATATGATGTGTATTTATCTTAAAATGCTCTCAGTTACTTTTCTTATCATAAACGGTGTAAACACGGAGTGACACGCTGTTAGCTAGCTCTGTGGTTGACGCCCATACATATCCGGGTATTGCATGTACAACTTTACACATGTAGGATCAGTACCTAGGAATCTCAGAGATGAGACCCAATTTTGGAAAATACTTGTCATAGATAATCTCAAAACAATATATGATTAATCATATCACTTATAACCATACAATACAGATTTGTTTGAATGTGATAAGACTATGAATTGTGTAGATAATTGCTTCCTTATATGTTCAATATCAATAAAATCAAAGTAAAACAAAACTCACCATGATTTTCTCCCTTTGCACCGGATCAATTTTATCCAGGAAATGACCCAGCTCTGCCTTCGGTCTCATCATTGAGCGGACCTCCTCCATCCGGTTCTCCATCATTTCCACCGGGTCCTCCTCTGGAAGAGAAACACGCAACTTTTTGGATTGTGAATTAAACTCGTCGCGTTTTCGTTGTAAATCTTCCTGTAGTAACCAATTATGTTCCATTTCGAACTCGCCGATTTTTTCCAGTTTTGACCTAGCAGTGGCCGTGTCGTCGTCAAAGTTGAAATAATCGTCCGACGCCTCACTGTCCGCATCGTTAGCGGCTTCTTCATCGTAACTCATGTGGTCGTCCTCACTTTTATCTGACGGTGACACTTCATTTACCTTAGCACTTGCATCTCTTGCTGTCACATCTAGATCTATATCTACATCCGGTTCCAGTTTTGGTAAAATAAGCGGAAGTCGGGTACCGTCGTCTTGTTTTACCACTTCCTTCCGGTGTCGTTCTCTCCTTTGCCGTTGCGCCGGAAATGTAGTTTTCAAACGATGGAGAGCGTCCATTGAGGAACTCTTCTTCGTTGAAGAGACAAAGTCATACTGAGTAAGTGACTTTGGGATGCTGAGGTTGCTATGATACAGCCGTGTATTCCAGGGACGCGGCGCCCTTATGCCCCGTTCTGTCATACTTCAATTGTGGGTCGTGTGCTGGCTTAAACAAAATCAACTAAAAACAGGTCACAAATTTATCCCTATCGAGTCCACTCATAAATCATAGTCGTATAATTCCTTAAATACACATCAATGTGTTTACACTAAACAAAATATCTGATCCCTGAAACAGTTCTGGATCGGAAATCAGTACAGCCATCAAACATTGTTGGGCAAAAATATCATTCTACGAAGTCAAATGTACATGTGAAAGAATAATCCGTAGATCAATCACGTATATTACTAGATACACAAACTTTCCCGTGAAGTGAAACACTGTTCCTCGACTCCATTAGTCCGATCGACTTTCAATCAAGTTTGGTACGACTACGCTACAACCACGTTGTCGGTAACCTAACTGCGCCCTCTGGTGTGAACACGTACAACGAAATCTTCTGCTAATTAAACCGTTGTCTCGCGATTATGAAAGGTGTGCGATGTATAGCCCTACAGGGAATACACGTTCGATGTGTACACCTTCCCACCCCTAACGCCGTCTCAGGTAAACTTTTCGTTTAGCCGTTATTGTTATTCTTTTACGACTAAGCTGATGGTTAATTTGTACTGTGTTGGATAAGTAATACCCGGTGTGTAATTAAATATTGAATGTGATTGATTAAAGGCTTATGCACCAGACGAATGCGCTCACTTTTGTGTATTAACAGTTTAAATCAACGAGAAACCCGATTGTGAAGCCATATTTTTCATCTAATAATAAAACGTTGACTTTTAACTGAGTCGTTTTCAGTGTTCTAAGACTCCTCCCCCTAACGACTGTAAGCTATACCGACATGTCATACTGTATGTGGGCTGACTATTAGCCAAACTCTCGGTATCCTGAGATATGAATAGATGGTGGAAATATGCAGCCTAGTCGGGTATATCTGTACACTGTCTGGCTAAAGTCAGATATACTTAATGGTTATTGATAAAAGTTTTCTTTAACGTATGGAGTTAAATATCTGTCTTATGCTTAATCACGGCAGGTGCTACACAGGTGAAGGACTTAAGACTGATCGGGTGAAAATTACCCAGAGAATAAAACTGTTAATTGAGTTAGTACCTGTAAACTGTCCATAAATCTAACCGGAGATTATGTACATAAATGATAGAATTTATCATTGGGAATTAATTACTTGTTTATTCACAGCACGAGATGCCAAGTAAAGCGCTGACGGCAGGTACATAATGTAAATATAGTGTTATCTGTTACCGGGTATATGGTTTACTTACTGGCACATTGAATAATATAGGCTTCCTTCACGGAATAATAAACATGTGGTTTAATAGAAAATTTTCAATGAGTGTAAGAAAATTAAAACCCTTTCCTGTGATAATCTATGATCGACTATACACCAATGACCATAAATACAAGTGTATATCGTAATGGTGTGTCTATATTGTTATATTTGATCGATATTAGTGTATCAGTGGCAGTCTTAAGTCTGTAGAATATATTATCACATAACAAACATGGAGGAAAGAAACACATATGGGCCAAGGTGTTTCATACCAATCTAGTTTGAAGATTGGGTGTTCCGGTCACAAAGATTGTAATTGCATGTGGTATACTTGCACACCTAATAAGGTATAGTTGATGTGACACGTGTAAATCTGGTGTAGCATTACATCGGTTAATTAGTCATGGCATGATGGTGCATATATATCTAGGGAGTACCTTTCCCATATATAGGGAATGCCTTGTTCCACAACACAGATCTCATAACTAAGCCACTCTCTTTTGTTGCTTTGTATAATATATATTTACGTCGGTTGATATGATGATATCAAAATCAGATGATATAGGTATTATGTTCTTAGTAGGTAAACTGGTAAAACGGTAATAAAGTCTAGAGATTGCCTTCTACATTTCTAATTGGGCAAAGAACACTTTCGACCCCACTTTGAAAACATGTCATGGCTAGATTGATCTAGATTGGTTGGAGTCAATGAAGAACACACTAGCTCATGCGGAATGCCTGGTCCTGTATTTTTCTGGTAAAGTGTGATCGGAGGGACTGATCAAACTATGCTACCAATTTAATCGAAAATGAAGATCGGCTCGTCTGTATTCAATAATAATGACAATGAAAGGTGAAGATCTGTTGTTGAAAATAACGATCCAAAACTCCGACATAACCCGTGGACACAAAACAAACGTTGTGAATATTGATTAAAAAACCCGAGGGCAAAGTCGGGAATTATGGAAGGGTTATTGATATTTCTAGTGCGAAATCTAGTATCACGTTAGAGTTATTGTATACTGGGACAAAAGCAAGGATCATGGTAGAGTTATTGTATTGAGGGGTGAAACCAGGGTCCATGATTGAGTTATGGCATTCGCGGGCAAAATCAGAAGTCATTGTAGGGATTTTGTATCTCGAGCGAAATTAGAAGTCATTTTAGGGTTTTTGTATCTCGAGCGAAATCAGAAGTCATTGTAGGGATTTTGTATCTCGAGCGAAATTAGAAGTCATTTTAGGGTTTTTGTATCTCGAGCGAAATCAGAAGTCATTTTAGGGTTTTTGTATCTCGAGCGAAATCAGAAGTCATTTTAGGGTTTTTGTATCTCGAGCGAAATCAGAAGTCATTTTAGGGTTTTTGTATCTCGAGCGAAATCAGAAGTCATTTTAGGGTTTTTGTATTCTTGAGCGAAATCAGAAGTCATTTTAGGGTTTTGGTGTTATGATCTATAACTACACTTATCGAACAAGTATCACATGTCAGTTTCCTTGGTTTGTAGGACAAGAATCACCAGCCTTTAAGTGTGTGCCAAGGATAAAGTATCATATATTGATTACCAGCAATGCCTTAACACTCTGTGGAACTTTCTCGGACACGCGTGTCTAACTTTATTATATGAAGCGTGTCTACATGTTTCATTGCGCGTGACATAAGTCAACTAACAGTCGACAATGTCGCTGATTTATCGACAAACGTATGAATGATTGATCTCGCTTAATGCATCCAGAATTAACGTTCAAGATGGTATTAAATATTTATAGTTAGGCGATTAACGAACGTGTCCTGGTGATTTAGATTCCCTGTCAGCTGACCTGCACTAAAGACAAAAAATACGATATGTCGTTGGACCTCTTTAGATATTTTCACTTCGGTAAAATATTACACCTAAAATATAACCAGGGCCGAGATTTTGATACATTGTGTAATTATACTGGTTCCTTCCTAAACTTACTATTGTGTTTGGGATGTTGTCTCTGTTTCGTTTCGAGTTATAGAATTTTCAGAGACCATACCAACAACATGCCGTCGACAATCTTCCGCTCGGTCAACAAATTCGCGTGAAAAATAGGAATTCAAAGGAATTAAAGATAACCTGTTAGTAACCTCAGAAAATCATACCGAATCCTTGTCGTCACACTTACCAGAATGTACTGGGATACATAATTGTGTATTGGCGACAAGTATGTTACAAAAACAAAACAAAACAAAAAACAAAACAAAACAAAACCAAAACAAAACAAAACAAAACAATCAAAACAAAAAAAAACATTTAAGTATTTATAGTCGACATATACGATTGCATTATTGCAATGACACGAATGGATACTCTTAAATTTATCAGCATTTTTAAGACAACTTTTGTTGATATTTTGTGTTAACATGTAATAATTAATTTATGGTGTGTATGACTACCGAGGTTGTCTCCCCTTAATGTCTCTGAAAGCGAACTAAAGATTGACTCCCCTTCCGTCTGAGTTGACTTTCAAGCAGATTAAAATCTTGTCACGCGACCTCAGATCAGTTTGTCAACAAGATACAATGTTAATCACTTGTTACGACATGTACTGGAAAATACATATGAGTTTCAAGAATAACGAAATGAAGTTTAAATCCACGGCAATGTTTTCACCAGGACATCAGCGAGATAAGTTTGCTTTATATTGAATACAAATACAATCCATCAACATCACATAACAAATCACCAAATAAATTACCAATATACGTTATACTTTAAAGGGTCATCAAAATATATAACTCAATATCAGCTGTTATTATAACATGGAGAGCAGTTGTCGCCCCTGTCTGCACAAAGTTATACTGGTGTTTAATCTATCATGGGTAGAACATAAGTCCCTGTCTTGACTATGTTATATTGGCGTTTAATATATTATGGGGAGAACATATCGCCCCTGTCTGGACTATGTTATATCGGCGTTTAATCTATTATGGGGAGAACATATCGCCCCTGTCTGGACTAAGTTATATTGGTGTTTAATCTATAACGGGGTGAACATATTGCCCGTGTCCGGACTAAGTAATACTGGTGTTTAATCTATTATAGGGAGAACATACCGCCCCTGTCAGGACTATGTTATATTGGTGTTTAATCTATTACGGGGAGAACATACCGCCCCTGTCAGGACTATGTTATATTGGTGTTTAATCTATTATGGGGAGAACATACCGCCCCTGTCAGGACTATGTTATATTGGTGTTTAATCTATCATAGGGAGAACATACCGCCCCTGTCTGGACTATGTTATACTGGTGTTTATCTATTACGGGAAGAACATATCGCCCCTGTCAGGACTATGTTATACTGGTGTTTAATCTGACATGGATAGAACATACCGCCCCTGTCTGGACTATGTTATATTGGTGTTTATCTATTACGGGAAGAACATACCGCCCCTGTCAGGACTATGTTATATTGGTGTTTATCTATTATAGGGAGAACATACCGCCCCTGTCAGGACTATGTTATATTGGTGTTTATCTATTACGGGAAGAACATACCGCCCCTGTCAGGACTATGTTATATTGGTGTTTAATCTATTACGGGAAGAACATACCGCCCCTGTCAGGACTATGTTATACTGGTGTTTAAACTATTATAGAGAGAACATACCGCCCCTGTCCGGACTAAGTTACACTGGTGTTTAATCTATTACGGGGTGAACATATTGCCCCTGTCCGGACTAAGTAATACTGGTGTTTAATCTATTATAGGGAGAACATACCGCCCCTGTCAGGACTATGTTATATTGGTGTTTATCTATTACATACTGGTGCCCCTGTCAGGACTACATACCGACTATGTTATATTATATTGGTGTTTATCTATTATAGGGAGAACATACCGCCCCTGTCAGGACTATGTTATATTGGTGTTTATCTATTACGGGAAGAACATACCGCCCCTGTCAGGACTATGTTATATTGGTGTTTAATCTATTACGGGAAGAACATACCGCCCCTGTCAGGACTATGTTATACTGGTGTTTAAACTATTATAGAGAGAACATACCGCCCCTGTCCGGACTAAGTTACACTGGTGTTTAATCTATAACGGGGTGAACATATTGCCCCTGTCCGGACTACGTTATACTGGTGTTTAATCTATTATAGGGAGAACATACCGCCCCTGTCAGGACTATGTTATATTGGTGTTTAATCTATTATAGGGAGAACATACCGCCCCTGTCAGGACTATGTTATACTGGTGTTTAATCTATTACGGGAAGAACATACCGCCCCTGTCTTGACTATGTTATATTGGCGTTTAATCTATTATGGGGAGAACATATCGCCCCTGTCTTGACTATGTTATATTGGCGTTTAATCTATTATGGGGAGAACATATCGCCCCTGTCTTGACTATGTTATATTGGCGTTTAATCTATTATGGGGAGAACATACCGCCCCTGTCTGGACTAAGTTATATTGGTGTTTAATCTATTACGGGAAGAACATAAAGCCCCTGTCATGACTAGGTTATATTGGTGTTTAATCTATTATAGTGAGAACATACCGCCCCTGTCTGGACTATGTTATATAGGCGTTTAATCTATAATGGGGAGAACATAACGCCCCTGTCTGGACTAAGTTATATTGGTGTTTAATCTATAACGGGGTGAACATATTGCCCGTGTCCGGACTAAGTAATACTGGTGTTTAATCTATTATAGGGAGAACATACCGCCCCTGTCAGGACTACGTTATACTGGTGTTTAATCTATTATAGGGAGAACATACCGCCCCTGTCAGGACTATGTTATATTGGTGTTTATCTATTACGGGAAGAACATACCGCCCCTGTCAGGACTATGTTATATTGGTGTTTAATCTATTATAGGGAGAACATACCGCCCCTGTCAGGACTATGTTATACTGGTGTTTAATCTGACATGGATAGAACATACCGCCCCTGTCTGGACTATGTTATACTGGTGTTTAATCTATTACGGGAAGAACATACCGCCCCTGTCAGGACTATGTTATATTGGTGTTTAATCTATTATAGGGAGAACATACCGCCCCTGTCAGGACTATGTTATATTGGTGTTTATCTATTACGGGAAGAACATACCGCCCCTGTCATATGTTATACTGGTGTTTAATCTATTATAGAGAGAACATACCGCCCCTGTCCGGACTAAGTTACACTGGTGTTTAATCTATTACGGGGTGAACATATTGCCCCTGTCCGGACTAAGTAATACTGGTGTTTAATCTATTACGGGGAGAACATACCGCCCCTGTCAGGACTACGTTATACTGGTGTTTAATCTATTACGGGAAGAACATACCGCCCCTGTCAGGACTATGTTATATTGGTGTTTAATCTATTATAGGGAGAACATACCGCCCCTGTCAGGACTATGTTATACTGGTGTTTAATCTATTACGGGAAGAACATACCGCCCCTGTCTTGACTATGTTATACTGGTGTTTAATCTGACATGGGGAGAACATACCGCCCCTGTCAGGACTATGTTATACTGGTGTTTAATCTATTACGGGAAGAACATACCGCCCCTGTCATGACTACGTTATATTGGTGTTTAATCTATTATAGGGAGAACATACCGCCCCTGTCAGGACTATGTTATATTGGTGTTTAATCTATTATAGGGAGAACATACCGCCCCTGTCAGGACTATGTTATATTGGTGTTTAATCTATTACGGGAAGAACATAAAGCCCCTGTCATGACTACGTTATATTGGTGTTTAATCTATTATAGGGAGAACATACCGCCCCTGTCAGGACTATGTTATATTGGTGTTTAATCTATTACGGGAAGAACATACCGCCCCTGTCAGGACTATGTTATATTGGTGTTTATCTATTACGGGAAGAACATACCGCCCCTGTCAGGACTATGTTATACTGGTGTTTAATCTGACATGGGGAGAACATACCGCCCCTGTCAGGACTATGTTATATTGGTGTTTAATCTATTACGGGAAGAATATACCGCCCCTGTCATGACTACGTTATATTGGTGTTTAATCTATTAGGGGGAGAACATATCGTCCCTGTCTGGACTGTGTTATATTGGTGTTTAATCTTTTACGGGAAGAACATACCGCCCCTGTCATGACTACGTTATATTGGTGTTTAATCTATTAGGGGGAGAACATATCGCCCCTGTCTGGACTGTGTTATATTGGTGTTTAATCTATTACGGGGAGAACATACCCCCCCCCCCCCTGTCCGGACTAGATTAAACCGTTGTTTAGATATAACAAGGGTTGAACTTATCGCTCCTGTCGGCACTAGGTTATACAGGTGTTTAATGAAACATCATGAGAAGTGATCGCCCTTCTCGGCACTAGGTTATAGTGGTGTTTAGATGTAACATATCAGCGTGATATTGATAAAGTAACCTGATCTAAGCTGCTAGAGAATGAACATTGATTTTCAAACGGTATCCTTTTCCTTTTAGTTTTGGAAGAGAGAGTTTCTGACCTTTTCTCATTTGTACTACATCACATCGTTTAAGGTCGGGCGTGTTTCGCCGATATCGATGTTCCAAAGGTATTGTGATGAGACTCACCTGGGTCAAGGAGCTGTCCGAACTGGATACGTCGGAGCTTCCTCATTGTCATTGTTGCCATCTTGACCCTTAGAAATGCGCGAGATTATCAAGTAAGGAACGTTCGTTTTGGAATATCACATGTCTCCTAAAAAAACCTGCAAGAATAAAAACATCGGTTATTCACGTGTGTCATCCGTTCAGATGTTGAGTAAATCTCCTTTCACAATCAAACAAAACAAACACAACTTTTGGATTTCTGAAGTCAGCACTGAGAACTAACCGACGATGACCGACATCATTACACAAACACAAAGAAATGAACATACGTAGATAAACGACTTATATAGAAGGTTTAACTTTTAACGGAGAGGTGACAGTGCGAGATCTTGAACGTACCTTTAAGGTAATTGGACTACCACTGGCTGTACATGTATTAAATTGTTTCTCGGCGTTTGTGTCTCGCCTCTCCCACCAACATTTAAAGTACAAGTGCTGCACGCACCAAACCCTGACCATATAGTTTAAAATGAGCACAAAACCAAACTTCCGCTTATGTTTGCGGGGTGCCTGCTGTAGTGTCGTATTCTAGATAGGGATTCTAGATAGGGGTATTGCAATCGGATCGGATTTGTGTTTTTGGTTTGGCGTTATTTACGAAACAAACACCACCAAAATGAGAGTATTATGAGAGAATGGAATGTGAAAATTGAATTTTAAATTAATATAGATAGTAAAATAGTTTGGAAATCCTCATGAGGCCCCACTGACACCTTAGAGACAATACCAGTCTGTGGATATGATGACGATGTATGTTTGGTGAGGTCAAAGGTCAGACCGGCTGATTGAAGAACTGATGATGTGTGTGACAATGGTGGTATTGTCCGAATCTGACTAACCTGTCCACATACGTACGGCAATACAAAGTTAATCAAGCATATAGTTAGTGGTGCAGCATTGAGGCTAACGCGTTGTTGTACCTGTATTTGTCTACAACAGACAGTTTCTTGTCACAGGTATACAAAGAACACCGGTAAATAAATATATCAGATTATAAAGTTTACATGTGTACCTATGGGAGGGGCAGTATGTGTCAAGACATCGACAGGACGCAGATCTGTAGAAAGATTATAGGTGAAACGGACGCATGTGAGGAACGTGATTCTCTGGAAGAGAGTATTAAGTCCTGTTGTAGTTATGTCCCTTGGAACACAGCATACTCTGTTTTTTAATTCTAGTTCATATGTCAATTATGCTATTAACATATTAAACCTGGATTATGTGTCACGAGGTAAGTAATTCCGTATGTCTAGCTGTATGTCGATAAACCAAATCTAACTGTACATTCGGTTAAACTTTAACCAAGCCATTTATTATAATTGTAATGCATACAAGAAACAGAGTTGTTACTATCTAGGAATGGAACATACACCATATTTTGGTGAAAATCTAGCCCTGTGTGTTTAGCTGTGGTGTATTGAGGTAACACAGACAAAGTTGTTACTATCTAGAAAGGGAACATACACCATGTATTGGTGGAAATCTAGCCCTGTGTGTTTAGCTGTGGTGTATTGAGGTAACACGAACAAGGTTGTTACTATCTCGAAAGGGAACATACACCATGTTTTGGTGAAAATCTAGCCCTGTGTGTTTAGCTGTGTAGACATATCAAGTTGCCGACTGATGTCGTGTCATAATTTCCGTTACTTTTGGGTACAGGTGTTTGTACACTAGAAATCTCAATTAATTCCTTGATGTCTTAGCTAGGTCTTTGTCACGTATGAAAACAAGTTAGCAAAGATATGATCGCATTTGTTTATCTTCGGTATACCAATGGTGTATTCAAATCAGTAATGTCACGTTCTAAATTGGGTGCAAGGTTAACAACAACGATCTGCCAAGTATACTTCTGGTCATCGAACACAAATACCCTCATAACACACTAGGGAATAGAATGTTTTCTAATGATATTATGGCAACGAATATCCCGCTCGATTAATATTACAATTTTAACTTTTAAATAAAACACTATAAAACAGAACAAGTTTATAATAATCCCGGAATGTCCCCAGCTATCTTTAATGACTTTTAGGCTCCACTATGGGATAGTATTATGATGGTACGTACAAGTATACATATGTACTAATTAAATCATTGACGTATGGGCTTTATTGTTCTTGGTTAACAAAATAATGAAGAAATCAATCTGCTTCGTTCCAATATTAGAATATCCATAGTTAATAATATTACGACCAAATCAAATGCATACTGAAAAAACCGAAATCAGGACCGATGTTTGTATACAATAATAGATGGAAATTATATTTAAAATGTATAAACCTCGATAGCGGATCGTAAATACACACCATGCCTTGATGTATTTATATCCGTCTCAAATATCATTTCTTATACGTTAATATGTTTTTATTGTTGTTGCTGTCAACTACACGAGTAATATGTTCCACCGGTGATTAATATATTTATGAGTCGGACCGGGACAATCATTACTGACTTTATTACCTGGGAATTTAGTTTTATTTTATAGTAAATTTACACCCCAGTAAGGTCTTTTCATCAAAACCCATTACAAGATTTATAATACCGACATAAACAGATCTATAGAATCACCGATATTTAACTGGGACATGAAAAATATGACGTTCATTTTCCTAGTATTATCTAGTGAGCGTCAATATTTGTTTTTTCGTCTACACCTCTATATAAAAGCGTCTGAATCAAGCGATGTATGCGTACAATACAGTAAAACCTACATTCACGTATCAAACCTTTTGGGATTGCTTGTTGACTTTTCAACACAATTATCTGATGCTTAAAATCATGCTAACTTGAAGCTTGAAAATATAAAAGACTTTTGATCAATAAACTTGATGAACTGTTATGTACTGAGTATTGATACTCAGAAGACGATATCCAAAAGCATATGTATTATAACACAGCAAAATGATTTTAAAAAATCCCTGCCTGCAGTTCTTTCAACTGGACAAGTTTGTAATTACTAGACGGAGTATTTCTATATATATATATAGTTAAGCTGTATGATTAAGCTCACGAACTTCGTTACCTGTGTTTTTGATACTTAATACCTTGTTTTGATAATAAGACTGAGTAATTTTATATCCCTCCAGCGATAATGTTACTCAGAAAAATTGATCGAAGACACAAAACCTTCAATCGACTTTCAAAGTCTTAAGTGGATAAACACAACAGATACTACCTAGCTGGGTATTTAATAGAATAGATGTGTATTTACACTGTTGAATAACGCTACCATGAGAAAGTCTTTTGTGTAACGTGCCTGATACACACAATCACTGTATTACGATAAGCATCGATGTTTCAAAGTTCCGTGACGTTTCTAAATGAAACACACGAGATATAGGAATGGACTATATATCTTTAATGAGTCGTCAATGTAGAACCGTAGAATAAGAAACCTGACTCTACCACATATTAACCTATTTGTTATTCCATCACACAGAAAATATATCTACACAATATACCAAAGTGCCTTTCCTTTGGCATAAGTCAAATACATCCCTGTATAACGTATATGCAGATGACAATTATTGCATCTTCACATACCACGCATCGGTATTAGTAAACTGTGACAGAAATAAAATTAGCGAGCAAAATTTAACGTGTCAATTCATATTCAAATCAGTACCGAAGTCCCTTATTTGCTTTCACAGAAAATGTAAATAAAATTTTAAAAATGACAGATAAGAATTTGAAAGAAAAACGAATGTTTAAAAAGGACATGTTTGGGCTGACTTTTCGATCACTGTGAATAATATTGTAAAAATGCATAATGGAAGAAATGTAAATGTATATATACGATGTGACGTGAATAGACTGTGTTAAAAAAGCTTTAGCAAATATTTTGCAGATAAAATGGTCATGCATACGAAAAATATCGTATGTGTAGGCAAATATATCAACATAAAATAAGAAAAGATATTTGTGATCAAGTATGAGTACAAAACACTCTTAAGAGAATAGCACCTTTCAATATGAACTTAAAAAATGAATAATCAAACTGTATTGCATAGTTGTTTCATCTTTTTTGATACCCACCAGTTATGCTAAGGTGTTAAAAACAAATATGTTTAACAAAAAGAATGGAGAAAATAAATATTGGTAAAAAAAATGTCCAAAAATCTATACGTGAGCTTAATTAGCCCCATTGATTTGAAAAGAGTATGGTGAATAAAGGAGAAATTCATGTTGTTTAAATATACAACCATTTCTTTGATCCTTGAAGCAGTAAGGAAGCTAGTGTTAAAACGATTGCACAAAAGACACACGAGTGAATTGCACTTTTAAATACAAATTTAGACTAATAATACTAGAACTGAATACGTATCGATTAGGACATATAAAAATTACATATGTACATGACTATTTAGGACGATTATTCTCCTGGAAAATTTGTCCTAACTTTTCTTACTGTCCTTACTATAGGTGTCTCTTATTGAATTTGTATATCCAGACACACTGTCAAGTATTTCTACTTATTTTTATTTTTTTCTCGTAATTAGTCGGTGTTTTACACACAAGAAACGCCCAGGATACAACATTACCTAACATGTATACCACTTTAACATTAGCTACCATGTCTCAGTAAATGACAAAAACTCATTACATCAGGGATATTAAGAGAATAATACACAACCCTATGGTGCCCTGTACAAAAGAGTTCTCAATCCGGTGAAATCAACTTAAGTGTATATTAAGATTGCATGTCGAATGTAATAAAATATTGTGACACTTATTTACAAGCATTATAAAACAGTTTTGTTCTTGTTAATGACTCTTTACCGACTTAAATATCACCAAACGGTTCTAAATATTCTCAAAGTTGTCAACCCGTGGTCAAAACGTGTAACGTGTAACATACTCTAATGTTTCCGGGTGATATGGAGGGGTAACACGACATTAAGTGGTTAATCCAGATTAGAAATGTTGTCGATCTGATGGATTTAACTCTTGTGACTTGTGAACACTTTATGAGATATGAGATAAAATATTAACCTCAAAGCTGTTTATTTTAACAAAATAACCAAGAAATCATGAGTATTTATAAGAAATAGAAGAAATATAATTACATTCTATGCAAACATTGCCATGTACGTAATCACTAGTATCTATTGGAAAATCTTCTCATTCTATGTGTTTAAGTACATACATGTACCTAACATACATTGAGTAACTTAATTACCAAGGATTACTGTAGCAGGTGAATACCAAGTCAAATCTATATCAA
Source organism: Ylistrum balloti (assembly GCF_031769215.1). Classification (NCBI taxonomy): domain Eukaryota; kingdom Metazoa; phylum Mollusca; class Bivalvia; order Pectinida; family Pectinidae; genus Ylistrum; species Ylistrum balloti. The sequence continues at coordinate 209,729 of NW_026782003.1, read as the reverse complement.
ATTTAAATAAAAGCAAAGGACGCGATGAAGCAATTTAAGGAAGTGGACCGAATATCGGAGGCAAACTCATCATCCCTGTTATGATAATTTCCCTCCATTAATATTTCTAACTTTGATGTGATATGAATATGAAACTTTATTCTAATTCTGAAACCTCATTAACGTCTCATTAGGTGTCTGTTTCCTTGTGCATTCGGAAGATAGACGAGTTCGATATTTATTACTATGCATTGCTATTCCGTTATTGTTAAAAAGTAACAAGGATATACCAACAGGTAACTTGGGCAAAATAAAACGAAAGATTTACACGGAGACTATACTGAAAAATACCTCGATAATAACACAAGATGTTCCGGAAGAGTAAGCGTTTTCTGCTTCATCGACGACACCCGCCACGTAAACCTTGATAAATCCAAGTCATGTTCTCAAATGAGAACAATGTATACAACGACAGAACCAACAGGCAAACTAACCAACATCTAATACGTCCAGCTTTACATCGCAAAAAGAAACAGAACATTTTTCAACGAAATTACCATAAAACCTCCCCATAACTTTCATCAACCTGCACCTTTTGAAACCCTGTGGTACGAGTTTGTTTGCCAGATGAATAATTCTTGCACGAAAATAGTGATAACTGGAACAGGCCATTTAATATCGAATCAGCTGTGGCATATAAACACTATAGAATAAGGATGCAGGAATGTTGCTATATAAAAATGGAAAATCCTCACTCTTATCAGTTTGGCGGAAAGCTTTCCGTGTTGGTTTCGTTATTAATGAAAAGATCGAGATAAGCGGGGATGTAGTAGAGTCTGTCGTGTCTTTGATTTCTAATTTTGGTGGGTATATAGGATTGACATGGTCTATGAATTTCTTGTTATTCAAAAAGAAGAAGTCATCAAATAATCTAAAAACTAAGTGAAATTAAATGACTTTGCAAGGTCTTTATGACTTGCTTTGATTAACCCTTCAATAAATTCAGCCAGTTAGCAACCAGACGGGCACGTTTAGTTTCCATAGATACGCCAAGATATTATCAACAATGTCGACAAAAATGTTGTCAATCAGACACTCAATCATTTTTATTATCCGGCCTCCGTATGTTAATTTTGTTCTCGTTTGTCATTACTTTCTTGGTTTGGTTATACATGGCGGTTATCGTCGAGGAAGCCGAAGACGTGTACCCTCCTGGATCACCTGGTCTAATTTTCCTGATACTTTTTCAAGAATCTCGGTGCAAATCTTTCTTTTGTTCATATGTTACCATTGTTTCATCATTTTGAGTTTGAATTAAGATTTTGTCGACCTGTTTATATTGTTGTTTCCGAGGGTTGGATTTATTTATCGAAACCCAAACTTCCGGAGTAAACAAAAATGGCGATTGACTCCGTTTACTAAAGACAAATCTGCGCTGGTAATGGTACAAAAAAAACTTCAATACAGATTTTTGAAAATATTTTGTTTCATGTTACTCTGCTCAAATGCTATTAATACTTTTAAAATGACACCCGAATTCAAGTAAAAGTCTCCGTAAGTATGTTGTACAAGATATATCACTGCATTCAATACGCTGAAAGAGACATCATATCGATAGTATTACTTACGTTATGTCAATGACGAGGCCCTGGTCAAGTAATGATTAGGGCAATAAGCAGTTCTTAATATGTATATATTACACGATGTTTGTGTTAGTGTTGCCATAATACGATTAGCATTCCCATCAGAGTCAATGTTGGTATTTGTAGGTTTTAGCTTGGCCCAGTTTGTTGAGGATTACGAGTAAAGAGCTCTTCAAAACCGACCAACAAAATAGTGAAGGCTATAATAGTGTACTGGGTATATGTTCGACAAATATTTGATCTATCTACTGGTCAAGTTTGTTTGTAACAAATATTGTCCGTCCGAGTAATTATGAAGGACATTCGATGCCATGTACGTTTAATATATATGTTTCATTTCCTCTATATTAATATAGTTCATAAAAGTAAAATGCCCATCAGAAACCATGATGATATTAAAACATTCCAGTGTTCATTTTAAGGTTATGTTCATCGTCCACGGTTCTGTTAATTATACGTTAATGTAATTTGTTCAGGTAAAATTAATGGAGGGTCTCACTTCAATATTAATGCTAAGATTTGAGAAATACTTTGTTTTTGTCCAGAATGAAAACCGGATAATTAATTACACATATACAAAACAACTATGGATAATTCTCTAGTGTAGATACGTTAACACTGAATAGATTATTTAACACGGAAAAACATCTTGAGAAGTAAATGACGTAGGAGAATATTTCATTTTAGAAATGTTACACGAGTATTTAAATTGGAATTTCTTAATAAGTTGCCTATAAAGGATAACTGCATGAATGCTCAAAATACACAGAAATATAAATTGGTCATCGTTCGCTCTTAATTGCATAAAAAAACAATTCTGAAACATTAGTTGATTTTGTATCTAATGCAGTAAGAATAATTAAGATCGATATTCAGTCCTCTGAACTAGATACGATAGTGGAAACGGTAATCTTGAAAATGTCTCCTAAAAACACTGACTAAACGTCATTTGATAAGACCTGTATTACATTTGATTAACTGAATATCTTAAATCCATTTAACATGAAGAGCCTCTTAAAATCCGAACACATTTGGTAAAAAAATTATAGCTTTACATTGTGTAATGCAGAGATATAAATTTACGTACCAGATCCAGCACCCTCCTGAGAAAAGCCGTCAGGAATTGATTTAGATTCCACAGAAAGCCACAGAAATCCTCCTGTCCGATCAATCACTGTATCCGGTTATTTCCAGAACAGATTAATGTCTTCCATTTGCTCATATACGGTCTGTGTTCCGTGTGCTTCAACTACTTGTTAATGTCGCTATGTACACTGCACACTTTATAGGTAAGAGTCACTATACTAGTATCAGTGTTACTACCTATAGAGTAGTGTCGTCCTTCCGCGACAAATCTAAACAAAATACAAATGAAGTGTGTCACTATTACACCTGAAAGTGACCCGATACGGTCAAGCTATAAACAAGCTCAAGTAGATCTTAATATGTATTAATTTCTAAACGAGTTCCAGTAATGCTAGGCTTAAATTTATAATACACTGGCATTTAGGTAAATCTTGTGGCATCAAGTTGCACTTACTACAATGAAAAGCATTCTATGTGCGGTGTAAGATTTCATTTGACACTAGACTAACGGTTCTCGGTCAAAGATGAATACAATCCGATATTGCGACGCTGGTATGTCGACAACGAGATTCCAATAAAATTTATAATGACACGTGGGGTTTAGGAGTTAGAAAAGACAACCGATATGATAAAATTTTAGAGTCTACAACGGTGACATTTTTATTTATAACTTTATTTTAATCGATCTTTATTGAACCATTTATAAATACACCGAATGCGACCTATTACCTGACAAGTTTTCTAGCACACGACGAAAGAATTTAGATCGAATAATGACATATAAAGCTATCCTTAAATCTTATTTCCTTGTATGGTAAGCTTATTGTCGTTTTCTTAAACTGAATACAAATGTGTGACGGTATCCTAAAATCAAACCAAGTAAGTATATAGCTTCATCAATTCTCTAGGAACAAATGTTAAATTGGTATTGGTATTATGGAGTACCTGATGGGACAACCTGCACACCAATGTAAACTGTTATATTTACATGCAAGATAAACACAAAATTATGTTTTTTATTTTTCTTTGTGGTGGGTTGGACGTGGGTTAACCTTGTTTTCTCCCACACAGGCTTGTCACCCGTTTTACTTGTTCAAAATTTCTCTGTCAACCCCTAGGGTATGATTTCTCTGTCAACCCCTAGGGTATGACAGATAGCGCGTGCACCGGAAGTGAACCGGAGCTACTTCTACAAACGTCGTCTGCTACATATGAACAGTATTTTTACCTGTTTGTTTACAATCTGATTATCATCAAAGCTAAGGCTCTCTGAGAAAAAGGATAACGGGAGAAAAATAATCATCCCCTACCCTGAGGGTGTGACAGAGAAATCTCCAACCCTCGGGATGATATTCTGGGTTGCCTAACCCTCGGCGTAACCTCGGATTAGACGACCAAGAGTATGAATCCTCGGATTGGAGATTTCTCCGTCACACCCTCAAGGTAGGGGAATATTCTATTAGCCATTTGGAAACGTGACTTACCTGCATAAACCAAGATTTACATTGAGAGTGACGTCGATGAAGCAGAAAACGCTAACCCTTCAGGAACAATAGGTCTTATTCTATTTGCACATTATAGGAGTATTCATGAAAAGTTTTTGTTAATATTTTGCCTCATTTTCATCGGATTAAGTTCGAATCAATATTATGTTGACATGTCGGTATATTTGTAGACGAGAAAATCACATATTTGTGACATAAAATGCCAAACATGTTTCGTCTTTGTTTACATGGATGTACTTCTGGCGCTATGAATGTCGCACCACCTACAATATAAATTACTTTGCTACTGATATTCTCGTCTTGAAAGTAATGGTTAACAGAACTGATGGCTGATGGAGCATTGTTTACTCTGTTACCCTTGTGGATATAGTAAACGTACAGGCGTATTATCAAACGATCACGTGATTCAAATCAACCAGTAACTCCATTAGTGTAATAAAGATTACTTTTCTGAGTATTCCCATCGCGAGTACATGCGAAATACGAGCTACACTGACCACCAATTAGTTTAAAACCAATAAATTACGGATACCTGATTGAAGGACTATCATGTAGGTATACTATGTAGGATTAAGGTAAAAATATGATGTTTATATGAATATATTGAATAATGTGTATATAGGTCAAACATCCGAATAATTGAGTTAATTAAAAAAAACTATTTTGTTACTTAAATGATAAAAGTAGAATCAATCTCAATAATTCGAACGTTTGAGTTTGACAAACATTCCTAAAAAGGCTTTTAACTGGTAAATAGTCTGACCTATTAAAGGATTTGTGAAAAACATACAAAACAGACACATATTTTCCTGTCGTAATATAAACTTACCGATACTAATTCTCTGCTATGTTACAATATATAAGCACCGTCAGCTATCCTTTCTGATGGCAATTGCTGTAGTGGTGATGAGTAGTAAGGAACATCAAGGCATGTGGGTAGGTAAGTACAACGTGAGGTGTTGTAGACTATCAAACATGTGGTTACAAATAACTCATTATTATTGCAACTTGATTCTTTAATGTAGACTGTACCTTAAATTTCGTTGTCCGCTTTCATGTGAAAATGGCTGTCTTTAAAGCGAATGTTAAAAAACCTTGGATGTGTCCTGATAACAGGCTATACAATCCTTTAATTTTATACAGGAATAATTACATGATATTCAATTGGGAGTAATGGGCATACTTGAGACATGTATACATACATTTTAAACGTATCAATCATACCATTTATGCTCTCAGTAGTTTGGTTACTATCATGGTCAATTACACTCTCTGCATATTACAAGGTCTGTGGTAGCAGAACACAGTTTCTCGGTGTGGCCATGGGTGATTTTTTTTGTTCATTAGATTACCCCATTATAAAGGTTTTAATTAAAATTGAAAAAAATAAATCCTTGCTAAAATTGGTCCTGTCATGTTAAAGTGGACAATGTGGGGTTTCATGTTTTTCAGAATAATATTTTAGCATTGTGTTGGAGATTACTATTTGGGCAGTCTCGAATCTGTGTCTACGCACCAAAAGCTAGCTTTACAGGAAGTGAAATTTTCATAGTGTTTACATGTGGTCATGTTATGAAGGATTTCCGAGTTGGATTTTGCTGAAATGAAAGTACTTTGTTACCACGACAGTGTTTTTGATTTTAAGATAGGTGTTTAGAATTAAATTTCTTCTAGAAAGTTGTAGTGTTAGGTTGGAATTAGCAGTGTTTTTGCATTTTTAGCATTTTTTCAGTAGGTAACCATGACAATCAAATGTCAGAAATCAGAGGAAATTTTTTATTTACACAAATTTCATCTCTCTACTATTAATGTAATTGTTATGCAGTTTATAAATATATATACATGCAATTATGTATTTTTCATAACCAATCTGCTATACCTGTATATCACAAACATGACCATTAATTTCAGGAAAAATGCAAATTAACTGTTTCCTGCTACCTGTAAAATTCGTCATTTGTATAAGTTTAAACGACACCTATTGCTATGATGCTATTGATCTCAACTAGACATTATGCTTATGCTGGAAGTGTTGTAGACATAGAGAGACGTATTTGAATAAATTTACAAAACCCATTAGTGAAACGAATATGCCATGTTGTGTGTAATAGCTATAAGGGAGTCTGAAGTTGGTTCCCAGTTCCTAGTACTTAGTGCCGTTTAAGGTTAAGAGGAACTAGGAACTAGGAATTGGAAACGAACTTTAGGCTCCTTAACTACAGACAGTGCCATCGACTATAAATATAAGGTGAGTTACGCAGGAAGATTTCATATTCATTCATAACCTATACTCAGGTTTATTATATATTTAAACATGGAACTATTACCAAATGGTACTAAACATCCGACATAAATACGAATGACTGGGCTGAAATAATGAGGTCGTCCGTTAAATGCTCATACTTTCCACTTTAAATAATTTTCGTAATCTAAAAGAGATATAACGTTTCAATTTCTCATTTTACCAAATTATGTCGATGATAAGTTGAATCCGATAAGAGCCAAAACAATATAGTCGCATTTTCTTCGTATTTTTCGTTTGAATAAAAGCTTTCAATGCGCATTTATATCTGATTGATCAGAGCGACGCCTGGCGTCTCTTCGGGAATATCGTAGATTTATATTTAGAACAGAGTTGCCATAGAGATTCTAAATGAAGACGCTCTTGTTTATATAAGTGACGACAACCACAAGGATATTATATATGGAATGGATTGTGCGTATGGGATATCATTACTTGCAGACGACGTTGACATGCTCGTATGTAATAGGACCAATAAGGTTTCTTTTTGACAAATTACGTGTTTGACAATATTTGTTATGTTATAATTTATAGGTTTATAAAGTTACTGTAATTTTCTTCAATGCCTTTCACTAGAATATTTAAAAAAAAATCATGACATGTCAGTATATTGATATCGAAAGATTACCTGCGGTTATTTTTGTTAACTGTGGAGACGTCTAGCTGTATTTCTAGTATGACCAAAACATTGTTAATTGTAGTACACAGTCTCATCTACTACAGTTTTGTATCCTAAAGACATATAGACAAATGCAACAAAAATGTAAATATTGATGAATATATAAATTTACATTATATGTAAACACATATTGAATTCTTTGAAATACAGCATGAGTTAAGAGCAAACAGGAAAATCAAACATTTAAACAAACGCACGAACACCCCCGCCCCCAAACACACACACCACACATACATATATATATATCGTGTCTTTAAAGCTTTAAATATATATATCCTTAACATATCAGTTTATGCGATGAAAACATTTGTTTATATCCGTTAATCTAGTTCCGGAATATTTATTCATTTATTCATTTTGTCAAAAACGGGGTTTATCTTAAAGTGACAAATATTGTAATGAAGTAGGGATTGGCAAACGAAAAAAGTAGTTTTTTCATACCCGGAGTTATGAATAAGAAAGATATCTGTAAACGTATGACTGTACGTCTAAGTTTATTAACAAAGTCAATCGCCGTACTAGCCAAGAACGTTTAGGTTATGTCTAGCCTTAACCTTGGTGACAAGCTATAATTCTATAGAATCCAAACTAATCGGGAAGATGATGTATGTCGGCACAGTCGACGTCATCTAAAATAAGGGACACAATAAAGACCCATTTCACATGTATAACATATTCATATATACTTACGGATCTATCTTAGTGTTGTTATAATACAATGTAAGTTTTTATGGGGATATTTTACACTGTAATATACATCTCGTATTTTATATTTTATGATCTGGCGTTTCATCTATGGTAACTTATGTCGTAAAGCGTTTGTTTTATAATAAGCAATAATGACAAAGATATCAAAATCAAATAACAATATTTATTACAAAAACACAATACTTACATTGTAAAACTTTAGATTTAGAGCTAGCGAACACGTCAAGGAAGTATTGTCTCCCCTTGGTTGTATTGAGTTTATATTAACGATCTGCTAAATAATCTAAGCAATTCTTCATACTCGCTATTTCTCTCTTATATTGATGCCAAGTGTCCTTCGCATGCAGATGATATATCTTATTGTCCTTATTGATAACATGCAGATATATCTTCTACAGCTTTCCAGATACAATTCATACATGCTAATTAACCTATGATGCAAATAGAACTGTAGATGGAGGTTTTCATACAGTGCCTCTAAATCAGATTTTTTTTTTAGGAAGTAATGATATCCTGTCACAGTCTCATCGATTACATTTGGGAGACAATATAGTTACGTATGGTGCAAATGTTATATACGCAACATTCACTTGAATAAGTTAAAGCCAGGTTGACCTGACATCGATGAAGTTATCCTGAAGTCGTGGAGTCGATGTTTTGTCTTGTTCAATTGTAATCCATTTGGTCCAAGCATTAATCCTTTGACTTGAGTTAATCGATATTTTTCTAGTGTACTCCTTAAACATTTATGTTTAGTTGTGAGTTATGGTACTCACTTTCTTATTTTGACTGGAGTCGCTAGGAGCTGGTTCATCACTTGGGTGATAAAACTTTATTTCCGTAGGAAAACAAAATATCTTATTTCCCCGGTGTACGCAATTACACCAGAGTTGTCGCCCTTGAATTTGTTACTTGGAATGTGAATGTTAGACCGGCGAACAAGAAAACGGCGGTACTATATACTGTTAAGGCCACCAGAATTGGTTCAGTTTAGAAAACAATGTTGAGCAAGATACCAAGAGAACTACAAATGTTTAGTGACTGTGAACTGTCTTAAGGAATTCCCGAAGGAAACTGGAAAGAATCCTAACTTTAAATCATACCAAAACGAACATTGTCTTTGTAATGAATACAAAATGTTAATTTATAGCCCTAGCTTAAGGGAAATATGAAGGATTATTTACCATTAAATGTAATTTTTATAGAGAGCGTATTTATTAAGATATAAAAACTTTCCACATCCTAATTCAAATTCTACTGGTGTTATCAGTATGACCTTGATGAGAGATATACTTTTAAGTACTCAAGTTCATTATGAGTTTGATTCCTACAGAGTGTCTAATCCATCATGTGGTGAAATCATTGTAAAATCCAGCTTGTAATATATTGCTATATTGTTAAAAAAACGAAACATGCTGCTTATGTTTGTATTGTTGCATAAAAAACTCACTTAGCAAGCTAAGTAAAACGTTTTGCATGGACAAATGGGCACAAGGTTAAGACATTTATTTTTGTTCCTTTTTTTAGAGGTGACACAAGAGTTCAGAGTATCTAATAATGCATCAATAAACAGTATATTAAACGCCAAATATAAGGGATTTTAACTAAACATAATAATATGCTGATTAGCTCAAATAAAATTTTCTGTACTCCGATTACCGTTCTGTCCATTGGTAAATACGGTGTTTATAAACGGACTATTCACTCCAGTCGTCTCCTGAGTACATGTACTATAATTGTAGAAGGTAAGCTTGATATTTAAAAGGCGACAGTCATCACAATGTGTGATGCGTTCTCGGACGTCACAAAGCGAGGGAAATATTTCAATACGTTGTTCGTTCAGTGTGTTTTGCAGAATGAAGCAGTTCGGATTTTGGCCTCACAATAGGGGCACGACTGCATCCCTTATACCATGTTAGATGTTAATTTTCCCTTTACTATAGCACTTCCGGTCCCCTATGCCTGATTGACCCTTGTTTCACTTACTGCTGAATTTCCGACAGAGTAAGGAAGGCTATATATGTTTATCTGGTAATGCTAAGCTATACAAATTAGTAATTAAATATTAAAATTAGGCCGTATGTTATTGACAGTTTACTCTTATAATTAAGGTTTTATACTAATTGTATTGCCTGCAATTAACTCTAGGTAATTAATATGTCGTTGTCCTTATTGATAACATGAAATGACTATTTGCGAAAAAATGAAAATAAGAAACAATCTTATAATTCCAGGGGTTGGTGAAACCCTACCGATATATGGAGAACCAAGACCTTTCTTTCCCTATTTTATAGAATATAATCTGTATTTTGGCGAGGCTGAAGAAAGAACAAAAGTGGCAAGTCTCTGGCGAGGTTCTATTATATATTAACCTATTTTCTGAGATTGCCATTTGTACTTTGAACCTTAAATAGTGGATGGCCAATATGATGTTATGATCACTTAATTCTCCTTCTTCAAAATTTGATTTTTATAGAAATAGTTACAATGAGCTACGAAATGTTTGAAATTATCATTTTTTAACAATGTTCCCTGTCACGAAAATTCCAATTGTGAAGGGAAACTATCAGAAAGAAAAATCAGTATCTATGCACATACGAGTTATTTCCCCTGTCCCAATATATATTCTTTCCCTGTTGCCGTCTTGTTAACAAACTTGTTTCAATGAAATAATTTGAAGTTTAAATTTTGCTTCTTGTCGTGTTTCATAAAAGAAGACCTTCGAATTTTACTTGCTGCTTAATTCATGATTTAGAGACAGGTTTTCATGAAATAAATAATTATGATTATATAATTTATCATATTCTTTATATATTGATGGTTTACTTTAAAGATTTTTCTTTCCCTTTTCGATAAAAGATTCAGTGGCCATTTCAAACTGTAAGCGAGGAATAAAAAATCTACACTTGATTTTCATTTATATTAGTACACTCTTGACTTAAAGGTATTTGTATAACCTTTATGACAAAAATGTATTTCGACCAATTTTATTAGTTTAGACATATAACACAAAGATAGACAAAAGATTAGGCACAATATACATTTTAAATGACATTACAATCATGACAATACAAATATACAATTATTGTTACACATTGGCATCAAAATCTCTTGCTGGATTTAATATAGTTTTGCACAGATCTAAAAATGATTGCATTAAGGTCCACAGAAAATTGAGAATTGCCAGACAAATGAATTTCTATATCTATCGCAACGTTCCATTTATTTGAATTTTGAACTAAATTACGTCTTTCGTTCGACAAACGTTGACATAAACAGAAAATAGTGATAACATTCTCACAAGGATGACCACATTCACAAGATGCATTCTCAATGAGGATAACTTTAAAAAGATCATAATAAAGGGAATTGCAATGGTGTCGGAGCTAAGTAAGCAAAATATTAAGTTTGCGATTTCCAGTTTTATAGTAAATTATTTAATACATAATATATATATGTTTGATTTAAAAAGACACAATATTGAACAAAAATAAACTTTAACATGACATTTTAGAGAAATTTGTTATAAGATTTATATTTCCAACAAGGACGTCATTTTGAAATTTTTATTTTGATAAACTTTAAAATGTTAAAGATCAATTAATGATGATACAATACGAGAAAAAAAACAGAAGTATTAGTCTTGAATTTTGTATTGCAGTCAAGGGTGAAGTTTCTGAAAATAATCTGTAGATTTCCTATACAGATTTCACTCAACAATTGAAATAACTGTAAAGATGAAACAGCTGTATGATGCACTTAACTTCATTGTTTAGCTCTACTTTTTCTGTTTCTAATTCAATTTTTGTATTGTTATGTGCTATGCAACTGTATCTTCATCCGCGATGCTCTATTGCATGGCAAAAATGAAGACACAAGCTAAGTTATTTGACTGGCCGAGATAAGGTTTTCAAAAGAAAAAGAACTAACAAATCACAAACTGGTATGTTCCTTTGAAGATTCAAAACACAAAAGTACACCTAACTTCAAAGCCAGCATAACATATCATATTATATTCTAACTATGCCAGCAAGTAATTAGACGCAACCCCACACATCATCGAAGTCTCATTAATAATTTAGTGCTTCAGTGGTAATTTTTATACAGATGAGGGTGTTTATAGGCGTATACCCATGAAATTGATTTTTGTGTCATGAAAAATTCAGCAAGCTGAGTTAGTTAGTAATAATACTGCAGCGTGTATCAGTGATGGCATGTTGTCACCTGTTATTTTCAGATGGTTGACGGTGACAAAGACACAAGTGCATACAGGTATGAAAAATTTGTTCTTTTCCAAATGATTTCATAAAGATTCATATTCATTTGCACTCATTGTAAGAAACAAGATCACTTTCAGTGACATATTTCATACTGATCCCTCACGTTTTTTGAAAACGACGTGCTTAGATATCAGATATCAACTGAACGCTTCTCATTTATTGTTACTGTACATTAAATTAACATTATGTATTATGAGTTGTGTATGCTTAGTGGCATTATGTTGATATTAAACACATAATTATGCTTGCATATAAATTAAGATAAACTTGTTTTGATTACGAAATTTCCTAAAGGAGAAAATGAAGAATATTTGTCTGTCTGCCTGTCTGTCTGTCTGTCTGTCTGTGTGTCTGTCCTTGTACATTGAAGTTCCAGTTACCTATTACCTTAAGTCAATTAACTCAACGGATACAGGAAAGTAACAACTTAAAACATTTATAACAATATACAAATACATGATTACAGACATAATTCAGACCCGGAGAGAACAAACCATTGGCTCAATTGATCTCTTAAAACGTAAGCATTTATAATCTTTAACAAAACATCAGGTGAATTTTTTCAACCTCAGGTGCTTTATGAAAGCCCCATATTTCGGACCCATAACTATAAAAGTATGTATCAAAGACTGTTAACTGCAAATAAAGCTTTTCGTCCTTTCTCTGCGATGTTTTGTTGAATGTACAATAACATTCTTTTCTGTATATTGTAAAGCACTGTATGGTTCGTTTTAACGTCGTTGTCAGGTTGAATGCTACTCAAATATTTCATGTTTAATATTCAGAGAGTTTAAAGGTGTAGGTACCACGTTCATTTGACTTTAAGTAGTATTGATAACACCCGGTGTGAGTGTTTACCAACTATATATGTAGATTTGGTATTCACTCATGTGTGGTGACCTGGAAAGCTCGATAATGTGTTCACCCATTCTGTTAAGCACTATACGAACTACACAACTGAACAACAACGTTGTGCCTTTCATTTTGGATTACTGTATTTCACAATACTTAAACTCTAAGGTAAATATGTCACTTACATTTCATTGTATTTGTATAATCATTTCCTTCAAAATAATCGTTGTGTTGGAAATCATTTTAAATTCCACAGGTCTTGTTGGAGACAAAAATGTTAACCATTCGTAATGTAAAAAGCGAAGTGAGTTTAAGTTATTAGCCAAGAGTAAATTAATATTTTGCTTTCTGGATATTTTACCATGTTTAAACTCGAATGATGTCTTCTATATCGGATGGCATAATGTTTTCTGATCAATGTTAATAAATGACACCCTGTTCTCATATCCTATGGGCATTTCCTACTTAATCAACACTTAGTGTATGGTCTAGTTTTATATGATTTTAAATCTAAGTAAAGTCTAGAAATCTCTTTGCTACTGCCTTCTGGTGAAAAGTACTCTTGGGTGAGCGCTATGCAAAAATAATGAAAACTGTAACGTAGACCGTTGCAAGATCTCTTACTATTGTTCTGAATATGTTTATTCATGTGTATTCGATATCGGTTATTACCTGGTCAATTGTTAAGATGATTATGAAATATTTTTCCGAAGGTCCTTAAATTCAGATCTTAAGGTCAGTTATTTATATGGTTTGAGACAAGCTACGTTAATAATATTAAAACGATAACAATGATATTTAAAAATGTATAAACCGTCATTTATAAAACAAAAAAGTGAATTCTTACCGAGTTGTTCTTAGACGAAACGTAGTCCTTGTGCTAAAGATCGGAATAATTGTGTGTTTAATAGTCTTGAACCACTGATTCCTGTTTCCTATTAACCCCCTTTTTTGGAACTTTTCACTCACCTATTTCTTAGTAAGATGCAACGTGCATCATTATATTAAGCAGACAATGTTAAACAATTAATTTTTGTCTGTTGTTGAATTGTAGAAAAACGCATATTTTTCTTTCCTATATTTTACAACTGTTAGTTTAATTCAATTTAAACATATTTTATTTTCAAAATAAGCAAAAGGGTTGAGGACAAATGACATGAACACTATTAACTCAATTTTCTATTAATACTTTACACACCAACGCTCATGATGTTAATAATGTGTATATACAATTTTTAATACTGTTTAATATTGGTCACGCAAATGGCACCATCAAGCACGGCCAGTACAGTTATATCTACTTGTTAATCATTATATTAAAACTAGTTTAGTTTTCAAGCGTGTTTACTAATTTTAAATCGAATAAAACAACAGCTTGTATCTCATTGTTATTTAGTAATATCAAATGGGTGTCTCATTTCATCAATGTACAAGCATATCACCAGTGTACTTGTTTAGAATATTGACTACACGAATCTTAATGACAATACAACACCTGTCGCTAAATTCAAGATATTTATCAGAGGTATATGGAGTATTTGATAAATTTGTGAAATAAAGTGAAGTAAAATATAATATAAGTAATATAAAATAATATCTAAGTAATTAATACGGTGATGAGATATACATGTACGTATGATTTACACGAGTCGGAATCTGGATGGTATAAACAGTTAAGTAAAATTTGCCACTGGCGTGTTGCTTAATCAAATTCGAAGACAAGCAGATATTAGAAATAAATTAATAGCTGTAGAAACACTTCAACTGTGACACAAGATCATGGCTTATGTAAATAAATATGATTAAGCTAGCATGAGGTATAGATAACTCAAACAATACCAAAACCAAAAGTCTGTTAACATCCTTCAAGGCTTTGATTTCCCTCATTTTTTACAGGTTTTTTTTTAAAAAATATTTTTGTGTTTATTCCAAATCGCTTTCAGCCTTAGGAATATATTTTTGTGACTTTTGAAGTGTGTATTTGTTTTTCTATTTGAATTTTTTTTTAATGAAGTCAGGAAAGTATCAGTGATGCTACTCTAATGTTCTTTTTCGAGATATACCAAATCCTAAAACATTAACAACGAATCCTTAGCAGCATTACGTTTTCAACTAAACGGTTAAAATATCATATATGTAAAACTATTATAATGATAATTTTATTATGCAAGATAGAAATAAATAATTTTTTAAAAAGTTTAAAAAAATCGCTTTACATAATTTCAAAAGGGATTTCTTGCAAATGCAGATTTCGTTAATCTCGACCATAAACATTTTGTATACAAAACATATCTAAAAATTGATTTATATTCACATCAAGATTCGTAGACCTACAAACGAAGATAAGAATGAATATATTAATAACATTTTCAATAAGATTTAACACTTTTTTCATTGTAGAATGAAGCAGACGTTTCAAAGGCTCGTATTGTTTAGTGTCACTCTCTCGGTTGTCGTTATCATCGTATTGTGGTCTGAGAATAAAGCTTCAAGTACAGTTGTATATAAATTAAAACCAGGTTTCATTCTGCAAACAACAAACAATACAACTGTTGTACATCGGAAGAAACCAGCAATGAAAACAACAAAAAACATCTATTTCTACAATCCACAGTTTTTTCATGTTTTCAATGACTGGATATTGGATACTTGGGGCACATCAAAGAAATTTGAAGCGTGTAAGGTACCCAATTGTATTGTTTCAAAAGGAAATGTTCCAATGGAGGAAATTGACGCAATAATTTTTAAACCAAGAGATATGGGTTACTGTCCACCAATCAAACCTCCAAGTCAGGTGTGGATATTTGCTGAATTTGAGACACCAAACTATTATTTTCAAACTAAGTGTTTTCATGTTCTTAAAAATAAAGTGAATTGGACAATGACATATCGGCGAGATGCAGATTTTCCTATTGCACATGGTTATTTCAGGAAAAACCGCCGTCCGAAACATACTCAGAAGGATTTAAACGATATTTTTGCAAAGAAAAGTAAAACAGCGGTAGTTTTTATAAGTCATTGTCCAACTGTTAGCAAACGATTACAGTTTATAAAAATATTACAATCACACGGTATACAAGTAGATGTTTTCGGTTCCTGTGGAACTAAGCTTATAAAGTGTGACAATGAAGGGAGGTATCAAGCTAGTTTTAACGTATCTGGTAAACTGAAGCCTGATTGCTTCGGTACCTTTCTTTTACAATATAAGTTTTTTCTTTCGTTAGAAAATTCCCTTTGTAAAGATTACACGACAGAAAAATCTCTCCACCGTGTGATGCAACATCCAATTATACCAGTGATTCGGGACGGAGGAAACGCCTCTATGTTCCATCCTCCTCATTCCTATCTAAACACGAACGACTATGAATCAGTAAAGGAGCTAGCCGAGCACATGAAGATGTTGGCTGGTAATAGGGAAGCGTATTTACAATATTTTAGATGGAAACAACACTATCATACAGAGGACATGTACCAAGATTGGAATTCGGCATTCTGTAGCATATGTGAAAGACTCCACAATCCTGAAAGCTACAAGAGAGTTTATCGTGATATCGCAGCTTGGCACATATCACCAGCTGGAAAACATGTGTGTCATGCCCCTACTGATCTCAACTCATTTAAAGGTGTCTGACAGTTTTCTGGTGGTATGGTCAACAGGAAAGGATGTTGGAGATTACAATGCACGATGTGAACATTCTGAGACAATACAAATCGCTGTTTCATGGTTAGTAAAGTTCAGCAATACTTTCTTTCTTGTGATTTATTTCTAAATATTTAATATTTAATTGTTTTGTTTGATGGCAGACGTGTTGCTCTTCGAGTCTTAAACCAGTTAAATAAAGAATACATAGTCAGTGTCTTAAAATATCAGCTGTATCTTGGCGAGCAAAAACAAAAGTGGCAAGTGTTAGGCGAGCCACTTTTGTCTTTTGTGTCCCGAGCCAAAATACAGCTTATATTTTAAGAAACTGACCGTGTCTTCTATTAATCCTACAACATTAATTAAAATTTGACTATTGAAACTTAAACAGTGTTGTTGTGTCTTGTGTATTTACGTTACGCTGAATTTTGCCTGATGACGGGACACACATTACCAGCTCCAGGGTCCATATATATGCATACTTATTACAACCTATAGTAAATAGGAATATTTTCATCATCATTTTACACTCATGCAGTGTGATACAAGCATAATCAGCATATTGTATATATTATTAAGACCACTTCCGTTTAAATTGGCTCTTATATATCTTATTATCATCAAAAGTACTGTTGTAGAGTTAAGCGAAGATGAATTTGTTATTCGACTGTATTTACCATGTGGGTACATATTACAGGAGTGAAACAGAGAGGCTTCAATCGTGGACATCCATATGATACATACATGTACCACAAAAACGCCATAATAATGCCCCAGTAAGACACTCACGTGCACAAGGTGTATATTTCATATCACTGCAAACGCTATTTCAATGTTATAGTACTCTATAGTTCTGGTAACGCACAACTCACTTAAACTTTCGTGCACACATAGTGCATACATTGCACATCATGTACACACACGCACGATAAGTATCGTACTAACAACCTTGCGATAGGATTGCATATTTTGTGTGGTTTGGTAAATGGCTGGCTAATACTGCAGATTGAAAATTCGTAAAGTTATAACTAAATAGCAATCATATAGACATTAATATTGATCGGTGATCATAACATTATCATTTTTTATTCGACAGTTTTCAAAATAACACTGGACCTGCATTAATTATTCTTATCTTATATAGTTTAACAATTCAAAAAGTGACAAGTTGTGGTGCCTCCGGCAAAAAAAAAATAAGTTTACCTGTATACGGGTATGTGTGGGTCCGTACCGGCTGGGTTCCCCGTGTTACAAAAACAGCACTTATCCGAGCATATATTTTTTGTTTACAAACTGAATGAAAATGAGAGTAATACAAAAAAGTAATGAAAATAGAATTTCCTTTCTGGCGGTATGAGATTTGAAATGCTTCGTTGCTGTGACATAAAGAGACGTCTATTTAATTTTTACATATACAATCTATATATGATGTGTGTCTGTACGCAAAGGCTGGTCACATGTGTCTCTTTGTAAGCAAAACATTTAAAACTAGAAATTGTTGCTAACAATTTTGCGGACTTTTCACTTCTTTGGCGACAATCTTGGATATCGGACAGACTCCCCGAAAAACAGCACTAGTTTAAGTTTATCTCAGCTTCATTTACGGCAAACCTAAACAGAAATCCACAAGCTGACCTGAGCAGTTCAAAAACATCCATTTTTCAAAATGGCGGTCATGCCAGCCATCTTGGATATCGGACCAACTTAGAAAATAACAACTCTTACTCAGGACAAAAATGGTAGTCCTTCATCCCAGTTACAAGCCTAATATCAGTTCCCCATGCTTTTTGTTTGATGATTTCATATACATTTGACACCTGTGACCTTGAATGGTAGTCAGGGTTATTCATAATTGCAAGCCTTATAAAACAACACCTATAGATCAGTATATACTAAATACTAGTGCTCTACACCTTGTGGAAGTTGAGAAGAATATTGTTTAAAACTAGTACCCTATATTGTACATTTCAACAATGATTTGAACTTTGACCCCTTTCGGAAACCCGAAGTTCACATTTTTCCTGATAACAATATCTGAGAAAGTTTCCTTGTTTGTTAAAGTCTACAACATATCCAAAGATGAACTTTGTATCTTGAAACTTTAAGGAGATATAATTACATAATAACGAAGAAATACACTTTAAAAAGTTTTAAACATATTTGACCCATGTGACCTTGAATGTCGGTCAAGGTTATTCATATTTGCAAGCCTTATAATGTAACATCTGATGATCAATATATCCCCAATATTAGTTCTCTAGACCTTGTGAAACTTGACAAGAAGATTGTTGAACAATGGTACCCTATTTTATATATTTGAACTTTGACCCCTTTCGGAAACCCGAAGTTGATATTTTTCCTGATAACGATATATGAGAAAGTTTCTTCGTTTGTTAATATCTATAACATATCTATTTTAAAACGTTAAGGAAGTATAACTACATCAAAATAAATTAAACATTTTTTAAGGTTCTAATATATTTGACCCCTGTGACCTTGAACATGAATCAAGGTCGTTCATATTCACAAATTTTATTTTCCACTACTTGAGTATGATATTGACCAAATATAATGACCTTAGGCCTTTTGGTTTTTGAGAAGAAGATTTTAAAATTTTATGTCACAAAATTGAACCCTTGAACTTTGTTCCCCACCGAAAACCGGAAGTTGAATTTTGATGGAAGTTTTTCTTATATCAGTTGATAGAGAATATCCACAGAATATTTATGTCCAAACTTGAAGACTTTGCACAACTTAACAATTGAGAAATTACCATTTAACGATATTTTACATCATTGACCTTTGTGACCTTGAAAGTGAATCAAGGTCATTTGTATAATCAATCTTTGTTACCAGTTACATATCCTTCTTGTATATGAAATATCAAGCCTCTAGGCCATCCAGAACTTGAGAAGTTTTTCAAATATTGGTACCCTAAATAGCGCTTTCCAAATTTGTGCCTTACCGAAAACCGGAGGGTGAAGTTTTAGGGAAGTTTTTCTCATGACAATCAATAGGAAGCGTCCACAAAAGGTTTATAATCAATTTTCATCATTGTGTGCCTTCTAGAAAGTGAGAAACTGTCATTTAACGATTCTTAGTTAATTGACCTCTGTGACCTTGAAAGTGGGTCAAGGTCATTTATATTATCAAACTTTGTTGCCAGTTACATATGCTTCATATATGTGAAATAGAGAGCCTTTAGGCCTTTCAGAACTTGAGAAGAAGTTTTTTCAAAGATTAGTACCCTTAATAGCACTTTTCAACTTTGACCCCCTACCGCAAACCGGAAGTTGAATTTTGAGGTACGTTTCTCTTATATCAGTCGACAGGAAATGTCCACAGAATATTTATGTCCAAAGTTGAAGACTTTGGGCAGCTTAACAATGGAGAAATTACCATTTAACTATTTTTACATAATTGACCCCTGTGACCTTGAAAGTGGGTCAAGGTCATTTCTATTAACAAACTTGATAGATAATTAAACAGACATCTTACACATGAAATATCAAGACTCAAGGCTTTGCAGAACTTGAGAAGAAGTTTGTTAAATTTTGTAACTCAAAATAGCACTTTTGAACTTTGACCCCTACCGAAAACCGGAAATTGACCTTTGATCCCAGTTTTTTTAGTGTGAAAAGTGTTTACTTGTTAATTTACATTATATGATTAAAACTGAGGTCACTAGCTTAAACAGTTCTTGAGTTACGTTATTTTAGGTAAAATCAGAAATGACGTCATGGCGGCCATTTTGTATTTCCGAAGAATTTGTAAATGTCACTAAATGGTAGAAGACATCTGGGGAAATCTTCTCAGTGACAATTTGATAAAATATAGCCCATTAATATTGATCTAGAACGAGATTTTCCTATTTGTAGGCATTTAAAAAAAATTTGAAAAATTTCAAAATGGCGTACAGCGGAAACGGTAAACGTTTTAGAAGAACTGAAAACACTAAATTTATCGGAAGAACGTTCTACATCGATCTGAAGAAGAAAATATCAAGGAAATTCAAAATTGCAAAAGAAAAAAAAATTGTCATATTTTGAAAACTTTACCCCACAGCGAGCTTTTTTATTTGATATATTTTGTATTAATATGGCATGAAAAAAAGTAAGATATGGAAATTCTCTACAAATAATATAATTGCACAAACTCTCCACAATGAATGGTTTTTAAGTTACAGCAATTTTAATGTTTTTAGTTTATGACGTCATGGCGGCCATATTGGATGTTTGACCTATTTGAAAATGTTCCTGTAACACCTTCAAACCTTCATTAAAAACATACTAACAAAACCATCAACCTTTCTTTCACTCATCTAAAGATAGAGACTCCACAAAATACGGAAGAAGAATAAGAAGAACAAGAATAAGAAACTTAACAAAAACAATAGGTCTTTTCACCTTTGGGTGAAAAGCCCTAATTACGAGTGTATCTAAGTATTCAGTGTGTAATTGATATGTCTGCAAATTTTCAACCTAAATATTAATGGCTTAATAAGGAAATATAATTAGTTGTACACATTTAGGATATAAATGAACCTTACCCACAATTCTATGTAAGTTATTTCTGAATATTGTAAATCACGAGAGATACTTTTCTACCGTTATAATAATAATGATAATAATAATTAAATAATAATGATAATAAGTAAATAATGGACACAGGCAAAACAAATGCCTCTATATCCATATCTACAATTATATGATGATCAGGAGATGTTTCCTAAGATTCTCAGTTATTACATATATATAGCCAATAAAAAGCTAAAAAGCATAAACAATTTACTATTTTGAAGTTGAAATGACATTAAAAGTTTCCTCTATATATATTGTTTCTGGGAAGGCGAACAATTTTACTACTCCAAGGTGGTCCACGCCGACGTGTGCCAGGCTGGCAGTTCTAGCCGTAACCAGCGGGAGATGACACGGAGGTCATTTTTTTCCAACAGTGGGAAGAGTGTGACAGGGTGTGGATTACTTGAATTATTGCTTTTATTGAATGGTTGTTAAAGTTATGTTTTATACCATTGTATTTGCTGACATGGGTCAGATTATGTATATTTTTTATTGTTAAATGTATTGTAATATCTGATATGATTCAGATATAAGTATAATTTAATTAATTCATATATTGAGCAATGTAGATAGTAAATATATTATTTTAGAAAATCAGGAGACATGTTTCCTTAATGGTTTGGTTAGGTATATAGTGAAAAGTGTTCAGGTAAGAAATTTCCATATATATGGTAATGGTACAGACTGACCTGTGACTGACCTGTCCACTGACCCGGGGTAGGTAATTTTTGATTGGGTAGAACACAAGAAAGGTTAGGCAGGATTTTTACCGGGAAGTTTGGATTTGTCGGGCAGTACAGGTTTGGTTTTTGGAGGTAACGGCTGGTTTTAATATCTCAGAAAGATTTGAATAACTCTACACCAGTATTATTGAACAGATTAATAGGAATGGAAGTAATTCAAAACTGTACTCCGTGTACCTCTGCATCATATGTAAGGGTACTTTTTGTCATTTTTTGACACTATTACATTGGATCCCAGTTTAGAAGCCGATTTCTTGCTACTTCTTGCACTTCCGGTTTTGCCTTTAGTCATTTTATCTGTTATTTCGCGTATATTTTCGTATCCACGAATTCACACTTAATCTTGGATGGTCTTCTGATCACTTCCATACTATATGTATCGATAATTACCTCCTTAACGGCAAATTATGGACGAAATTTACCCCTTTGGCTATAGAGCATCCTCAAGTGCGACTGTATCCATGACGTGACGTCACATGATTCTATTTATGGACGAATCGACGACCCCGAGAGATCAATACGCTTAATTACATATAAACCAAGTCCTTATTGCTTAAACATATCAAGTTCCTAATCAATGTTAGACAGATGTTGTATCTAATGATAATTGTATGATATTCCGATATTCGCGATAACTGCGCTAGTAAGAGATTACAAATTAACATAATATTTTTTCCGTTTACCCTGATATCACTAAAGAGTTATAGGAAGATGAAAAAATATTCTGTTTTGTTTAAGTTTTTTTTTACAATCTTATTACATTTATTGATCATCTAAACAAATGTTTATGTGAAGAGTTAACTAGTGAATAAGGTTTTAGAGCAGACAATATAATGGGACTACGTATATGAATTTTTCTATGCATGAATTGTTCCTTTGAATGACCGTTGAACGTTTCGCTATATACGCATTCATGCTCAAACGTTAGGGTTGACTGTGCTTCTATCTTGATGGATCCCGATATACAGTGAACTTAACATATAAATGACCTTGCTACCGTTAAGATGTGGAAAGTCCTTTAAAAAATAGGACCTTTCGTACCGTGAAGTTAATTGCGGACTTCTTTGTATTGGTATATCGGACATTTCTCTGTCGTTGTGTACAGGTGACAATGTGATAACAAAATACACCATGATTGTCACGGGTACTTTGAACGAGTTCCAGAGCCACAAAACATATTTATGTATTATATATGGAATGTTGTTCAGTCACTGTGATGGCAACCGTTCATTTGCCAGTCTGTGTCACAGGTGATAAATATTTTATGATAAATTGATATCTATCTCTTCTTTAAAAGTGTTCGGTAAGGGATTGGTCGTTACCTATGATAAGGTATTGTTCGATACTTTCCATGGAAATGACAGTTTTACTATAAAAGCAGCTGGAATGTGACATTCTAAAAGCTATCGAACATCAGTAAATAGTGTATCGTGGTTGTTATTATGTGGATTAAAAGATTCATTCAGAACGGTTTTTGTGTGGTTTGTTTATTAAAAGTAAAATAAAAATATCAAAAGACTATTATATTACCTTTTTTACCACATGACTTATCAGGACTATCGGGCTAATGAAAAGTGTCATACTAAAATGGTCATATTATAAAATATTTCATTGTCATCAAATGTAATAAACAAGAATTCCACCTAAAATTTTCACCAGATTGTTGTTGCTGACCGCATGTAAACATGAATGTTTTTTATTATACGTCACCGTTTCAAGATAACCAAGACATAAGGCAGATTAAGCTCGCTCACTTAATTTGCATATATGCATATATATACATACCTTGGTTTTTAGGCTTAACGTACTCAGTACGTATATAGCCTATTGCGACGGCCTTTTAGACAAAATTTACCGATCCTGGCCTTCTCATTGACTGAAATATCAAAAAGAGTTAGAGCCCTCTCGCGGCAATTTTCTGCGTAAATAATGCCGCGATCTTTCAAATCGCTATTTTAAAAGCATCCACAATTAGTTTATTTTTTCATAACAATACGATTACTGTATATTTCAAAGAAGCACAGTGTGGTTGAACTATTGATAAAGTTTGAACAATATATTTTACTGAATTTTTCTAACGGACCTCCCCGACCTCTGCTGCTGAAGAAGATCGAGCTGACGTGATTCATATCGCCTGCTGTGAATATTCCTAGAAAACAACCATATTTACCTTAAGTAAGCAAAAAAATGGTTTCTTGTATCTTCAAAGTTTATTGTAACTGCATGACTTGATTTACAGTGTATTTATTGTATGGCGGGGCTTATGAATCCTTCTCGACGTGACGTAAACGTACAGAACACTGTACGTGCGAGTTGGCGCCATGGTAAGAAGCTAGTCTGGGGGCTTAGTTTGAATTATCAACTAACAGCACTTGTAAACAAACAAAACGTACAAACAGAACATCAATTTTGCTTTAATCCTTGTCCTTGCAAGCTCGTCTTAATATATAACATCAATTTACCTCATTAGACGTCACCCAATTGGATTGTCCGTCCCACGCGCACACCCGCCGATATGACACTTTTTCAGGGATTTCACACCCACTGCCATGCCACTTTTTCAAGTTTTTGAAGATAAAAGGTTTGCGCTTCGTAGGCAAGGTACATTTGGTGCTCATGATTTATGAATAATATATTTTTAATACTGTACTGATCATGATATTGACTTTGTTATAACTTATATTTTTTGTCTTTTAGTTTTATTTGATGAAGGTTGATTGTGCTGATTTCTCCAGGTTTGTTAATGTGTATCAAATTCATTGAAATGAAATTTTCCTTCAAACAAAGCGCGTATGGAAAAAATAGAACGAAATATTTCCATAATATATTTATACATTTTGCGTGTCATAGTGACATTATCTAATGGATTGGAGATCAGCAATAGTAGTAGCTACAGTGAAAATATTGTAAATTTTGTATATATATGAAAATCTGGTTTAATCTCATAGAACTCTGAAGAAAGATAGGCATGTGAATAAATTTAATGTAATTACTTACACTTTTATCTATCTGAAATGCTGTGTACACCTTATCTCCTTTCCTCAACTACAAATATAATTATAATAAGTAAGGACTATTACTTTGCAATACATTTAAAATAAAGAAGTAGGTATAAAGTCCTTTCGATTTGTCTAAATCCTCATATTGATAGGATAGTAATCGCAACATCTTGGGTATTTCTCAAAGGTTTTATTTAGTCAACTTCATCATTGAGCTATTTATCATTTGGCTTGTTGGCGATAAATATATGGTTGTGTGTATTTTATTTGTTCACATTATTGTCGTCAAATTTGAAATAAGAATTAAAGAAGATATAAAATCGCATAAAATTAAGAAAACAAACCTCTGGTTCTCTTATTTTGATAATTTTTGCATTCCAAAGTGTAGGAGTACGGGGAAAGTAATATAGTTTAGCGGTTATTTGTGAACATTTTTCAATACGTTTAGCCTCTCAGTACTTTCTGTACTTTGATTTAATATACTATGAACGTACAGCAGGAAGAGAACGGGTGCATTCTTAAAATTAACGGGGCCTGGCACATTTTCACCGGTCAATTATTACAGCTGACACCGTTCCGTATGCATAGATATAATAAAAATAATCATTATGTTATTGTTTCGAGATTCTCACGAGAATCACAAAACTAATCACCTGTTTAACCCAAGATGGCGGATATGCAAATTAAGTAAGTGAGTTTAATCTGCCGTATGGCACAGTTTATACATCGTTATAGGCGTCTTTACAGTGTATGTCAGGACCAGGAAAGGTATCGGTTATCTCTATGTAATTATACTTATACAGTGTGGTGATAAAGTCTATGAAATAGAAGTTAATTTCACATTTAAAGTTTTGTTCCAAAATAACAGTAGATGTAAGATACTAGTAAGAAACAGTCCGGTCAGTTCTGGCAAGACAGTCCTGGTAAGGTCAAGGTCAGTGTTAGAGTAGGGGAAGGTAACAAAACAAAACATGCACTGGTTTTATTAGACCGGCCTAATGATATCAATCTAACACTAGTTTCGATGATCATAACGAGTTTTTGCCTACAAGTAGTACTTATCTGAGTTATGCCAAATTGCAAAGGTAGAACACAGTTTTAGTCAAACCACCAATTCCTTCAAGTTATGCCTGGTGCTATAGATCCTTAATCGTTTAACATTCCCTGAAAAACCGTTTCGTTGGCATTTGTGTTTCATGCGTTTTGGATAGTTTAAGTCCTGATTCGTCGATTGTTTTTCGTTTGTGATTGCGTTTGAAATAGTTTTCTGTTTGCGTTTAAGTCCGTTTACGTTTAGTATCGTTTTCCGTTTGCCTCCTTTTGCGTTTGTGTACAGTTTCCGGAATATCGGAATGAATACGCATGCGTAAGATCAACTAAATATTGCACTGTTAGGTATATAACAGGGTTTGGTATGAAATGTATATTTCGTGTCACACGACACAAATTAAAGGTCAAATTGGTCAATTTATATAAAACGGAATGTAATTAAATTGATGTAATGTATTTTGAATGTCGTGATGTGGCTCAAATCATCGTCAGATCAGGCATGTGCGTAATTGGTTTCAATGTTACTGACAATACCCTCCAAAACTGACGAACAAACATGTAAGAAATGTGGTTAATCCGAACAGGTCAAATTCATCATGACATGACACAGTGCAACATCATCTACTCTACTAGAGATACATTTATGACAGATGTATTGGACTAATATGTAACGTTATTTTTACTGGCCCTGACAATGTATCCAATGAAGGGGTTATCCAAATTTTATTTAAACGAAAGATGAAAACATTTAGGACATTGGTGGCATTGAAATAATGTCTAGGTGTTCTCTCGGCTGAGGACAGGACTTGCATTCAAAGGAAACTCCGTGACATGAACACGCACATGGTATTGATTCACGTCACACCATAAACAAGGTAATGAAATAACTTTAAAAACGTTTCATTAGTTGAGACAGATGATAAAAGTTTATTACTTGTCATGAAATACCACGATATGCTCCATCTATCAAAGTCACTGTACACATGTTCTTTAAATTGTTATTAGAGGTTCCTGATCTAGAATTCTGGAATAATTAAATATTCTTTTTTAATAGAATATGAAAGTAATATATTTTGATGTAAAAGTAATGCAGGTTACATTGGTTAATTATATTGTAATAACAAAACGTGTCTCATAGGTCATTATTTGGGGGAAGTTAGATCTATTGACATTGTATGTCATTGTATGTTTTTACAGTGAATTGATATGGCAAACTCTCGTGAAATAATTCATAATCATTACTCATTGCAAATTTTCAAATTATGAAGAAGTGAGTTCAGTTATTATTTGGGTTTTTACAGTGAATTGATATGGGAAACTTTCATGAAATAATTCATAATCATTACTCATTGCAAATTTTCAAATTGTGAAGAAGTGAGTTCAGTTATTATTTGGGTACAAGGCTACATTTTCGTAAAATGTAAAAGATACGTAATTGAACAAACACATATCAGGTTCTTTAAGAAAACAATGTTTGGCAATTCCAACTTCGAGATTACAAAGGGAAACAAGAATTATTTGATATATGTAACATTATCTTGAAGAGCAGAGTTGAAGACTAAAACCGTTAGAGAATGCGGATCAGATATAGCGTTATGTTTTAATTAATAAACTTAGCTCATCATTATACATGTATATCTGTTGTAAATATTCATTGCTATACAACCTTTGTACTAACGAGGAAGAAACAATTCGTTTATCTAGTGTATCTACCTGTAACTACCTATCGCAAGTTGTTGATCGAATAGCCACCAAGACCACCCGTCACATTTGTGTTGTCAGTCAAATTAAGAAATGACTTGGCTTTCACCTTCGTTACGTATCACAAATTTCATTACTCACTGATCCTCGTTATCAAGTTCAAGTGTATTTGAGGAAATCCCTTTGTTCCATTGATGTCAGGTTACAAATTAAATTCTTTTAGATTTGGGACAGCTATTACAGCTCCAGGGATTCTCTAACCTTTAAATCATGAAATGGGCAGGTTGAAGTCTAATGCTTAAAAATATATCAGGATTTATGATAACAAGTACATTAAGTACATATCACCAAGGTTTACAAAGGTTATTGCTAGATGGCTATACTTATGTCAAATATCTGGTTTTTGGATCATGGTTGATACGTTTAAAGGACAGAAATGGTTGGATTTCGTTATTTTTCTCAGGCATGCCTTTGATTTCGGGCAAATATTGCAATACTTAAAATAAGACTCTTCACAAAATTTTAACACTTTTTGAGAGAAATTGATCAAGATTATCAGCTTCAAACTAACGCTAGTCGACACTCGCCGTGTGTCTACCACCCACCTATGTTTTTAATCGGAGCCAATGTAGGGTTCGTAACTGATTTTTTGTGACTATTATAGTTTTACATGTATCTATTTTGACCTTACCATACTCTCGCGTTAGGTGTTACTATCATCACATTTAGTGGCGGTGTCTGACCCTTGCCCCCAAGTTTTCTCCAATCTTAGTCTCAAGCATTTGGCAGAACGTTTACGAAAACTTTAATTTCTATCCTTGCGCTGTGGAATGTTATGGTGAATGAAAAACTGAATGACATTTTTATGATAATTCATATTAGGAATTGTCAATTTTTAGGTAAATCTATTATCGGTATCATGGGCATAGCCATTTCAGGAAAGCAACATCCCTGCATCCCCAACCTATGGCGTTTACATAACAGAGATGATTCAATACTCAAGGGGGTTGTTGAAATGTTGGTATTTTCTCATTGTCTTCGGTCCCTAAAGCTAAAGAGTCTTGTTTGGAGGCATGACTTTTAATGATGAAACGTTATCGTAGTTTATTTTATTAATTATATATTATAATTATATAGATATCTTCATTAACAATTAATCACAAAATAATTGTAGTTAAACATTTGGTTAATGTTTTGGTAGATGTGAGTTGAGCATTTATTAGTACATGGCCTGAAATAATTACTGTAGCCAACGCTTATTGATACGCAAACAGTTTTGTAGATTTAAATCAGCTATGTAGGAACGTGAGAGTTACTTCCCTTGAGTTGAAATGTTTTCGATAGATTTAGAAATGTTCGCAAAATTTATCGACTCTTTTAATCAATGCTTGTATAGTCATCCATAGGTATAATATGCGGACATATGTGTCGATTTGAATATTTTTTTTATATTGTCGGTGTAAATAAGATGTGTAGGAATGAAAATTTGATTTTATGTACACCAGTCATATATCAAATCATAAATCCGTCTATTTCAAGAGAAAATTAGCAGACCAGAATAAGTATAGTTTGTTTTGGTGTTCAGTTCTAGATGAATTTGTATTTGAAAGTTGTACATTTAGATCAGGGATGATAACCCTACACCTACTAATGTAGTCAATGTCTCGCCTCTAGTAGTTCAATTACAACACAACGTACAAGCAACTCCACAATCGAGGTATAAAAGTACTTCACACGTACAAAAAAGTACTCTTCGGAAACAAAGTTTTATTACTATATTGAAATTAAAGTTGTAAATTAGTATGGATATATTAGTCAGTTTTATGGCACATTTACCACAACACGGCAACTGGAATCAGGAACAACAACTGTTAATGTAGAACAAGATCTGATACCGGAATTTTATCCTTAGTCTTTATTAGTATCAGTAGTGTATTAAGGTTTGAAAATGAAGTGGTGCTTTCATAGAACTGAAAACTTATTAGTATCAATAGTGTATTAAGGTTTGAAAATGAAGTGGTGCTTTCATAGAACTGAAAACCTATTAGTATCAATAGTGTATTAAGGTTTGAAAATGAAGTGGTGCTTTCATAGAACTGAAAACTTATTAGTATCAATAGTGTATTAAGGTTTGAAAATGAAGTGGTGCTTCCAT
Source organism: Ylistrum balloti (assembly GCF_031769215.1). Taxonomy (NCBI): domain Eukaryota; kingdom Metazoa; phylum Mollusca; class Bivalvia; order Pectinida; family Pectinidae; genus Ylistrum; species Ylistrum balloti. Next base: position 179,827 of record NW_026782003.1, on the reverse strand, counting down.
AGAACTGAAAACTTATTAGTATCAGTAGTGTGTTAGGGTTTGAAGTAGTGTATTAGGGTGGTGCTTTCATAGAACTGAAAACTTATTAGTATCAGTAGTGTATTAAGGTTTGAAGTGGTGCTTTCATAGAACTGAAAACTTATTAGTATCAATAGTGTATTAAGGTTTGAAGTGGTGCTGTCATAGAACTGAAAACTTATTAGTATCAGTAGTGTATTAAGGTTTGAAGTGGTGCTTTCATAGAACTGAAAACTTATTAGTATCAATAGTGTATTAAGGTTTGAAAATGTGGTGCTTTCATAGAACTGAAAACTTATTAGTATCAATAGTGTATTAAGGTTTGAAGTGGTGCTTTCATAGAACTGAAAACTTATTAGTATCAATAGTGTATTAAGGTTTGAAAATGAAGTGGTGCTTTCATAGAACTGAAAACTTATTAGTATCAGTAGTGTATTAGGGTTTGAAAATGAAGTGGTGCTTTCATAGAACTGAAAACTTATTAGTATCAATAGTGTATTAAGGTTTGAAGTGGTGCTTTCATAGAACTGAAAACTTATTAGTATCAATAGTGTATTAAGGTTTGAAGTGGTGCTTTAATAGAACTGAAAACTTAGGTACACACTCTGCTTGCTTGTCAAAGTATTTATGTGTTACCTGATGAAAATAACTCATTGTGAATTAACAGTGGTAAATTACAGTTGTACATTGTAAAAGAATAAAAAATAATGTAAGTCGGAGATACAGATAAGATATACATACACATATGTATATAAGCATGTGCATATATTCAATAACCCCAGTGAAATGTTTCAATATCAAGAATTCCTTTTCATAACTATTAAGAAATGATAAAAAATCTTCACTGATAAATGTAATGTGTTTATATCGTACATCTAAATTAAGGGTGACGCGGTGATAGTTGACAACATCATGTTCTTCACTTCTTGACTGGAGTTTTCCATCTAGAGTACTGCAATCAGCCACTTCTATTCCAAAGTACTGGTGATGTTTGAAGATTATAAAAGTGGAATCTGTTGTAGAACAAACCTTTTGTGTTACTTGTCACAAAGCCCCAACAAATAAAATCATTATCTTAACGACAGTTATAGAAATGTGATTTTATTGGGTCTTCAAGTTTGATAGAGCGTATTCGAACTTTTGATGAGTGGGATTTTACGAAAGTTTCCTTCACATGAAACATCATCAAACATCTATTGCAATGGACACAAAGAACATGCTCAAATTGCATGTGATTTATCAGGATTTTCATGTGCAGACAGAGTAAGGCTTCAGAGTAGGACATGCCTTCTTTTCATACATGAAATCACATATCTCCGATACTCGTAAAATTGATTAGTGATTCCATATCACTTTAACTGGTCAGGACTTGCATGGCGAGTGTTGCTTATGAAACAGATTAAGCTTACCATTCCGAAACACCTTATCTTTCTTATTCTTATAGTACTCTTTACAGGTCCCTGTAATTTTATAGTTTGTTAAAATTATCGGTGATCTCTCAGAGTCGAGCTGTTTTCAAAAAGCATTTATAAGATTACACAAAAGACATACGAATTAATCGCACACTTCAATTTAAATTTAGAACCATCTATCGAAGTCCCAAATGATTCTTTAGATTGTATCTCAGAGCTGTTTCGTCCGTTTAGGACTCATTACTGATTACAAAGGCCTACATTGTTGCAACCTAGGTGATTGTAGAATATCCGAATTAGTCGATATCATTGTCAGAAACCATATGAGGAGGTTAATGAACCACAAAACGCAATAAATTTCATAATTTTCCAATTTCAAAGAATTTTGAACGGACGTCAGGCCCATGTGGATGTTATGTAACTTTGCACTTTTCGTCTGTAGATCGAATAAATAAATTCTACGTACAAGCTCGAAGACTGTACCAGATATACGAATTCCGATCAACATGGTGTTATAAAATGGCACACCAGTAGGTTGGGATTTAATGTTACGTCAATTTATAAACAGCTATGTTGAAAAGCTTATTTTAAATTAACATATATTTTCTATGGGTAAATACGTCTAAAAATACCACTCACATTCACTATAACTTCTATAGATAGCGAACACTTCTTTCGGTAATATTCTTATAGAGATAATTTTCCTTTTTCTAGCAGTACAAGAGATCACTAACCATGAATAAAATTTTCAACTTTGGATTACATATGAGGATAAATGTTTACCTATAATCTAGAACAAACTGCACATTGGCTATTGCTTTCTTAATGGTTAATATATTTAGGCAGACATAACTACATCTGTAATTATTATGGTCTGTTTGGCTAAATATATATAAGGTAAATTACTGATGTATGCTGATACTAAATCTTACTTGTCATTAAAATCTGTTTATAATCTATGTTTGTTTGAAATTCAAGAAGTGAATATCGATTGATTTAGAATTTTACATATCTTACTGGACTGAGGTTGTAAAACACACTAAGAACGTTGATTCTCAATTACACACACTGGCCACATGCTTAGTAATAATATAAGTCCAATGTTGATGAGCGGCTGTGCCTTTCTCACCTATCACGATTGAAAGTGAGAAGTAATAAACTGCCGAGTCCTAGAAAGAAAAAACAGGAATATCATGCAGTTTGACTCGACTTTATCTAAATATTTCTAAATTTGTATTAAAAACTACTGTTCACTTGTGTGTCATTATTTAGTCTCACAAAATGATTGATAGTTATTTCGAAGCATTTCGTGCAGAGATATTGCCTTGCCGGGAGATCTTAACATAGCGACATTAATGCATATGTTGTGAGAGAGTAAACTATAAAAGGTTTTAAAAGTGTGCCGACAAACACCACATCTGATCTTTTCAGTGACTGCGGTCTACATAACGAAACTCTTAAACTGACCTATGTCGGAAAGATCACATCCACATCAGGAGAAAATGCATTGCGTAGGTATATAGAAGGTAAGTATATAGTTTTATTCATCACGAAAAACGAGGTCAAACATATATATGCACTACCCATTATAATAACAATAGGTAAATTTGTTCCCGGTGCTCAGGTAGATGATAGTGATGAAGAAGTAGAACCACAACTTCGTTTATGTTTGTTCTTGAAAAGAACTGACTGATTCTTTCGCAAATTTCATATGAAAGTTTTCTTTGTATATCATTTTGATGTTTGGACAGAAATTGGAAAACGGACGGCCAGCTTGGATTTAAACTATGAGTTTGTGAATACTTTTTTCTTGGAATTTCTGAATGGATCTCATTATCACTATTTTTAAGAGGGATGTTTGAATTTCATACAATGAAGAGCAAATACAGAGGTTACGTGACGAGGAGACAAGAATGGAAATTCAAACTTCTAAAGACCAAATAAAGACCAGACAACGGTGTTATATGTCAGATCTCACCCAGAATTGTATCAATATTCTTATACAAATTGTAAGAACTGAGGCATATTTAAGACTCGTTTTAAAAAATAAAGATTGATATTTCAATAAATAATTTTGACAGAAAATGTCAGAATGCAGTGTTAGTTCAAATTCAAACAAAATATATAATAATACCAATATAACTGGCTTGGATGTAAAACTTTGCTCTCAATAACAAATTTAAATGCAGTATACAGTTAAATGCTTAATTTGAATACGCCTTAGGGTGTTCCACAGGGTTAACCTATTGAACGGTTGCTTTTGTATTTAAGATCGGTTCAATTTGAATATTCGAAAAGGAAATAATGTACAGGTACAACTCTAGAGATACAGGCATATCAAATGAACCGTCAATTAAACCACGTTTTTTCCTCGTTAAAGAGAAACAAAGGGGGATTAATCAACCGCTTCCTTACGAAACTATTACACACTTACAAGTAACCTTTTCTCCCTAAAAGCAGGAGTCTTAACAATGTGATTAACATTTTCTATTTTTTTAATGGATGCTATAATTCACCGAGGTTAGTAAGCGTCATACCATTGTTGTTTGACAAACTGTTGCACATTTAGTAAAATCCATTATATATAGGACTATATGATATCAAGTGTTGTGATTCTGTAAAAATGTAATATTTATCTGTCCGGATTCTTAACGTCGAACAAAGCAGTAACCGATAACCACATATATATTTGTGTACTCAATGTAATACAAATCACGAAATATCAGGTTTCGTACTGAAGAAATACCAACATTTATTTTTTTAAGAAAAATTATTGTAGAAACGTTTTCCTAGTGACACCTAATTTATTATTAAAATAATTCAAGCGTGGAAATTTGTGGCAGCCTACGGGCTCAGAACTCGTTTCCGAAAATACCGCATAAATCACACTTGTAATTACTTCAGATCCTAAACTTATGCACTTTAGCTAAATTATTTATTAAAATCATTAAATTAATTGTGGATACTTAAAAACAGATTCACTATGTAAGATATCATGATTTGTACACATTCTTCTTATTATACGTGCTGCATGAAGCTGGATTGAATCTAAAACGTTGCATTCTCTCTGGTAATGGTTAGCCCATACAATGTCTGCGTATTCCAGAATAGGACCTATAAATGTAGTGTATATGATCCCGAGAGATTCTCGATCAACTCTAGTTTATTTTAACATTCTGAGTATATGAATTCTTTTATAAGCATTGTAATAAATATAGTTAAAATAATCAGACCGACTACGACGATTGAAATAGAGTCCTAAATTTGTCTGATGCACAATGTTTGTGGTCAGTAATGATGAATGAATAGATACAGACACAACGTCTGGGAGCCAACCTGTCTCGGGAAAAGGAGAGCTTCTGTTTTCATACCCATTTATTTGCTCATAAAGAATTTTTTCTACGATCCTTGTTCAACATGTCTGTCTCCCTCAATCACAACATATAAAGGTATGTTGTCAGCAAATAATGTTCTTTATATACTAGTTCGTGACCAATATCATTAACATACAATAAAAAACAAGATGGCCTTTAAACTGATGCCGGTGGTACTCCTGTCTGTATGGGTTTCCATATAGGTCTATATCGATCTATAATGGTCTTTTTTGTCTCCTATCTGTCAAATAAGATAGATGACAACCAATATAGCATAATATCATTCTAGGTTCTGTACCTTTATCACAAGATATTTAATTATTTCATCTAATATTACTAATATAGGTTATATAGTTTGATGGGATACTCTTCCACGCTTGCTTTCTAGGAATATGGCAGAATTCCACTAGGAACAGATTTGTTAAATATATCGAAAGGCGTCACAAGAGATTCAGAGATTCATTTTATGAATTTTGGTGATACAGAATCGGGGTCCGCAAGTTCAGAAAGTGAAGCTGGTCAATAATGTCACCAATTCCCAGGCAGGATAGGATTTATCTATTTTATTAAGTAATTTTTGCGGATTCGATAAATATTTTACTTTTGCTCCTCGGATTAAAGAAATAACTTCATTTTAAATGGTTTTTTGTTTGGTCCAGGAGGCTGAAGTATCATTAAGTTTAGTTTTAGAGTGTTAAGGGTTTCTTTGTCGTATTCGAATATAATTTCATAAATCATCGAAACATTGTCTTAATTTCTGACTAGCAAGTGATATATCCCGATCAGACTTAATAGAGTTAGAGAAGGAAGAATGTGCTTCAGACATTTAGCCTCTAGGATATATGAAACATTATGAAAGCGAATACTTTAATTATCAGGTGGAAGTGGATTAGGTTGAATATTGTAAAAAAGACACAAAAGTAAATATCAATTTTTTTTAAAGAATTTAGAGTTAGATACAGTAGAGCCAAACGATGTATTAAACTACATCATACATCTGTTTCGTCCTTCTAGGACTCCTCAGTGATGCTACATCATACATCTGTTTCGTCCTTCTAGGACTCCTCAGTGATGCTACATCATACATCTGTTTCGTCCTTCTAGGACTCCTCAGTGATGCTACATCATACATCTGTTTCGTCCTTCTAGGACTCCTCAGTGATGCTATATCATACATCTGTTTCGTCCTTCTAGGACTCCTCAGTGATGCTACATCATACATCTGTTTCGTCCTTCTAGGACTCCTCAGTGATGCTAAGGGCCTAAATTTTGAAGCCTAAAAGGCGACTGAAGAAAGTCCAAAATTGAAGAAAAGACAAAATCTAGAATCTCAATATCAGGTGATTTTAAAACACCGTTCAGTACAGGTGTATATCATGAATTGTGTCACTATTTGAATGAAGTGAAACGTGGCACATATCAATAAAACTATTATAACTAAACTATTTTGATTATTCATAGGGGATAAGTTAAGTGATCCAGCACCAATATTATTATGGAGTAAGGAATCAGACACTCCATTGTCAAAAACGAAATACTAATTGAACATAATGCATCGAACAATCATCAACGGCGCCTACAAAACGTGTGATGAAATTGATTATATTGTCCAAATGTGACATTGCACTTGTATGCCTTGTGATGTTGTAATATATGTGCACGTGTCAGGTAACTTATTGAGGAAAAGATGGATATATTTTTTCCCTGCAGCAAAGTTGGAATGCACCGGGAGAACATAAGTGAAATATGTGTGACGCCATATTTATAAATCGACGCCATATTTGTCTGTAGGTATACCAGTCAGTTCACAACCGCCTGTAGTTTTAATACCGGCGCGGCACCTTTACATAAGGTTGTTTCCTTTCAATACACAAACAAAATTATAACGTCGTACTCAACTTGTGCAACCAATATATTCATTTCAGCAAATATTTTCGAATAGAAAAATGTATTGAACTCTGTCATTCGGTATGCAGATGCAAACTTTGTACTCTATACGATAAAATAAGGATGTTGTCACGGTTGATTTCTACGGAAAATACTGCATGTGTTGTAGCTGGTATGTAGAACTCAACGATTCAGTACCTGTGACTACTCTTAGCCGTCTTCGATTTAATTTAAAACTTCTATGCAATGAGTATTTAAATTCGTGCTATAGATTTACACTAAAATAAAAAGCCATTCAAAGAATTTCTTCGATAAAAACATTTATGACAAAATTCTTTATGTGATGATTTTTATCTATCGACAAAAATCTATTTATTGATATTCTTTCAACGATCCAATGGACAACGAGTATTTTGTATCAGTTAGTAAAATTTTGATATTTATATGTAAAACAAATTTTACTAAATATTGAGATAAATGTATCCTGAAAAAGTTTTGGTGGCGACCATTGTATAATTTTTGTTGCTTGATTTTAAATCTGTTGATTCTTAATCTTGATTCTTTTATGTCCGCTGACGAAAATAAAAACCGTCTCCTGAATGATGAAAATTTATAGCTCCGTGACATCAATGGCTTCTCTTTAATTGCTTGTTTTATATTCTAGTTTTAATCTTTTGTTTTTATACCACAAAATGCTTCAATTAAATCTTCAATTCAAGAAAAAAAATTTATCAAAGATCACGGAAAGATAGACTTAGTTATTGAGGATTACCAACAAGGTGTGTGGCAAAACCATGGCATCATGATTGATGCTGAAGCATATCATTAAAATGCATTTCATAACAATTAATCATTTTGATGTCAGATAACCTTTAAACACGTGACAAAAACATTAAGTACTAATAAAAAAGTACATATCTTTTTTTCAAATTAAGATTTTCTCTTAAACAACAAGACAACATACTAGACGCACCATTTACTTACTCGACATTAGAGATTAGTACGAAACCCGACACGAAATCGCCCTCTCGCACCATCATTTCATTGCCTTTATACTAGTACAGACTACGTTATACTGAAAATTATTAATTACTTATTTAGGTTATATAAATATGTGATGCTGATTTTTAAAACTGATATTGAAGCGAGAATGTTTTGTAGATTTTTTAAATCGTAATTATGGAAACAAACCAGAATGACTTTACATTGTTACCATTAACAATGTGTGTAAAATTGCAGACCTATCAACATGATGGACAGAGTGTCACTATCAGATATAGTAATGACATAATGTCCTTTAAAAGCTAGACTCACTCCTCTACCGATATTATTATATATATATAAAAAAATGATTTTCTATTTTTCTCGGGTAGCAAAAGTTCTGACTAAACCTGTAATACCACCATTTTTAATTAAATCGCTACCAATCTAGCGTAATAAATAATTTTAAAAAAATCATTCGAAACGACTCAGTGCTAATTCATAATTATGCGGGAAGTCCTGCCCTCTGACGCATGCGCAAAGAACTGTAAATAAAAAGAAAGCGGGGAAGAAAACATGTTTTGACAGCCTCTGAGGCGAAAAGAAGGAAAATGGCTGGTTCATACTCTGTATCGCTCTCTGTTTGGCTCTCTTGTGTAGTATCACTCTAAAATCATATTCATAAATATTATCATCATCGAATATTCTCTTTAGATAGATCCATTTCGCGATGTTCTTATTGTTCGTTACCGTATCGTAGCTAACATTTTTTTGCAATTAATCGTAGTTTTTCTCGTAATCTGCATGTTTTTGTGTCATATCTAAGCAATGAAAGATGTGATCAATACATAAATGATTTCCATACAGAATATATAGAGTATTGATTACATTTTTCGGTAAAACCTCTTTTCAAGCGATGTCACATGGACGTACTACTCACCTCTTCCTTCAATTTTATTTTTGGTTCTAACCGCGTCTGAACGTATCACGTGACTTTTCCTCGTCAATATTCATATCTTGATGTTGATTAATAAGGCTAATTCCGGCACCGATATCTCCAGTACCCTTTCATTTTTCAAGTTCGAAACTTTATACAAGTTTTTATTAATATATTATCTATTAGTATAGAAACAATATTTCCAGTCAATAAAATATGAAAAATATCTATAACAGAGTGGGTCTGGCTCTTTAAATAACATGAAATCCATTAACCATGTCCATTGTCTGTACCCTCTAAAATGGAAATCATTGAGAAGGCAGACTCTACTGCATCAGTCGGTTACCTCGATCTTTTTCCTACAATGTGTGATAAGCGTTGCGATTTAAATTTCTCTATTGCGAATGTTCCATTTAAGAAGAATAGTAACATTCCCGCCTTCACAATCTATGGCATTTGCGTGCTGCTGCAGTAGATTCAATATTCAAGGGCTTGTTTCCAATATTACAATTGTCGTGCAAGATTTCAACAATTGACAAATAGATACACAGCATAGGGTTTCTAGAGATGCAGGTTGATGAAGATTACGGCAGTTATAATATTTCATTAGGGAAGATTATATTTCCTTGGAAGATTGAGATTGGGCAGGTTTGATGCTGATTTATATAGTTGTTTACCTTATTTTCATTTGGAAACGTGATGTAACTTACTTGAATGAACCATTATTATTGTCGGGCGTTGTCGATGAAGCAGGAGTCTTCATGTACATGTTTCGTTTGTAAATAATTTTATCACAGTTTTGTCGAATCTCACTTTAAATCGGTATTTTCTTTGCTGTTATTAAAAAATCTAATATCATTGTATAATATAACCCACATCCAATGAAATACGTTCCTCTTGTGACTCTATTAGATTATTAAACAAACTTTTGCCTTTAGTTATAAAGTTATAACTTTGTGGATAAGAATTTAATATAACAATGCTAGCACTACATTCAGAGCAACAGCATTGTTTTTGTGGAAATTTCTGAAAATTTCCAATTGATGTAGACAATGGTCTTCTCTTTTGCTCATATTTATTTGTGAAAATTATTGATATTCCTAATGTTAAATGCCCATAACTGCAGAAGAAATCAAGTAGGCTATAACCAAATAAGCATATGAACTTCAACTACATACAAAGTAACAGATAAATATCTGCTTTACCAATATTATATTAAGAAATCTTTGTAACAATTCAAGGGGGAAATCAGGATTGTAATGTTGAATAAGATGACTTTAACATGATCCCACATGTTTAAGAGATTGAAATCAGACCTCCACAGTGTTCCAAAATGTTTATAGGGCAGTAAGCAGTGATGTGGACATGTTTTCAATTATCTCTCTAAACTATGAGTGAATATACATCGTAGATTCATATGTTTAGATGAAACGTGGAAGTGGAATGCTTCTTCCATCTTCCTAGATAAAATATATACATGATCCTGGCGAGAGCGAGCTTGTGAAACCAAAGCTATGCACGATAACAAAAGCATAGTATATAATTGAAAATAGACGGTCTTTTTATTCATAAAAAGGAGACGGTTACTGCATTTTGCATAATCAAATTTTTATTTCGAAATATGAAAAATATACATGTAACATTTGGTCTCAGGTGGGACCAAAATACTGCTTTATACTTTGTGCTAATAAATTCGGTAAAACTATAAGTAGTAGACATATGTTAAGGCGTACATTGAAAGTCGTAATACAAACGTGTACTATCTGCTACTAAGGCCATCTTCCGAAACCACTGTTTGTCCCTCACGTATGATGTATAAAGTATACACAGTGAAGGTCGGTATTCATTGAAAATGCTGGGTCTGTTCAGTAACAACTGTATAACAGACTGAAGTCATTTGCAAAATAATGATTAATTCGGTATTTTTGTTTTTATAACATTCAAATCAAAGAAGATACAATAATTCCATATGACCGGTGGCTAATAAAAGGCAAAATTATAATTTTGCATGACCATGACCAAAGACTGAAAATTGTACAAAAGACACGCAAGTGAATAATAGAAATTTACAATTATATTATAGAGCAAAATAATTACTTAGACTTCATCATACAGTTGTTTCGTCCTTCAAGGGCTCGTCAGTGATGATAAGGGCCTAAATTTTGAAACCTAGGAGGTAACTGTGGAAGATATATCATGATCAAAAGGAATGTCAAAATCTAAACAATTATAAACGATGTTTGAGGTGGGAACTAAAATGATGTACTGCATAAACATGTCAAACGAAAGGAGATTTTTGTTACATCACCATTACATTTTGACGTAACATTGAATTAACATGTATATTACTTTGTATTAAATATGAAATCTTTCAACGATGATATTGCATTTCTCATCAACAACTAGACATACATACTACTAGAAGTTATCTCCCTTCAATGTATACATAGCTTAACCTAAATATTATCTCCCTTAGATAGAAAACTGTCTGCTGAATTTCATTCTGTATGTAGATATTGTTTTACCTAGTCCGGATTATTTTACTCAAAAACACTGTGCATTTGGACACATACCAAATCTATTATTCATAAACTTGTAACTAATAAAAGATGCCCTCGTCCCGTTCTTGTCCTTATCATCATGATTACGCGGTATACATATGCATATGTTATCTGGGAGTCATAATCGCATTAGAAAGACAAATGTGTTTTTAACGCAACGTCTTATACAAATAGCAAGTATAATTTTACACATTAAAGTACATAATTAAAAGAATATAGTTTCTACTCTATAACATAGCATTAGGAAATTAAACTTTTGAATTATACCCATACGTACCCTTGAAATATCCAAGTACTATCTCTAATGTATAAATTTACCTCATGTGTTCAATATATTGGATTTGCAATATAATGACATATAGGAAATTTATCAAATTTGGGGCTAGAACACCTCCTTATCTGTATTTTGCTTCTTCCCTTCGTCTACTAGGTTTCAATAAAATGTCCACCCTTATGATCCTAGAGGGACGAAACAGCTGTATGATGCAGTCTACTGTCTGACTGTGATGTAACTAATCATAAATATGAATTTCTATTGCTAATCATTCAGGGGTCTAAAGTAAAATTTTACAAAAAAAAAAAAAGTTCTTGATGACGATTTCGTCCAAAAGTTAAACAAAGATCAATGTTCGTTATGAAACACTACAATTACTGGATACTTCATAAATGCATTGATTTAGCTATCTCAAGTTAAAATGATTGAAATGAGTAACACGTACAAATTTCATTTTAGATCAGCACTTTTCTATCTGAATTATATATTTCTTATATCTCTGGTCGAAAGGAAATTCATTTATTTTACGAATTCTTCCATTTGAATAATGTTAATGCGCTGCGCAGATATTAATTAACCAAATTGAATCAAATTAGTGTTTATTGCCTTGATGCTTGTTAACTATATTTGATTAACTGTATATTAATGTGTTCGTCGCGTGACATGTCATATCTCTAATTGGCATGTCACCATTTCTATCGGTCCCTAAATCAAAATGATAATTACTATAAATATGTTGCTGGCGTTAGTTTTGTCTGAGATCGTTAAAATGTCTATGATTAATTAGTGCAGTCCTTATATTTGAATAAACTGGGCGGCTCCGTGTTTCTTTATTGAAAAGTCTACTGAATCTTGTTATGATTATATGTGGTATAGCTTAAACCATAAACTTTTTGTCAATGCCTTTTCTTTTCTGAAAATAATATTTCAATAAAACCTTCACTTGTGAAAGAAATGAATCATGTATAATCTAGCACACAATATCTCCGTGGTATGGCATTAGCGTTTACGTTTGATATTTACCTGTATACACCAATATGCAGCAGTGGATACGATGTCAAATGTTCAATCAAAATAGACACATTGCAATTTTAAGTGACAGGTCGTACATATTAATTTCCTCTATGCTAATTAAATTTAACGTGGATAACTTCATTTGACTTCATAATTAGAGACAACCTTTTTGCAAAAAACTAAAGACATATTATGAAGGACATGTTTTTGTTTAGATAATAGATAAATGTGGACGAGAATGAGGAGAGATTGTACAAAAGACTCGCAATTAAATAGCGCCTTTATATTTCGTTTATATAGAATATAACCAAACAATGAATTAAACATCACCACACAGCTGTTTCATTCTTCTAGGACTCTGCAGTAAAGCTTAATGTTAAAACCTAGGAGGTGAATGAGGTAAAATGATGAAAACTAAGGAAATGTCAAAATCTAAATGAGGAAGTGTTCTAATGATTTTTTTGCTCTTGCATCTTTTATGGTATTTCTCTTTCAGACAATAACCGCTAATAATGATTTAATATTAGCAAAATGAATAAAAAGAGGATCCTGCACTATAAAAGATTTGGTTGGAGGTCGATCGGACTACCTGTGGCTAGATTAACAAACTTAAACACACACTGCTGATTAATCAAAAGAAAACTGTCGTGTACTTGTAAAGGAATGATATTTGCAAGTTTACGGAGGAAGACTATTACAAAAGGTAGGTGCTCACATTAAGCGCTTAAAATCACTGGGTTGTATATACATTCTGCCCAAACTAAAAAATTCTCGAAATCTGTATTACAACTGGTGTTCAGTTCATAAATACTCGCAAAGTTGAGCAAACTGTTGAATTTCGCAATGAGGCGGTACTGGCTGTGAGTTCTGACTTATATCGAATTATCTTAACAATCTAATGTATATTTCAATTGTCAGAAAGACACTCCAATAACATTCGCTTTTAAGCAATACATTATCTTCGTTCATTCACCTGTGAGCATTTCAGCTATAGATTGGCTTCAATTAATGACTGCTTTAGGGTGGAAATACCAAAATACCAGAAATTATGTTGTTTTCTTGAAATTCCTCTCAAATTCTTTTGTTTTTATGTGAAGTTACATTTCATGAACTCGAATACCCCGCTTAACTCATAGAGTATTATCTGGATAGAATTTTTTTCTGATACATTTACAGGCCAAATCACACTTAAAAATTGTATTGCATGCTTTTCTTGATAACACAACATGATATTTTAATATATTATCAATTTTGTAGGATAGGTCTTGCTTTTCCTTGAAATTGACAGGTGCCGGTAAGCTATTTTTGTTTACGTAAATTTACCATATTACAAACTCTCTTTGTATATCATGAAACTGGACGTCTTTCTTTGGTGAAGCTGATGTTGTCGTTCTCTTGTTGTATGGACTCGATCTGAACATCATCCGGTGATAAGTTGAACATAAACTCTTCACATTCTTCCACTGGCAACAACTTGTCCTCAGCATTATGTCCTTCGTATATGACGCATATTCATTAATAACTACTTTCTCGTTACTGTCAAGAGTCTGACTTTTGATGATTTGGAAACGGAGACCAGTATAAAAGCAACATGCATCACATTATGTATGGTGACTAATGTTGAAACAATACAAGTATATCTACATTTAGGAATAATCTATCGTCAGAATGGATTTGCTAATTTTGGAACCGATCCGTAACGTTTTCTGTCAGAGTTGCTATATATTTCTGAGGCCAAATCCGCAACGTCAACAAACATGTTATTGCAATGTCTCCCTTTCAATTAAAATATTAGACTGCTTAAACAATTCGATATGAGCAAAAACTCATGACGATTTCCACCTCAAGGACAAATTCAACAGCTTTGCGAATGACTCACAATTATTCATAAATTTAACAGCAACAAACAATGTAATATAAATTTTCAGTATTTCTGAGTTCTGGCATCGTACTTTTCTATGCCATCAAGTACAATGTATCTATTAAGTGTATAATATTCCAATACTTTATCTTTGTCATCTACTGTCTAATAGCGGCACTCTTTAGTTACATCAGCTGTAGATCTTTAAAAAAATTACATGCATTTCAAAACTAAAATGAGATATACCAAAACAATTGAAGATATACAAAAACAGCATGTGTCTCATTTAAATTTTCACACAACATGTTTATTTTCTTCAATGAAAAGTCCTCAAATACCACAAATAATTAATAGTATGACTTTTCACGTATAGTTCCTATTTGAAATCCCAGTAGTGAGTTTAAAATAACAACAATAGATTAAGATTTCAAGTAGTCTTACATTTGTCCAAAAGAAAATAGATTTTCTTAGCGTATGCTTCATCGTGATGATTAATATCATATCCGAACATGTTCAATGTTCCATAGATCGACCTTCGTGACACCAATTGATAAAAATTGACGATCGTTTCGTATATCTGTCTATATAGGTATCATATAAACGTTAACAAATAAATCATGCAGCTTCCTTTAATACATAGTAATTAGAAAGTAAGGCCTGTTTAGCATTTCGCTTTTAAATACTTGATCATACATCATATTTATTCATATTTATAAGGGGTTTATTCGGCTTGTTATATAAGGCCTGCAGCATGAGAGCAATGGGGACGTGATTGATCATTAGACTACATATATTTCCTTTAGGAAGAAAAACATCTGTACATTTGCATTAAAGCTATCTTAAAACATGGGTAAAATGCTGGAAGTACGCACATCAATATCAAAGTTTTTTTTTGTTTTAGAAATGATATCTTAAATTACTTTGTTATGTAACTTTGATGAAAATGTTCTGCGTTTTTTGTGAATTTTGGGGTTAGTACCCTTTGATCGTTATAACGCAGTAATTGTCTATAACAGAATCCCTAATCAAGAGAATGATTAATGCATGAGCTGTATTATAAAGCATAAATTTAGGAAGATATACGTGTTAGATATGTATATGTGAACTTGCTTGTTCCTTTGAACTATTTGATTTTTGAAAGGCAGGCCAATTTTTCATATTATAGAAGTGAAATTTAAATATATTTGGGAAGGTTCAGCAGACATAATATAATTTATCTATTCCAATAATATTGATAGATGACATATACGTTAAATATCATTGTTCTGAAAATTAAATGTAGATATCAACTTACTAAACTCGTGTAATAAATTACAAAGGAAATGAAATTAAATACTTTATCAGACAAACTTTTTTGCCGTCTCGGCCGCACGTATTTCACATACTAGATGAGAGTGAGACTTCATCAAGACATGACTTATTTATAACGTCATAATAATGTAATTACACGTGTGTCTGAGGATATTAATGACATGACCGTTACGCCAGATTTTCACTTATTTAATCCTGAAATAAAGTAGATGTTAAATCTAGATGTAAGTATATTAAAAGAATCATGACTGTAAACAACACTACAATGTTGAGGTTCTTGAAACAAAGGTAGCAGTACTGTATATCTCCAAACAGTTATCATTTCCGCCATCGAACGCGATACCATCACAATGCCTTTGCTAAATTGCAGCAATTAAAATCGAATGCTGTTCACTTTATGAAATCCTCTTTTACAAGAATTTTGATTTTTTTTTATGATACAGTTGACGTTCCATTATGAAACCAATTATGGAAAACACAATAACTTTGTCATAGTGGAAACCTACTCCATCTTAACGATGTTTGTGACAGCAAAACTTATTCATAAGTACAGTTAGCGTTAATTCTAATGCTAATGTAGACTGGCTACACGAAGATTTATACCGTAACGTCGTAATCACGACTCCGCGACACGATTTAAATAAGTATCTCACTTTGGTCTAGGTAGGATTTACTAACTTGATATTTGTATTATCATGAATGTATTATTGTATATATACATAATAATAACTGTGATTGGACGTAGATATGTTGTAAACGACATGTTTATCGCCCCTTCCTCTTGATGTCCCTATAAATAACTAAACACATTCTTAACCTTTATTAGGTTGTATGGTATAAAACTAAACGATATTCTTTAGATTGAGGAAAAATTATAAAATGTCTCCCTTAATGTTAATCCGGGGTTCCATTTGAAGTATCATTATTTACATAGTTTTTTTTATAATAGTATATGAATGATTGCTGGAATTTGCAAACATTAAGCGGGGATCGTTATGAAACAGTTACACTAGGTTACGGTAATTAGTAATTAGTTTCAGCACGTGTATTTATTTTTGCTGTGAATGGATGGTAAGCGGGCTACGAGGTGCGTCATGTACAGCTAGGCTTACGGACATTAATCTCCATATAACAATCTGGAGACAGTATGCCTTAATGACGGATAACACTGCGCTATCCACTATCCAGTGTGACCATCGCCAATATACCGTGTCAGGTCACCGATACCGTACGGTCAGTGTGTGGCCTTATTAAGTATGTAAGCAGAGGACACAGGATGTACAAAACAGTCCCGGCAACCTGAAAGGTAAGAGTTTATCTCATTATCCTTTATCAATTAGCCATTTAACAATATGGCCATTGTTATATTATTTCTGTCAGTTTTAATTTTTATGGACACTCCTGCATATGCTTTTCATAAGAAAGTTTATTTCATCTATCCATTTTACATGTTTGTGAAAATATATTAGGTCTTCAAGGAAATATGTGAAATAAATGAAATCATAATCAAGAAGTTTTAATCAATGATTGTTTTTAAGTAAGGTTCTCATAAACATACCAAAAGTACCAGAATGGTTTATGACATGTTTAAGTCTCCGAAAAGTAATTTATTAGGGAAACAAGTACCTATCAAAGGCACATTGTACTTATGATTTCAGTCATAAAATACATTGGAAAGATGACCTTTTACTCCCCGTTTTAAGCATACACTAACTGAACAGTTCGTTGTATATACAATAACGTCGTCGTTGGTACTGTATATATTGTGTGAAGACGAAACGCAGACTTTATATATAACATGTGCTATACATATTTATTCACAAGGTGTATATCCTTGCCAAACTTTTATGTAACTTGACATTTAGCCCCTTCTGTAATTAAGCGTAGCTGCATGTTTTCAGAGATTAAGTTGCACGTTAGATATAACACTTTTATTCAAAATATATAACGACGTTACCAATATTATGGTACAAATAAGGACATAAATTTACTTTTACAAGACAAATCTGGATTCCAACACATCTAATTCACAACGTTCCCGGTAGTCGTTATATTATGGATGCATAACAGACTATACGCCTCAAAATACCAGAATATTCATACTTCCGTATAACTGAAAACAGGATATTTACTACAAAGAATTAGATTAAAGTAGAGTTTAAGAATACAAAAATAAGACATATCTTCAGGCGTTCGTGAATATCGATACCAGTATGCCAGGAAACATAATTCCATGTTTGTTTTTCTTCATTGTTTTCCTAATTATTGCCATTTATATATTTAATTTCAAATGTTACACAAGGAATTCAACAAATACAAACAGATACACAACATAGTTTATGTTAAATGATGTTATTGATATTGTTTTTACTAATGGAGATATTATTGTGTACGACTAAAGAATGTTTTTAAAGAACATGCTAACATTTTTCATTGTCAAATTTCAGAAACAAAATGGATTACTTCTCGACGATTTATGCAATACTAGTGATAACATTGTGTTATTCAAACAATATAACTGCTCAAAGGAGAAGTTCTTTACCACAAACCAATTTTAGAAGACTTCGAAATGCAGGTTTCTTTAGAAACTCTACCTCAGAGGGACAAAAAGACAAAACGAAAAGTATGGTAATCAGTGATTCCGCAAATGCATTTAATTTTCGTCAAAATTTAGAACGGGAGATGGAACAGAGAATAATACGCAAGTTCCTTGAACGCCAAACTGGAAATACTTTTCGAAATCGTCCAGGAGAAGCAGTGCCTCGATCCGTCTTGCAAATATCCCCATCGTTTAGTATGCCTGTATTACCTAAAATTGAAATTCCGAAAAAAGACAATTTAACAGTTAAGGAATATCTACCCACTACCACGCCAGAACCACAGTACAGAGTAGAATCTGCCGTAGTATCTAAACCATTTGAGGTACCTGGTTGGATGCAGTTATCAAATGGAAAGAGACCGGGTCAGTGGCAAAGAAACATGAATCGTCAGGGATTTGATAACAATGCCAGACAAGGACCAGTATATAGGAGTGATGAATATATCTATATGATAAATGGACACCCAGCAAGACAGCAAGACAATACCCGGGGAAATGAACCTTCAAAAAAGAAGCCTCAACGCAACAATTTGAATGGCAAAACAGGTCGTCAATATTTTCAGCTTAACAGCAATAATGTAAACAAAAGACAACCATCGATAAACAGCCATCCACGAAACAGCAATCACATAAAGCAAAATGGAGGACAGTTTCAAAATATCAATAATAATAAAAACACTGTTCATTCCACGTTTCCTCAAAATTCTAATAAAGTCATCAGCAGACAAAATACAAGAATGTTTCAGCAGACAATAAACAGCAGAAAGGCTGGAGGAATAGCAAACAGTAACGACCTTAATAAACCCAAGAGAAACACTGCTGGGGAACAAGGAGGTCTCAAAACATTCAGTAGTGATGGTGCTTTAACTTTAACCAACGGACAGTGGAGTAATGGGGCAATGTCATCGCCTGATGTCCTTGAAAACATGATGACATTGACTCCTAACGAAAATAGCATTGGAATGAATAGGCAACATACCACAACAAACAAAGAGTACACGCGTTCCTTGCCAAGCACTTTGCCAGTTAGAATACCTCAAGATGGACACCTTTTGCCAAGTGTAATGCCACAACTAAGCCCAACTCGAAGAAGTGAACCACCTCTTCAAAGCGGCCATGCGCGTCATCAAATAATAGTAACAAGTGGGCTTGCTGAGATTCCGCAGAGCCGACAGTTTGTTAATAACCCAGTGCGTATCAATAAAGCACCCCTTCCGTCACCACGTCCTACAGTGATGTCACCAGATAATTTGCAAATTGTGAAGCAGAGCAATCCTCGTCCAACAAGTATCAACGGGGAACAGCCGACCCCAGGATTTAATCGTTCACCTATTCCACCTATCTATATAAGTGATCCAAGACGTCACCCGTTGACTGTGCAAGTAGAGGCCAAAAAGATGCAGGAGAATGGTAAGATCAGTACAAGACGGCATAATGAGCCAATGGCGCATCTACGACATTCGATAGGTATCATGACACCACCTGTAGAACGTATGGAATTGAGGAAAATATCAAGACAAAACATGAAACCAAAGTCTGTCAATGGTCAAAGTAGATTATCAAAACCAACTCAAAGGCAAAGCAATGGTTTAATTTCGAACTCAAGAAGACCCTTGAGACCAGACCAAACCCCAGAACAACACAACAGGCTAAAGCCACCAAGAAGACAACATATGAAACCAAATCAAATCATGCCCGCAAGACCTAGCCCACCTCCTGGTCGACGCATCATACCAACACCAGGATTGAATCCTACCAAACGCCCAATGCCGACAACAAGAAACATCATGGTGGCAGAAATGCAGCATTTGGGAAAACCAAGACAAAGTCCTATTGGATATAAATCAATACCGTTATTACCTGGGGGATTACTTGTAACTTCAAAACGACCATCTATGCCACTCAATGGTAACATTGCCGCGACAGCCTTGCCAGTTAAAGCGTTGAAACAGTCTTGGTCGTCATTGCCACCTACGGGTCCACTTGTTAGAGCGATGTCATCGTCAGTACCAATTAGAAAGAAAATTAATTCAAAAATGCAGTCACTATCTTCAAATAGAGCGTCACCCTTACCTTCTAGAAGACAAAATATGGGCCCATTGGGAAATCCCATACGATCGAAAAGGCCTATTATTGGGGTCAATATGAGACCAGCCGCTAGTAGTTTAGGATTACGTATAGCTCCAAGCCAGCGTCCATTGCTCCAGGACTGGCCACAACCAAGCACAACGAGTTTAATTTTGCCGTCGGTGCAACCTACTAGGAGCGATGCAGAGTCTGTAGACGTTGTGCAAGGGCAAGCTTACTCCAATGGTTACACAAAAACTTCAGACTTAGAAAAGTCGACGGACGTGTCTAGTAATTATGTATCAATGACGTGGTTACGTCCACAGAACCAGGGAATATCGTCCAGACCAGACCAATCTATAATTGATCATGTGTCTATATCAAAATCACGATTTGATGACGATAATGGCTACAAGAAAAGTACAAGACATGAAAATAATTCCGGTAAAGGTGAGAATTCTGGAAAAGTTAAAGCGAAATTTCCACATGCGAGCAAAAATGATATTACAATCCCGATTTCTAAAGGTGCCGTAATAGCTTCCCCATTTAACCCAAAACCAGTTAGGTATGTTATAGGTAGTAAGCCTATATTCACGACAGAAAGTCCTCTCAGAAAGGAAAGCGTCACTAAATTGACTCCTACTCCGAGCAAGGACGTAACATCATTGGAAAATGGAACAATTGCTAATTTCAATATGTTTTTAATCCCGACACGAAATAATGTTGTCACAGAACAGATCCCTGTTAATAACAAGACTATGTCAACAACGGAAGCGGCAACTAATACAGGAAAAGGAAGTACTTCTGAAAAAAACAACGCAACTGAACCAGTAATTACTTCAAAACTATCCGAGGAGCAACCAATGAGAATATTTGATATCAATGCATTCAGCATCATTAGATCAAAATATCTACCAATACAAACCACAGAGACAATGACAACCGCTACGTCCACATCTACTCTTTCCTCAACGGCCTCATCTTCATCTACTCGACGACAAAGCTCCCCAGTATCTGCGAGTAAGCAGAATATTATCGCCAGTACCACATCCGACACACGAACTCCTACAGCTTACAACAGTGTCGCTAAGACTACCATGACGGACACTACCAAGGAAACAACAAATAAAGCAACAGTAACCACTATGTCAGAGCAACCCGTTGTCAGAAAGAACAAAAACGTTATACCGCCAGCTTTACAAGAAATGATGGATGCTCTAAAACAATCTGGATTTCAAGCAGGGGTTCCAATTAACTTGAATCAAATCCCTGCCACTGGAACAGAAACAACTGATTCGCCAAAAAGTTTCGGTATGATCGAGTTAACTGATGGAATGAATAAAGGAAACACAATCGACATGAGTCCCAAAGAAGAGCTTCAAGGTAGTAGAATGACAACGACAGTTGAAACAACAATCCCAACATCCACTACACCACCGATAACCCCATCAGAATCAACAATGACACCAGGTTTAAAAACATTATTGACTACTGCAACTGAAGTGACACCGTCCACGTTGCCATTAGACTCACTTAAAAGCGGACCGCCCTCTAGCAAACGCTATCATGTGCAAGGAAAACAACATGATTTGTATGATTCTCCTCTGGTTCCATATCTAACAACCACATCAATACCTGTACATAAAACAAAATCACCCCTTTTGGTAGACAACAATCTTGTGAAAGAATCCAGCACTATTGAGGTTGTACCTTCTATAAAACCAACAACTGATACATCTCAGGGAAAAACATCAAGTGATCAAACTAAAACAAGTGTATTCTTTGGTTTGTGGTCTACAAAACCGCAAAACTATTCAAGCACTGTAGGGATTAAAACCGTCGAGCCAACCATTTCGTCAACAGCTGAAAGTTATACCATTAACGCCTTGAAATCGTCATCGACTATGAAAATATCCTCACATGAAACACATGGAGTCAGTATCGAAAATCCGATTGATCCTACAGCCTTTTCTACAATAGCGACATATACAAAGAGTACGTCTTCAAAAGATTTAAAGGTATGTTTTAAATACAAAACAAAGCAGATATGTAATCAATCAGATAAACAGTTTTCGTGGAAATGAATTTGAACATATGTAAATTATTTAAGTAGTTTAAGATAGATCTGAATGTTTTGATTGTCCTTATCCGCATCCTAGGCTTCACGATTTAGGTCCTTCGTATTACCGACGAGTCCAAGAAGCAAGAAACAGCTGTGCTGTACAATTTAATCAATCATTTGGCCACTATGCCGTTTACTCTAAATACTCAAGTTGTATTAAAAGGATTGTACAAAGACAAACAAGTTCATGATAACTTGTTTGTCTTTTGAACACACCCTTTTTTCCTTAAAAAATCTTTTTACTTACGACTTAAAATGTTATCCAACATAACTATAAAATAATGTTATAATAATATTAATATAAATGAAAAAATAAGACAACATAATTTCGCTTACTGCCTTACAGATGTTAATAGTCATTATTCATATAGATTACACCCATGATCCATGACTTCCTGAATAAAAGAGTTCTCTCCTTTGATCAGATAAATAAGCCATGTGGAAGTCATTGTAATTGAAAGTTAAATGTAACTTTATGGCGATATATATACGATCGATAATAATTTCACAATATGGAAAACTCTCATCACATAAATATTCCTATCAATCATAATAGCTAAATATAAGAATGAACAGTTGCACCAAATTGCATTTCCGGATTATTATGCGCAAATCATGATTAGTCAAGACTAGGTAAATGTAGCTTGTCTCGGTCTAATATTCCGTTTTACCTGTGAACAAATATGTAACGAGTATATATGGTACAATGTATAACTGGACACGTCACTTCTCGCATAACTGACCAGTTGATGATTTAGCTGTGGTGGACTATATGTCATTACCTGACAAGTAAAGCTGACATATATATATAGATAAGTGTTTTGTTATAGGACGCGTCACATGAAGTAGCGTTTGATGGATTTATTCTCAACTATTCTCGCGAGTTTTCTGCACTATGATTTACAAGCAACATTTCGTCATTTTACCCATTTCGATAAACCTCGTTCTAAAAACATACTATTTCCTGCACCTCTTTGTTGTGTGAACACGTACACATGTTAAATGTTAAGACTAAGCACGCATGTACATATGCAAAAGGGTTTGTCTTAGTGTACACTCGTGTAAATATACGATTTTTCAAAAAAATGTGTTTAATGATATCGGATCATTCGTTTGTTTTTGTTTGGTGTTATTTAAACTGAACAGGAGTTTATATAATCAGAGATTGTTTATTTCTTGATCACGTCTGTCATAGTATTAAATGATACACAATTGTAACTACATATCTAGGCTATATATACAATTGGAATAGAAAAGCACATATAATTGAAAATTTAATAACACAAGTAATGTTGAGCTGATTTGATACCTTAATAATAATGGAACTCACTTTTCACAGATGTGATATTGTACAGTGGTATAAAAATGAACAAAATATCATTACAAATATTAAATCTGAGACAGTAATAAATAAGTTTGTAGCAATAAGTTTCGGGAGATTATAAAGCTTGGGTAGTGATTGGCGAGTGTGGGTGGTTTCCATAATTTATTTGGAATCATTGTGTTGGTGGCACTGTTAATTTTTTCTCTTAGTCAAATATTATTTAGTTACGCTTGGCCTTAATATTGACGATATTTGTTTTATTTACGTTTGATATCCCTTTTAGGCACTATTAGAGACTAAATAACTTAGCATGTATCTGAATTCTGAAGTTAGGTAACAGCAATAAATAATCTGAAGGATAAATGTTTTATAAGAAACTGTGTCTCGAGGTTAGAGAAGGAAATGAAATTATATTATTTTAAGTTGATGTTTAATGTGACAGTTAACCGTAAACTCATAATCAATATGTAGTTTCATGTTGTAATAGTAGCCTAGTACAGTCCCTTATTTTACTAAACAGTTGAGATTGATGCGTTATATAGGAAAAGAGTTTTTCACGGGATTTCACATATGATAAAAAATAGTCGGTTTGATCATAAGACTACTTATGTTAACAAATAGACTAATTAATTTCACACATTATATATGATAAGTAATACACAATTTGTGGTTTATTGGATGTCTGCATTAATACTGCATTAAATAGAGTAATACATTTCACGGATTATATACGAGGACAAATAGACTTGTTTATAAGGTATATTGGGAAATAAACAGACTAATTGTATATCACTGAATATATAAGTTAATAAATGGGACATTACTGTTAACAAGTCATGGGCTAATTGTTTCTTATGGCTATAAATGATGATAATGAATTTCATCACGTGATCGTTGGTAAATCTATGTACACGAACAAATAGTTCACTACAAGAATGTCTTGAACTGTATAAGGTAATAATTTACGTCTCATTTGTTTCCTCTCTATTTCCTTGTACGTGATACAATTTTTGACAGGCAGGTTATTCCAAGGCATGATAGATACATAGGATAAGTGTTAGGTGTCCTGTCAAATCTATTTATCCACAATGTGCCTATGATAGAGTGGGGGTCAGGTTAATACAGGATAAATGACATGTGCGCATTAAAAGCATACCTGAATGTGAAAAACTGAAACGAATGATTTCATCAATCATCTTAGCTAATTATTAATAGGGTAAACGTGTTCGAACAAAGAACATATCGATATTCACTCTCAGGCGAAACGACAAAGTCTTTTGAAGTATGAAAAGCGTAATACTGAACTCCTTTTTCACGTAATAGCAATATAAATATAAGGAAGGTAAAGTATTTATTGTCATAGCCATAATTTAGAGTTTATGTCTATACTAGAATATATGCTGGAAAGCTTTGTATGAAGAGAGAGACCTTTAGGGCCATCACAGTAAATCCCTCCTTCCTCTCTCTGAATATATGTCTAAATATTATTTTCATTGATTATCATATATATATATATATATATATCCCTCTCTCTCTCTCTCTCTCTCTCTCTCTCTCTCTCTCTCTCTCTGAATAAATGTCCAATATCACATATTAATTTCACTGAGTATCAGAATAATGAAGTTTATCGTTTGTGAAACCTTAGACCTTTCACAAGAATTTCGTAACATCATGTGACAGCAAATATTTCCCGACTAGTAAATGCCAAATACCTTTAACATTAAACAAAATAAAAAACATTAATTTCATCAAATTGTCTTTGAAATAACAGCATTTATTTATGTTGACAGATCGGTATTATTTTCTTTATTGTTCTTGTTATTGTTGATACAATAGATTTAAGTATATAAATTTATTCATATGTTTGAATACCTACAGGGTAAAGAAAGTGTTTTGGATGCTGGCTATGATATCATGCCCGTGACAAACCTAATGAGTGAAGATCTGAAAAAGAATATTACCAACTTAAGGAGACAGCTCGGCGATTTCATCGTGCCATCTTCCATAAACCCATATACTGAAACCTCAAAGACAAACGAGGCTTCAGCAAGCATGCCTTCTGACCAAAACCAACAGGAAGGCAGTATAGCTCAAAGCAAAGGATATGGGAGACAAGAGCCAGTCAAGTCAGGAATCACTGCAGGTGTCGGTGTCCATACAGAGCCTTCAACTCCTATAGAACCCGTTCCAGTACAAAGCCCTGCATTAGCAAACAATGATGATTTACTTAACATGTTTGGTGTACGTAACAATAACTCCCCATATCAAGGAATCATAATTGATTCGTCTTTTACAATGACCTTTCCTACAGTTTCTTCTACTCCAGCTCCTCCTCCGAAGGGGACGTATGGTGCATCAGATAATGTCAACGCAGAAAAAAGAGAGCCTTCATCACATTTCGACGTCCAGAAGCAAACACCAGAATCTTCATCAAATTTCGATACCCAAAAGCAGCCGCAGCAACCTACATCTATATTTAATATCGAAAGGCGGACACAGGAATATCAACCTATCTCCGAAGCCCAACCGGAAGCAAAAGAGTTTCCATCTCATTTCCCTGTCCAAACAAAGACACAGAAGCCTCAATCAAATTTAAGTGTTCAGCCACCAGCAAAAATAACTAGATCCAACATTCCAAAGTCGGGAAATTCAATAACAACTTTATTTGAAGTTCCTTATTTTTTCAATCATATGTCAAGTCCATTTTCAAATGAAGACGCAGGTGTAAAACACAGATTTGTACAGCCAAAGACATTGCAAAATGTTGATAAACCATTCGAAACGGCGACAAATGCGCCTGTCTACACAACAGCAGCTCCTAAAACACGGAAAGTTGTCAGTCAACCAAGTGAAAGTAAGGCACAGACATCAATGGTAGATACCAAATATGATTCACCTAGAGGGAACAAACATTCAAAATCGGTTAAGAAAGATATAAATAAATCAAAGCCAAAGAAAACGAACACCATCCTTTTTCAAGCTGCTGGACACGGAATGCCGGGAAATGCAAATTTTATGGAACATTTGCCGTTTTTTGTGGGATCCATGGACTCCAAAATGTTTAATGGCATGCAGGCAAGGGATAACAGAGCTTCTAGTAGTCAAAACCCGCCAAGAAAAAGGTCCCAGAGAACTACTTCGACACCTATGGTTGCATCTTCATCAACAAGAACGACGTCTTTATCAACAACACAACAATCAAAACTGAAGATAGAATACGATTTGAAAGGTACGTTTATTTGCATTCAACAATACATTATTGATCAAGATCAACAATCAGGTCTGATGTAATCTTTTAGTACCAAAACCATATAAACAATTTCCTTAATAGTACAATATCACTTAACCTGATCAAACTACAGACAAATGTAAACTTGCTCTTCAGTAGACGTTAACAGACAAGTCAATATAATTATACAATATTTCTTACCAAAGTTTCATTACGTAATGTGAGTAATCTGAGATGAAATCTGTGTTTTGTAGTGTTGTGCATGCAGTTCCTGAAGTCAACAATCAAAGACCAAACGTTCATTCCACATCCAGGAGACTGCTCCAAAATCATACAGTGTTCATCAAATGAAAATGAAATGCAAGCTGTATCAAGGCACTGTCCATTTGGACTCTTCTGGGATCCTAATACACAACGCTGTGGTGATCCTAGTGATGTTACCTGCTTTGATGGTAATTTATCCCAAGAAGTTGTTTTTGTTATGCAGCTTATAGTATTTCGGTTTATCTACTTCGATCGTTTCAGACACTAAAAGGTTGTCTCAGATTGTTTTGTCTGTATGTTTCAAATCTAAATTTAATAAGAATCATTGTGTTAACTATTTGTCATACCTGTACTTATTAATTGATGTGTATAAACGTGTATGTTTATCTTGAAGATCCGTGTCAGAAGGGATACTTTAACTACAGCAGCCATGGTGGGTGTGGCACTTACAACAAATGTTTCGCCGGAGTATCTGTCCCTACATGCTGTCCAAGTGGACAGCGATTCGCACAGACCAGTTCTGACGCTGGAGAATGTATCTGGGACACAACCTGCTCAGAGCCTTGTGAAACCCTTCAGTCGTCCACACTCAGGAAGACAGGTGTTGTAGGCATATTTGTTTTGTTGCGTTTATTAATCAATTAATTGTACTGGTCACTGTGTTTTAATCTTAGTGTTGTGCT
This sequence comes from Ylistrum balloti, assembly GCF_031769215.1. Taxonomy (NCBI): domain Eukaryota; kingdom Metazoa; phylum Mollusca; class Bivalvia; order Pectinida; family Pectinidae; genus Ylistrum; species Ylistrum balloti. The sequence continues at coordinate 151,909 of NW_026782003.1, read as the reverse complement.
TCATTGTCTTTGGTCAGGAATGACCATTGATGATATTCATTGATACTCTCATTTCACTGTAAGACAGCTTGTCAAGGCACTTGCTACAATAGCATACATGTATTTATGACATAATCAGGCTGTTGTCCAGTGAATTCGCCAATGTAGTAGTTTTCGTATACATGTATGTCACTGGTGTAAATACCTTGAAACCTTTTTCATTGACTGTGCCAGTCAAAATCGATTGTGATATCATAATAGAGTACAACGACGTTACGTCATAAAAGGAAAGAGGTTTTGTCCTCTACATTGATAACTTGCTGGTATATGTTATAGGTGGATGTCCAACTCTAGAAGTAGAGTCGAGGAAAGACGTCTACTGGATTTTACAGCGAGGTTCATTGGTCTTGAAAAAATGTCCTGTCGGGTATATGTACAAACACTCGGAGTGCAAGTGTAAGACTACCACCAGACATAGGCCAACAACGAAATCCACGCCAAGTAAGATCACATAGTAGAACAGCGTAAGGAATGAGACTCGACTTCTTGTACTATATTTTTTGTTTATCGGCAGAGCCGTTTAAAACCGGTTTGGGATTCCATCTGTGTATCAAGGATCCCCTCGAATCGTTTGACTTATACAGTACAGACTGTATTTATCGAGTTTCTCATTGGTTGTTATGAGGTTCATATAAATATGAGTTAAGTTTTAGATTCAACTAGGAATAGAAGCTTTATGCACCTGAAGACTCAGTCATTGTCCTTACATGTTTAAGGCCATGATATACATACTCACGCAATTACGACTACAGTAGCCGTAAGTGTTTTTAAATAAAATTATGCAGTTGCAAAATTCCGGTACAAGGAATTAATATAATAAAACACTTTCGGACATTTTAATGATGGTATAATGAGTTCGTACTATTGCAACATGCATAGTTATCCAAGTAGTATAATAACATGAACAAAACTTTATAAGTATAGCTAGCTAGCTGTCCTCCGTTATCCATTCAGTATAGATTTGTAATTTCAAATACGGTTCCTAACTGCCCTACATGTATCTGTGTTGGGGGTCTTTTTGGACGAACCTAATAATATAATCCATGATTTATTACCACCAATATTAAAACTGCCGTTTATCTTTTTAAGAGTTTTTCATCATAATTTGCTTTTTAACGTTAATTTAAAAAAACGCGAATACTTGAAGTATATGAACATTTTTGAAAGAATATTTGTTCATTCTATATTGTTAAGTTTGTCTGACTATGCTGAGCTACTACATTCCAGTATTACTTTCATTTCCATTGTCATGTTTTCATATAATTAGAAGGGCTTTTTAAAATCTAAATACGACCATGTACCTAATAATATGATTTTGTACAGACTGCAAGCCAGAGTTTAAGCTGACGTTTGACGGTGGGATTATCAAGGATGTGTCAGGTGGAGGGCTCGCTTTCAGCCAGGTGAACGTTGCTGGTACCGGAAACAACACCGCTGTATTCCGGGAAAACGGGTACATCTCTCTGTGGGGCTTCCAAAATAGATACCTTGGTCGCACGTTCTCCATTAGGATGAGGGTACGTGCGGACAAAGGAAGCTGCAGAACAGGTGGAAGGAGCATCGTCAGTAATTGTGGACCAGATGGACCAACCAGCGTGGAAATTGCATGTGACAATAACAAGATTTCATTTAAAGCCAACACAGATAATACCAAAGTCCCTCCTGTTATATTGAGAGATATTAAGGTAAAAACGTGTTTTAGTATGTTGAAATTATTAACATGTTCAATTCTTTTATCTTTACTAAGATTTCTATTTTATGTTTTTTCTCTTAATTAGAAATGAAATATCATAACTTTTACCCCTCCCGACAAATGGTCTTATTTTCCACGTAAATATTTCATTTGCTCTTATTTTTGTCATAGTTTTATTGCGTTAAGATGTCAATATTTTCTTTGCTGTTTCTGTAACGTAATTGTATTCCTCTCAATCACGAGATTTCTAATTTAGGTAGAGGTGTCTTAATACTGTTCCTGAGTTTCTAAGTTGTTAACATTGTTTTCAGGACAATGAGTGGGCTGATATTATATATACTTACAAGGCCAACAAGTTTAGTGGCAGTGTAAATGACCGAAGCCTGTCCAAATCACTCACAGGTAACACCATTCCTTCTACCAACTTGAAAATAACGTAAAAAAGGTGTGCTGCTATTGGCCTCCAACCGTAATTCATATGCAATACAGCTCGCTCAACAAACCAAGGCAACGTAAAACTCGTTACCCAAGAAAAAATATTTTGTCACCAAACCATCGACAACATATACTATCTCGCTACCAAACCATCGACAAGAAACACTATCTCGTCGTCACCAAACCACCGACAAGAAACCCTATCTCATTGTCACCAAAAACCCGACAAGAAACACTCTCTCGCCACCAAACCATCGACAAGAAACACTATTTCTTCGTCACCACACCACCGACAAGAAACACTATTTCTTCGTCACCACACCACCGACAAGAAACACTATTTCTTCGTCACCACACCACCGACAAGAAACACTATCTCATTGTCACCAAGAAACCGACAAGAAACACTCTCTCTTCACCAAACCTCCGACAAGAAACACTATTTCTTCGTCACCACAGCACCGACAAGAAACACTATTTCTTCGTCACCACACCACCGACAAGAAACACTATTTCTTCGTCACCACACCACCGACAAGAAATACTCTCTCTTTGTCACCTAAAAACCGACAAGAAATACTATCTCGTCACCAAACCTCCGACAAAAAAACACTATCTCGTCACCAAACCCCCGACAAGAAACACTATCACTTCGTCACCAAACCATCGATAAGAAACACTATCTCGTCGTCACTAAACCACCGACAAGAAACACTCTCTCGTCACCAAACCTCCGACAAGAAACACTCTCTCGTCAACAAACCTCCGACAAGAAACACCATTTCGTCACCAAACCACCGACAAGAAACACTACCTCTTCGTCACCAGAAAACCGACAAGAAACACTCTCTCTTCGTCATAAAAAATACCGATAAGAAACAACATTTCGTCACCTAACATCCGACAAGAAACACCATTTCGTCACCAAACCTCCGACAAGAAACAATATCCCATCGTCACCAGAAAACCGACAAGAAACACTCTCTCGTTGTCGTCAAACCACCGACAAGAAACACCATTTTCCAAACCTTTGACGAGAAACACTCTTTCGTCATCACCAAACCACCGATTAGAAACACCATTTCGTCACCAAACCTCCGACAAGAAACACTCTCTCGTCAACAAACCTCCGACAAGAAACACTACCTCTTCGTCACCAGAAAACCGACAAGAAACACTCTCTCTTCGTCACAAAAAATACCGACAAGAAACACTATCTCGTCGTCACCAGAATACCGACAAGAAACACTCTCTCGTTGTTGTCAAACCACTGACAAGAAACACCATTTCGTTTCCAAACCTTTGACGAGAAACACTCTCTCGTCACCAAAAAACCGACAAGAAACACCATTTCGTCACCAAACCTCCGACAAGAAACACTACCTCTTCGTCACCACACCACCGACAAGAAACACCATTTCGTCACCAAACCTCCGACAAGAAGCACTCTCTCGTCGTCACCAAACCTCCGACAAGAAGCACTCTCTCGTCGTCACCAAAACACATAAAAGAAACCCTATCCCGCCACCAAATCTCCGACAGCATATACTATCTCGTCACCAAACCACCGACAAACAAGACTATCTCGTCAACAAACCTCCGACAAGAAACACTCTCTCGTCGTCACCAAAACACATACAAGAAACCTTATCTCGTCACAAAACCTCCGACAACATATGCTATCTCGTCACCAAACATCCGACAACATTTGCTATCTCGTCACAAAACCTCCGACAACATATGCTATCTCGTCACAAAACCTCCGACAACATATGCTATCTCGTCACCAAACATCCGACAACATTTGCTATCTCGTCACCAAACCTCCGACAACATATGCTATCTCGTCACCAAACCTCCGACAACATTTGCTATCTCGTCACCAAACCTCCGACAACATATGCTATCTCGCCACCAAACCTCCGACAACATATGCTATCTCGTCACCAAACCACCGACAACATATGCTATCTCGTCACCAAACCTCCGACAACATATGCTATCTCGTCACCAAACATCCGACAACATTTGCTATCTCGTCACCAAACCTCCGACAACATATGCTATCTCGTCACCAAACCTCCGACAACATTTGCTATCTCGTCACCAAACCTCCGACAACATATGCTATCTCGTCACCAAACCTCCGACAACATATGCTATCTCGTCACCAAACCACCGACAACATATGCTATCTCGTCACCGAACCTCCGACAACATATGCTATCTCGTCACCGAACCTCCGACAACATATGCTATCTCGTCACCAAACCACCGGCAAAAAAACACTATCTTATCACCAAACCACCGCCAAGTAGCACTACCTCTTGAACCTGTCTGAAAGGAGCAAGTAAATCGTGCATGTATACTTGCACACATATAATCAGCGATAAGTCTTTTAATGAATAGAAGTCTGACCTGTTTCAGATGAGTATATTACGTCTACATGCGATCCTATGTATACTTGCACACATATAATCAGCGATAAGTCTTTTAATGAATAGAAGTCTGACCTGTTTCAGATGAATATATTACGTCTACATGCGATCCTAATTGGTCAATAACACCTTCAATATGTATTATTGGGCCAGTAGACCACAAGTCACACTGGCCTACACCTCTCTCGTTGGTCGTCTCGTTAGAATATCGAACTATTTATATGTGACCACATATACCATAATAATGCAATACATAGTCTTAAAACATTTCCATGTAACACCACTTCGTTTAAATTGCATTTGTACTGAATAACATTAAAGAAATTGTTTTTCGATAACTAATTGCTATTTTCATAATGGCACAGAGAGTTGACACTTTATTATTTTTTTGATAAAACGATATTCGACGTTGACATGCCGAAACATGCCTTCGGCCACCATTTGTTTGCGATGAACTGAACACGTTGTTAAGAGAATTGTGAGAAACTTGTTTAAGAATTATACGTTTTATAACATCCATAAATCATAAATTTTATGGCAATTTTGAGTGACATTCATACGACTAAGTATATATAGCGTCTAGCTTGTACATATATACAGAGCAAGAAAACAGGTGCTTTAATGGAGTATTACTATATAACGTGATTATTATAAACACGTTAGAGGCATTTAAATTATACACAAATCTGATGAATTTCACATAGATCACTGTTGTCCTTCTTACTTCTTACATGTAATATGTAACTATTTGAATATTCAATAAATTATTATCATTTTATTTTAACAGGAAATCTGGTATCAAGAAATAATCCACTTATCATTGGAAAATGTCCTAAATCGCCAGGGTTTATTGGTGAAATGGATCAGGTAATTATATCTGGTGGTATATAGAGTATCATTGCCTTTATAGTTCCTATAGTCTTATTTCATTATCTCCTGTGTACAAGTATTTTGTTATTTAAGTTGTAATTCTGTTAAAGAAGCTTTAGTATCTGCTTACCACCTGTTACAGTGACGGAATCATATTAAAAAACCCAAAACGAAAATTGTGTGCAAATAAATTATTATTGCTTTATTAATAATCAATAGAGTACCAATTCTTCTCATTTCCAGCTGTTGACTCGCTATACCTTCGGTGTGTTTTTAATTGTTTATTTTATTGTGCATCTGTCTCATGTTGTGTTTGATATGATCTCGCTTCCTTATAACAATTACGTGTCAGTTTTTTATATCTGGTTATATATCAAGGAGTGTTATTTTGATGTCTTCTGATATACCTTTGCCTTTTTATCTTTATGGTTGTTTATAAACTGCTTAATTTTGCTGTTATTGAAAAGTAACTTACTACATACAAATCTTCATAGCCTATGTATGTGATTGCTGGAATCTGTTATTCGGAACTTTAAAATGTATATGTTATCCTAATCACAATTTATAATGCCTATCTCATTCTCTTCTATTTGTCACCTAAGTGCCCGTTTCTCTTTATGGTTTCCCGTAGGCACTGGTTTTCATGTGATCTTTCAGGTTTCAGAAGTTTAACTTAACACTCTAAGACGTTCAGTGACACAAATAATGAATTATTTGTTTCCTATTTCTCAACAAGGATAATTTCAATGATTCCGTTGGTGAACTATATTTTCTCGAGGTGTTGAGTATCTTCGATGCTTGAACTTTGACACAGTTTTCATGAAAGTCTTCACATAAATTGTCTTTGTAGCCAATATGTAAAATTTGTAATTTCAAAGAAGACATTTATCAGTCATCTGTAGTATTTCAGCAGACATTTGACAAGGATTTCTCTCTTGAGATATTTTGTACATTTGATGAGCCTTACGTCATAAGTCTCAATGAATATACGATTTTTCTAATCATTAATACATTGTTATGTTGTAGTTGGAAATCTACACCCAGTGTGCGCGGTGACCTGTACCAGTAATAATATCGCCTCATCAACTTATCATTGTGACGTCATTTGTTTCATTTTTTGTTTATTGACATTAAACATTTATAAAAATTAAGATTTCTTTGTTTTATGATACATGTCATATCTGTCATCTTCTGAAAACCTTCGCTGTATTATGTACTAGTGCCTCGTCTTGTTCCGCCGAGAACACTTCAATGGACCCCTTGCTTGCGCGTCCGTCCATCTTTCCGTCCGTGCATCATTTCTCGTTCCACAGATCCATCACTGATCACGACTTCTAACCGAAAATTTGTGGATACTCTGCTATAAAATTCCAAGTTTCTTGCTAAAAGAGTTGTGTATCTATAGTTTTGTTTTAAAAGAAGAAATATTGAAAAAATCAAAAAGTTTTTCTCGGATTTTTTTGGCTATTTATCGAAAATCATTTTGAGATCGAATGAACATGTTTTTCTCTTTTTTTCTGGACTACAACACCAAAACCGTTTACACATTTTACAAATCTTTTTGCATACATAAGACTATAATACTGTTGTGCATTTTATGCTCCCCGAAGTGAAAGCATACAGTCGCCGTTTTGTCCATCCTGCCGTCCGTTTGTTCGTCATAATTTGTCCGGAGCATATCGCAAACACTTTACCAGATATCAACATTAAACTTCTTGGGTAGATAAATCTCGAAAAGGAGAAGTGCAATGTACAAGAACTATAACTATTTTTCTCATAATTTAGGAGTTATTGAAACTTTGTGTATACATTGGTCATAATAAGATAATGTGTATTATACTAAATCCAGTGCCTGCAACTTCTTGATTACAGAATCATTGGCCTTTGATTAAATTTTGTGTCTAATTAAGTCGTTTTCGGGGAACATACACCAGTCTCATTTATACTCTTGTGTTACTAGCTGCTAATGATTTTATACTGTTAATAATACCATTACCATGGATACAAAAAAGATCTGTAAATTCTAAATAACCACGCACTAATGCACAGATAAAATGACATTCATTTTCCAAAGTAATATGAACTTTGATAGTTTAACCACACAGATACATAACTTAACACTTGTAAAAGCCAAATGTGTTTCACAACATCAACTGTGAAAGGTTACAAGGAAATAATAGAATGAAGGAAGGTGTTAATTAGATAAAAATACATATAAGTACAATGTATATCTGTTTTTATATAGTTCCACAATGATATCTTTTTATTATATTTTTGTGTACTATTATAAATATTTACATTCCCAAGCACCTATTGCTTTGAGTTTTCAAGTTTATTTAACATAACTTCACAAAACAATATATATATACAACATACACAGTAGTTGATTCACGTTTATTTTTAACGCAAGTATACAGTGGTCTGGCTTCACACGCCCCAGACTTAATGTTTACAGAAGTATAAACATCAATTTTGTTGGTAAAGTCAAATAGAGAATACATACCAGAAATGTAATATTAGGCTGTAAGCTAAAATCGCTCAAGCGTTATTATTAAAGGTACACACAAAATGGCAGTCATTTCGATAATTCTAAAATAGAATTGGATATAAGTTCAGTCAGGAAAGTCCTTGAACGTCCACGTAAAACTTGCAGCAGCTTCGAGTTAAGAATGTATTCTGGATGTACATTGCAATAGACCGTGTACAAAAGAATTAATCAGAAGTATGGCCGTAGATGAAAGTAAACTGATTTAATGTCGTTATCTCGATGCTAGGGATATTTTTTCATAAGGATAAAAAAAACATATCCGAGAGTCAATACACAACGTGGGTATTTTACATATCCCTTAATTATTACATGTAGCACTGAATGGATGTGTGTTTTTGTGTCTAAATCTGAATCAAGTGCTCTGAACAAGTATGATTCAAATTTGAATAGTACACATTCACGCGCACACCAGTCCATTATTCCAGCTTTTGTGTTCTCTTAGACGTAACTCCAAAATGTTTGTTAGTATGGAGTTTTTCCACGACTGTATAACTTCCTTACTTTATAGCAGCAATCACTTCTGAATGAAGTAACAATAAAAATGTCAACATGTCAATAAAATCATAGTCCAAACCCACGTCAACAAAAATATGGCAAAACATTAACAAAAGACAGATTTACACGGAGACTCCTGAAGAAGTACAAGGAGAATAAAGCCATGTGTTCCTGAAGGGTAAGCGTCTTTTGCTTCTTAGACGTGCTTGCCATGTAAAAGTTTGGTTAAACCAAGTAAGTAAGGTAATGCTCTCCAAAAGAGAACAAGGTATACAGTGACGGAACCAGCAGGACAATACTATTAGTTTAAGGAGCATTGTTTTTTTTCTCCCGGAAGTATTATATATAGGTAACGTCATCTAAATGTATCCTGTTTCCAATAAGTCTAGGACTTTGTGTTACTGACATCTCGACAGGAAAAAAGACAAACTGCTCACCTTTTAATGTCAATAATACTTTGTTAGATAGACATGTTGGGGTCACTCTTAATTCAAGTCGTCAAATAAAGTTACCTCGATTCTTTTGGAGAATATATGTATATTAAATCTTGTGCCAAGAATTTACAAAACCCATTACCAGTTCTTGAATATGTATGTGGTGATTGTGAGAGTTTTACCTATATCCGTATGTCTATCTATAGACCTAATCAAATGGTAACTATATGTAGAGACAGGACATTACCGACCCTTGAATATGTATGTGGTGATTTAGTGTTATATATATTTATATTATTCTATGTAATCGGATGGTAACTATACGTAGGGACAGAACTACGTATTACCGATCCTTGACATATGCACATGACGATTTGGACAGATGTACTTATCATAATTGATAAGAGCTCGGACTAATAAGACTTATGGACGACTGTAGTTAAAACATAACGGAAAGCTGCTGAATTAATTCTTGCACTACTTGTACATATCCTGCCGTTGAATTTACGAAGTATTGAAAATGTAACATACACTTGACAGTTAAAATAGATCAAAATAGTCTGACCTCTATATAATTGTAATCACACACATATAGGTATATAGTTATTGAAATGTCTTACATGTCCCGGAATCTATCGCAAACCATAATAACATACCAAAATATGGATAAAAGGAAAACAAACTTGAGGTAGAAGGGAAGAAAAAAAACCGGAAGGTGAACATGCATGACTTATTTACGGAGATCATTCAGATAGTGAAACAACATGGGATAATTATCACAGATAATCAGACAAAAAATATGGATAGTGAGGCAATTCACGAGAATGTTAAACATCTTTTCTTTTTCTATTGAAGTGTGTAATCTTCAGGAGCTACATTTCCTTGATTTAAAAATAGCACTTTCAAATAAACCATTCCTCGAAAGATACAAGCAGAAAATGCTTAGAGCTAAAACTGCCTTGTTCATGAAAATGATTATTAGTATTTTGCGTCTTAAAACTATTTCTTTCGTCTTCAGAATGTTAAATTTGCTTTTGTTTTTACAACTTTTTTGTTTAAATCCCAGAACAGATTTTTCCTTGTATCCATTATTCCTTCTCTGATACCGGTACGAAAGCTGTCCAACTAACCAAAATTCATAATTTTGCTGATACAATACTCTTGGAATATTCTGTGTTCAAATAGCAGTAATAACCATTTTAAAGTTAGCTGATTTTTAATCCATACACCACGAATCGCCTAAGGAAAATAATCCATTTGTCCATTGAAATGGAAGGTGACAAACTGATACATATCAGTACTGAGTTAGGAGATCCTTGGTACAGAAGTACTTATACAGGTCCAGGTAAATTACCCACAAAACAAGATTTTTTTCCTGAATCTTGGTCACAATCATGTATAATATCGGATTTAGAAAATGCTGTGCTAATAATACAGTATGTTTAGGAGTTCGTGGAAATTTTTTGAAAAATCATATTTCCTTTATACGAAACTGACAAATCGTGCGCGAAATTCAATGGCCAATTAAGTCAGTCAGACTCTATTAGTCCCGGATTCTTCCTGGAAAATATTAGTATCGCCTGTACTATTTTCTCTGTATGTAAATGATAGAAAATATGGATATAGAGGCAATTTATGCCTGTTTCCATTATAACAATAGTGTCTAGCTATCTAATTTATGATAATGTGTACTTAATATTCTGTCCATTGTAGATAGATATTTTACACGTGCTTAACAGTAACAAGTGAACCGTGATGATCACGGAACCGGGACGGAATATAAATAGTCCCTAGTCAAATTGTTTCTGTTAGTCTAATGTTTTTTAGAACAGTTGAACTGGTACATTTACTGCATAATGAAAACCTCTCATAATAAAAAAGTGCGGGTAATAAATAACTTGTTACCACAGTCCACTGCACATCCATTTTACCTTACCTGGGTTATCAAGGGAGATAATCAATAATGTGGTGGTAATTATTAAATCAATAATACAAATGAAAGTATGGGCGCCGCTTAAGTATTTATTTTTTTAATTATCTATTTGCGGATAACCCAAAAGAATTATGCTAGACTGCCTTCAGGAATATATCAGAATCTGAACCTGGAAGTCAACGTCGACAAAGCAAAAATCGTGTGTATAGATAAGGCGGGAAAAAAAAGATACCGTGAACGTTAGAAATATGAGAATGTGGATATAGAAGTTGTTGACAGGTTTAGATATTTAGACATGGGATTAATTACGACGAAAAGCTCTACAAAGTACAAAAGCATTTTGCAGAACAAGGCAAAGAACGCATCGTCTTTAAGAAAATCACAGTTTGAATGTAGAAGTGTAGAAAACGCACTGTACAATTTCTGATTAACATGGTAAAAGCAACATATGCTATACTGCAGAAATATACGGATTCCATATAGCCCCGACATATCATTTCTGTAAAAGGTAAAAGGTTCCAAAATTAACTTTTAATGATTTTTTTACTGTGAACTGGGTCGATTACTATTAAGTGTTACAAGAAAATTGAGAATGTTTAGATGTTGATTGAAGTCGAAAAAATAAGGTACTTTCATGTTGAAAACATGTTATGATGAATGAGCTACATTACATGATTACATATTTGACTCTAACCTCTGAAAGGACATTGCTTTTTAATATATAGAGCAGAGATCGACTGATATTTTACCAAATAAAGTGGTTCATCTAAAGGTCTGCTATATAAACATAACAGCCATACTTTATACTTTTATCTATGTTAACATCAGCAAAAGCTATATATAGAACATCATGTCATAAATTAAATGTAGACGTTGGAACACATATTGATAATAATATTCTACTGAGAAATAGAAACAGTTGCTATATTGGAGACATTAAAGACGAATTTCACTTTATTTTAATATCATGATATAAGGTGAGATAGAGATATACATTACTATTACAAAAGTCACAGTCAATTTTTAAACTGATACAGCTGCTCAATGTTAGAGAGATGTCAAATTTATGTAAATATAAATTTATCAACCATGACGTAACTGATAACCGTGTATAAAGTGTGTATTGTAAATGTATAACAGTGACAAGGTTATTTTGGGTCTTCACTTCAAATCGTGTTAAGTCCTTTTCACAGCTCAAAGTCGACAAGGCACATATCAAGGTTAAGGCGATATATATATATGTAACTTAAAGATGCTTTGTGTAACGATAACATATTTGAAAAGAATAAAATCAACACGAAAAAATGTATTCCGTGGAATACATTTGTCGTATACTTTTCAAATATACATGTAATTGTTATACATATAATACATATATAATATGATTTTCTGAAAAAAATTTTACTAGACAAGAAGAAACAATGTTATTCCCAGTTTCACAATGGAAATGTGTTACTTTCAAATAATAATAAGAATATGGATATGTATGCATTTCAAACAATAGGTATATGTTTTTGTGTTAACGTAGTAATCTGTTAGGATCTCTAAACTACGTTATTACTGTATATCTGTACGTATATTTGGTATATAATGAGGTATAGAGTAAGGGACTGACAATGCCACTGTCAGATCTTATTAGTAGTGTTACTTTATTCACTCTCTTTTTCTGTTTGTTCACGGTGGTAAGTATTCTGTAAATGTATATAAACTATTCACTCAATATTTTCTTGTACTATAATCTATAAATGCCTTGTACGCACCCATTAGCAATGTGTATGCCAGTCAATTTATTAAAGATGACTAACATAAGCTACAAGCTTGTTGTCGACTCGCTTTTCACCTAAGTTTATTTCTTGTCTTCTGGTATTTAAATTATGAATAAAATATTGTTTAAACTAAGTCAGTTACCGATTCGCTGACAAGGGAGGAGTCACGGAGCCGGAAAAACATGTCAACCCCTGTACAAGATGTACTTGACAGGAATGTGACACTCTGCAGGTCTGGAGTGCTTGGTGGACAGTTAAAGGGAGACCACTGCTCAATTACAATTTTATTTACGACAACAATATTTTGAATGCAGGTCATTTAAAAAAAAAGCTTTCTCGAATCACAATCTATACTATATGTTTTGCCTTATATAAGTATCCCACTAAATATGATATTGAACATCGAAAATATTTCCTTACGTCTTTAGACTACTTTACGGCAATTAGTTACACAACATGGCGGCTCTTTTGAGAAAGGTGTCTGTCTGCAGTCGAAATGGTTTGTAATTCAGCTAAGTATATTAACTCTTATATGCATTCTTCAATGAAATGCTCATTTGAAAAGCTATGCGATGCTTCCTAAATATCATAATTGCGTTCTGTGATGTGAATTGAAACATTGGCGATGTAATTAACGTTACTCGTATTCCTTATGCAAGGTCCAAAGTACAGCTGTCATTTTATGATTTACATTGATATTGACTCAACACCTTGGAATCAGATCAGTACGAACGCAATAAGAAAAGTCTCACTGCTTTGACAAAATTATGACTATGTCTGCATTTTTGCAAAACGTATATGATAGTAATCAACATTGACATACGAAGTATGCGTGTACAGTTATATATGGACAGTATACACGTATATTAGGAACGTTGCATTTTTGTTATTTTGCTATAATTAACTTCAGTTTCAACAATTTTTTTAATACAACTGCATTATAAAATTGGTTTAGACAACAGGTATAACCTGGTCTCCATTTCCCAGACAGTATTTATCCATACTCGCTCAAGTCACTGTTGCATAATTGAAGTTTTGTAATATAGTATACACGTATATTAGGAACCTTGCATTTTTGTTATTTTGCTATAATTAACTTCAGTTTCAACAATTTTTTTAATACAACTGCATTATAAAATTGGTTTTGACAACAGGTATAACCTGGTCTCCATTTCCCAGACAGTATTTATCCATACTCGCTCAAGTCACTGTTGCATAATTGAAATTTTGTAATATAGTAAGCAACAGTGTCATATTAAAATCTAAAAAAAAAAACAGAAGATAACTGTAACTTTTGCAACTTATTCAATTGATTCAAGAGATATTTTTGTCAGATTTTTGGAATTTTGACCTTTTATTGGATTGATACAAGAAGTTCTTACAAGCTTTATATAACAGTATACAGTTGGACAGACACTTGAAAAACCAAGAACTGAGTCTAACTACAGAGCTGAAATCCCTTAATTATTGAAATAATTGAACTAACAATGTATTGCAAGAGATAACACATAATACTTTATATGTAGTATTGAGTATTGGTATAGAGCACTTCACAAGTTCATGAGTCCTGAACAGGAAACAAACCTTTCTTATCTTATACAAGTAAATTTGCAGTTAATGTTGAAGTTAAGCTGATGAGCAAATGTCAAAAACCATGCGTGTATCACAGGTCCAAGTGAGAAATTGTGAACTGGGTAAAGCCATGTCTCAGATGCACTGACTGGATAGATTGGTATAAAACAGATATTTTTGACAAAATGCTTGGTTTTGATAGCTATCTGTATATTTGATTGGTGTTTCTATGGTAGGCATTTATGTCTTTAATGATTTATTTAGTCATAAACCCAAAAGTTATGACTCCAAATTTCAAATGGTTAATAGGGTTGCAGGCTCTGGTTCAAATGACACCAAAAATTAGTTCTATTCATGAAAATGCGTGATGTCTGTCGTAGGGACCAGAGGAATCTTGGATTGGGCTATATATACTATGTAATTCTGCTGTAATCTAGGCCTGTAGAGTACATGATAATGTGAATATCATTGATTTGTTGCTTCATCTGCTGCAGCTCTAGATCTGTTACAAAGTATATAGTCATAATTCTGCTTTTGTTTCCATTTTGGTAAGCATGTAAAGTTGGTTAGACACCTTTAGGTGTTATGAAACCTCAGGCAAACACTTGTCATTCATGAATATATAGTAATATATTGTATGCAGGCATTGCATTGAAAACTGAATATCTGAATCACATCTATATAGCAAGTGGTTGGGTAATATATAAACTAATGATAAAAGGTGAGGTTGGTTCCTAAGCTGTGAGATAAAGTAAGTTATCATCAGGTGATAAATCTATGTGCGAGTCCCGAGTCCTGTGTCATGAGTTCTTTGCCAATAGATGGGAATCATAGAATTTCTGAAAATACAGAGTTTTACATTGTGGGACTCATTATTTTTATCAAAAAAGTAATAAAAAGATAAAAAAAATGAAATTGGTTGCAACTTGTGACATTTCAATAATTGAAGCTCTTTGTATAGACTTAACACCCTGTCTTTTTTACTACTTTCATAGGTAAAGGCCTGTGGTCATATCTTCGACAAAGGCACTATTGTGCAAATGCAGCTAAATCCACTCCAAAGATAACAACACATTACACAGTTCATCCCAGAGACAAGGACCCAAGATGGGCAGGTAAAATTAAGCATTATTATCTTCAGCTTAGAAGTTTGAAACCTTAGTGATATCTGTGATTAAACAACTTCACTGAAACTAACTTAAGACAATTGTTTTGAATAATCAGTATTGAATTTAGGAATAGACGTTCTGCTATATATACATATATTTGTCTCCAGTCTATAAAGCCAGCAGTTACTAATGTTAATTTGATAATGACATCACAGTAGGATTTTAGTCGGGTGCTTGTTTAGTTGAAAATAGGCAGTTTACCTTGGTTATATTATAAGCAGATGTTGATTAGTGTAAAGTTAGATATTCCTCCAAACTTTTATACTGAATTTTTTTTTCTGAATTCCTGCTACCATTTACTGACCATAACTAAAAAGTGAAAAAAAGAAAGCACAAAAAGTTAATTGTTAAGAAAACAGGAATGTGCTGCTTAGTTGTCAGTGTAGTGTGAAAAAAATGTTACAGTCTTTCAACACATTGTCACCTGTGCCCCATGCACACTCAACTACAAAACAAATTTACATGTTCCTGTTGTGACCTGGTACCTGGTACATGACATTTTATAGCATTGTATGATCCAAAGTAGATATATTCTATCTTGGTTAATATAAATACATTGTAAGGTGTTTGGTATAATCATGCAGAGGTCGACATGGAGCGTTATGGAGACGAGACAGATGTTCTCATAGTGGGAGGAGGACCAGCTGGTCTATCTGCAGCTTGTCGCCTCAAACAGATGGCCAATGATCAGGGCAAGGAGTTGCGGGTCTGTCTTGTGGAGAAGGCAGCTGAAATAGGTACTAATGGCTGAGGAGAACCAAAACTTTTACAGGTTTTATCATATCAGTAGTCTAGATTTTGATTTAAATTCAGTTGTTATTTTAAGAAAAGATATCTGAATTATGAATTTTGTTTAATGTATGTGTACTGTAATTCCTTATAAGAATTGCCTTGCCCTTAGGAAGTTACCATCCTTTTGAATATATAATATTTTGCTAGCTGGTAACAGTTAAATACCAAATCTCCTACTGTATATTTGTGACTTATGATATCTGTGACAGGTTACTTACAGAAGTTATAAAACTTTTTTTCAAATGCTATAATGACTTTTTCTGCATATTTGTTCATTTAAAAATGATAATATTATCTCATGTTTAAAGAAGAAACTTCTCAAAGTAATGTATGGTTACAAAAGGTAAACATTTTATATGACAGTTGACAAGGAGAAGTGATAAGCACATTAAGGTCATTAATTGCAGTAATACTTTCAAGTACCTAAAGCTGCTGCCTGTATGTTTTGATATCTGTATAACGTAAAAAAAAAAAAGATTATCAGTGACTGATATTTACTGTGTTAGTAATACTGAAATATCATTTACAGGGGGACACACATTATCTGGAGCATGTATTGAACCTAAAGCCCTTGAAGAACTTTTTCCTGACTGGAAGGAACGAGGGGTAAGTACCTGAATTCTAGAAATATGTGCTGAAACAATGCACATCTGATGTAGGTTTTGAGAACATATGAATATTGCTAAAAACACTACATCGAATGTTAATTTATATAAATATTTTTTCTCTTTAGAGAACTAAGTATTTTAAATATAGCATTGTAATGTAGCAAAAGTGAAACAAACAGGCATGCTTACAGGCATAAAATAAATTTAGCTTCATATCTTGAAAAGAAATGGAATATACTCAAGAGATTTTGTGATAACAAGTTTCAACTGTGTATCAAGCTTCTCAATAAACTCCATCCACTTGCTTTTTGTAAGGTAACCTGTCAGCTGACAATATCTCTCACAGAAATTATGATATTGAAAACAAATCCTAGAACACTGAATCCATTTTAAATGTACTTGCCCTAACACATTATTATTACCATTTTTGACCTGTGATTTTCCAGGCTCCACTTCACACTGAAGTAAAGGAAGACAGGTTTTCATTTCTAACCAAAACTGGAAGAATACCCATTCCAATTTTACCTTGTAAGTACAGAACCTGGTAGTAGGTAATTCATGGTGACAGACTTCAATATCCAGTATCAGTAATGATTTGCATGTTGTAATTGATTTGAATACATGAAATTAATTTCATTGTTTTTCTTTTATCATGCACAGTAACAACATGCAGCACACTGATGAACTGTTTTAAAATTAATTGCAGTTTTCCCAATGAACAACCATGGTAACTACATTGTACGACTTGGTAATGTAGTAAGGTGGCTTGGCGAGCAGGCAGAGGCCTTAGGTGTGGAGCTGTACCCTGGCTATGCTGCTAGTGAGGTACTTGAATCTAATTCATGTCTATACTGTGGTAGATCTGTCCCATAAGTCTAATAAAGCTGTCGTAGATCTGCCCACGGTCAGTTTACAGATCAGTTCCAAAAGATATAGGACAGTCTGTCAAAAGGCTATGTAGGTTTTTGTCAAACTGGTTTATAAGTCTATTGAATATTTAAAGATAAATTTTCAATATTCTGTCAAACATTTCTCTAGTTTACATATCTATCTGTGATATCTGCTTTTGTCATTGATTGTTTTTTCCTTATTGATTTGTCAATTGGTACTACATGTGCAGTAATTTCAGCAATGACTGGTATTTGTTGAATATTCTAATCTTCTATCAGATGATGCAAACAAGCTATAAATGGATTATAAATTCCTAAACTGCTTGAAGTTAGTGAAATGATTTCTCAAAGAAAGTATTAAAGGAATCGTTTTTGCAAGTTTTGACCAGATCCATGCACCTTAATTATACTATTGCAGGTTTTATTCCATGAAGATGGCAGTGTTAAAGGTATCGCAACTAATGATGTTGGAATTTACAAAGATGGCTCTCCAAAGGTGTGTTGCTAGATTTGTTTTTAAGATATAAAATTTGAAAGCCATTATCAAGAATTTTCTATCTAAATCGTAATTTGACAGACTAGGAAAGCAAAACATGTGCACTGAAATATATTGAAGCCTTCTTTTTATGATTTATGTGCTGTATATTATCAGGTGAACATGAATGTATCTTAACTTATTTTGTCAGTGCCTTGATTGTAAAATAAATTTGTATCCAGGATACTTTTGAGAGGGGGATGGAACTTCACGCCAAAGTAACCATATTTGGAGAGGGTTGTCATGGACATTTAGCCAAACAACTGTACAAGACATTCAACTTAAGGAATGATTGTGAGCCCCAGACATATGGCATAGGACTGAAAGAGCTATGGGAGATAGATCCCTCTAAGCATGTTCCTGGCCGTGTGGAGCACACAGTCGGCTGGCCATTTGTAAGCATATACTGAATGGTTATTTTGATAAAACATTTATCCCCTGACTAACTTGAGATTTTCCAAACAAGGACCACTGAGAGAAGTGATTTTATGAAATATAATTAAAACTGTACCAGCTGTGTTTGTGCACCTTTTATTTATGGAGACTGCCTAAGAAACAGGTATTTTAAGAATATTACATGTTATCTGGTAAAGCTTTTTGTTTGCTGTCAAATTATGAATTATGAGATATAAACCAGAAAAGTGTGATCTGGAGAAATTTATCATCAATTAACAACCAAAAACCATTATTAAAAGTAAACTCCATTTCACTTACATGATATATTTGAAATGAATTTACCATCAGTTTGTCTTAATATGTAGTTTTATAGATTTCTGACATAAGTCAACATTATCCTGTTTTTATTACCACTGGGCAGGCAGAGTCCACTAAAAACTTTCACTGTTGAATGTCCTTTTATGCCATTGTGCATTCTAAAATTTTGCCTAGGCCTTAATACCAAATAAACAATATCTTATTTGTATTTCACTAAATTCCATTGAAAAGATGCATCTTAATTGGTGATCAGTTGTTTTTCATTTCAAAGTTTTTACTCACAAGTTTCAAGCTATTGCAGTATGGAGTCAAATGTCAAATAATTATTATTCTTGTCTCGGTCACAAATTTTGATAGCTGAAGATTTTATAAAACTTTTGAGGAGAATTATATAGTATTGTCATATACTGTGTCACATACGGTTTTGTTACAGGACAAGAATACCTATGGTGGAACATTTCTGTATCATCTAGATGAGGGTCCAATGGTTGTCGTAGGCATGGTGGTAAGTTTTAACTACCACAGGGAATGGTGTAGCTTTTTCTATTTATCTACAGTCAATGTATCGTTTTGTTGGGGGAATTTTAGATTTTTGACCAATGTTGTACACTTACCAGTTCTTATAGGGTTGTTGGAGTGTCACATGCTGAAATAGTCTTCTTTGTTACTAGAAGTTTGTATCAATATAAACTTATAACAAGACGAATATTAATTTAAATCAACCTGTCTGGTACATATATTTATATGAAATTGTTTTGAGAATGGATACATGAAAACTTGTTTGGAGAATGTGTACTTCAATGTCAACTCAAGCCATGGAAAAGTGTACAGATACATGAATGTATTTCTTAATTTACAGGTTGGTCTTGACTATACTAATCCGTTCATCAACCCATTCCGAGAGTTTCAGCGTTTCAAACATCATCCTGTTGTGGAACCAACATTTAGGGGAGGTAACCGTGTAGCATACGGAGCCCGAGCTCTTAATGAAGGAGGACTTCAGGTTAGCAAATTTTCTTTTGTCTGCTTTCAATTGATATAGGGATATTAGGCATAACATTTAGTAAGTAATGAATAGGAGCAAAAGATATTTTGTTTGTTTTATAACATTGCCAAAACTTTTGTTTGCTTATGAAAATGATCATTTATTTGTTTCTGTTTCCCTATATGGGCCAAGGAAACTTATTCAAAAGTTGGAATTTGGATAGATACATCATACTTAATTTGTTATCATTGCACAGCTTTTCATTTGTCATTTTCTGTTTCAGAATATTTCAAAGCTAACATTTTCTGTTTCATTACACATATATTTAAAATTTACATTTTCTGTTAATCTGTTTTCCACATTTTTCATCATATTCCAAAACTGACATTTAGTCACAATTTCTGTTTCAGTGTATTCCGAAGCTGACATTTTATGACTCTCTTGTTATCCAAAGCTGATTCTGTCTGTTTCAGTGTATTCCAAAGCTGACATTTCCTGGAGGTTGTTTGATAGGCTGTAGTTCAGGATTTATGAATGTGCCGAAAATCAAGGGAACCCACAATGCCATGAAGAGTGGATTAGTAGCTGCTGAGTCAGTGTTTGATACACTGTTTAATGAAGAGTTAATGTCTAATTCTCCTACAACAAGTAAGTTTTATATTCTGTCCATTATAATTGTTAGACAGAGGGAAATATTATCTGAACCTTGAATTGTGTCAGCCTTTTTGATGCTTTGTGTCAGTGTTTCCATTCTTATTTTTTAGACATAGCTACTCTTGAGTAGTCTTGTTATTTAGATCAATAACAGAAATATTTAATCCAAGGTTTACAGACACTGTAAAAGCCTACTCTGAACAATTTGACATGTTTGATATTTGTAGGTCCTGAACCTAGTTTATATGAGGAAAGACTTAGGAAAAGCTGGGTTTGGGATGAAATGAAAGCTGTTAGAAATGTGCGACCTTCTTTCCACTCTGCTTTGGGTTTGTATGGAGGTTTGGCATATACAGGACTCTTTTACTGTTTCCTCAGAGGAAAAGAGCCATGGACCTTAAAACATGGAGGTAAGTTGTTGAATTAGCTAAATATATATATATCTTCCTTAAAAACAATAACAAGAAAGTACCCCCAACATGTGAACATAATCATAATTCAAACTCAAATTTGATAAAACTAGGGCAAAATTTGAACAGAAGAAAGATTAAATCTGAGATTTCTGAAAAAGAACAAGGGGAATAAGACCAGATGTTCCAGAAGAGTAATGATCTTATGCTTCACTGATGACACTTGCCATGTAAATCTTGGTCAATCCAAGTAAAAAATGGCATTATCAAATTTGGACAAGTTATGCAACAGGCACAGATCCAGGATTGTGTGTTAGAGAAGGTGCACATTTTTGTTAATTGAAAACTTGTTTGCATTGTTTCCAACTGGGCTGTGTGCCGGGTGTGCCCTTCTCTGAATCCACCTACATACAACAATGGAACCAATAGGCAAACCAACAAGCATGAAACACATCTAGCTTCATATTGCACCAAGAAATAGAATATTTCTCAATGAGGTCATTATGATGATTCTTTAACTTCCCAATAATTTTCATCAACCTGCATCTCTTGTTATGAGGCTGTCTGTCGGTTGATGACATCCTGCACGAAAATCATAATATTGGGAACAGGCCCTTCAAGGAAGTATTGAACTCTGACTTGATAGTATAAATGTCATCAGGATTATGCAGAAATATAAGTAATTGTTCAGTGAAAGATTAGTACACTTGTATAGTTCAGTAATATAATATCAAAATAAGGAATCAGGTGATAGATTAAATCAATGTGTGTAATGATACATTTAAACCTGATTTGTATTTACCATCTCACAAAATCAAAATCCTTATTTGACTGTCAGCTGATAAAAATGAAGGACTATGAAAGATTTGATTTTAAATTACATATACATAATTATTTTGTTTGCTGAATGGTAAGGATTATTAATTATTGATTATGATTATTAATCAATAATTTTCTGTGCAAAAGCATTTGTAATTAATATTGTGTGTGACAGGTGCTGACAATACCAGACTGAAGCCTGCTGCTGAATGTACACCTATTGAGTATCCAAAGCCAGATGGGAAAATCAGTTTTGACCTACTATCCTCAGTGGCCCTGACAGGCACAAACCATGATCATGACCAGCCTGCCCATCTTACACTTATGGATGACTCGGTGCCTGTCAATCACAATCTCGCTATATATGATGGTCCTGAACAAAGATTTTGTCCTGCTGGTCAGTATTAATTTTCACTGTTTCATGATTAATTTCACAAATATCTATGAAATTAATATATGTGCTAGAAGGATAAAAACACTAAAAATCTGTTAAAATTTTGTAGAAAATTTGATTATTATATACAATCCAGGTGAGCATTTAGACAGATATAGTTTTAACTAATTTCAGGACAAAGAAGGAAAAGATTGATTTATTGATACGGTTTGCACTTTTGGTACCTACTGATGTACATTAGGGCTATTCCATTAAATCATCTACTAGACCCCAGAGGTCGAAATAAGTCAGTTCTATATATGGTTCAATTTCCTGCCTGTTATTTCTAAGCAAACTATCAATTCAGTTATATATGTAGTATCCCTTAAAAAAATCTTGAGTCTGGGATAGGATAGATGTGTGATAATAGGAAGGAGTAATAAAAAACACCTTCACTGATGGGGTTGGAACTAGCTACACTCTGGTCTCTAGTGGGACACTCTACCACTTGACTAAAGGGAAATTCCAATACACCAAAGCTAGTGAGGTGACCTGTACTCTCAACAGATGTACGTTTAAAAGGAATGACCTTGCATAGTTAAAGCCAGTCATCCTACATGTAATCTATAACTTTTCATGCACCAGACATTTCTGATAAAGTACATTTATATAAATAAAACATTCTGTTTGATTTTCAGGAGTATATGAATATGTTGATACAGAAGATGGATCAGGAAAACGACTTCAGATCAATGCACAGAACTGTATACACTGTAAAACCTGTGATATCAAGGACCCTAGTCAGAACATTAACTGGGTGTGTCCTCAGGGGGGAGAGGGGCCAGCATACAATGGCATGTAGGACTGGGAAATGGTAGGGAAGGATGGGTAGGGAGATAGCTACAATCAATACTGCATGTAGCATGGAGACTTGAAAGAAAAAAGACATGATTTATTGTGTGAAACACAAGTTGAATGAAACATATATGGCGAGTGAAAGTATTATTTTACAAAGTTAGTGATTATTACTGTTTGTGTATATAAGGCCTACGTATATATGATTATTTATATGGATGATGAAGTGAGCAATGTTTAATTTTCAGATTTTCTAGTAATAAGTCCAACGGACATCACAAATTTATTGCAACGGAATTTATGAGGATTAAAGATGGTCATTTGCATACATGATGTATTTTGAATGTTTGCATGATTTGTTAGATTTGAATCAGTTGGGTCAAAATAACTCATTTCTCTCCATCTCAAGAATTTCTGTCCGCCGTTTTACTTCTATGCATATCATAATACATTTTGTGTAGATAATCTAAACAAGTCTTTGGATGGATGGACATTTAACAAAATAACTCAGAATTTTTGTGTAGACTCTGAATGCAATACAAAAATAACTATTCATGGTTTGTTTCAGTATTACACAATGTACATGTCCCTGTGTTTAATAGGGACAATGCAATTTTGAAATTGTGAAATTTTATTTTGACATTTTCTATATTTATTGTGTGAACTGAAGTTTTCTGCAGTGTTGATTTCAAATTGTGAATTTTGTGAATTTGTGATTAAGAAGATTATTCTGTATCCTGTGTACAGATGTAACTTTGTATTTTGAGAAACTGAAAATGCATACAAGTTGTCTAAAAGGGATAGACTGGAGAATATTAAAGTGTTTTGTATTCTTTATATGTCAAAAAGCTCTTTTATTTACCTGTGTAAATAACAATATATTTCTTTTAAAAAAGTCTGTGATTAAATGAATTAGATCCTGATGAATGCAGATATTACCTGTTTATTTTGTGAGATTAAGATCTGACAAACACTGTGTAAATATATATTGTACTATGAAATAGAAAAAATGTTCCTTTTCTTTGAACGATTGAAATTTTCCCTTTCTGAATGAATAGAAACTAATGGGAGAGGATGGGGTATACTCACAGAATGGAATGGAACAGAAAGGGGTTCTCATTCTGAATTGATAGATAAAAAATTGGAGAGGTTTGAGTACTCTTTCAGAATAGAATGGGAAAGGTTTGAGTTCAAGTTACACTTTCAGAGGTTGGAGTACTCTTTCAGAATATAATGGTAGAGGTTGTGGTATTCTTTCAGGATATACCGCGAGAGGCTGTGTTACTGAATACAATAGAATGTATATTGAAGAACTAGTTTTTTTATTCTTTCTATTAAGTCAGTTAATCATTGATTCCTTTTTGATAAAAACAGAAATGGAAGCATCTGTTAGTCTTCCTACTTTCAGGACAAAATATGCTTTGAATATATTTTACCAGTCTTTGGACAACTGTTTTTTATTGTTTGTAGAAGTAAATTATCAAATGAAAAGTTTGATCAAAACCATTTAGTGGTATAGATTGGTATGAAAATGATTTGAACTTGGATCGTTTGCAGACTTTGAACAAATCTGTCATAAACTTGAAAGCCAAAGGCAGCTTTCTTGAGATTAGCTCGATACACCCGTTTCCCACTATATTGGGTAAAATATATATATCTTACAACAATCCCTCTGTCTTGTATAATTTCTATGGTATAGATTTAATTCATCTTCAATTTTTATTCATTTTTGCCCAAACATAGCCATGACATCCTTCCTCAAACTATGATTGTGTTTCTTTTAGCCTTCTGAACTGAAGGGCTCAAATTATCAATTATACGGTCTGTTGATGCAATTAATGTGTTTCCTTTTTTAGAAAGTAATTGTTAGACAAGGATATATTTCAGGTTTCATTTGCCTTAACGTAAGCTGTCAATCTACCTGTTAATTTAAATATTTTCACAGTTATACTTGACAGTCATAAGGTATACATATATGTCAGGTTCATTCAGCAACAGATTTTTACATTTGGTTTGTCACAGAAACAAATTGTATATGGCCTTATATTATGATTGCTTCCTGATGACCTGTGGATAGACACTAATTGCATGTCATCTGTAAAGGTCTGAGTGTAATTTTAGGAAAGACGACATATTGGGTTGGAAATATCATAAGTAGTTTATTATGTGTAATTTGAAATATTTCAAATTAAATAAACTTGTTAATAACAGGGATTGGAATTAATTTTTTTTACCTCCCAGTAACAATTGAATATCCAAGGCATTTTCTATAAAGGTTGAAAAACAACTTTTTCCCAAGGGGATTCCCATCTACTGTTCTGCATGACAACATAAAAAGTGGTCACTATAGTCCAAACTGAAGGTGGCTTTTTGGTTTTCACGGTCCCTAATGCTCTTCAAGTTCAAACTTCACTAACTGCTTTCTAATACAGAAAGTTTTTCTTTCTGGTCTTCAAGTGAAAGTCATTTACTACCAACATAATATTCTTCTCTTTGGCTTTGCCCATTAATTCAAGCTTTATACATTGTGTTTTACAATGTGTTAGCCTTGGATTGTCTTTGAAATATTTAAAAACTTTTTTTACAACAATTGCAAAACAAGCTATCAGCCTATATAAATCACTCTTGTCTTGGGAAGAGTGTAAGGGATTGACGTGGGAAGAAACCGTAGTACAATGTACCCATGGAATTGTGTTCTCTGACAGTTGATCCTTGTTACATCCTCTCGTGGAATCAAACTAAACTTGGGTCACTAGCAACAATACCTGAAAGGGGGGGATTGGGGGGTGTGGGGGGGTTTAATAGAGGTTAAACAGCTATAGTCTGGAATAAGGTTTCTGTTTGTTGATGATACACACTCAAACCAGAATGTGAATCAGTCAGCTGTAGAACCAGAAACCTTTTACATCCTGCATCATAAACCACACTAGAAATAACAATTTCCTCAGTGTACAATGAGGTAGTTAACTTTTAATTACAAGTAAAACACTCAAACAAAATATAAGAATCACTTTTTACTGAATCAATGACCAAAAAATACAAGTTCATCTTAACAATTTTATACAAGATTGATATATATTGAATATGTACAATGACTCTGGCTACAAAGTTAATCAACTACAAACTTTACAAACTGTCATTTTAACTTTTAGTTGACAAAAATAATGACAATGGGCTGTTGGACAAGGAAGTTAACCTTAGTACATTCACAAATATTAATAACACCACAACTTATTGAAATTTCCTCCCTCATACACATTTTAAGACCAGTCTGATTCTGATCAGTATTTCATTATTCTTTACCAAATATCCTCTTTGATACATTTGCAGGTGGTAACCTGAAAACCCATCAAAATGGAATACCGACACAGTACTCTTCAAACAGATACAATGACGTAATCACAGAAAACATTGAGAGCATATGAATTTATAAACCTGTTGATTCTTTAGATGGTATCAGTTCCAAAGTATTTAAACCATTTGAAAACGTTAAAGCTCTGTAATAGTCAGATAGCAGGTGGGTAAGAAATGCACATTGTCACCGAAAAAATAATACATTATTTTTATACAAAACTATCTATCGGTGATCAGTCCTTGGGATCTTTTCACACCATTAAAATGTATGATATTCTTTGTTGTATATTGTAAATTGAAGACATTGCTGTTATGTTCTAGTTATTTGTTCAACAATTAATATTATGTGTTTTAAATGTAAATCAATATCTACATACAAAAGTTAGATTATTATTACTATGTATCTGTTTAGTGTTTATCATATACACAGCAATCATCAGTGATTTCAGAATTTGGGAGGAGGCAATAGCGTATATGCTTGCCATCAACCATAGTTTCTTAAATGGGGTTGAAAACAGGAGGCATTATAAGCATTTTCTAAATATTCAAGGCAAGATGCACTGTTAAACAAAACGTGTAATAGCTTGGCAATAAGTAATACTGGTAAAGCATGTGAAACATTTCAAATTTCCATATAGTTTACACCTCCCTGTGAATCATAGGACTAACAAAGTAATCATCCATACCATATATTACAGATGTACTAAATCTACACAAGACTACAATGTACACAGGTGTTTTTAAATATAAATTATTTTCTACAGACAAAATATTCTCGTAGCATAGCATTTTAACAATCTATACCGGTATTTGCCTGTTGCCCTTGTTGTCCATTTTGATAGGATAATGAAATAAATGTTGGTATTATACTCGAGATAGAAATAAAAGTGTGATCAACCGATCCTCATAAACTGCCTAGTTAATGATTTTTAATTAATTTGGACTTTTGAATATCAACTCTTCTTGCCAAAAAAACGCACAATTTTTTTAAAAATCGGCATACATTTCATAATTGCACAAGAATTTTGTTACCTCTCAGATATAGTATACTGTATGCATGGTAAGTTACCTTAAAGAAGAGGTGAAGACAACTTAACAAAGGGTCAATGGAACATGACATACATTGTGGCTTTGGCAAAAGTATTTCTCACCATGCTGATAGGCAAAGGGCAATCTTATCAACAAGGAATGTACATCAAGTTATGTACATACAATTTGTGATACACTGCTTATCCATTGTACACACAGTCTGAAATATTTACACAATCCGATGGTTTATTATGCCAGTGTCTTACGCCTTTTAACAAAAACAGGATTTCAATTTAACATCAAATTAAAACACTCCATGTTTTGTCCCTTTTGTATGGTACAAAGTATATAATCTGGAAGAAAGAATTTAGCATGTATGCGAATCAAACAGGATATACACATACCAACATTTGTAAAAATAAGGACCTGAAAGTGTTCACCAATATCTGAATTATAGCACCCTAAAGATAAAATATATCATGGTTAAATCAAATTATTTTTACAATAAATCACTTTAAACTCCACTAAAATTCACATCAGGTTTTACATTTCATGCTTTTTCGAACTTAAAAATTAAAACTTGAATTCATAACTCACAATGTCATGAACACAGTGTAACAAAACTTACAGGGAAAAATAAATAAAAAAATACATTTTTGTACATGGTCCCACACGTTTTAGGAAGAGAAATGTTATTCTTTGATAAAATATGTACTGAATGCATTTTCTCAGCTAACCTAAACATCAAATTAATCATTTACCATTTGAAACTACTACGGCATAATGACAAAGCATTATTCATCATAATTCATAATACTTCTTTACTTTGTATAACTGGTAAATCTTAATCATTTTGATTTTTCTGTCTTGAAAATTGCAATTGTTATCAAACATACACCTCTTATTAAGTTTATCACAACAGCAAAGAATGAAATTCACAAACTGATTATAAAAGAATATAACATAGAGATATGAAAAGAAATGATGTACACGTATCTTCCATTCCTATCATTTCAAAATTGGAGTAAGATTTTTTCAACCACTCTATGACAATGTTTGAACATACCTTCTTAGAACAACAACAGGATAAATGAGTTTTCAAATTTTTTAAAATGACTTCTGATTCAAGTTATGGACGTATTATGTGGCCACTCTAGACAATTAAACAGTAGAAAACATGGCATGATAGGCACAGTGATAAGGGACATATGATGCATCTTTCAACAATACATGTAAATATGGTATGTACATTTGTCTACACTATAATACAGTTTACAATAATTTATAGTACCAAACTGTACGATGAGTTACTTCCCTTACATGCATGTTTCAGGATACAATTATAGGCCCTGTAATATGATACTCATGGCATGTTGTTAGTTACAATATTAATCTACTTGAACATGTACAAAATATAAATGTAGTCATTCAAATGCATACACGTATCAAGATTCTATGCTTATGGGAAGTGATGGATTCAAATTTAGCAAAATATCGAAAAATATCTTGGACAAAAATTAAATCTGTAAAATTGCCAATACAAGATTTGTATTGATTAAACTCAGTTAATGTGATATCAAAGTTAGTTTTCCACAATCTTAGCTATTCATGTTTATCCATAAGATAATGTCAAGCAAAAAAGAACACTCAATTACAGATAAAAATATCTTGGTCACAAATTAGTCCATTCAATCTATACAGAAGGACCCTGCTAAATTGCAATAGGACAACATTTATAAAATACTCCATGGCAACCCTGTTGATATTCTTGAACCTGAACAGATATGTGACACCTTATCCAATTATAACAGATAAGCAGTAATTACCAAATTGCTCTTTTTGTTTCTCAGTAATTTTGTTGTAACTTGTGCCCAGGACTACAGCCATATCGCTGACAAAAAGTAACAAGACATCTTCACAAGCTACATGATCAGCAGTAACTGAAGTGACAAATGACAACAAGCAGCAGTGGGATAGAAAATACTTAATGTTAATACAGTATGTATTGATATTATTGGTTACCAATACACAAGTAATAATTTGTTAAATAGATTGTATATAAAAAAGTGAAACTTTGGTATAATGTTTAATATAAGCTTTTGAAATATCTGTTTAATAATAATTTGTAACTGTGATTTTAATGCTCTTTATCAAATCCTGAAAATTAAAAAAATCAAATTATATGTACTAAAAAAAGTTAACATTAAGTATATTGATCTTTATCACCAATTATAAAAAAAAATTATTTGAATGACTAGTGCATGCATGACTTCTATAGGATCATGGCTATATCCAAACACAGAATCTGATTAAAAAAAGGATGTTGAACAATGTCTTTTTATACAGGTATCTCTTACATCTTAAGCAATCAATCAAATTGATTGCAAATTTGAAATTTTAATCACTTGATTTAGTGTTAAGAAAAGATTTTCAGATCAAACTTTAGTCCTAAGAATCCTTAATGATCAAGAACAAGTGGAAGCTTGATGTGAACCTAAGCATAAATATTTTATTGTGACTTACATCAAAATTAAGAATTATACCAAACTGAACACACTGACAATACTTCCTGTCTTTGAAAAGAATAAGAAACTTGAACTGTCATCCAATTTTCCACTTTAAAAAACTCAAACTGATGGTAAACAGTATTTTCATAATTTATTTTGAATTGTTATCAGTCGGATGCTGGTTTACAAGAACAAAATGTTACAGGGATATTTTTCATCACAATAAATAACACATATAACTTCAGTTTCCTTACATTGCAATTTTCATTTGCTTTTCATTCCTGTATGTTTTAATTTATCTTTTGTTTTTCAATCAATCACTTTTATACCGTACAAAAATAATAACAAATAATTTGTTTTTTTATAGAAACAAGCATATGGTTCCATTTCATGGCCCAAGCAAATGAATTCTAAAGCTAGCAAAATATAACAAGAGAAAACAAATCTAGAATATTCAATGTTACAAGATACCATTATGACCTCATGATAACATGATAAATGTGATGATAGCAATGGGGTTGATGAAAAGGATGATATTGGCACCATGATAAAACTGACTGACATGAAGGCTTCTGGTTCATTCTGACCTATATTCCTCTACGCCTATTGTTATAAACAAATGAAGTAGGACATTTAAAAAAAATATATCTCCTGTCAAATTTTTTTTCAAACTAGTGAAACAGTAAGCAATTCCTTTTTTGATGCGCTATTCTTTTCTGAATATTATCTTCTTAAAGTTGATTATATATATATATGTAAATAATTTCACACAAAAAATATAAATTGTGACCAAAAAATTATAAATTACATTACATACCATGGTTAAGACTGAAATTCAATTAATCAGAAGAAAAGTAACTAAATGTAGTATTTCTTAACATCCACGTAAATAATTTTAGTGGTGCACTCATTTGGAAGTATGTCTACAATAATAACAAAAAATGAAAGCATTTGTGCCCAATAATGATAGCCAGCCTAGTATGCAGAGGAGGAATTTCATCAGTCTGACACCAGATGCCGAAAAAGTGGACAAAATACATTGAACACCATGAAGAGCGATTTCTCTTGTACCATATCTGATAAGCGATGGTGGTATCAGTCCTTTTTCTTGTCTGTCTCTTTCTTTTCCTCTGATGAAGGTTCATCCTCTGTGTCTGTGTAATCTCTTGGTTCCTCACCTGGTCGCAGCAATCTACCGATGTAGTCATATTTTTCTGGAAATGATAAAGAGAAAATACCTTATACTCTGAAAAATAGTAAACTGCTCTATAGGAAAATCTTTGCTTAATGTTTACAAATTGATAACACTGCACCGGACAGAACCAATGACATTTCATTTAAGAATAGCTGTCAACTGGTAACATGTTTCTTTCATTCACAATATCTAAAGCTTTTTTGGGTTCTTAAATACAACTGCAAAAGGAAAACATGACTGAAATATACAACATATTCTTTTTCAAGGAAACTTGAATTCTCAATCAATTTAAGAATATAGAATTTGTTAAATACATATAAGCCATTCATTGATTACAATTATGCAATTGGTGTTTCATCATTTGTTTATAAAACCATTTACTTATCTAGTAATCAATGAAAACTGAAGATGGAAATATTCACTTTTTAATTTGAGTCGACCTAGTTTAAGGGAAACACAGATCGGTTAAAAAACCTCCTTGTATATTTATATGTGAAAACTATTCCATTACAGATATACCAGGGAATATATGATGCCGGCCTGTTGGGCCTCTTGGTATCTGTATCTGATCCTGTTTTAAGTAAGTCTTGATCGGATTAATTTCCTCTTTGTGCTCATTTCCTGCTTGTGTTAATTTCCTGTTTCAGTGTGAAAATTACTTTAATTTGTTATCATTTTCTTAAGCTCAATAACTAGAATATCAATAAGAACATGTACAATGTGAATAACAAATTTGGGAAAGTTTATAAACTGGTGGTGATCAGAACAGTTAAAGGGGTCAAAGAAAAATTACATGTACATTCTTATTTTTTTCCAAAGATGAATGCCTGAAAGGAAGGTTTGAGAAGGTTGATGTGTCTATAAATAAACCTACATTTCAAAGTTTAGATATCCATAGACATTTTCTATTTTTTTAAACCACGAAATAATGCCTTGTGTACTTCAAGCTCAAAACCAATGTTCAAAGTGGGTTTCTATATATACATTTTTATTATATATACTGTTTATAACAAATGTCAATTACTAGACAAATGAGTGGTAAATGTATCATGTTAGGCAGGTTAATACTGAACATAACATGAGCAAGTCGAATAAAAAATTGACAAGATCATAAATTATTTCATAGTATACAGATATTATTATAAATGATATTCACAAAACAAGCAGAAGAAGAAAAAGAAGAAGAGATCCCACTTAAATGCGATCATTGTTTGATCTTTTTCAATTATGTGTCTCTTGGTTCTTTCCTCTTACACGTAATAATCAAGAATTATATGTACATGTATGCCATAGAAATTTTGAACAAAAATGAATATATGTGTTTAAAAATTTTCCCTTCAACTAATGAACTAGGGATCAAGGAGAATAGTGTGATTTCAGGCCGAGAAAAAGCATTAGTCTCTATTTATTTTTTTAAATTCAAAACAATTGCATGTTGGCCAATCTTGTTTCAAATTAATTTCACAATACAAAATTGTAAGTATGTACAACCAGAAAATGTGTTAGTGGCCAAGTAAAATTTGAGAGAGACCCTTTTTGAAGTTTTCATAAATGAAATTCAAGACAGCTATCATTTTTGAAGTTTTTGATAAATGTGTACCTATTGTCTATACCTCTAACACAACCTAATTCTTAATTTCCAAGATAACTGTCTATTAATAATCTTGGATTATTTCCCTGCAGTCAGTCTGTATGATGATTTAAATAAAAAATTTACATAAAGCATAATAACTGATTAACAAAAACATCCTATCTCTAAATCTGACATCATCAAACATATTTACATTCTTATTTTATATTTTATCAGGTATTTACGTAATAAAATGCCAATAAATACCTGTAAATTGCATTTCCCATTCTCTTACACTCTCCATCTGCATCGAGGTTAGGTCTGATAGATCATCAAATTCATCTTTGATGGCTTCCTCTGTCAATGAAAATAAAGCCAGTCCTCTTGATGCATCTCGTCCTGCAAATACTGCATATGGTCCCCCTGTAATAGCACAAAAATGTAGACTTGAAGGCCACATATAAGTTTTTTCCCAACACATAGAGATATACATCTACCAGTACTTGGAAATAAAGACATGCATGTTCAACAAAAATTTTTTTTTTTTAAATAAATAGCTGTTGCTTTAAATTACATTTCTGTGATTTATTCATTTCAATGTATGGTTAACTTATAACAAAGCTTCAAGTATGTCTTTAACAAGAGTCTATATCTGTCAGTCATTATAGTGACTTTTAAATGAAATAGCTTAGTAAATCAAATATAAAATAGAAATTAATTACATAGACATTTATGTATTTATGATATTACTATTGTTCAGTTTAACCTAAATCACTCCATAACAGTGCACATGTGTCCAGTCATACAATCAATAGTTTAACATCATGATCTAAATATGTGATGATCCAATGACTGGATTTGTCCTTGAAAGAGGGATTATATTACCTTTCTATTTGTGCAGCGCAGTGTGGTATCATACTAATACAAACTTTTTTAGTATATCATGATGAATTATCATAGATAGGAAGATTGTTAAACAACTCATGACATAACAGGCAAAGCAATATGATGTACAGTGTGTAACAGTGACATTTTGTTGGATTTTTTTATCTACATGTATATATGTGACATCCTGTAATACCAATGATTGTTTGTATTCATTACACTATATTTGTTTCATGTTCATTCATGTAAGCGTCCGTTACTTTTGTTTTGTCTGGTGTACATATCTAGTAGGCCTGGAACAGGCATACTATTGTTAGTTATGTGTTGTACATGTCCTGGACGATGACTGACCACTTGACTTGTGACATGTACTGTTAAATTCTTTCATCAATTTAAATTCTTTCTTCATTTTTTCTGCTTAACCTTCTTACTTCTGATTTTGGGCTTGAACCGAAATTTTGATATTTCTCATTACTTTCATGTCTGTCCTGCCCCAAATGGGGTAAGTCTTTGATTTATATTGCCAACTGTTTATATCTATACAAATTATTGATAAAATTAATTTATCTATCTAATCCAATGAAGCAATTCAATTATCTTATTTTGCAGTCTTCTACATAGTGGAATTAAATTTATTTTTGTATCTGTACTACTGAGCAAATATGTTTTGTCACTAACGTGAATGTGAATGTCACTGTGTGTTGTGTGTAAGTGTGAGTTAGACAAGTTTTACAATGTATTGTAATAGATTATTTGGATTGTTTTAGGAATCTCAATCTCTATGCTTTGTCTTTGAAAATAAATATATGAAATGACATCATACTTCTTCTGGTTAGTTGTTCAGATGGAGATAACCCTTAACCCTGACTCGTCATATTAAGTGTTCAAGATTTACTTTCTATGTTTTTACAATTCTGAAAATTAGACCTCACTTTACACTATTTTTGCAATGGCAAACATCACATAACTTGTATGAGTGAGCAATTAAACTCTAATCTATGCACAGCCATTAACCTTGTAACACAGAGTAAATAACAGTGCAATATATTTTGTAATCCCTTTGTCTGGTAGCTCCCGTTGTCAAAATGTGTGAAATTCTGTTGCAGAACAAAAATACAAGTTTTGAATAATCAGGTATCATTGCACATGACCGAGTTATCCTGGATAAATGTCTGTTACAAAAATTTGATACATCAAATATTTTTATTTCTAAAACTTTGATTCATAAAGAGTTAACTGATAGTAACATAAAAGAATAAAATTTGAGGATGGGCAAAACATTTGATACATCATTTAATATATACATGTATATATATGTTGAAACTGGATTAAACTTAAGCACAGACTTCATGCATATGGTGTTGACCCATGTATACTGAAGTGTTCTTATGATCTGAATAGATCTTATAGCAGCTTGCCTTCTTATGATGCACTTCACACAAGTGTGGGTCCATACAGAAATGTATCAAAATGATAGCTGAAATATACTCTGGGATCCTATGTTTCCCATTTTATTGTAATTAATGTTTAGATCAACGGCAATGGCAAGGTCATACTTCAGGGTAGTGATCATAACCCAACTAAACTGACTGGGATATAAATTGTTAAGATGCTCTCTGATGAACGATTGTACTTCACACGGTAAATTTGAAACTTGATATCTGTATCTTAGTTGGGAGTGTACGTTTTTTCTGTTTTACTTTGATGAAATATGACAACAATTTTTTTAATTTCATGTTTATGAACTTATACTACCGTAATAAGTTACATTAGATAGTTGCATACATGTGACAATGAAATATTTCAATGTTTCAATGTTTGACATTAGTAGGGTATAAACTGCATTATGATTTCTAGTCTAAAATGGAGCGACCAACCATAAAATCAGAAAAAATCAGATCCAGATATAAATCCAGATCTAAGATAGCAATCATAAAATTACAGATAACGATAACACAATCAACGGATCTGAATGTTACACAGTTTTCGCATTAGTTTTCAAGAAGATGTGTTACTTGATAGTTATATTTATTTGACACAGTACAAGAATAAAAAACGATTGAAAACAATTCTCATATAAGGAGGTCAACGGTAGCCTAGCTTTTATCAAACCGGTGGCCATGCCTGTCACACGTGAACCGGCATAATTTCGTTGGTGACGTAAGGGCCTGATTCACTTTTTGTGAAAAAAAAAACTATTATCTCACCTGGTCCATAAAAGCGCTTCCCTCTCGTCACATCAAACACTTTCGTGTTAACTGCTACCAAAACCCTACCGTCTTGACCTTTCCCGTCATATTCACGCAACTGTTCCAGTGTAAAGTCCCTTTTCTTCATCCTTGGTAATTCAGGTTCTTGAGGTGGTGGTGCAGCAGACTGCCGGTTACTAGACACAATTTTATATAATAAAAATGCACATATTCCAAGTAATACAATGTTCAATGGACTTCCCAAAAGTTCTGACACAAATCGAGACATAATACTACCCGTTCCCGCTTCCGAGCTTGCAGCTTCATCCGCCATTTTCGACTTTGTTTATTATTGAAGGTCAAGGTTGGTTTCGATCAAACTAAATTTAGAATGTCGGGTCTTGGATGGGAACGATTATTCCGGATTTAGAAAAAAAACTTCCAAATTTCGATATACTTACGGACTATACATATAGAATTACATCTAAGTCCATGGTTTACCATTATTAATGGTTCAAACTTAACTAATTTATTAATATTACCTAAGTACAACGTATACACGTGCATTGCAATAAAAGTATCGACTGTATTAAGTTAAGAGATATTATTATCGTAACAAATGTTACAGTAACGTTTACTATATTCGTGTATTAACAAGTTTATTATCATACATATATGTCCTTGGTGTAGAGTATAAAAGGAACACGGACTTCAACATATCGCGGGCGGTTCACGATTCGCCCACTTTTTATAACACAAAGAAAGATGTTAATAAAGGCAGAGGCGTACATATCACATATTTTTATATATGTTGTATATGTCTCTGATGAAGGCAATAGCGAACAAGCTATAATCAATTCCATGGTCACTATATATTTCACCTTATTTAATGTACCGGTGTTTTTGCCTGTGCTATCTAGATCTATTACCCGAGGCATTATACTGTAAATGAGCTTTTAAATCAAATTTTGAAATCATTCCTTTGAAATTAATAAACTGATATGATAGGAGATATGAATTCATGATACGGATTTCTCATTTGTTGTCGTGAAATAATCCCATAATATTACATTTCATAATACACATTTGTTAAAATTAAATACATAGAATAATGTAACATTTCATTTCCACACTACTGATAATTTTACATTATTCTCGTAATACACTTTACACACAATATATATCATTGACATAAGATACATATCATACATTGGTTGATATATCATACAAGTACAACCACATGATTTATATATTTTTTTAACAGTGCAACATATTACACAAATGTAGTAGATTTTTTGGAGACATTCATCCAAGTGAAGATGTGATGCTGCTCCATCATGTCGATCCTGTCTAGCGCATTTAACATTATATAATTATCTTGGAGTGGGAATTAGTGGGTAGTTGTCTTGGAGTGGGTAGAAGTGGGTAGTTGTCTTGGAGTGGGTAGAAGTGAGTAGTTGTCTTGGAGTGGATAGTAGTGGATAGTTGTCTTGGAGTGGGTAGTAGTGGGTAGTTGTCTTGGAGTGGATAGTAGTGGATAGTTGTCTTGGAGTGGGTAGTAGTCTTGGAGTGGGTAGAAGTGGGTAGTGGTCTTGGAGTGGGTAGAAGTGGGTAGTTGTCTTGGAGTGGGTAGTAGTGGGTAGTTGTCTTGGAGTGGGTAGAAGTGGGTAGTTGTCTTGGAGTGGGTAGTTGTGGATAGTTGTCTTGGAGTGGGTAGTAGTGGGTAGTTGTCTTGGAGTGGGTAGTAGTGGGTAGTTGTCTTGGAGTGGGTAGTAGTGGGTAGTTGTCTTGGAGTGGGTGGGTAGTAGTGGGTAGTTGTCTTGGAGTGGGTAGTAGTGGGTAGTTGTCTTGGAGTGGGTAGTAGTGGGTAGTTGTCTTGGAGTGGGAGTGGGAGTGGGTAGTAGTGGATAGTTGTCTTGGAGTGGGTAGTTGTGTTGTCTTGGAGTGGGTAGTTGTGGATAGTTGTCTTGGAGTGGGTAGTAGTGGATAGTTGTCTTGGAGTGGGTAGTAGTGGGTAGTTGTCTTGGAGTGGGTAGTAGTGGGTAGTTGTCTTGGAGTGGGTAGTAGTGGGTAGTTGTCTTGGAGTGGGTAGTAGTGGGTAGTTGTCTTGGAGTGGGTAGTAGTGGGTAGTTGTCTTGGAGTGGGTAGTAGTGGTTAGTTGTCTTGGTGTGGGTAGTAGTGGATAGTTGTCTTGGAGTGGGTAGTAGTGGATAGTTGTCTTGGGGTGGGTAGTAGTGGGTAGTTGTCTTGGAGTGGGTAGTAGTGGGTAGTTGTCTTGGAGTGGGTAGTAGTGGGTAGTTGTCTTGGAGTGGGTAGAAGTGGGTAGTTGTCTTGGAGTGGGTAGTAGTGGGTAGTTGTCTTGGAGTGGGTAGTAGTAGTTGTCTTGGAGTGGGTAGTGGGGTAGTTGTCTTGGAGTGGGTAGTAGTGGATAGTTGTCTTGGAGTGGGTAGTAGTGGGTAGTTGTCTTGGAGTGGGTAGTAGTGGGTAGTTGTCTTGGAGTGGGTAGTAGTGGGTAGTTGTCTTGGAGTGGGTAGTAGTGGATAGTTGTCTTGGAGTGGGTAGTAGTGGGTAGTTGTCTTGGAGTGGGGGTAGTAGTGGGTAGTGTGGATAGTTGTCTTGGAGTGGGTAGTAGTGGGTAGTTGTCTTGGAGTGGGTAGTAGTGGGTAGTTGTCTTGGAGTGTATAGTAGTGGATAGTTGTCTTGGAGTGGGTAGTAGTGGGTAGTTGTCTTGGAGTGGGTAGTAGTGGGTAGTTGTCTTGGAGTGGATAGTAGTGGATAGTTGTCTTGGAGTGGGTAGTAGTGGGTAGTTGTCTTGGAGTGGGTAGTAGTGGGTAGTTGTCTTGGAGTGGGTAGTAGTGGGTAGTTGTCTTGGAGTGGGTAGTAGTGGATAGTTGTCTTGGAGTGGGTAGTAGTGGGTAGTTGTCTTGGAGTGGGAAGTAGTGGGTAGTTGTCTTGGAGTGGGTAGTAGTGGGTAGTTGTCTTGGAGTGGGTAGTAGTGGGTAGTTGTCTTGGAGTGAATAGTAGTGGATAGTTGTCTTGGAGTGGGTAGTAGTGGGTAGTTGTCTTGGAGTGGGTAGTAGTGGGTAGTTGTCTTGGAGTGGGTAGTAGTGGATAGTTGTCTTGGAGTGGGTAGTAGTGGGTAGTTGTCTTGGAGTGGGTAGTAGTGGGTAGTTGTCTTGGAGTGGGTAGTAGTGGGTAGTTGTCTTGGAGTGGGTAGTAGTGGATAGTTGTCTTGGAGTGGGTAGTAGTGGATAGTTGTCTTGGAGTGGGTAGTAGTGGGTAGTTGTCTTGGAGTGGGTAGTAGTGGGTAGTTGTCTTGGAGTGGGTAGTAGTGGATAGTTGTCTTGGAGTGGGTAGTAGTGGGTAGTTGTCTTGGAGTGGGTAGTAGTGGGTAGTTGTCTTGGAGTGGGTAGTAGTGGGTAGTTGTCTTGGAGTGGGTAGTAGTGGGTAGTTGTCTTGGAGTGGGTAGTAGTGGGTAGTTGTCTTGGAGTGGATAGTAGTGGATAGTTGTCTTGGAGTGGGTAGTAGTGGGTAGTTGTCTTGGAGTGGGTAGTAGTGGGTAGTTGTCTTGGAGTGGGTAGTAGTGGGTAGTTGTCTTGGAGTGGGTAGTAGTGGGTAGTTGTCTTGGAGTGGGTAGTAGTGGATAGTTGTCTTGGAGTGGGTAGTAGTGGGTAGTTGTCTTGGAGTGGGTAGTAGTGGGTAGTTGTCTTGGAGTGGGTAGTAGTGGATAGTTGTCTTGGAGTGGGTAGTAGTGGAGTAGTTGTCTTGGAGTGGGTGGGTAGTAGTGGGTAGTAGTGGGTAGTTGTCTTGGAGTGGGTAGTAGTGGATAGTTGTCTTGGGGTGGGTAGTAGTGGGTAGTTGTCTTGGAGTGGGTAGTAGTGGGTAGTTGTCTTGGAGTGGATAGTAGTGGATAGTTGTCTTGGAGTGGGTAGTAGTGGGTAGTTGTCTTGGAGTGGGTAGTAGTGGGTAGTTGTCTTGGAGTGGGTAGTAGTGGATAGTTGTCTTGGGGTGGGTAGTAGTGGGTAGTTGTCTTGGAGTGGGTAGTAGTGGATAGTTGTCTTGGAGTGGGTAGTAGTGGGTAGTTGTCTTGGAGTGGGTAGTAGTGGGTAGTTGTCTTGGAGTGGGTAGTAGTGGGTAGTTGTCTTGGAGTGGGTAGTAGTGGATAGTTGTCTTGGGGTGGGTAGAAGTGGGTAGTTGTCTTGTAGTGGATAGTAGTGGATAGTTGTCTTGGAGTGGGTAGTAGTGGGTAGTTGTCTTGGAGTGGGTAGTAGTGGGTAGTTGTCTTGGAGTGGGTAGAAGTGGGTAGTTGTCTTGGAGTGGGTAGTAGTGGATAGTTGTCTTGGGGTGGGTAGTAGTGGGTAGTTGTCTTGTAGTGGATAGTAGTGGATAGTTGTCTTGGAGTGGGTAGTAGTGGGTAGTTGTCTTGGAGTGGGTAGTAGTGGGTAGTTGTCTTGGAGTGGGTAGAAGTGAATAGTTGTCTTGGAGTGGGTAGAAGTGGGTAGTTGTCTTGGAGTGGGTAGTTGTGGATAGTTGTCTTGGAGTGGGTAGTAGTGGGTAGTTGTCTTGGAGTGGGTAGTAGTGGGTAGTTGTCTTGGAGTGGGTAGTAGTGGATAGGTGTCTTGGGGTGGGTAGTAGTGGGTAGTTGTCTTGTAGTGGGTAGAAGTGAATAGTTGTCTTGGAGTGGGTTGAAGTGGGTAGTTGTCTTGGAGTGGGTAGTTGTGGATAGTTGTCTTGGAGTGGGTAGTAGTGAATAGTTGTCTTTGAGTGGGTAGTAGTGGATAGTTGTCTTGGAGTGGATAGTAGTGGATAGTTGTCTTGGAGTGGGTAGTAGTGGGTAGTTGTCTTGGAGTGGGTAGTAGTGGGTAGTTGTCTTGGAGTGGGTAGTAGTGGATAGTTGTCTTGGAGTGGGTAGAAGTGGATAGTTGTCTTGGAGTGGGTAGAAGTGGGTAGTTGTCTTGGAGTGGGTAGTAGTGGGTAGTTGTCTTGGAGTGGGTAGTAGTGGATAGTTGTCTTGGAGTGGGTAGAAGTGGGTAGTTGTCTTGGAGTGGGTAGAAGTGGGTAGTTGTCTTGGAGTGGGTAGAAGTGGGTAGTTGTCTTGGAGTGGGTAGAAGTGGATAGTTGTCTTGGAGTGGGTAGAAGTGGGTAGTTGTCTTGTAGTGGATAGTAGTGGATAGTTGTCTTGGAGTGGGTAGTAGTGGATAGTTGTCTTGGAGTGGGTAGTTGTCTCGTAGGTAGCAACGTTAGTTGATTTAATGATTTAAGTAACAATCTCGCAAAAATCCCGAAAAGAACAAACTACTGCAGGAGCTTAGCGGTTTTATATTGATTATACTTAAGTTGAGTGGGAATACCATAACGTGGTAATTTAGGCGTAATGAAAAATGATGGAAAATGAACATTTTGTTTTCATACAAAGAAACTACATATTATTTTATATTATTTCAACACCATGTCATTTATTAAAGAAATGCAAAATTTGAATTATATTTTACACCAATATAACTTTGATATAACAAAATATTAAATATTATTCTATATACTGTATCAGCATAAAGTAAGAACAAAGTACATAAAACTTTAATTACTTTCTTAACTCTCAATACAACTCCTATCTTTTATATGATATCAGCTTCCAATATAGGCTAGAAACACCGCGAAAGCAGGTAAAACACACCTGTAATGAGACATTACCCTTGAAAAGACATCACCTGTAATGAGCCATCACCTGTAATGAGACATTACCTTGAAGAGACATCACATGTAATGAGACATTACCCTTGAAGAGACATCACCTGTAATGAGCCATCACTTGTAATGAGACATCACCTGTGAAGAGAAACCACCTATAATGTGACATCACCTGTGAAGAGACATCACCTGTGAAGAGAAACCACCTATAATGCGACATCACCTGTGAAGAGACATCACCTGTGAAGAGAAACCTCTTATAATGCGACATCACTTGTGAAGAGAAACCACCTATAATGTGACATCACCTGTGAAGAGAAACCACCTATAATGTGACATCACCTGTAAATACAGGTAAGTCCATTTGAAATAGGCTATAATCCTGCAACATCATTACTCTGTCCATGCTATTTTAAAAATGTGAAAATCGGGATACAATCCAAATCTCTGTGTGGAGATAGGATCTAGATTCTAAATATGATTTACACGACAAAAAAGGCCGACAGATCGTAACAGCGACCGTAACAGCGATCGTAAAATCCGTCAAATAAATAAATCAATAAATTAACAATAAAAGGTCTTATATGGAAATATAAAACAAATTATATAATAAATATAAATCTTATGTCAGTATTAAGATATAAAAAACCCACGGTCTTGCATGATCTAAGTCCACACATAAACATATATTTACGTGTATATCTGCATATATTTCATAAATAAACATCTCATTTAATTTTGTTAAAACATGGATCGACTGTATTCCATATTAGTCTGAACGCCAAATTACTTCTGTCGCCAAACACAAATGATGCTGCTGAAGTCGGGAAACAAGTACCATGGGAGTTACACATGGAAAAGAAGAGACTCGGTGAAGGATAAAGCGTATAACAGACGATATAAAACAACACCCAAAGCTTTCGTGGGAGTATGTAAACTCAGAAAAGGAAACTAACAACACGGAATTAAGACTACAAGGGATTGACTGGAGCTGATCATTAGATGGCAGTAAGAGATAGGGACAAAATCG
Source organism: Ylistrum balloti (assembly GCF_031769215.1). Taxonomy (NCBI): domain Eukaryota; kingdom Metazoa; phylum Mollusca; class Bivalvia; order Pectinida; family Pectinidae; genus Ylistrum; species Ylistrum balloti. The sequence continues at coordinate 109,435 of NW_026782003.1, read as the reverse complement.
AAATCCCATGCCAGTAGTGTTTTCACAAAGGAGTTTAAAGCTTCACTTTCAAAGAATTTGTCTATGAAGATATATGATGCACTTAAATATTCTAAAAACAAATAAGAAATAACTTAAGTTCACATTTAATTTCGATCTACCAAGTCTCGTTAATTGTAAGTCTGACAAATGGACCAATGAAGATATTAAACACTAGTAAAGGTTGGTATACCGACACCTCGGGTTTATCTCTGGAAGGCGAACTCAACTGCCATTGCGTATAGTACTTGAAGAATGGACAAAGATTATAAACAAGGAAGGTAACCAGATGTCCTATACATGGTCTTTATGAAGGTGGTTGATAAGTGCCACACCAACCTTTCATTGTCAGGATATGGTGTAAGCTTACATGATGTAAATTGGATAAAATACTTCCTTAAAACAGAAGTAAGCAAGTGATATTAAACGAAGAGTCGTTTAAAACGTATCCGATAGTAAGTGGTGTCCTTCATGGAAGTTACCTGGCCCATTTTTATTTGTTGTGCACATCAACATTTTCCCGGAAATTCGCTACCCATTGCTGACGAATCAAAATGATTTGGACAGATAAGAGAGCAACGAAGGATGCTGAAACACTTAAAAATGATTTAAACACACCTTGATGGCTACGGAAATTCCAACACAACCGATGTCAAGTTCTTTAACTTAATGCAAAAACGAAAGTATGATAAGGTAGGATCTATCCTAATGAAAAATGCTAGAGACGAAAAGGACATTGGGGTCACGATTGATGAGGATTTACACTTTAAAAACAACATGCAGTTAAAAGCAATCAGTATAGTAATAGTGTGTATACTTACTTGAAACATCATGTAAACTATGTCAGATTTGTCTGTAATTAATGCTTTCACTATATATTGTAACCTCGTTTATATATTTTTAAGTGTTAAACGTGATGAACTATGTACATGTATATATATTTAAACGTACTGATGGACCGTTAAGTCTTAATTCAATTAAATGAATGAATAAATAGTAGAAATAATAAGATCTTTAATTTGTGTAACAAGCCTACTCCTTAAGGATGTGTGATACCCGGGAACGCCTGCAGAAATAAAATGTCCAAACTCTATAACACCACAGAACCAGAGAAAAATTGATAAACAGATAAACGCTGTAAGATAAGTAAATGTGATAACAGAGTAGCGAGAAACTTTTCTTTATACATGGACAAAATATAAAGGACCAGTGGTCAACATCATAGAAATTTCAACAAAAGATGTCGTCTTGATGGAAGGAATGCATTTCTTATCGATCGTGTCGTTGAAGTATGGAAAATCTTATCACAACATGTTGCCAACGCTGAAAAGTTTATGCAATTTGAATTATGTTAGATGAAGAAGGTAAAACACCAAGGGATATTTACATTATGCATATGTAATAATTGAAGTAGTCATAGAGACTGCAAAGGTGCCGCAATTATATATGCTGTTAAATGCTGATAAATGAAACTCATTTCAATAGTAATGAGAAAATCAGTTGTTGTATTCATGACACATTATCGATCATACATTGCATAATTTTACTACAAATAATCTAAAATTAAATACAGTATATCTCGTACTCTGTTCATCATGTGCTTTACTTACCACATACATTGCTGTCATATCTGGGCAGTCAAATCACAATTTCATATGACAGAATGATTAAATTTATGAATATCAGCTTTCTTTGATTTGGAGCTAAAATGAGTTAGATAATCTCGTTTGAATACAACACAGATTTAGAAAGCGAAATGTTAGTCATTTATTCATTTGAGTTTTGATGGGAATGTTTTTTTTTCGTGCTAGTATGAAAAAAAATCCAAGCTGATTGAAGGCCAGTTTCATGCATGAGACATTTTCACTCCTTAAGTAATTGATGTATTTACTGCGTGTATCTTCAAGAAATGGTATATTTGAACGTGTCATGCGGCGGAAAAGAGAGTAGTTGTCGAGAGATGACAACTTTGTTATAAAAGAGGGAGAGGATATTTTTACATTCCGTGTCCAGGAATTTTTAAGATAATGGTTCTACTGTATGAAATACGTGAGGATCAAGAATTTATAATGACACTGTCATGAATGTAAATTAATGTAAAGTATAATTAAAATTTATTACTATATCTGCGTTATCGATTTAATCAATACTAGCTTAATGATTACCTCTCTTTTTCTTTCAAATTTGTTATCATAGTCCACTTCACACAGCCTCTGTCATGGTCATATACTCATGATTACCTAAAGAGGGGTTATGTGTGCAGTGGACTGTGGTAGCATGTTATTTAGTACCCCAGTATAGTACATTTTATTTAATGACGTAGACAAGCTGTCACCTTCTGAGAAAACCATTTATGTTCCTGTAACATTCATGTGAAAACCATAAAATTATACTATGCGCGTGGCCGTTTATTGATCACCTGTATACATCCAGACACCTCGATTCTAATGAAGCAATGCATACACATATAAATAGTTTAAGTCTATTGTTAAAATTTTATACTGTTTCGAGGAAGACTGTTTCTATATCTCTGAGATGTGCTCTTTCAGAATCTGTATGATGCCACTCTGTCATCCTTGGGCAATCCGAACATTATGGAAATGAAGGCCGCCATTACTGACAATCTTTTTCATTAATTTCTCAGTAACAATGAATGGTATCGAAATCCTTTTGGTGTCTATCCCCATGTTTTGAGGGATGTAGAATCAGAAGTCATTTCAGTAAAGAACGCATCAATTACGTGATGATGAATAGACATATTGAGGCGGCCATAAGTGAAAATATTGTTTTTGTCAATATTTAGATAATTTCACGTGGTATCAAAATAATTTTCGTGTTCATACCTATGTTCTTAGGGGTAAAGCATCGGATGAGGTCATTGCAGTATTGCAAAGAATGGACTGGCAACTTTAGTGTGTATGTGAATCGTCAAAGAACATTTCAATTACTTGTGTTGATGCAAGTTTTCAGTAACCAAACAAGTCAGAAAAATTGTCCACTGTCATCAACACGTTGGGTGTGCTTATTCTGGCAGTGTACTTCCCCGTGACATACACAAAACATTGTGCATGACAGGTGAGCTTTGTAGCATCTATACATTGTTGTCGAACAAGGATTATCCATAACTACATCTTATCATTTCCAGCACCTCCGGTGGAGCAACACTGACGTCTGATTGCATTGTTACTGGGGTCAAGCATCGGGTACGGTCGTCACGTTCCCATCCGAACTGGACAGAATCCAATGCTGGAAGTTCTGTTTCAAGAGCAGATTTTCAAATGGCAGTTTGGATGTGCCCCCGCTTTACATTCTCTTTGAATGCCTCTTGGTAAGCTGGGTGTGACTTAAGCTCTGGAGCCTTTGTTACGTTTTTCTGCCCATTCTTCTTGACCAGAACTCTACCCGGGCCTCAGACATGTTCGACGTGACTGAACCTTTGACCCCGCAACATGCAGCCATGAATGCTGTTGCTTCTTGAATGATATCACCCATGTCCTCAGAGAGTACACCCAATTTCTGCAGTGCTATACCTCTCTTGAGAACTTTGATGACCGCGTGTTTTCTATTCCGAAGCACTGAGCGACAGTGTCACAGCCTGAAAGGGCATGAGCGACTGGCAGTTGTGCGAGTAAGTGTCCATGTTCATGATCAGAGCGGCTAGTAAAGCGTGGTCAAACTTTGTGGAAAACTTTGAGAGCAATAATAACAAAGTTGCATTGACACAGTCAAGGGCAATGTCCATATTGACTATGGCATGATACTTCTTTTCATCAACTAATGATTCATTTAAATCATGGATGATCTGGATGTCAATATTTCCAGTCCTATCTCAACATCATCTCCATCACTGCTCGGCACTAGCATCAACAAACTTGATGCTTTACTTCGAAACACAAGAAGACTAGCAACACCTGTGCCACTCAGCACGATAAGATCCGAACCAAAGTATTCTAACAATCTAGAGAATGCCTACTCCGCCATTTTACTGGTATAGGTCATATTTCGATTGAATTCCACTCGCGATGATTCTGCTCTCAGTGCATTGACTTTCATTTCAAAAGTCACATCCACCTCCTCTTGACTGCTACTAGATGCCACTGAAGCTGACTTCACTGACCGAGATGAACAGAACTTTTTGTAACAGTCTGTGTGGTATCTACCATCGGCTGCATGCAGATCTCTCACTGCCCAAGTCAAACTTGTCTCTACTTCGTGTCCGCAGTTGTCCTTACGAGATCTGCAGATATCAAGAAGGGTTTCCTCATAATTCTTCCCCCACCCACTCACCACGGTCTACTGCCCTACAAAGAACAACCCTTCTACACCGATCTGGATGCTTTGGATCAATGTCGAAGCATTCCTCTCCACAAAAAAGGCTATGCTGCCTGAAGTTGAAGGTTTTCGATCTGGACCAACGCAGACGTTTACCTTCAGATGTCTCTTCTGAACATTTGATGAGCTGAGCTTATTTAACGGCCTCTTGGTGTGAGTTTTGAATGTATATGTAGATACACAGTCTTTATGATAAAGGACCTCTAAATGTTTGCGGAAAGTCTAGTTTCGAGATCATCATGGAGAAAATCACATCTCCGTTTACTTGATTCAATGATAGTCTGTATCCTATCAGTGCTTGCTACGCTAAGTTCCTTCTTGATTCCATCTTATTCACGGCAGAAGCAACACCCTTCCATCTGTACCTTAAAGATATATTTTTGTTTTTCTTCCTATTGATATTTGCTGATCAATTACTGAAGGTGAAACAAAGAAGAAGTCTGAACTCAAGTACCTTTACAAATCTCTTTATGCGATGTCCGAGTTCCACATACCTTGTCAGCTTGGATGACTCTGTACAAGTGGTCGCGGTTCAAAGTTTCATCCAAACAATGGCACTGCAATTCGTCTGCTCCTTCACCTTCATGTAAGTTTTTCAGCTCTCTAGACCCCGTCAGCTTGCACACGTTGACGCGGTTTAACGTCTCATCCGGACGACGGTGCTGCGGTTCGTCTGTTCCTTCCCTTTCATGTCAGTTTATGCAATTAACTATCAGAACAGTTTCTGCTTTTTATGGCAGTTACAACTGAGATTATCAATGATGGATGTCCTCATTTGAACATTTCGCTGAAAACAGTTGTGTGGTTTTTAATGGAATGGCCTAATCTGATTCTGTGCTCCTCAAAACAAGGGATTGAATGTCCATTTGTTTCGTTCTTGATTCCACGTGATCCTTACTGAAATGTCTTAATCATGGGGGTAGACACCAAAATCGTTTTGACACCATTTATAGTTACTGAGACATTGATGAAAACAAAATTTTCAGTAATGGCGGACTTCATTTGCATATTGTACAGATTGATCAAGGATGACAAAGTGGCATCATACAGATTCTCGAAGAGCACACTTCAGAGGAATACAAGTGGCAAAAAAACTTTGTACGGACCGCATTGCAATTTTCTCCAAAAATCTTTGGTTTGGCAACCGGACTAGTAGAGAAAGAGATCTCAGTGATGTTGCTACTGACGAAATGATGTTTAAGCTTTAAAACAGCATTCTAAGTTTATATTTAATGATGCCAATTAAATTGGAGGCACTGTTTTTGCGTTGTTTTAAACAATTTAACATTCGGATATATAAACGTTGAATTCATATTAACAATCTCATTATGAACCAGGTTATCATTATTATAATTACTACGTGATGTCTTATAACTAGGTTGCAGTTAAGCGATACGTTAATAATACACTTAGTGAATCCCCGTATGTTGGTTTCATGTATCACCAGGAAGGTGATGGCCGAAACATGGTAAGTACGACATTACTACTCTCATTGGAGATTGATATTAAGCGTTACAATAGCAAACATAAAAATATCTCTCTTACTCTGAAGTCTGACGTACCAGTAAACCTTTCGATATTGAAAAAAAATTCATTTTAATATGACGTTTATCAGGATACATCGTTTATCTAGTTCATCTTTTAAGAATTACATTTGTCAAAAAGTTCCAATTTAATGACTACGTTTTTATTACTATCGTTACTGTAAGCCGAGTGTTCCCTTTGCCAAGTATTAACATATAATCAACTATTCTATCGTTTAATGTAATTAGAAATTTTTGATTTTCAGACAAATAGAACAGGTCACCTTCAAAAACAGTATTGTTTCGATTGTGACAGGTGGCTCATACTTTTAAACCTTGCAAACTCTATATGAATACCCTACATTGCATTTAGTCAGTTATCCAATTTCAGAGCTCATGTTACGCTAAATAACATGTTATTTTAATACTTGGCTAAGGATATATATATCAACAAGTCGACAGCGGGTATACAATAAATCCCCGGTGTGACAATTATCTTGTGGAGTGTACCTACACTGTCGAATGAGTCATGAATAACAGTCCTTGATTTCGCTCAAATATCTTTCTCTGTAAGCTTTATGTTTTTCATTTTTAAAGGAGTACCTTTCGTTACTGAAAACAAAACCCTACTTATGATCAATTGTAAAGATGTCATCCTTTCAGAACAGGCGCGACCACTTTAACGACGGGGATATGAATAATTTAATCGATTTATACAATGAACGTGTCTTCATTGAAGCAGAAGACACTTACTCTTCCGGAACATCAGGTCTTATTTTCCTTCTTTTTTGTTAGGAGTCTCCATGTAAAGCTGTGATATATTGACCTAATTTGAGCTTTAAATTATTATTCTGTTGACATTAAGATATTTCGTTTGTTATCTCAGAAAGTTTCTAAGTTATAAATACATTGCGATCACAGGCGTATTAAACTTGATAGGAAATTATAAAAGTAATTTTGAAATCGACGGTTTTAACACTGGAACCTACATTAACTAGTCTATCGTATAGTATCACACCAAAGAGTGGCGAGTGGTATGCCTCTGGCAACAAAATTGACATGCAGACGGGTATATATGTACGGTCCGAATCCTTACCGGCGATGTCTCCCGTTTAACAAACACAACACTTAAAATTGACCACAGTACATATAAGTGAATAAGTAATTAGGCTCTGCTGTATCGAATTCTCTAAATTTGTATTAAGGGATGCTGTTAACTTGTGTGTCTGCGTGTTCAAACGTTATAAACGACTATCAAGGTGGAAACAGCACCACGAGGCTTCTAGTTAATAGCTGACTAGAATAATTATGGCCTAATTAAGTTTTTCATGAGAGTGTATTTTACCTATGGAATATATCTTATCTAATGCGTCGCCATTTACCATTAGTACTTAAATTACGTGTACAGACGATTAAGATTATCAATGATGACGGACACGGGGGAATCGCCGTACAAATGGCGTTAGCTTGACAAATGTGAGTGAGAAATAGATGTAAGATTTAATTCCATTATCATTGTACCTATCTTAAGGCGTGCATTATGCATAACAAACCCATTTTCAGATTTGTTTATATATGTAGTTCGTGCTTACTGTAACTTTTCGTCACCTACTGGGAGGAAATTAAATATCTGTATCCTGTAAAAAGATATGTTAGAATGGTAATTGTATTATATATGGGAGCTGCATATTAACCCAAACTCTTTCTTATAAGTGCAGTGTCAAAATCAACTTTGCGTTATATCCCCTGGTAATGCATTTTTTTATTCAATAATTTGTTCTTTGTTGAATTCAAATTTGTCTGCACTTTTAAGTACTTGTGACTGAACAGTTGGGACCTTAAATTAAATTATTTCATAAATTTTAAAAGAAAAAAAAAGGTAGATGTTTCTGATAATAAATGTAAAATATCCTGGACCATACTTCTGCACGCGTATACATCAGATGTGCATAATACCATAGAAAATTATCAATAATTCATCTACATTTTATTAATATCATCATTGCTCTGTCTTTCTTTTGATGTAAAATGTTGCGTCATTCTCATTTGTATCATGTATATCTACGGCATTTCTTAATATGTAAAACATTGACTTATTAGATCCAGAAATAGAAAAAGCGTTTATCATAATAGGGAAGTTGAGATCATCACACTTATCATACAACTTAATAAAAAGTTACCCATGTCGGTTTCGTTTCAGGAAAAAGTAAAGAACAGAACACATCGACATCACAATGTTTCTTAAATCGTCTTCATTCAGTTGTTGCAATATTTGTAATTTAAAAAATGTCACGCCGTTTTGGATTGGCAACTAAGTCTGCAGCGGTCACCTTGCGGCTTAATTCATTGCTTAGCTCTACTGTATCTAATTTAGATTTGTATTAAATATTCTCTTCACTTGTATGCCTTTTGTGCAATCTTCGGTATCATTTAGGCATAACAGGGTAACATACATGCACAAGTAGTCTTCGTAGACCTGCTGGGTTACTTGACCATATGAAATTTGGGTGAGAAATGATGATCTCTCCAAGAGCTTTATGTATGCACTCTCGGGCCTTGCAGGCATTTCTTCCCACAAGTATCATCCAGGTGCCACGAAGGTACGTATTTGGCACGAACTCGCAGGAAGCTCTCAGGTGTTATCTATGTGTCTGGTACGGTTACGTCTAACAGGAAAGGTACGCGCGCATGAACAAGGATGTGAAATTAATCATTAATACACATTGATAATACTTCCACATCAAATAAGCTTCCTATAGCTTACGTTGCCATGAATTTGTAAAACGTCAGTCCTATCAACATAGAAATTAATTTTAGTCTCCCACTCTCCGGCGGATGTCACGACAGGGTAAAATAAGTTTCTAAATTTTTAAATATTTCTAATTTTACATGATTTACGGTTTATTCCCTGAATTGTTCCATAATACTTAGATAAAAAGATAACATATTAAAACCGCTATAAGCTAAAACTATGTGACATGTAATATACAAATGACTTTAAACTACAGTCGAACTTCGTTAACTCGAACTCGGAAAACTCGAAGACCCCGTTTAACTCGAAGCACTTCGTCGGTCCCGGCAAAATCTTCTCTTTATTCTAGTAATCAAAACTCGGAAAACTTGAATTCGGAAAACTCGAAAAACTCTGTTAATTCGAAGTAAAAATTTGGTCCCAACAACAAAACATATACTGAATATGATCGGAGAACTCGAAGTATAAATTTTGTGCCGGTCAATTACATTGCTGATGCGCTACGCCGTTTTGCAATTTTACCGACAATAGGCTTTACAAGTGAATATTAATGAACAATACTGTAATTAACAATATTCATGTTTTAGAAAAGTGTTTATTGTTATTTAATTGAATGATAAAAGGTAACCGTTAGATCTTATAATTGATAGATATCGGCGATAAAAAGTGGTTCTACTCACATTGCGTAATTTCCGTGTCTGTCAGCCATAACAAACACCGACCTCTGTATACACTCAGTGAAGCGGAACTAAGCTATAGAAAACAATCACAACACTGGCCCGGTACTAGGCTTAATGTTTTTACAGGACTACGCATGAAACGGTCACATGTGCTCAATTAAACCGACAAATGAGTGAAACAATTATTTAATTAGCGTCGAAGTACTTTGGGCAGAATTAGTGAGGAGATGTCATGAGTGTCACATAGGGATAAAAGCAGGGGTGTTTCTCACCGAAATCATACCCGTTTCGAAATGTCGAAGTCAATTGAGCAATCCAACGAAGGACCCGGTTTATCCGGGGGGATACTTGGATCGATTGATAGGGCGAAGACCGGCGTGAAGAGGAAGATAGAGACGAAGACAGTCGAGACAAAGTACAGAGCGATATTAGCCGTGGAAAAGGGAGACAGGTCAAAATCTGACATTGCTAGAGAATTCGGCATCCCAGCAAATACTTTATCGACATGGTTGAAAGCAAAAGAAAAGATCATGACTGCATACAGCAACGATGGTATAAGCCCCAGCAGAAAGAAGGTAAGAACAGCCAAATATGAAGACACCGAGACTGCGCTACTAAAGTGGTTCACGCATGCCCGAGACAACAATCTTCCGGTAACCGGCCCGATGCTGAAAGCTAAAGCCAAGGATCTGGCCGAGAAGATTGGAGAGCAGAACTTCGCCTGTAGCACAGGGTGGCTAGACAGATTCAAAGACCGACACAACATCAGCTTTAAGAAAATCTGCGGCGAAGCTAAATCTGTAGACATCGCCAGTGATGCAATGACAAAGTGGGCCGACGACCTCCGCGTCATTCTGTCCGAGTATCAGCCCCAGGACATATTTAATGCTGATGAAACCGGCATATTTTTCCGACTGCTACCCAACCGTACTCTCGACTTCAAAGGAACCGACTGCCATGGCGGGAAACGGAGTAAGGAGCGGCAGACTCTCCTCAGGATCTCGGACGATCTCATTCGCGAGGACCTCAGAGCCCAGACCAATACCAGGACTCAATCAAAGATATCAGACTACTTCAGTGACTTTGCGTGTCAACGAAACAGTGAACATTGATAGTGATCGATAGTGTTAAGACTTTACGAACTGGAACTTGGTGTGCTTTCGCAAATAATGTATGACAATGGTGTTTTAATTATGGCCTTAAATTCGAAGACTAGTGCTTATAATGAATGTTCATTTACTTACAGTGCTTTGTAAGTCGACAGGTGTTATCGTAACTAACATGTTGTGTACATGCATACTCTTTAATATAATCTTCCTAGTGTACGCGCCAAATCAGTGATGTTGAGTAACATTTGTTGCACATGCGCAACGGAAGTTTATGTATGTTATCGAAGCAGGAGAGTTCTCATAGTCGGTCATATGTAGTGCTGTTTAGAATGATATCGTAAGTTTTTCACATTGTATGTGTTTCTTAAAATGTTAGATTTGGTTCTATTTTGTTTGTATTATGTGTTTAATTAATGTCAAATTATTAAATTGTGAATGTATTGTGGTTTAAATGCAGATATCAGTATAAAATACTCGTATAAACATACACATTTAAAATAAAAACTTAAATGATTGAAATAAACATTTAAAGCTGATTTTTATGAGAGTATTATTTATATAACCATAGACAAATGTGTTATTGTGACAGGTCATCACTGAGATAAATACAAAGAAAATACCTACACGTCAACAGAATATCAAAAATATACTTTCACATTCGGAGAAACGAAGGCAAAATATGTACAAAATAAGATTTTCAGGGAGACCATTGGAAAATGCAAGGCTAATATGAACAGGTGTTCCGGAAAGGTAAACATTTTCTGCTCCATCTAAATCTAGGACAATATGTGTAACCTCATGTTTACAAGCTAGTTTGACAGAATTCTCTGTATTTTTTCAGCACTGGACCGATTCCGGTAAACGACGTGGGGCTTTTCTCCTACATGACGATAGGATGGTTGACACCACTTATCCTGCGACTTTTCAAAGACAGAGAAAAAGAAATCCGAGAAAATGACGTGTGGACTTGTTCGGAACTGGAGTCATGTGATTTCAACACAGAACGGTACAACAGAATTTTACAATTTGTTTCTATTTGAATATCTTATTAGTAGCAATCTCCTACACAACTTATGGTGTTGCAAAATGAAATGCTTTGTGTATACTCGTCGCAAAAAAATTTCCCTCCTCCATGTTTTGAAGTAATATTTCCCCATATCATCATATTCTTTCCCTCTGTCGTCTCCTACTTTTCAAATGTAGGCCCTAAACATGACTTACGAGGTTTAGCAAACGAAAGAGCTGTTTGATGAGATGTAATCCATTATTTGACTGCCCCGTCCATCATGTCAGTGATATTTAGGGTCTAAATAATTAATTATTTGCATCGTTGTTATTGAATATTGGATCAGGATAAGACTGCCTATTAACATAATACACATATACGATATTAACAAGGAACACCAGGGAACATAGAGATAACTAAAATCAAACTTCAATGTTTCGAAGTTTTAAGGGACTGCACAAAAACTTCCATTCTCCCATCCCAGCTTAATTGAATTAATTGATGATCTTATGACATTTACTATTCCATGATAGAGAGTTGACCTGCGTGATATATCTTTCAGGTGGGTTTGGGAAAGTGATAGGTAGAAAATTCAATTGGGAAATAACTTATCATTTATTGACATTGATTTTACCTATAGGAATTAAATTGCGTGTTTTAATTAAGGAGTGATTTCAGCTTTAAAATTGTTTTATCGAAGTTCAATTTGGAATCCGACACAAGGCTGAAAAATCTATTCCAAAATAAAGGTAAACTTAACTTTTACAACTGTAAGTTCAGGTCTGGCCTAAATGTTACATCACTGTATTTACAATTCCCTTACCATATACCATAACTTGTGTTTTACTGGTGTTGATATTTAAACCAGATATTTTTGTATTCAATTTAAAAATCGACTTATTAAGTGATCTCTCTTGGCCATCCAATATTAGCCCTGTGTCATCCGTATACTGGACATTTAAAATTGGTACATTTCAAATATCGACAAGAATACTTCAGTCATCAGGCAAATGGAATCTGCTACTTAGGTCAACTACAGATTTTAATAAAATATATATCTGTGGGAAGGAATATATCAAATCATGTGAAATGAACTGTTAAAATTTGTTTTCGAAAGAAGTTGTCAAAGCTTAGATTATTCTGAACAATTCTGAATACATGATAATTGCTCAACAAAATTCGATCATGAAAACTCCCCATTAATATAAGAAAGTTATCGAAGTTAACAATAAGTTTGGTTTAGAGTTTTTAAATTGAATGACTTAATTTTAAAAAACCCAAATGATTTGACTTGTTTTTACTATGAATGGAGAGTAATTCTCAAATTTAAAACTTCATTACGATGATATGCAAGATATTTAAGGCGATGACTATTTCTAAAAATTGAAATCGTGTAGATAAGTCATTTTGTATTGATGATAAATGATGATGTGAGGATAAGGATTATTTTATGCATGATGATAAAGCATAAGATCACCATTGCATTTGATAGTGATAGTGTTATGCATAACATCAGGATGCAATGATGATGGTGAGGAAGTGCGTGTGATTATCATTATGATAGTGAGATATAGTGTGATGCATGACGTCAGGATGTGGTGGTGGTGACGATAATGACGACGACAATGATGATATTATAACAGTTTAATATAAAACCAGTGAGTGTGGGAGAGTGTGAATGTCGTTTTATGCCATTGTGTATACCATGTAATTTTTTTCTGAAAAACATCTATACATCGAGACTTTGAATCATTCTTGGGTGGAATGTCGACGTTTTCATGTTCATGTCATCAGTTTCTACCTGAAAGAAGACAACTAATGCCAAATCATAAGTTTAAATCAAAAGGTATTTTTATTTTTAAACATTCTCATTCATGAAAAAATAAAACTTTTTATAGAAATCAATGAGAAAAAATTCAAGGGCATATGTCGATATTCTGACGACGGCTAGTCTAAAATAATAGAGGAACGCATGTTTGACAGATAAATCTACCGCGTTTCCCATTCTTTTATGTTTAAAACTGAAAAGTGACGCTTTGGAATTGAGGGAAATCATCAGATCAGTGATAGGATTTCCTTGTCCCATTAATTTTATTAAATATCATAGCTTGTATGTAAACACTTAAACTTTGATCTGTATCCAGTCATTACTTAACCTCGTAACACAGAGCTAGTAACGGCGCGCTATCGTAATCCCACTGTCAGGTAGCACTCTTTGATGGACCGGGCAAAACCTTCGATACATCAAGAAATTCGAATCTTCGAATTCGATTAAAAGAAATTTGACTTTATCATCTATAAGATCCAAGATTTAATGATGTTTATTTTCAGATTTCACTAATATTCATTCAAGCTCTCTCGCTATTTTTTGTTTGTTTGTTTGGGTTTTTTTGTATTTTTTTTATTTTTCAAACCACACATGTCAAAACATAACAGTTCATAATATGGATTCACTTAAAGACTCACTCAATCCTTCAATCGTCATCATTATCATCATCATACACACTTAAAATCATCAAATTTCCTATCATTGCCATGATCATTCTCATCGAAATTCTCATCAAAAATCTATCTTATCATCTTCAGTATCATCTGCTTATAAGCATTGATTTCCAATCAGCCGACAATCACACAATGTTACCATATTTTGAAAGATCATCAACAAACCAATCATCCACAGATAGAAAGTATATTTAGATATCATCAATGATTCAATATGTTAGCCTTGTATCAATTTCATTATTGCACAATCGTCATCAATCAATTGAATTTTTCATCTTTTCACACTCATCAATGCAATAGATATCAGACATCACTGCAACATTAATCAATATTATGCAGTTTTTTTTTAAAAACTAAAATTTCATGAGAGACAGCTATGTGAACTCTATATACTTTGGAGCAAGTGTGTGTTTGTGTGTGTGTGTGTGTGTGTGCGAGTGTTTTTTTCTTTTTCTTTTTTTTTTAAAAGAGTAGAAATAGGTAGAATGGCAGAGAGATAGGCAGAGAGATAGATAGAAAAAGGAAATGGGGTAAAGCAAGCAAAGCAAAATGGACATGAAAAATTGTCTTCGGGTAGGCAAACTAAGTACCCATTGTAAGGAGTACATGTAACCACTTTAGAGTAAATTATTAGGTTGAAATCGATTACAGAATACCTTTTTTAAAAACAATTTTGCTCAATATAAATAACATCCTTTTATTTTTGAAACTCCCAATTATATATCTAATCCATTGCCATTTGTGTAAATCAAATATTTTTAAGGTAGATTTCAGCAAGGCCTTAAAGTATAACTCATTGTAATTTATTATTTTTACCTATTCTCCAATTTTTTTTGTCTTTTCAATAAGCGTTTTTTTTCCTTTTTTCCTTAAACTTTCCACATATTTGCATATAAGGAATTACAAATATTTGCGTAATTAATAATTTATCGAATATTTATTTTATCAGTTTGGATACACTGTGGAAAGACGAGCTTCAAACCCATGGACGAAACCACTGCTCCATTTACAGAGTTTGGTTCAAATTCATATGGGTTCGACTGCTATGTATTTTTATGGGCGTCTGTCTAAGCGCGGTGGTAACATTTCTAGTGATGGTGAGTTTTATAATTCTCCATTCCTTACTTGATTTGTTCTTGGAGTTTAACTAAAACTTGTGTAACTCCCATACGTTTGTATAGCATTATTCGACCTCCTATTGTAAGATTAACATAAACAGCAGATGTCTCCGATTGCACTAAACTATCCATAAGTTATTTTTGTATGAATCCATCAGCGATTTCTTACTATGTTGAACATTCTCAGGCATATAATGCTTCTTCGCCATCAACAAGTTGTTGAAGTAACACCGCCTGATTTTGCTGAACTACTCTGATGGTTCTGATTGTAGAAACTTATTAAATGTACTTTTTGGTCTCTTGCGGTTTTGCCATTGAGGATGATGCATATTGTTCTAGATTTACACAAGTGTAAGCATATTTTCAAGGACTAATTTTATACACATAGTAGTTTCATATTCTGAAAATAATCCTGTATTATCGAAACATAAATTAACATGTTTATTTTCCAGGGTTACATCATCGATATCATAACAAATTACCTAGAGGGACCAGAAACGTCTACACTTTACGCTGTAGGATTGGTGACAATTGTGACATTTGGACAGCTTTTAAGATGTGCTTCGTATACCTTATTACGTACATATGCAACGCAAACAGGCAAGTTGTTACTGAACTACCTTCCTTGAAAATTTCTAAAGCCTGATTTTTTTTATTAGCTGTCCTTTTTGTACATGTGGCACCACTCATTTGTATTTTCGTTAGTGAGCGTTGATGCTAGACTATGCAGTTATTTATATTTCACTCTCTTTGACAACTAGGAATTCGGTTTCGATCCGGAGTACTCGGAATGACGTACAAAAAGCTTTTGAAGCTGAAGAGGATGAACGGAAAGATTGCCTCGGAGGTGAGATTATGTTTCAATAAACTTTTACCAAACATTCGCAGGAAGAAGGTTGTGTTTTTGAAGGCAATTATTTACATATTTTATATATGATTATTTTTGTTCTTTGTTCATCATTGTATCCGAAAATAGCAACACCTACAGTACTGTGAATTATTTCGTATTTTGTTTTGGAAATGTTTATTAGCCTTAATCTTTTTTTTGCACAGGCCTAACATGAGAGGGGCGTTTTAGTGGTATATGAATTAGTTGTATGCATAAGCATTTCGTCTTTCATTATCTAATGAAATAACAGAATGATATCCTATGATTTTTCCACGAAATGATACTTGGGACAAGCACTTAATAAGCTTCGACATATAGACCGAAGACTGAGAAAGCAAAATAATTACTACGCGAGGATGGAAAAGCACATTAAAATGATTGGTATAAGGATAATTCTACTGTGCCGATCGTTAGTCAGGTATATGAATAAACAAGGATGTACTGTTAAAATAAATAACATTTTAAAACGGCATTGATGTTTCAGGTTATCACAATATTTGGGTCTGACGCCTTACGAGTGTTCATGAATACACAGTTACTGTTGTACATTGTGTCAATGCCGTTATACCTTGTGATCGGCATTGCCTTCCTGTACTACCTGATAGGATTTTGGTGCTTTTTATCATGCGCGGTATTCCTGGTCTTCTATTTCATACAGGTAAATGAGGTCTATTTTTTTTTAGAATTAGTCATTATTCTTTATATTGAAATTTTTTGTAACATGTAGCAAAATATGCCAATCTGGAGAGTCTGCCGTTCGTCAGTTCATCCATGGGGGATATACTGTTATCTGAAAGAGAGTTACCGGTATATATAAGGGTTCTGTACAACAAACAAAAGGGACTAATTTGGATGATTTCAATTTCCCTATTGTAAATTTTCCATATCTTGATAGCAATATTCCTGCATCTCCAATCTGAGGTATTTAAAGGTCACAGTTGAATCAATATTCAAGGGCCTGTTCCTATTATCGCGATTTTCGTACGAAAGTCGTCAAGTCACGGACAAACTCGTAACACAAGGGTGTAAAAGATGCAGGTTGATGAAAATTATGGGGGCGTTTTTATGGTCGCCATAGTGATTGCATTGAGAAATATTCTATCTCTTTGTGTGACATGAAGCTGGACGAGTTTGATGCTCGTTAGTTTGACTGTTGGTACAATTGTTGTACACATTGCTCTCATTTGAGAACGTGACATTACTTACTTCGATTGACCAAGGTTTACATAGCAGGTGTCGTCGATGAAGCAGGATATACTTTTACTTCCGCAACACATAGTCTTATTCCCCTTATACTTTTTTCAAATTTGCCATAGTTTTATGGAATTTGAGTTTGAATTATGATTATGTTGCCATGTTGGTATTTTGTAAAATGTAATTAATGAAAAATACAAGGAATAGGAAACGAATACCCACACACTGCACACGAATCCACAAGAACATGTGGGGAATTAGGTTTACCGAAAGATTACATCTCAGATACGACTGATGAAGTAAATCGTATGCTTCCCTTTGAATAGGCAAACATTAAATGTGACATTCATACTGTTATATAACTAATAGCGTCCGAAAAAAACTTGGCACTACAATATTGATGATCAGAAAGCAAATTACTTATGAACGCCAACCAGAAAATGCTCCTGAATGCCCACGATCGTGAATGTATATTGATATGGCAAAGAACTTGCTTGGAAAAATTAATTTCAGAACAAAACAAAATCAGAAATGACATTATCTGATAATTCTGAAAGTTCTTTTTTAGCGGTAAACTACAATGGTAGAGAAACAAATGGAACAGTTTTAACCAAAGTTATGTTGTTTTTTTAAGACCATTCTAATTGAAATAATGTCTGTTCTTCGACGACGAACGCTGGATTGGACAGATGTAAGGGTATGTACTGGCAATAGTAGTATACATATTCAATATTTGATCTGTAATGCAAAAAAGAAAAGTGAAAATCTATATACCAAGAGACTTTTTACTTTGCAATAATGTTAACATTTATTTATATCTCTGCAGATAAATGGCTGTTTAGCGATGGATATTGTTATCATTTTTTGCTTATTTCCTGTCATAATTTGATGTATATAATTTATCACGTGAACATGTACTAAAGTTAATAAGGCTTTTCAATTAGTGATTAGAGTGAAACATAATATGGAGGATTGTTATTAAGGACATTCAATCTTTGTATAGGTAAGGATGGTCCTCAGTTTGATGACGAATGAGTAATATGTTCGACATCGCCTTCGTAGTCTTGTTCAGATGTATTGTGGGAACCAGTTCATTTCAAACAACTTTTAAATGAAATAATATCATAAGAAACGGAGTTGATTCTTTTCCCTTACTTTCCAAAGTAGATACAAGATACCCATTGCATTATAGTTTACTAATTTACTTCTTATTTTCTTTTGCCAGATACGGAAGATGACAGAAGTTCTTGCAAGCATTAAATTGATAAAAATGTATGCGTGGGAGGAATATTTTAAGAAATCTTTAATTGGTAAATTACATGTAATAGTTATTCAAATATAATGTAATAGAAATATATCGTTTGTTCTCCTATAAATATAGATTATCTGTATATATGATAAGAACACGATATGTAAAACGAATAGCAACAAAAATTGAAAGAAAAAATTAACTTAGAATAACAACTTTTTTTCGTTTGATATTTTGCAATGAAAATTATAGCATTAAATACTTAAATTTACTTCTATGAACAGACATCAGGAAGACAGAAACAAAACCCCTCTTAAAAGCGACAATATTGAATTTTATTTTCAATGCTATCATGCCTATTACCCCTTCGCTTGCGGCGGTAGTCACCATAGCCTTGTTTGTTAACGCGGGAAACGAATTGACTGTGTCAACGGTAAGTCTCTTTTTGGATATTCTGATTAATGATAATTAATTTTTTAATCACCGTAGAGTTTTTGGTAGGTTTCTAGAAAATATATTTCTACCTCTACTTTCATAAATTTTACGAACATTCTTGATCACAAGAAATAAAAAGTATGGCTGCCCCCTAGGACTTTAGTAATTTAAAAGTGGTATACCAAGTTAGCTTCATTGCAGAACCAAACTATCATTGTTGCAAAATTAGTAAGAAATACAACATTTGTCTGCTATTGAACGTATTTACAGTCGACAAACACATACGTGTATGTTTGGCAGACTTACAGTAGTTATTGCAACTTGAGTACACAATTACTTAACAATTTACTTAAAGGGCTTTTCGATTGTTGCCACCCTGGGTTTCATGCGGAATGGATTGTTTTATGGGCCATACGCCGCTCGGGTATTTGGAGAAACCATGATTAGTTTTGAAAGAATAAAGGTATGGACTGGAATGTGTTTCTCTCTCACAATCGGGATAATTCACTTCCTCGCAATCGTATACAAACTCGTTTCACGATGATAAAGCGAAAAGCATGCTATCAATTGATATTTTGATTCACAGTATGTAGAGGAACTGACATTTCACAGTCTCTACGTATCCGATTACAATGAAGAAAAGACCGACATGTCAACATGATTTTAATTAAAACTCAAGTGAAGATTTAAAAAAAAATAAAATTGGGGTTCCTGCTGAAGTGCAAGGTAAATAAGACCTGGTGATCCGGAAGAGTATGTGTCGTCTTCGTCATCGCCAACACGCGCTGTTTATTTCTTTGTCAATTCAAGTATGTAATGTCACGTTTCCAAATGAGAACAAGGTAAACAATACGAAATCACCAGATGAAAAACATTTCAATAATAAACCCCATATACTTTCCGATAACTGCGAAATTGTCATTCAAATTACTAATGATATTCAGACAACTGAATATCCGTGATAAATCCATGTGGTCAGGCAAGAATTTTTTTTATCATCCGAGAATTCAACTCCATTCACCTACTTGAATGGTGAGTGCAGTCCGATTTAGCTACCCAACCACCATTTATTAACATCTCTGTTACCATATTAACATGACTTCAAATCTGAGAGAAAATACACTGGAAAGCTTCTTTTTATTCAATTCAAAGTGATGGAAACAAGTTTAAATCATGATAAGAGGGTGCATCATAATCCAATAAATTGCCATATATCTGAAAATTTTATAACAACGTCAAGTATATGTGAATATTCTGAAATATGCCATTCTTATTAAGTATGGAAAAATATCTATTTTAAACAGTTTAAAACCACTTAACGAAAGGGTGAGACAAAATAAATAGAAATATTTATCGCTATCAAATCAATGTGACAGATTTCATCTATCATCACAGAGATTCTTGTTGGAAAAAGAATTTTCACCACCCGGTAATGATGTCAAAAATTCGAAGAGTGCAATAGAGCTGCGTGACACGGCGTTCATGTGGGATGAAAATAGCGATGACAACGGCAACCATGTGTCTAAAGGTAGGGAATGTGAACGTCCAAAAGGAAGCAAAATAAAAAAAAATATGGGTAAAATTTATCATAAACAAAAAATTATTAGATATCAAAACATAATGGTAAAAAAATGAAACGAAAGCATTAGTTTTTTCCTAAATGAAGGAAAGGGAAGAAGCTCGTGGAGCTCGTTATCGCTTCCTGTAACATATTAACATACAGTTATAATATCTTCTTCACTTTTATTGCATAAAGCGAAAGAAAGTCAGTGAACATAATCTTACTTAAGCTAACCTAACAGTCTGTTCATGTTTGATTGAATACAAACGTTTTTGAAATTTGGTTTACATGGTAAGTTACTAACCATAATGAATAAAAAAAGTGATGACAATAATAATTTCCAAAATACATTTAGATATATACATGCATTGTGATTAAAAAGATTTTATGTTTCATTTTATATTTAGAAAGTAAACGTAAAATCACATTGGCATCGCTTGTACTGCGTGATATCAATATCAGAGTCAATAAGGTGAGTAAAAGAACCTTAAAATACGCAAAATGATATGATATACTGTCACCAAACATTGTTTACCAAGCTCACACATTGATACAATATCTTGTAATCTCAAGTATTCCAATTATATATCACACCCAGATATAACAATATTGTAGATTTTCTTTAGGTATTTTAACCTGCATATCATGATGACCTATATTAAGATATAACTATAGAACATAAACGTAATTTTTACAAATCAAAAGGCTAATATAAGTAGTAATACAAGTAACATGCAGTAAGATCCCCCTATGTCTGTACGTTACTGTTGTTCTGTTTGTTTAATATGAATATCTTGCGAGTTCCTGCTGTCAGCAATCAGGGTTTTTTCTGTGATGTCCTTTACAAGGGGAAACATATCGGTGTGTGTGGCACAGTGGGCAGTGGAAAATCGTCTTTATTACAAGCAGTAATTGGAAGGGTAAGTGTTATTGTTAGAGGCATGGCACAAGATATATATTTAATTAAACAAAATGAGACAAATGTGATAGAAAATATGACAGAAAAGATATTGAAGTATTTGTTAATATCTACAATTGTAATAACTCAAAACTTATCATTTTTGCATTACTATTAGCATTTAACATACTATCCTCGAAATACAAATCAAAGCCCTCAATGTAAATATGTTTAATCTGCATCGACGTCTAAAATGATGTGTTGTTTTAATCCAAGATGTCACTGTTTTCTGGTCATATTGCTGTTGATGGAACAGTGGCATATGTAGCACAGCAAGCTTGGATATTTCACGGGACATTGAGAGAAAACATCCTCTTCGGAAAGCCTTATAAACAAGAGTGGTAAACTATAGAAAAACCTTACCTCCTCATTCCATATGTACGCTATTCTACAATAACCGCAACGCATTATGTAAAATCCATCAATTCATTACAAAATCTGTCGAATTTGGTCGGTCTGTCCTATGTAAAATAAGCGGATTTCATTAAGGTTAGAGAACATTATTTTACTGACTCTTGTTTATACACAGCTACAACACTTTCACAAAAGGCTGTCTTATTGTTCCACTACTTTTTGTTTACTTATTTTAAAGCTCTGGTATATATCATATTAATCAACGTAAGTCGAATCAAGCAATGGTAATTGGGTGGCATTAATTAATAATGAAATAAATTAAATGATATTTTTCCATCAGGTATTCTGAAGTTCTACATGCATGTGGTTTGGAACCTGATCTCCGAAAATTGGCTAATGGTGACTTAACTGAGGTACCAATGTGCTCACCTTTTTTTTTTTTTTTTTTTTTTACATATGTAAAGGAAATAGACTTTTTCATTCGTGCGTAGAATATAGAGAAACCTACATGAGTTTTCGTTTTTTAGTAGCTTACTTAAACACGTGTAACGTGTAAGAATATCATATCAAATGGCAATAAAAACAGCATTACTAATGAGATCAGGCTGATACAAAAATCTAAATTAGCTACATTCGCACTCAATTTCTCTTCATTTGGTGATATAACAGAGCATATGACGACATGAAAATATGTTGTTTTTATTCAAACACAATGAAACAGTTCTGGCAGTTGTCATTTTACGTGATGATAAAACACCACTAATGTAATACCAAACAAAACATACGTACACGCCTTCTGTACATGCAAATTAACTCTTCAACCAGATTTTACAATGGGTAAATGTTCTAGTCAAATATATGTAATGTGGATATATGTACATTATGTACTCAATAACAAAGCAACTGGTAGATATATCAATTAGGAGAATTGACTTGCCTCCAATTCAGTACTGTTATAAATATGTATTTTTCAAAAAATATAAATAATAAGTTTTTTACTATTACTATAGTGCTTAACATCACCTGTCACCATAGTCTACCTGACTTTACTTGACTAACCGTCTATCATCGAGAATGCTCGGAGGGAGGAAAATGTTGTGTTTAGGAAATTCTTCGACCTTACCAGAAAACCAACATTGCATCGCTAACGAGTCCTGAATGGGCGAATTATATATTCAGTAAAATCAAAAATTTGGCCACGGTTAAACTAATTCTAAATATGACGACTACATGTCGCAGCTGACATGATATATGGCGGTAACTTCGTAACACACAAACTTGCAATACTAATTTTCGAGAGATGACATTTTACGGTCATCATAAGTCTTTCATTGAAAAATTGTAAATACACCAACTAGGAGAATTGGCTTGCCTCTAATTCATTACTGCTGCCATTTTAATAATGGTTGTAACAGTTCAGTTATTCGCAGATGGTATCTCTAGCAGTAAACAATAAAAACACTTCACATTAGTAAATAACATACCTCGCATAATATTTATTGAATCATACATATTCTGACATTAAACAAGAATGTGTGTGATAATAAATTAATATGTATTTTATTGAAGTATGCATATAAGTTTTTTTTAACTATTATTATAGTACTTAACACCATCTGTCACCATAGTCTGTTTGACTCTACAGTACTAATAACCCATTCATGGAGAATGCCCGGTTAGATGAACATATCAATCTGAAAAAAGACAACATTGCATCGCTAACGAGTCCTGGATGGAGGAGATATTATTAAGTCTAATTTATGTTTTGGCCATTATTAATTAAATTCTAAATATGGAGATTACATGTCGCAGTTAACTCGAGACAAGTCGGCAACTTCATAACAAACAAACTTGCAATACTAATTTTCAAGAGATACAGGATGATGCAGATTATACTGACATTTTACGGTTGTCGTCATGATTTTTATGAAGAACGTTTTATTTCTCTGTGTGATATGAAGCTGTACGTAATTGATGCTCGTTAGTATGCCTGATGCCTCTGTTGTTGCTTATCCTGTCACCATGTGACATCACTTACTTGGTTAACCAAGATTTACATTGCGGGGTTCAGTATTGAAGCAGAAAACGCTTACTCTTCCAGAACATTTAATCGCATTCTCCTTGAACTTTTACAGGGGTCCTCTTTCGTTGGTATTTTCCACTAGTTACGTCGAATTTGTGTTGGGATTAAGATCATGTTATCATGTCGGTTTTTCTCTGTTATCCCTTTGTTAATCTTTGTTTTTGTGAACTACATTAGAATATAAGGGATAGCCTCTGTTGGTGGGCTTTAGTCTTCAAGGTTTGATATAAGCTGCATGTAGTGTTTCGACTCGTTTGAATAGCGGCAAGTTGCAGAATATATCCATATAGCTAAGATTATTATTGTTTAAATCATCCTTCATAGCAAATGACAGATTTCCTTGCATTATAGGTTAGTTGTTCAGTCTTTAGCATCATAATCGGGGACTGAAATGTGGTAAGAAATAATAGCATAGCAAGTTTAAAGGCTCTGATCAAAATTACATAATCCCTGTTAACTACATTCACTTTCAGATAGGCGATAGAGGAACGAACCTAAGTGGTGGTCAGAAACAGCGCGTGAGTCTGGCACGTGCAGTCTATAGCAACAGCGACATCTATCTTTTAGATGACCCCCTGTCTGCCGTTGACGGTCATGTTGGGCAGCACCTATTCCATAATTGCATTCATACAGTCTTGAAAGATAAAACCGTTGTATTGGTCACTCACCAACTCCAGGTAAAGAAACCGTACAAGCTTATACAAAAATCCTCATCGAACTCCCGCAAAGTATACGTCACACAAAAGTGAAATAGTTTTGTTAGTTGATACAATTCCGCGTTCAAGGGTTAAAAATATTGGACCTCATACCTTATATCTCTTAAAAGAAAAGTTCCAGGAAGACTTTCATAAATTCCTCAATAAATCTAGAATGTATTTATACCAAAAGTGTCCGATGACTTTATACATGCTGCTTTGTTGGCTGTCTAACTAATGCTTTGGCATAGGTAACTACATAATGAGTTGTAACTTCTATTTTATATTGAATTTACACAAAACGAAGTTCATAAGAAAATACTAAATAAACTCTTCATGTGAATAGACGGAGAATCCATGAAAATAATTTGTAAAGTTAGGATTAGCAATACAATTCCATTGTTATTTTTCACATTATGCAGTACTTAAAGGAATGTGAAGAGATATATGTCATGGCTGGTGGCGAAATAGCCGAGCACGGATCGAGTCAGTCGTTGTTAACAAAGAACGGACACTACGCAAAATTGGTTCAACAACTTGATTCCGACATGGAAAATATGTGCGATGAAAGTAATGGAATCTTTTCTCTTTTGCTTCGTAACGTGCGACTGCTAAAGGTTTATATACGAAAGATCAGGATTTTCCTGATAACCAAAATATCTTCGGAACAAAAGTAGTTTATATTAAGAACAAGTAATGACTGACAACTAGTTATACATCATTTGATTTTAAAAATAAATGCCTAAACTATTAAATTCCATAAGTTTGTAACTAGAAATCGATTATAATATCGGTCGTGTTGAACATCAAAGACATAACATAACGCAAGGCACTTGCAAAATTGGTGTTTTCTAATTCCAGACAATATGACGTTATTAGAAGATGACATAGATCAAGGATCCACTGATATTAACACAACTAAGCAACAGAGATATTCCGTACCGTCTTCCAGCTGTAATGGTAAAGGTATATATAACGAAATCTGTGTTAATTGTCTCCTTCTTTTAAAGATATCCATTGTTATGTCTTATGATGTGTAAACGTTTAAACGTTAACTTCATAATATGGATTAAAAGAACTTATTTTAGAGGATTACGAAGGGCACTTTAAAGGTATTACGATGATGGCGTTTTAAATACGTTCTTTTTGGCCCTGTTCAGGTGTTCTTACAGACAGAGAGACCTCAAAGATTGGCGAAATCAGCATGGAAACATATATGAGCTATGTGCGTGCAGCAGGAGGCAAAATTGTCGCCGTTTTTGTGCTTCTACTGTATGTATGTTCTATTTCTTCTGTCGCATTTACTGACTGGTGGCTTGGAATTTGGATTAAGCAGGCAGTAAGTATTGCTCACTATAACTTAATATTACAGACAATTGATTTGAATGTTGTACTTCCTGTAAACGTACATATTTTGGAGGTAATATATTTTAGTGTCTTTCGTGCAGATGACATTACGTTAACATGTGGTTGCGCAAAAAGCGCTTCTTAAGTAATTGCAATACGTGAAAATGCGATAAAATTTTATTGTGCTCGCAGTATCAACACACAAATTCATTTATTTTTTGCATACGGAAACGGGGAAATAATAACGATTACCAATAAAACATTTCAGAATGCTAAAGCGCCTGAAACACTTTCTTTCATTCCCAATGGTACAAGTACAAATGTATCATCCGATGGGAATGCAACAGACCAGAAAGCAAATGTAACTTCCTTCTTGCAATTGGATGATAACTCAGACGGAACAAACTGGTATCTTACTGTGTATGTTTTTTCGACTGTTGGAATACTTGGACTAGCGACATTGAAAGGAGTAGTAGCGGGGCTGGTAAGATACATGCGTGTAGCAAACTTCCACTTCACCATAAAATTGATGTCCTTTGGTATTACGTTATCTATACACAATACGAAATTAGAAATGATCTGAAAAGGTATATGGTAGAATTTAGAAAATTGCCTTCAAAAATGGGGAAAGAACGCTTGTGTCTTCTCGTAAACTATCTGTCTGTGCAAATATTTCATGATAGGGGAAAACACACCATAAATATATTCAAACGCGTCCATGTTATTTCTGTAATCTTATCTGATGCAACGAATGATTGATATATGTAAAATTCCCTCAAATTCAGTCATTTATAAAATATGAATCGGTCAATACGAGGGAATTTATTTCACACCACATAATTTGCTTTCACTGAAATATGGTATCCGTTACGAATAATATGTGATAATATGTAATATTACAATATCAGAGATGATGGTCATATGTGACAGACTGCTTTTATCTTAAACTACACAACCATGTGAATATCATGGAAGACATAAAGTTCCCAATATTTATTACTCTGCTCTTAGGTTATGCCGAAGTTTCTTTTATGATTCCCAATTTTCCAACAATTGTTTTTGTGGCAATGAGAAATAACTTCTAGAATCTCCTTTCAATAGAAATCCATGATGCATTGGCATAAAATGAATTAAGTAATTGCAATGTAACGTCTGTTCCTTTTTCGTTTACTTTGAAGACTTTTGCAAAGTAATGAAGAAAGAGCTTTGTGTTATGCAGGTGACAATAAAAGCTAGTGTAAGTTTACATAACAATGCAGTGTGCAGAATAATGAGTACGCCAATGCGGTATTTCGACGCAAATCCATCGGGTAGACTACTGAATCGATTCTCAAGAGATGTAGAAGACGGTTGGTATCGATATTTAATATGTCCGTGTATTATATAGTTAATGTCAATGTTAATGATTGTGAGCCCCATCACGATACAAATTACTTCGTTTCTCAAACAGAGAAATGTCGCATGGAAATGAGAAATACTATTAACATTGTTGAATTAAAGTATTGCATAATCTATCATCTAAACTATATTAATCTAACCTAATTGTCCTACTTCGTCTTTCGGTTTAAGCTGAAGAATGACGTTTGGATTGGTCTTGTTGAAGTTATCTGGCAGTTATAGTTACGTTCCTTCTTTTGTTACAGCTGATACATTTATCCCCCATATGATGGACATGCTTATCCAAGGCATAATTATGGGAATTATCTCCCTTGTCACCACTGCTTACAATTATCCATTGTTCCTCATCGCAGTAGCTGCCATTGGATTTTACTTCTATATCATTAAAATCATAGGGACCGTTCCAATAAGAAATTTCAAGCGCCTTGAAAATGTCGTAAGGTCACCACTGCTTAGTCACGTGACCACATCATGCAATGGACTAAGCACCATCGTTTGTTACTCACAGGAAAACAACTTCATGAAAGGGTGAGTTGCTGAGTCGAATATTTCAGGTCATATTCAACTGCTTTGAAATCTACATCCTTACCGAGTCTCTATTGTCATTAAATGCGGAATATCTAAACTGTTAAAACATTGAGTGAATTTTATGTATTTAATGAAGAATAGCGTAAGCTTGCTAATAAGTAAAATAGCATCCTTGAAATCCACTGAAGACATAAAATAGTACATAATAATATATATATAATGTCAATACATAAAATATAATATTACTACATTGAATGGTTTGAAAAAAACTCAGATATGACGTCTGTGTGTGACATTAATTTATAATATCTCCATTGTAGCTGTAAAAAGCTGTCATATATGACATCTGTGTGTTACATTAGTTTTAAATATCTCAATTGTAGCTGTAAACAGTTATCAGACATGACATCTGTGTGTTACATTAGTTTATGATATATCCATTGTAGCTGTAAACAGAGATCAGATATGACACTGGTTTATACTATCTCCATTGTAGCTGTTAACAGTTATCAGATATGTCATTAGTTTATGATATATCCATTGTAGCTGTAAACAGAGATCAGATATGACACTGGTTTATACTATCTCCATTGTAGCTGTTAACAGTTATCAGATATGACATTAGTTTATACTATCTCCATTGTAGCTGTAAACAGTTATCAGATATGACATTAGTTTATGATATCTCCATTGTAGCTGTAAACAGTTATCAGATATGACATTAGTTTATACTATCTCCATTGTAGCTGTAAACAGTTATCAGATATGTCATTAGTTTATGATATCTCCATTGTAGCTGTAAACAGTTATCAGATATGTCATTAGTTTATACTATCTCCATTGTAGCTGTAAACAGTTATCAGATATGTCATTAGTTTATACTATCTCCATTGTAGCTGTAAACAGTTATCAGATATGACATTAGTTTATACTATCTCCATTGTAGCTGTAAACAGTTATCAGATATGTCATTAGTTTATGATATCTCCATTGTAGCTGTAAACAGCTATCAGATATGACCTCTGCGGTAATGTTCCTGATGGACTTAAGCATGAGGTGGATGAATCTTCGATTAGACATTGGGGGCAGTGTGGTGACAATTATAACAACTATCATCGTGGTGTTCACCAAAGGCTCTATATCTCCTGCATTGGCAGCGCTGTCATTGACTATGTGTACAAACGTATGTATACCTGATAATATATACAGATCTACATGATATTATTTTGGCAGTCTTCACTTTTCCGATTCTCATTCATTATGATATAATACTCATATACATAATTCTTTTAGAAAATGTTCCTTAAACACGCTTTGTTAAGTCAAGTGAGTGTTTTCTGATTGCAGGTGGCATCACTTATCCCGTTCTTCGGCCGTTCAATAAATGAAGTGGAAAGCAGGTTTACATCCATCGAACGAATTCATGAGTATGAGGTACACAAATTTGTGTATACTGATGAGAATTGTCGGATAGAATATACAAGCAATGACTGGTTTTCGTAGTTTTGTTTTCTCGTATGTTTGATATAGTCTTTAATCCCCAACCTTTACTGGAACCCCGCACCCCCCCCTCCCCCCCCCCTTTTTTTACTTTTACTTGGTTTCCTTTACCGCTGTGTGTGATGGCATGGTGCTTGCCAATTACTTTTCAGAATCTCGAGATAGAAGACGAGACTGGGATTGTTCAGGTTGATAAAAAATGGCCAAGCGAAGGAGGTATAAGGTTTTCAAATGTGGAAATGAAATACCGCGATGGTATGGCCCCTGTACTGAAGAACATCAACCTCGATATCCCTCCGAAACAAAAGGTTGGCATTGTCGGCCGAACGGGAGCTGGTAAGATACGTTTTGATTTTCAATTGTTGCAGTGTGAAAACAGTGTTTAATTGTATTTTCTTATTTAAAACGATTTTCTTATATATTCATTAACTTAATTAGTCAAAAGCTTTTTTGCTGACCTCCTAATATCTATATAACTATATTAATGAAGATTCCGTATTATCTGAAAATTGCATTGGCTAATAAAGATATTCGTAACGTGAACGTTAATTTGCTCAATCTTAATAAGAGCAGGTTTTTTTAATTGAGCTTTTCCGTGATATTAGAATTATTTGTTACTCGTACAGGGAAATCGTCGTTAGTTGCTGCCCTGTTCAGGTTGGCCGATCTATCTGACGGCAACCTGTTCATAGACGACGTCGAAATTAGAACAATACCGCGAAAACTTCTGCGTTCAAGTTTGGCGTCGATTCCACAAGATCCTGTTCTGTTCGCTGGTACCTTAAGGCAAGGATTTTATTGTACATGTGAATCTTTATCGCTGAGTGGTATACAAACGTTCACAATAACACAACATATATCTTTGTTCCTAATATGGCGTCATAGCTTACGATATGTTTCCCTCTGTTGTAAAATTAATAAAGACTTTCCTATTACAATATCCTAGCTAATTTCTGGCTCGTGTGATATATCACTGCGCTTAATTACGGAAAATGATTAAATCTTTGGCGTTATTTTACAAGTATATCATTGTCATTTTCCATATGAAATGAATATAATCATCATAAATGGGACATAACATATATCATTAAATATGAGTGTCTTATCATCGATATACGTTTTTAATTAACATATGGAATACGATAAAATATATATACCTAAGGCAGGTAATAGCGGTTAAGTGTTTTACTTTTTCTTATATAGAACAGCTATGTAGTAATATACTATATGCATTATGCAACGACATCCTACAGAGATTAATGTTTTCATTATCACTGGGACAAAATTAAACATATAGCAGAATTTTTTAAAATTTACTATGAAAGCATGTAAAAACCCATTTTGTACTTAAAGCGATATTCTATCAGCAAATTACAACATTTATGACAAACAAGCTTCAACAAATCACTTTCATAATTCGTTGTCTTCTACATCGTATGACAGATTTATTGACAATGCTAAAGTGTTTCACTTTCACAGGTACAACCTGGATCCATTTCAAAAGTATACGGACGAACAGGTCTGGGCAGCACTGGACCAGGCCAATATGAAGGAAAAAGTATATTAGTTGAAATACAGTATATAACAAAATAGATGATGCTTTAATATCTATGAACTATTAATCAATTCATATATATATTTTTTTAATGTGATAGATTGAAGAGTTATGTAATAACATTAAAGAAGAAGTATTAAACCTCTTTTATTTAACGATTGAAATGAACGATCTAGTGGATAACTGTAGATCTATCGTTGTCCTGCTCACAATCATGCTACATTGTAACATCTCACCATGTTTGCTTTGGTTTAAATTTGTTCTTATAGTGTCAATGTTGTGAGTAAAACGCATGCATGCTTATTATGGTTCTTGTAGTGTCAATGTTGTGAGTAAAACGCATGCATGCTTATTATGGTTCTTGTAGTGTCAATGTTGTGAGTAAAACGCCTGCATGCTTATTATGATTTAGATGAACCGTCTTGGTCTGACTCTTGACTTATCTATCGAGGAAAACGGAGAAAACTTCTCGGTGGGAGAACGACAACTAATATGTCTGGCACGTGCTATTTTGCGTCAAAACAAGGTAAGAAGGTGCAGAATTGAAAGAACAATATTGCAAAAATATTTAATTCTAAAAAAAAAAAAAAAATAGGAAACAAATGAAAAATCCTTCACAATATTGAAATCCTCAATCACTGCAGGTCATTTTAGCTGAAAAACACATTTATAAAGTGCTCGGTTGAGTCGTTTCCCTATGTTTTTCCTTAGTCGCATATTTCATAATGCATCTAATGATACATGTCTTCAAGGTACATATCATTACCGATAATGCTATAAAGTATGAAACACTGTATGTTGGAAAACTACAAACAATATATGGTTTCTGCATAGAAGTTTGATGAGATGATGCAGGTGTAACAAACTTGTACACTGTATTTTAGATCTGAAATACACTTTATCCGGCGAAATGAACACAAAACATAGCATACTTATCTTAGGTATCAATGTTTGTGATTAGAATTGAGGGATTAGAAACTCATTTCAATTTTACAACTGCAATTGGATTATATAGCATTTAGTCACACTAACATTTAAATATCCTGGTATCGCCTTCTTGAAAATATTACATTTTCCCTTATTTTGCTCTACAATATCGGTGCATTTCAAAGCCATTAAATCCTTCAGATTCTGGTAATGGACGAAGCCACAGCGTCCACCGATACATTCACAGATGCCTTGATCCAAGATACTGTCCGTGACAGTTTCTCCGACTGTACCGTTCTGACGATCAGCCACAGACTTAACACCGTACTGCATTGTGACGTCGTACTTGTCATGGATGCCGGACAGGTGATAGAGATTGGTAACCCACAGGCCTTGTTACAGAATCCGTCTTCACATTTCAACAGTATGATTCGTGTTCAAAACCGACCATCTATAATCAGATGATGTTTTCGGAAACAATCATATCGACACCGTTAAAGAAAAGTCCCGCATGACAATCATGACAGACTGCATTTCTAGCTGGGGATATCTCAGTCACTGGCTGATCCATAAATGCTAGAATTCATTAAAAAAAAAAAGAAAAAAAAGTTCTTTAGTTCTCATTCATTCAGCCACATAAGAACGGCCTGAAGCTATAGAGGGGCATCATGTCATTCATGAATATAAAGCGCGCCGCCCCCCCCCCCCCTTTTTTTTTAAAGATTTGAATCAGCGACTGCAGGTTGCCTTTTTCAGTCAGTCTCAAGACTTAACATGGATAAGAAAGTAGCAATGAAAACCTAGTCTATAATTTTTGTTGGATCATTTGTCTATATGAAAGACACATATGTATTCTTTTGTAGACCTTATGTTCCGATTGTACCCAAAACTGAACATCAAACATTAGATACCAAAGGAAAATGATACATACCCATACGAAACCTTTTTAAAGTTCGTTCCATTTCTCCCAAGAAATAGCGGTAAAAAATCAATTTCAGTCAAAATTCCAAGAAGCGATTTTTATCTTATCGATGAAAATTGAATCTACACATGAAGAGGATGATCTCTAGAGCTCTTCACAAGAAATAATGATAAGAGAGTGAAGGATATCCCAGACGAGTAGCAATCTTCACACAAATACACCGCTGCATACATATCATTTTCATTAAACAAATTATTTCCATCCTCATTTATGAAAATAAGATGGATATTGATATCAAATATTAATATCCCGTTGATGTATGGGAAGTTTCTTACCTTTAATTGTAATGTGGCGATTAGTCAATTAAGAAGATGGCCTGGTTATAGAATTCAACTAAGTGATAAAGTTAACTTGATATGGAGTAAATCTTAGCTGATTGGTACAATTTCATGTAATAAAACTAAAGTGATTGGTCAAATTTTGCAAAATATAAAATATATCTCTGCTGATTGGACAGATCTCGTTTACGTCACTAAGCTATGTACGAGATTTCGATAAAGTTACTGGGATAACTATTGTTATACTGTCTGCCGATCTGGGGAAGGGTTGTCATTATTGGATGTGCCGATCTATCTATTGTGAACGTTATATATGAATTCTGTAATAAAATTATTATATTCAAGTAAACACGGATGTTTTCTTTTTGAACTATGGTTGTTTATTATCCATGAGCAATTACGTGTCCAGTGATAAAGAGGATGTTTAATAGTGTGATGAGAAGTGGAATCTCTGACGACGGTTTTGGAAAATTAAGGAACTCTAGCATTGTTCTCGCGTTCTAACTGGTATGCGTTTGACTGAGGTTAGGTAAAATCTATCTAAGGTAGTTTGGCTGAACATATAAACAGTCTTTCCAATAACAAAACAGTGTCGTTGTACGAGCTTCAGTCAAATGAAAATATCTCGGTATACACATTTGTCGTGCTCTGGTCTTATTCTTGTACTTTTTCACGATTTTCCGTGTAAATCCGTTTTTGTTTATATTTTGTCCTAGTTTTATTGATACTGAGTTTGAATAATGATTGTGTTGACAGGTTGGTATTTTCATGTTGTTTCTTGAGAAAAATCTATTACCTGGTTATGAGAAGTTAGAAACTAAACGTCGGACAAAAACTAGTCTGTTACATACTGTTCCTACATCCACACCGACGTGTCCATGGTGATGATTGCTTAACCACCAATTCAATGGAATTAAATTATGTGTTTGCTCTAGCTGATTATCATAACCTTGAGCCAAATATTATAACATTGGTAGACGTCCGAGAATAACGACCAGGTGGTTACAAATGTATGTCTGTTCTACACACGTGTCGGGGCAAGTTGGTTTTTTGGATAAAAGAACATTATAACGACATTTTTATGATATAATCTTCATGGAAAAAAAAGAGTGGTGAAAAAATAAAAACTTTTAATCAAAGAGCGTGTATTATTCAAATCGACTTTCCCATTAAAACCACGTAGAAAAGTAAGCAGTTGTGTGATATTCGTTTTGCTGTGGCTTGATATGACTTTGCTGTGATCATGGTGCGGCTTTGTTGTGTCTTGATAGTGATGACTTTGCTGTGATCACGATGCGGCTTTGATGTGGCTTGGATAGTGATGACTTTGCTGTGGTTACGGTGCGGCTTTGCTGTGGCTTGGTAGTGATGACTTTGCTGTGATCACGGTGCGGCTTTGCTGTGTCTTGATAGTGATGACTTTGCTGTGATCACGATGCGGCTTTGATGTGGCTTGGATAGTGATGACTTTGCTGTGGTTACGGTGCGGCTTTGCTGTGGCTTGGTAGTGATGACTTTGCTGTGATCACGGTGCGGCTTTGCTGTGGCTTGATAAGTAATGAATTTGCTGTGATAATGCGCGGTTTTATGTGGCTTGGTAGTGATGACTTTGCTGTGATCACGGTGCGGCTTTGCTGTGGCTTGATAGTGATGACTTTGCTGTCATCACGGTGCGGTTTTATGTGGTTTGGTAGTGATGACTTTGCTGTGGTTACGGTGCGGCTTTGCTGTGGCTTGGTAGTGATGACTTTGCTGTGGTTACGGTGCGGCTTTGCTGTGTCTTGATAGTGATGACTTTGCTGTGGTTACGGTGCGGCTTTACTGTGGCTTGGTAGAGATGACTTTGCTGTGATCATGATGCGGCTTTGCTGTGGCTTGGTAGTGATGACTTTGCTGTGGTTACGGTGCGGCTTTGCTGTGGCTTAGTAGTGATGACTTTGCTGTGATCACGGTGCGGCTTTGCTGTGGCTTGATAGTGATGTCTTTGCTGTGATCACGGTGCGGCTTTGCTGTGGCTTGATAGTGATGACTTTGCTGTGATCACGGTGCGGCTTTGCTGTGATCAT
Source organism: Ylistrum balloti (assembly GCF_031769215.1). Classification (NCBI taxonomy): domain Eukaryota; kingdom Metazoa; phylum Mollusca; class Bivalvia; order Pectinida; family Pectinidae; genus Ylistrum; species Ylistrum balloti. The sequence continues at coordinate 74,396 of NW_026782003.1, read as the reverse complement.
GGTGCGGCTTTGCTGTGGCTTGATAGTGATGACTTTGTTGTGACCACGGTGCGGCTTTGCTGTGACTTGGCAGTGATGACTTTGCTGTGATCACGGTGCGGCTTAGCTGTGATCATGGTGCGGCTTTGCTGTGGCTTGATAGTGATGACTTTGCTGTGATCACGGTGCGGCTTTGCTGTGATCATGGTGCGGCTTTGCTGTGGCTTGATAGTGATGACTTTGCTGTGATCACGGTGCGGCTTTGCTGTGGCTCGATAGTGATGACTTTGCTGTGATTACGGTGCGGCTTTGCTGTGGCTTGATAGTGATGACTTTGCTGCGATCACGGTGCGGCTTTGCTGTGGCTTGATAGTGATGACTTTGCTGTGATCACGGTGCGGCTTTGCTGTGACTTGATAGTGATGACTTTGCTGTGATCACGGTGCGACTTTGCTGTGACTTGGCAGTGATGTCTTTGCTGTGATAACGGTGCGGCTTAGCTGTGATCATGGTGCGGCTTTGCTGTGGCTTGATAGTGATGACTTTGCTGTGATCACGGTGCGGCTTTACTGTGGCTTGATAGTGATGACTTTGCTGTGATCACGGTGCGGCTTTGCTGTGGCTTGATAGTGATGACTTTGCTGTGATCACGGTGCGACTTTGGTGTGGCTTGATAGTGATGTCTTTGCTGTGATCACGGTGCGGCTTTGCTGTGGCTTGATAGTGATGACTTTGCTGTGATCACGGTGCGGCTTTGCTGTGGCTTGATAGTGATGACTTTGCTGTGATCACGGTGCGGCTTTACTGTGACTTGATAGTGATGACTTTGCTGTGATCACGGTGCGGCTTTGCTGTGTCTTGATAGTGATGACTTTGCTGTGATCATGGTGCGGCTTTGCTGTGACTTGGCAGTGATGACTTTGCTGTGATCATGGTGCGGCTTTGCTGTGGCTTGATAAAAGATGATTTTGTTGTGATCACGGTGCGGCTTTGCTGTGACTTGGCAGTGATGACTTTGCTGTGATCACGGTGCGGCTTTGCTGTGGCTTGATAGTGATGACTTTGCTGTGATCACGGTGCGCCTTTGCTGTGACTTGGCAGTGATGACTTTGCTGTGATCACGGTGCGCCTTTGCTGTGACTTGGCAGTGATGACTTTGCTGTGATCACGGTGCGGCTTTGCTGTGGCTTGATAGTGATGACTTTGCTGTGATCACGGTGCGCCTTTGCTGTGACTTGGCAGTGATGACTTTGCTGTGACTTGGCAGTGATGACTTTGCTGTGATCACGGTGCGGCTTTGCTGTGATCACGGTGCGGCTTTACTGTGGCTTGATAGTGATGACTTTGCTGTGATCACGGTGCGCCTTTGCTGTGACTTGGCAGTGATGACTTTGCTGTGATCACGGTGCGGCTTTGCTGTGGCTTGATAGTGATGACTTTGCTGTGATAACGGTGCGCCTTTGCTGTGACTTGGCAGTGATGACTTTGCTGTGATCACGGTGCGGCTTTGCTGTGGCTTGATAGTGATGACTTTGCTGTGATCATGGTGCGGCTTTGCTGTGGCTTGATAGTGATGACTTTGTTGTGATCACGGTGCGGCTTTGCTGTGACTTGATAGTGATGACTTTGCTGTGATCATGGTGCGGCTTTGCTGTGATCAATGTGCGGCCTTGATGTGGCTTGATGACTGCTGTAATAATATGCGACTTTGCCTTGACGAGATAAGATTTCACCTGATACTTTGGGTTTGATATTCATTTTGCTGTAATGGTATACAAGGCTTTGCAACATCTTGATATAATGTAACCGGGTTGCACAAGGGTCTACGAAAATAACGACTAGGACAACCGGGTCGGGTTCGTTCCTTTATTGATATTCACCAACCGCAATCCATATAATGCAAGTAGTAGCGGTACAAGTCGTATAAAGATTGAACCCTAACTATGGGTTGAGGATCATACGCCTTAACCCGATCATTTATGAAGCTGGCTCTTACAAAATTCTGGATAAATCATATGTACTGAGAGGTGAGAAACACATCTATCTCTAGCCAAAGCTATTTTCCTTCTGCCCAAAACAATTTGGACAAAGAACTTTCCCTCCAAAAATATAGCCAATAAAATAAAAGGTCAATTTAAAAGTTCATGTCAAAGGTCGGGTTAGTTATGAACATTACTCACAAATATCATGCAGAAAAGACATGGACAGTACATGTAACACTGGACAATATATATAGACGGGTAGGTAACATGACCATACCTATATATCAAACATATATACACAGGTACTCTCTACAGGTAAGTGGGTAGCAGTTTCCACCTGTATACTAACACCAGTACATGTACATATATACCACCTGACCTACATGTACAAATATATAAAATACGTCAAATAATTACAAAGAACATAATTATTTCATGTTATACAAATACGGTAAATTAACTGAAAATAAAATACATTATTAAATTAGGTGAAATAGTTCACCTGGCCACAATAAGTAAATAGAAAAAAACCAGATAACTGAAACCTGACGTCACTCTTTTAAGATACTAATTCAAACTCCTAATCATCGATCTGCGCGACCCCTTCTTGGAACACAGAAATATTTTCTTTTCACTATGTCGACCCCGCCTTAGAGCGGAGTAACAACGATTTTCGTTTTGCCGTGCAATTGAATTCTTTTTGTGATACTTAGAAATAATGATAATCATCGTTTTGTCGAAACATCGATAATCTCTGCTTTGTCTCCCTGTGAATTTACCAAGATCGTCGCTATTTTGTCTATTGGAATAAAAAAAAAACGCTTTTCTTTCAATCGGCTTCAAAATATTTTTTGGTTAACATTTGCGGTTCTCTCGGTGTGAAAAAAAATTAGTGGGGCGAAACAAAAGTAAGAATATATCACCCAAGGAAATACAGTCTTCTGCACATCTGTCCTTTAAAATCAATGCTTTGATTAAATATGGTAATTATCTTTTGTGATATAGAACATGTCATTGTACAGGCGCACTCCTCTGTTGACACTGTAATTTTCATGGTATATTCCGGATGACAATCCTTTCCGTCTTTATTATTTTACACCGTACTTTCGGTTTGTTCTTAAATGCGGTAAATAGTATTGTATCCACATCAGGTGTTGTATCATGTTCTGAAATCATGTTTACACGGTGTGGTGTAAACAAACCTGTTTATCCCAACTATTTCCTGCTTTTTGATATTCTTCCTTTAGATATTAGAATGAAGAAATTCGTGTACATAATATCAAACATCGAACTTCCGGTATCAGCACGTATCTGATTGGTCAAATTAATAAACACACGAACTCACTTGAGAAAAAATCGCCGGTTTCGGTAAGTGAAAATATATACAGTTGTCAATGTAAGGTTTTGTAGCCAATACATCGCTTTTAAATACAGGTTATATTATATATAATAAAATAACGGTTTACGATTAAGAAAACGCGTTTAAGATAGTTATCAGGCAGTAAATTGTAATGTTCACGAGGCAGTTTGCGAAATTGAAGTTATGTAAGATATTTCTTGCTGTGTCTTTTGATATGTACGTCATTTATGCATATATTTGACTAAGACTTTGAATATCTTATATTTTGTATGAAAGGAATGAATAGGAAATATATACTCGTACTTTCTTCATCATCGAGTAAAGTACCTGTACTTGACTGCCATCACAGGTGATCGACACCCTGTCTATAATAATATTTGATAATCACTATGAAACTATACTGTTGTATTAGAAGGGGGTAATGAAAAACGCCCAGCTACCATTGGAGTTCAAACTAGCGACTCATCAGTCTCAAGGCAAACACTCTACTGCTCGACTAAGGAAAATATTCTTTAGTATACTACCAAGGGACTTGGCAAAACTACCCCACACATTGTCTATAGTGACAATTTATATAATATAAATATACATGGATTGTGGCTTGGTAAGTTGTGCCAAGTGCCCAAGTCCATGTTGTATGTGGGCAATTTTATGTTTATTGATTCTTACTGACAGAACATCAGACTCATGCAGCAAAAGATTTACTGTCATGACTATTTTTAAGGCATCAAAGTACAGTTCATCAAGGTCAGTTAGTCATTTCTTTTTATTCTTAAAAATTACCTGACTTTTTAAAATTTAAGGTAGTTTTATAAAGCTATATAAATATGCTTGAAAGGGCATCATACCTCAGACTGGTTTGTTTATGAAAGCCACTCAAAATCATTATTATTTGTATCAGATTTATCAAACATATATTATTAGTACAATGTATATGTTAAACATATTCCAGTCTGAAGTTTGCGAATTAGTCATATTCTATAAATGTACATATAAATATGATGGATTTGAATTTTACAAAATAGGATGAGTGATAAAGGCTAAAGTTTATGTTCATCCGTCCTGTGTTACCAGCCTGCAAGGTAACACAATGAAGTGGGGTGTATGTGTGGGTGTGGCTGCAACTATCCTTGGAATCTATTTTTGTCACTTCCTGGTGACTGTCACATGGGGCTCTGTCCTGGCAAAGTTATGGGCAGGTAATTCAGTTGTACACATTATTTATATCTTAAACATAAAGTATTCTGCCATTCTGTTTATTACAGTTCTGAACCAAAAAAAAGGTATTTATGAAATTAACTCAACTGTTGTTGGCATCAGTGTTGTTTAAAGTGTTACAAGCTATCACTCTTTCTGTCATTTTGCTAAGGAAAGCATGTGCTTGAAATATTGAGCATGTGCAGAAAATGGCAATTTAGATAAATGTTTTAGCAGTAACAAGGTATTTGTCATAATTTAGAATAATGATACTGTTGATATATGTATATTACATGCTGTAATATTCATCATGTATAATATCCAAATGACACACACCATTAATTGTCAACAAAGTTTTGCAACAAGCTTGTATTCATAATGAAATATTAAAAGGTAATGCTTTTGGGGGCATGCATGCTACTTTCATTTGTGATATCAAGACATAACAGCAGATGCTGCATGAGGTCTTTACCTAGTAAAGTCTTTACATCACAATTAATACAATACAACTGAACCTACAATTAATCACTAGCTATCATTTAGTCCATTTATAGTCTTCTTTTCTGTTAGTTCCTTAACCCAACTGCCACTCTGTCTGTGTATGCTTGTTAGTAAATCAAAAGTTTGTCAGCACTCTAATAGCTCCAGTCGGTATAGAATTTTTATGAAATTAAAATTTCTAACACTTTCAAATGATAATACTATCTTGAACAATTTTGAGTTGAAGGGTTGACCGGTCAAGGTGAAGGTCACTCTTGCTATTTTTTAAAATCCTCAGCATTCTGGTGGCTTCATTCCTTGACAGATTTTTATCAAACCTCACACACAAGCAACCAAAATGTTTTAGACAACTTCTAGTTTCAGAGTTGTTGGGTCCAGGTCATGGTCACTGTTACTTGAGAGATATTCATCAAACTTCACACACTTATAAGGTGTAAAAGCTTGCAAGGACAATCAGGGGATATGTTTGGTATAATATTATAATCAAAGTTCATAGATGTAATGAATGTAATTAAGTTAAGTGATACAGAGCTAACAGATGAGATTGGCACTGGGATATTCCATAAAAAATTTGTGTTACAAAAATATATTTCATAAATATTGAACTACGATGTTTCATGCATATTTATCAGATAAATGAGTATATGTATGCTATCATAACATATTCATTATGTTTACACATGTAGTCTTTATTGTAATCATTAATTTTTTGTCTTTCAGCTTCTATGCTTGGTGTATGCATAGTGACTTTAACATTGACTATAGATTTTTATAGAAGAGATTTTGATGAGATGCACTTCTACACTATACGAAGCAAGATAAACCATTACATTGCCAATGCTGGCCTTGCTGTAGCTGGCCAGTACCAACAATGGAAAATGGACAAAAGCACCAAAGATATCAAAGCTGCACAAAACGAAATTCTCTTCCAAAGACTTAAAAAAAATAAGGATACAGAATATGGTATCAAATACAAATTTTCTGAGGTAAAAACAAGAGAAGATTTTGTGAAGTGTCACCCTCTGACACGAATCAGTCATTATGAGGATTACATTAATAGAATGATGTCAGGAGAGAAAAATATCTTGACTTCAGCGCAACCGATCATCTTTGCTGTCACTTCAGGAACCTCTGGTAAAAGTAGTGTTATACCAATGATCAAAGAACAAAGAATACTATTTTTCTTGCAAGGAGTAGCTGTAGCATATAATAGTATGATCAAAGCATATCCAGGTTCTAAATCAATTCAAAAGAATCTCAAACTGTTTTACACCCCCAAGATGAGAGAATCACCTTCAGGGATACCTGTTGGTCCTAATTCATCCTCCCCTGCAAACTCAAAGGCAATGTTGAGTCTTTACTCAACCCCAAGTGCTGGATATGAAATTCTCAGTGAACCAGAAGCATTATATGTTCATTTACTGTTTGCCATAAGAGATCGTAATATTGGAATCCTAGAAGCTAATTTTTCCTCTATAGTGTACAATGCACTGCGTGCCCTTGAATATCATTGGGAAAGTCTGGCTGATGACATTGAGAAAGGTTGTATTAGTGCCTCTCTTAAAATTGATGATAGGATTAGATCTGAACTAGATAAGTCATTATCACCTGACATAAGAAGAGCAGATGAGATCAGAGCATCATTCAAAGATGGCCGAATGGGTTTGGTTAAGAGGTTATGGCCAAACTGCAATGTTGTGTTAGGAACAGATACTGGGGCATTTGCCCTCCAAGGTGACATGCTGAGAGAAACTTTCTGCAAAGGGGTCCCCCTCTACTCCCCTCTTTATGCAGCCTCTGAGGGACTTTTAGGGGTGAATATCTGGCCCCTAGAGAGACCGAGTCACTACCTACTGGCCCCACAGTCAATGTTCTGTGAATTCATTCCTGTGGAGAACAGTGATGAAGATCAACCACAAACTTACTTCATGGATCAGGTAAATTTTCTTATCATTTTATACACATGTATTTAATTAGATATGAGAACAAACTCCTGTACTAGGGTTAAATTTTTTGAGGTTATTGCTATTGTTAAATGTACGTTTGAGAAATAACAAATACATTTGATAAATGTCATGGTATAATCAGATTGGATGAGTTTCAATTAGATATATGAATTATATGGAACAATTGATAGAAAAGCAAGTTTTCTTAAAACAAATTACAAAAATGCTTTTGATTGTCTAGATGATAGTCTATGAGAAAGATGTATTACAGGTGGAGAGAGGACGTGTGTATGAACTAGTCATCACTACAGCATCAGGTCTTATGAGGTACAGGTTTGGAGATGTTGTCAAAGTTGTGGACTTTTACAATCAGTGTCCGGTCATTGAGTTTATGTACAGGTGAGTGGAACAGGTAACGGCCACTATATCCAATCAGTCAGTTCTTGATCAATCATTGTGACTTCAAGGTGAATATAATGTTATACAGTCAACATACAAGTTTTATTAAAAAAGCAGGGTTATATTACTGAGTTAAGGACTCAACAAAAAATCTAATCAATGCTTATGTCAATATACAGTGGATTTAAGAATGTAATAATGTCCCATCTTTACTCTGCAGTGAGTTTTTCTTCTTCTACCAAGTTCAAGCTTGTGAGTTACATATATAGTGAGGTTCTTTACATGGAAAAATATGTAATATGATATGGATCAAAAGGATGAAAATAATCTTAAATCCATATAGCTCCAAAAAGTCTTATGGATATTTGAAAAGAATAGTCCAGCGAGTTTCAGTATCTTAAATTCTATGATATCATAAATACACTTTTTATGATGTGGTATTTGAAGTCATTAATGTTATACAGGCAGGGCCAGCTGTTGAATGTACGAGGGGAGAAAACATCTGAAGTGGCATTATTCAAAGCTTTATCAGAAGGCGTGGCTCACTGGCCTGGGGCAAAGCTGGTGGATTACTGCTGTGCTGAGAGTGTGTTGGTGGAGGAAGAGGGTAGGTGTATGTATGGTCAGAAATGTTGTCAAATAAAAGGAGGAGAGACAAAAGCACTTCAACTTATCAGTGGGGAAAATGTGATAAAGGTTTTTCTAAGTAACATACCATGTGCATTAACTTTCAGATAAGAAACCCACTGAAGAGAAAGAACTGGTGGCCCTTTGTGGCTGTTCATCACAATTAGTCGTTATTTCAAAATAATATTTCTGTATTGTAACATAACCATTAAATGTAGTGTTTTACAACATGTATGCTGTATTGATAATTTCATACAATGCTTACACCATCAGATCCGAAAGACAAGGAGAGTTATGTTCCATTCTACCATGTTTTTGTTGAACTCGAACAAGAAACTTCAAATTTTGTCTTGCTTGATGAACAGAGGAATCTTGTAAGTAAACATTTCTGCTTTATGAAAATATGGAATTAAGAACAAAATTATTTAGAGTCTTAATTTTGTCTGGAGCATAACGCTAAGATTATAACAGGTTTCAATGTAACTGCATAAGTGGGTAGATCTCAACAAAGAAAAGTGCAGTGCACTATGACTAACATTCTGTTGCATAAATTATGAGTTATTGCCATTTCTTATTTTCTATGCTTAAATTTTGTCTGAAGCATTACACTAAAACTGTGCTAGGTGTCAACATGAAACTTCATAAGTAGATAAGTCTCAACAAGGAGAATTGCAGTGCATAAGAACCATCACTCTTTTTTTTTTTTTTGCATGATTTAGGAGTTATTGCCCTTTTTTATTTTTCATACTTAAATTTTTTCCAGAGCATTGCACTAAAACTGTAGTGGTGACAACATGAAACTCCATAGGTAGATAGATCTCAACAATGAGAAGTACAGTGCACCAAAACCATAGCTCTCTTTTGCATAATTTAGGAGTCATTGCCCTTTGTTATTTTTCATACTTAAATTTTGTCCAGAGCATTTCACTAAAACCTATAAGAGGTATAACATGAAATTTCATAGGTAGATTAATCTCAAAATGAAGGAGGACAGTGCATAAGAATCGTAACTCTCTAATTTCCTTTTGTTATTTTTCATACTTCAATTTTGTCCCATTTTGGGAGAATAACCAGTCTCTGATTGGCCTTGTTAAAATAAGTCCCAAAATTTGATAAGTCATGAATATTTAGGCAAGTGACATATCATATTATCTTTAGAGTTTAATATATTTCATATTACATCGGCACAAGAGTAAGACTCCATTTATCTTATAACCTTTATTAAAACTAACTTCCTGGTATGATAAATTTTATTTTGATGTAGATTCTACACTTTTCACTACCGCTACAATCATATGATGTCATCAACATCCCAGTTAAGTGATAAAATAATCTATAAAACTATTTTATAATTTTTTGTGTTTTTGGAGAATAAATTTTGATAACTAATTACGTTATAGAGATGAATTCAGGTTTTGTGTTGGATAAAGTCATGTTGATATTTATTATATAACAGAACTGATTCTGAGTTACTAATCGACAGGTGGATGAGTCTTTATGTAAACAGTCCTATGTATACCAGTCATTCAGGAAGAAAGGTAGTATTCACCCAATGAGGATTCATATAGTCAGCCCTGGTACATTCCAGAAACTCCGCGACTTCACCATAGCAACTACCTCAGCGTCTGCCAATCAATACAAAGCTCCCCGGGTCCTGAAGAGAAAGGATGCTGTGGAAATGTTAATGAAAAATGTGGTTAAATAAAGATGTGTCTTGCCAGTAGCATAAGATATTGATAGGAGAGTAATTTAAAATATAACTGTATACAAGAATGATTTCTTCATCATGAAAAGGGCATTTCAAAATACAAGTAATTTATTGATGAATTCATATTAGCTTATTAGATTTATACCTACGTGTATATGTCCTACTTGCCAATATAGGATTGTTATACAGTGATCTCAAAGCTGAGTAAAAACAGCCTACCATTTATCTACATCAAACTTACTTTTTATATACATGTATATCAATAGGTTAAAATCATACTACATATAGTTACAAACGGAGGTGTTTTTAAAACAAATTATTGAAGCTTGTTAAAATCACAGAAAGTGAAATACTTTTTTCAGATATTTTGTCTCAAAGTCACATAAATGTACCATGTATACATATATTTTTTAATTGTTAGACATTTTGGATAAGTTGATTTGAATGTTAGTAGGTACAAATCCTGATATGGTCTCTTACATTTTTACTACTTTGATTGGTATGTTGTATGATTCTTTATTCTAAATCTTTTGAATGTTACTGGATTCACATATTTTTGTCTTTTTGTTATACTTTGGTAAAGAACAACTGTTGTGTGTCCCTCTAAGATAATATCCACAGTTGGATTCATTTATTTATAGTTTCTGGACTTCAGTAAAGTTGGGTGTTGGGTGTATCTACATGGTGACATCTGCAGCTTGAAATATTTTGACCTACTTACAGTTTTTGGACTTGTTAACTTCACATTGTGTGAAACATCTACCTCATTAGACATTATTATATAAGACAATAATGATAATTAAATTAATTACCAATAAAGGTAGCTGGATATAAAAGTAAAATACTCAATAAGGCAAACATATTTGGATCAACATTGTGATTGTATACAGATTTTTCAACTACAACGGTAACACATATATATGTATTCTGGTCATTTGTATACACCTATTAACTCATTGGAGCTATTTATAGTTTATAGAAATATTTACACATGTGTGTAAAATGGCCTTTTTCTACTTCCTGAGTGGATCACAACAGCCATTTGTTACGTACATGACTAAACTGGTGCTTTGTATACTCAGACCAGTGGAGTTGCTGCTGAAGTTCAAAGATTTGTATTCAATTACATTACGGGCTCTTTAATTTAAACATTTTTGGATGTGCTATTGTCTTTAAAGTATTAAGATATCTTTCTGTTCCACTTTACTTGTACTAAACTTTACACTGCTGTTTTTCATGGTATATCTTAAGATGTGGTACAAACAGTTTTAAGACACAGACTTCAAAGCATTTATTGTAACATCAATTTTCAGGGCATTGAAGTCATTTTGGTTAATGTTTTTAGTTCACCTGTCTGAGACCATGTGAGCCTATACCATGGCAGCCCTTGTCAGTTAGTCATTAATCTATCTGGTGGCAACTTTCCTATTTGAATAAATTCCTCTCAAGAAGCAAAAGCACTTGGTGAAAATATTAGGCCTCTAGTAAACTGAGATGAAGAGCTACTTATTTGTTCAGATGAATGTCCTTGATTCACTTTCAAGGTCACAGGTGATGAAGATGATAAAATCTTAAAACATCTTCCTCTCAATAACCACGAGGTCCTGTGTCATGATATTGAACATTTAGCTTACTTGTATGAATAGCTACCAAGTTTGTTCAAAAGAATAACTTTCACCATGTTCAAAGTCACAGAGGTCAAATTCATAACTTTTTGTTCATATGGCTTATTCTTTGGAGTTTTGATATTTGGTCAGTTGCTTTCAAAGATGAAGGGCTACAAATTTTTGATGTGAAAATGAAAGTTACCGAATACACTTGTTCAATCAAGTATAAGTCCAAGAACAGGTAAATGATACAGGCCCTTCGGACCTCTTAATAAATAAATATTTGTAAGTCCTTGATATTTTAGAAAAGAAAAAAAATATTTCCTTACTTGAGTAATACATGTCTTAAAAAATCCATGCTGTGAGCTAATACACAATTAATTAGGAATGAAATAACACAATTAACAAGGAATGAAATATTTTTCTGTTTCTTAAATTTAACAATGCATTTAAAGCATTCTTGAAATGTCAGAAATATTTTAAGATGCAATTTACAATTATTATTATTTATAATGTCTTCTAACTGTTTGCTGGTGAAATACACTGTATTAAGAATTATCTATTCGATAAATTTGCCTGTAAATCACTATTTCAGTGATCATAAATGTTTTAAGTGCTCTGACTATGTATTCATTAATCTAAATATAAAGAACCCCCAAAAATTTTCGAGGGTAGCATACAGTCACAGCCTTTTTCCATCCATTGGTCCATCCATTCATGTCTGGGTTATGACTTTGCCAAGAGTTAACCAAGGATCATGAAACTTGGCATACACATTGGTCATACTAAGGTGATGTCCAGTGTACCAAATTCAGAGCCTGCAACCCCTCAGTTATGGAGTTATTATTCTTTATAAAAATTTGGTGTCTAAATTAAAATCTGATTACAGTGAAACTAGGATAATGAAATTGGGTGTATACATTGATCATCCAAAAACATTGTGCAGTGTACTAATAACAGAGTTATTGCCCTTTTTAAAAATTTTGTGTAGGGAGCAAAACTATGCCTTCAAAAAGAAGGATGATGAATTTTGATATATACATTGGTCATTCTAAGACAATGTGTGGTATACTAAACTCAGGGCCTGCAACCCCTTTATTACAGAATTATTGCCCTTTGTTAAAACATTGTGTCCCAAATTTTTTTTGAATAAACTGATACTGTTATTTGCCTTTGTTGTGGTCAGTTTCAACAACTTCAAAGACATACTGAGAATTCTTAGGAATCTGATGATACAATGTATCAGTAATGTATAAAATCTATCTATCTATAGATGATACACATGTAAACTTTTTGTTGACCAATCAGAACAGTGCTTTTAGTTAAATACATTTTTTTAATTCAATGCAGATGAAGTCAAAATTATATGTTTAGTGCTTGCTTTACTTTTTCTGTGTTAAGCTATTCATGCAGTAAAAGAAAACAGCAGAATCTTGTATTGCACAGTCCATAAAAATAGTGCTGGCATATTGTTGAGCATTTATAGACTTAAGTAGTTTGGACCAGGATTTCCTTTTGATACTGTTACTGTGAAAGTATTCTGCTGTGATGGAAAGGCGTTTACCACAGAAATTCTGTCTATTTCAGTAAGTTTATGTGCAAATTTTTCTATATGACTATCTATCCATAAAAGCATAATGTTTTTTTATTGTTTTTTGAGAAATTCTCCGACAGATATTCTGGCCAATTAAGTAGTTCTTTTATGCATCATCAACAGTCCTTAGCAGAGAAAATATGATATTTGTTCACATTGCTAAAACAAACTTTCCCGGAGTTTATGAACATGTAGGAAATTTTCTTTGTTGCATTTCACAAAACACAATGTAAAGTGTTTTGCACTTTCAGTTATACCTGTTCTTCACAGCATTACAGTCCATGCCTTTACCTTGAACTTGTCTTTGTAACATAAAAGTACACTGATGAGTTTTTCTATGTACCATGATGATAGCTCTTTGTATTAAAGTCTTTTTCATTTATGACCCTTATATGTGCTTATCCTTTTGATGGAAACACTAATCTGAATATTTACTTAGTGAACTTAACTGGTTGCCATGCATTTTTTTTAGTATCTATGATAAACATGTATAGGGTTAAATCTGTAGTAATGCTGTTACTCTCTAAGTCCTTTCCTGTACTTTCAAGTTTAAATTTGATTAAATTATTACATTTTAAATCAATTTATAAAAGAAATTTGGAGACAAAAGCGTCATATAATTTTTATAGATTTTTTTATTCAACTTGTAATTGTGACAACATCTTTTTATTTGTTACATGGATCTGTACATAGGAACACACATAAGAATGATCAATATCAGAAAACAAAAGCAAACTGGATCAAAATGTTCAAGAGAGAAAATAACCAAATGATAGCCAGGATATGCACCAAATCACGCACAACATGAGATACAATGGACCACTGTAATACTGAGACAGACAACACTTTCTATATATATATGGCAACACTAATAGTCTATTGTCAATAATTGATAAACAAAAATGATATATCAGATGTGTTTATAAGTAAAACTAAATGCATAGGATAGTATTCAACCTTTTCTCACTTGATAGGACTGTTAATTGTTAACTGTTTATTTAAACTGACTATAGAGGCTTCCTCATTTGGGAATTTTCTTTACAAACTGATAGTTTCTAATGAATGGCATTTTTTGCACATCAAATATTCCATTAAAACTTTGAAATATCTTCTAAGAATCCATTGAATTTTCAAAATTAATTCTGCATTTTTAAATAATGAAGATAAAATGTAAATTTCTGGTACAAGAAGTTGAAAAATATGACAATGCAGTAAATAACAGTCCCCCACCAAAATTCATATGCCAAGAACATACTGCAAGTGAACCCATGCCCTAAGTAAGAAAGTTCCACTGGTGAGTAGTGTAGGAGAAAGAGCCTGGAGAATTCATTTCATTGATGCAGGTCAAAGGACATACTGTACATCAGACTACTTTTCACACCTGACATACTGTCTCACCAAGGTATTAAATTACTATAATTAGTAGTGTTGAAGATAGGGCTCAGCGAACTATTTTCTTTGATAGAGGTCAAAGGTCAAATAAGGTCAGAGTTACATATATGTGACATGTCACAAACACTCTCACCAAGGTGAATCCATATACAAGTATAAATCTCTTATGATAAGTAGTGTGGAAGACAGGGCTCTGATAAACTTTTACTTTAGAGTAGATCAAACGTCAAAATGCACATCAAACTGACCTACCAGGTACTTTCGATACATGACATCTCACCAAGGTGGACCAATATCCCAAGTATAATGATTCAACGATCAGTAGTGTAGAAGACTTGGTGGGGGACTAATTACTCTTTTTTGGACACACATATTGCAATCTAGAACATACAAACTGAAGTGCTAGTAGTTGTAAGATAAGCATTGTAAAACTTTCTTCTAGATATCAGTATGGACTCAGTAGAATTCTGATCCCAAATGAATAGTAAACTGGACTTGATGAGCAATCTTGTAAATGCCAATGGGTGATAAAAAAGAACAGTTATCTGATACCAAAGAGTGGAACAGATAAGTGGTCTTCTAAATTATGAAATTTAACTGCACCAAGCTTAAAAAGTACAGATAAACATCTTCCAGTTAACTGGTTTGTACCACCAGGGTCCAGACTGATACTAGATAGACACAAGAGAGCGACTGACTACATACTCCCTGGAGAAGTTTTCGGGAGCATAAAAAAGCAACAGTGCAATGTTGGAAGGAAGTTCTGTACATAACACTGCAGGATCCAAATTATATTACAAAGACTATAAATGAATAAAAACAGTGGAAGCTTCTTGGATAAATGCTCTATAACAGCTACATGTCCTGTGGTGATAAATGCACCATGCATAGACTACCACGTACATGAATTTTAACTTGGCAACATGGAGTGATAATTACTCTAATAGGGTACCTGTATGTCACTGATACATAAACTACATTTCAATAGGTCAAACGAGAAGAGATATCATAATGTATGTATAAATTTAAGCAATTGTTGACATTTGATGAAATATCAATTTAAAAATGCTTTACAACAATTTTTACTAAAATATTCACAATTATAACTCATGAACTACACAGCTGTTAAGCTGCGTTTTGTTCTACATACAAGTGTCTAGTCTGTCAACTTGATTCTGGACATTATTGGACCTGTATGACCGATACAATGTCTTTAGGTACCAGAGAGTGTCTTTTATGTCAGTGGTATGGTAAATACCCTTCAATTTTGATGGCAGTAATTACATCACAAGCAATACTTTTCATGAATTATCATCTGAAAAATTTCTTAAAAATGCAGATATATATCAACATAGGTAAAAATATTTTACTTTTTTGTCATTAATACAGTTTGATTGAAATTCAGATTAATTGTAATATAGTGTTACCATCAAATTGAAGGATATTTGTCATACTTTGGTATCAATGCATATAGCAATCTACAACAAGAAAGCACACTGTAAAGAACATCACATAATAAAAATATTTGATAGATATTAAGCTCAAAAGGTAATCAATTTTCTAAAGACCATTAAATAATGCTTCAAATAAAATGTCATTATTAAATGACTTGGTCAGGAAGAAATCTGAAATTTGTACACTGTACTTATCTATGTACCTTATTAAGATTTCTTTCATTGAACAACCTCCTTCATTCCTCTTGATTTGAAATCTATCAAATGTCTCATGTGTGATGAACAAGAAATATAGTATAATAAAAACAAATGCACAACAGAGAAAGGATATATTAATGAGACTTAATTGTATACAAGACATGTAAACACCAGTACATGACTGACTTTAGTCAAGAAGACCAACTGTACAATATTTTATAGGCTATGAACAACATCTTGACAGAAAAAGTCAGGAAAGTCATTTTAACCACACAGCACAATATATTGGCACTTATTGTCTAGTAAATAAAACCCATTTTAATCAAATTTTCTTTAAATGTACACCTATAACATGCATGGATATCAACTGTACACTGTTCAAATCATTCTCACAAGGAAAGGATACTTCCTCTATCATCTAAACTATGACTAATATCAAATGAGAAAGTTTATTCTTCTAGCTTTGAATAATCTAAAACACCTCCAATTCATTTTTCAATCTATACTAAAAAAGTGACATACAATTCTTAATGATTGGAGGAATGTATGTTTGTTGTTTGTCATAAAATTTCAAAGTTATATCTTAGAGAATCGGCCAATAGAGCATTGCTTTCAATTAAAATTTTGAAAAATAGCTGTTCTGGAACAATTGAATATTTTACGTCTGTCAAGAAATTATCTATTATTGAATATTTTTAAAAATAAAAAGACAAACCAAATTTGAAAAAAATAGAGAGAAAATTATGAAGGACACTCCAGAATTTTGTATTAAAAAAAAAAGTTTTTCAGTACCTTGAAAGTATTCTACATTTTCCAACCATTACTATACAATAATGTTGAAAATACATGTAAATACATAACACAAGCTAGCAGGCAATGATCATACTCCTTTCTTACCTTTCACTGGACCTCAGCTTATATCAGTAGATGGGTATTTATTAGGTAATATTTACATAAAATCTACCGTGATTCAGGCATACATTGATATGACATAGAAAACTTAAAGTATAAACATTAAAGTGACAATTCAGTTTCTATTGGATGGAGAGAAAGGATGGATTTAGTTTCGTACTTCATTAATTAATGCACTACATAAAACTTGTAAAATTTCCTAGAAAATGCTTGCCTACAAGTATTAAAAGCACTATGTCATCTTTTTTTTTTTTTGTACAAAAATTGCTTTGTTTGTATAGATGATATAATCATCAAGCTTGATAAAATTAGCCCTGTACTTCAAAGTTATAATTCAT
Source organism: Ylistrum balloti (assembly GCF_031769215.1). NCBI lineage: Eukaryota > Metazoa > Mollusca > Bivalvia > Pectinida > Pectinidae > Ylistrum > Ylistrum balloti. The sequence goes on along the minus strand of NW_026782003.1, from coordinate 57,202 downwards.
AAAGTACAGGCCTAACTATACATTTCCTCACTGTCACAGTGTGTTGTGTTTACCACGAGTGATATCACTGTACCTCTAAAAACATATTTTAAATCTAATTATAAAAAAAAAGATTTTGATATAAAGTGAGAAACCTCATGTCTGAACCAATATTGATCTTCTATATGTTTGGCACATTTTCTAGTCTCATACTCTGATACTTAAAACTGCCCCTAGGGACCTGTAGGTCGCTGCTGGCACCCAGGGACACACCGTAAATGTCCCTGCTGGCACCCAGTGGCATATTACATGTATGCTCCTGCTGCACCAGAACATATGCACTTTAAGAAATTCCAATCAGACATCTGAACGTTATTTCTTTTCTGCAACCTTCAAAAATAAAAATAAAGGTGCAAAAACATTGAATTTTCTTTGATTGGATCCAAATTTTGTATTTCAAGTTGCTTTTGGAATGTATTGGGTTTTAGCAAAAAAAGTTTCAGCTACCGGTATGATAAAAGCTATCACATTTTGTATACAATGCACTATTTATAACTGATATCTAATATGGTTTTAGTACTGTCATCAACATTAACAAAAATAAACTTTGTTAAATAGCTAAACATATCAACTGCAATTTAACTTTAAAATCTGAATGTGTAATTAACATACAAGCATACTTTGAAAATAATAATAAATTTTCAATAAATGCACTGTTGAAATAGTTCAAATCTGTGATGCTCTCCTTTAGTTTAACCGGATATATGGATGGTATGTAGGCATTTTGTACATACATGCATCAGGATATGGTATCCATGGATAAAGGACAAGATGAAGCCTTACTTATTACAAGTCTAATTTTAAGAGTATCATTATTTTTTATAGATTTTGAACACATCTATGCAACTATTGCAAAAATATTAATTTAAGTTGATGTTATTTCTGTCACTCAGAGCAATCATTAACATATCTTACGACAGACCTACTATATCCCATATCAAAATTTTTTTAACGTGAGGCACACATTTACCATTGGTCAGTTTTCTTACTCTGGACAAGGATCAAAGTAATCAACTAACTACAATTACATGTAGCATACAGAGGACTTCATTTCCAGTACAGTAAACATGTGCCAGACGCTACTATAGTAGGGACTGAGTTTGAGCAAAAACGCATTGTGTTGATTATTTTCTTTTATGTGAGGAATATATGAATGTTCTTTTGTAACATTAATTGGATGTAGACGATACATGACTTTTTTTTTTTTTAAAAAAATCACCATTTAGCCCAGATGGATATAAGATTCAAACTATTGTACAGATATGTCAACAACTTTAAAGGAAAAACATTATCTGTTAAAGAGTGAAATCACTTGGGAGTACTATCATCATTGATGACCTTTCAATTTATGGAGGTCATTTGGTTGTGACTACGGACTAACTACAACAACCTCTGAGCTCAATGAACATTTATGGTCTGCGATTGATTGGAGGATATCAAAGACTGGTTACTGGGACAAGGTCTGTATGAATGAAGGACTGGGTACTAGATTAAGGTCTTTATAAACCAATGACTGGTTACTGGGACAAGTTCTGTGAAGGAGAACTGGAACTATGCAGGATTTCAACAGGATATGGTTGATGTAATTGGCAGAGATGTGTAATAAGTGTACAATACAACTTCATGTGTTACATGGGGTTAACAACTCAGTGTTGAAGACTAAAATTTTCTCAAAAATTTTACAGTTAAAATTAAATATTGAAATCATTACAAACAAGATGTTATCCAAAAATGACTTGTCTGTACATATTGGATATGAAGAAAGTAAATGATGAGTGAATATTACCCTCAAATGAATTAAAGATAACATTTCTCCGGTAATCAGCACAATCAAATTTATGATCATATTCATTACTTGTACCTGTGAATTAGATGATAAATACAGGCCAAAATGATTGTTTAGTATGAGTATCATTTCTCCAACAAATACCTCACATCTACAGTGTCGTTTCTAATTTCTAATTAGACAACAATTACTGAATTATCATAGTCTTTTAAACATGTTAGACTGTAAATGGTTTGGTCCTATAAGTATCATCAAAAGTCTTCTTCATATAGCTTTAGTCTTTTCTATTTGAATGTTTCAAGATGTTATTAATCACCATATTTCACATAAACACTTCACAAATGTATTTGAAATTTTTGGTTAAATTAGAAACTGTCAACGCAACTCTGCCTTTGATAATTGGTCCTTAGATTGTGGTGGAAACTATGGAAAACTAGGTTGAGCAATAGACATATACCCTGGCTCCATTAATTGACTATATTTGTAATAAGAAACATTTTTTGTTAGTGTCCTAAGTAAACATATCAGTGATACAGATATTAACGCTGCAGACACACATTGAATTGTACACTGTTCTTAAACTAAACTTGAACAACATAATTCATCTGGTATATCATTATACCATACATTTTGCATTTCAATACAGAGTATTTACTAACTGCCACAGATACATCCAAAACGTGTCAAATTTTAGTTAGTAGTATGAGGTTTAAATGTGACTTGGGTATTCACAAAATGCTTATTACATTTAAGTACCATTCTGAAACATTTTACAGCTGTTATATTTTACTAGACAAAACGTAGACAAGCCCATAGCATACAATATCAAACAAATTTCTTCAAAACCATAAAATTGGACTTCTTAAGTCAAATCTGGTCACAAATATTTTTTTCATTGAATCTTCAAAAACTTTATCTAATTGAGCAAGGGTATATTGAGTATTTTTATGCATGTCGTTACGGAGATGTTTATCTAAATACAAACAAACCATTTTCAGTTTAAACCAAAATTATGAGGACTTAAAGAAGTGTTTGTTAATTGCCTCCACTTCAGCTCTTTAACTCTGATTGAACAAGCCAAAAACCTGTTTTTAAAGCAAAATACAACATTCATCATAATCCAACATTGATAAAAAATTACAATTAAAGCATTCTGAATCTTTAAGTTTGTTTTGATCTAACCCCCACTTATATGGCAATGTATAATATCTGATTGATACAATTTTCGTATATCATTTAAACTTTTACAATAAATCATTGCTAACCTTAATTTTCCTTCCATTGATTGTTTGGTGACAAAAAAAAATGTATCATCAACTTTTTCTTAACCTGAATGCATTATTGAACTTAAACTTAAGACAGCTGAATGGTGGACTGTAACCTTGATATGATATACACAAATATGCAGGTGTATCATACCTCAGAAAAAGTTCAAACACAGACTACATATACCCAATCTACAGACCATCCAATTAAAAGTATACACCAGATGCAAAACACATGTTTGTACATTTCAAATTTATGATGCCAATTCCTAAAACTACTCTTAACAACGATTAACTTTGACGTATAAAGGGTACATTTCTTAAATAAAAGTTGCTGCTATAAAACCATTAAGTTGAAATTTTTAAACTAATTTTAAAATAGTTTCCTGATGTGAAGGTAAAAACATCTTTGTTGACGTTTTATAAAAAAAAAAAAATCAAGTTGGTGATGATAATAATTTTAACCAAATATTTAAGCTGCCTCTTGTTCAAATCATCTAGTTCTTAATGTACATATATGTATGTTATAATTGTCTGTAACACTACCAGTCTAATATTACAACATAGAATTCCCAGTTAGTGTTCAAAGTTTGTTGTAATAGCATGATCTATAAAACTTTTATGATTTAGAAGCCAGTATAGTGATAATAGTTATACTAATTGACTGTTTCATAACTTTCGTTATATTATATCACCAAGTATTTCACAATTCTTGTTCTATCTTCGATAATGCCTTTTAAATAACCATCAAATAAACGTCCAAATTTGAAGCAGTTGTAAATTTAAAAAGTATAATCAGAATATAATATACAATTCGTTGACAAAAATTGATCTGAAAAAAAAATGGATTTAATACTGGTAAAAAAAAAGGTAGTTGTGTACCACATGCCGTGAGGTTATATCACATATTACAGACTAGATCACTGATCGTCATGAGCTACTACAGTATAGTTACAGATGTGACTAGTGAACAACATAATAGGATTATACATTTTATACCAGAATATATTTACTGGGTTGAATATGGTTTCAAATATCTGAAATGTAATTGTCTTAACAGAGTGTTATTCAAAAATAGACAGGGAGACAGATTTTATACAAGTGTGCAACATTTGTTTCAGAATCCAATTTGATTTCTTGTAGTATGCCTATCATATACAGAATGTATTGTATAAACAGGTAAAATAGTAAGTACATATTAGATAGACAGACTTTACACTATAAAGCTTTATACAAACACGGGTTTGTGGGCTTCCTAAAGAGAAAGTAGACTTCTGTTAATGAAACAGCAGTCTTTAAAGACTTGTTTATGTTGTTTGTACATCTGTTTAATCAACAAATACTCTTTATTTAAAATTAGACAATGGAAGATTCATTGCAATCATAAGACAGGGTACAGGCTTATGCTTCCTATATTGCAATGCAATGATAGAATTAAGTATTTAACAAGCACTATGATAATATAATGAAAAATTATGGAGTCAGACAACCAGAAATTGTTCAGTACAGGATTATACAGGTCTGATCACATTAGTCAATATCACAGGAAGAACCACTACTGCTAAATCTATCACAATTAGCAATCAGTAATCTACAACTACATTGTATACATCAACATGCACTGCCAAAAAACTAGAATACTAAAACTAAATTATAAAAAAAAACAGAAAGAAAAGATATTTTTTAGTGTCACATTTGTTGGAAATAAGAATAGAGATGTACGCACTTAAAAGCAGAATTCAGTATTTATGGACGGCCAGTATCATTCAATAGCCGGTGACCATTTATATCAACATAATGAAAAACATTCGGAGAGTCAGTTGTTAGCCAAATAAGGCCCAAGCACGTACAAATTATTTGAAGTACCTCTCACCACATTGTTAATATGGGTATTACAAATATTTCTGCTACACTTTTTCAGTCTTCCACATAGTGCAAACCAGGTATTGAAAAGATGTGTTTAAATTTTATAAATTTACAATTACATGTACGTATTTTTAATGAATTAACAATTTAAGATTCTTTCTCAGTGAGCCATAGCGATTGGTTCAATGGTTTCAAGATCTACTTCAGTTGTTGACAATGAACAAAGCATGGGATGGGATAGTTCCTACATCTGTAACAAAACTGTTGAAAGGTGTTTCTAAATTGTATTCAATTCAAATTCTCTGTATATTGGAAATCTTTGTTATACTTCAAGAAAAAGAATTTATTGTTGTTTTAAGTCTTATTAACAGTCAGGGTCATTTAAGGACCTGCCAGATTTGGGTGGTGGAGGAAAGACAGAGTTCATGGAGATAAACCATGGACCTGTGGCCAGTACCTTTTGACTGACCAAATGTAGCCTTGGAACCTGCAACCCATGATTGAAGGGCTAGTGATAGGCTGTCAATTTAACAACACAATCATATGTTGTGAAATCATGTAAGACAATTTGACTCTGATAGAAATTCTCTATAAGGCTTTCTATCTAAAGCAGCTTGAGGACATAACAACCGAAATGTATTTTTACATTTCAGTTCAGTTTCATTTTCCTCTACCACTAAGTAACATAATATCAATTTACAATGTGTTTATCACACCAGCAAAAATAATTTAAAATAGGTAATAAAACTTTGTGGTAATAATAAACAGCTCTTCAGTATATCATGAACAATGAATGTAGACCTTTCTACTACTCTTCATGCAAGTTGCTAGATTTACTACAGAATGAGTAGTATTATACCAGATGTTGTGGAGACATACACTTACAAAGTCATCTCAATCGTTGTGTTTAAAAAAGTCCTTATTTGAAACTACTTAACAAAATTCTAATAACCAATTGTAATTTAACAGATTTGATTTAGATTTATTTTATATTATAACTGTAATAGTAAGATCCAGGTTTGATTAAAATTAAAATCATTCTGTATGGTGAAGAGACACATTATTGCTGGAGTTCCATATACAAGATGATTAGTAATATCACTTGAGATCGACCCTGTTGTAGCTGGCCTGGTAACTTGTGAGATGCGCAGTGGAAGCCCCTCGTGCACCAGGCTTGGCACACTTTTTAATCAAGTCATCATAACTCTGACCAAATAAAAAACAAACCAACACCACAGTCATATTATCACACCCAAGTCCACCCATTTGACAGTCTGGTGCTAAACAGCGTGTCATCAACTCCTCACAAATCTGCAATAAAAATAAATATAGTTTGTCAAGTGTCTCATTGATTTGTTTCTTAAGTTTAAAATTAATCTTTTTTAAAAAGTAAAGATGCTTCTTTCACTGAAACCAAAATCTACACAGTTTCATTAAACACATACTTCTGAAATAATTTCATTTTAGCTCTTCAATCCTTTACACTGAGATAATCTACCTTCAACTTCATTTTTCTCACTTTTGAATGTCTTTCAGTACCTATTTTGTCATTAGATGATTGACTTCAAATTTGATGACTGACTTAAAAGTCCATATTTATTCACTATATTGTAGAATTGTGATCATTATGATATTAAGGATGTTCTCCGCGAAGTAAAATTATCTCCGGATTAAACTTTTGTTATGATTGTGATTTTTTTGAAAGGTTAAATTCTAAAAAAAGTAAATTAAACAAAAAAAATCACTATGCTGCTGCATTTTTTTTTTTTCCAAAACAGGCATCAGGACATGTGTCAGTGGAAATAAATATTTTCACATTTTCACACTTAGCACTGCTTTTGTGCTTAATATTTAATCTACTCACTGGAGCACAAATCATTGCTAGAACTTGCATCCGTAGATGATTAGAATGAATGACAATCTGGGTATGATATTACGACTGGACAATATTTCTAAGTTATAACTTTTTACTTACAATGTCTGGTTCCATGCCTTGAGCAATCCGGGCTCTAACAAAATCTACAACTTCCTGGCTAGTAAGAACATCCCAGATACCATCACAGGCTAAGACAATGAACTCGTGGTCTGGTGTGATACGGTTCTCAATCACATCGGGATATGCTAGTGAAATATAAGATCAAGCATTTTCAACAAAATGCAATCCCTACATTACTTTCTTTTTAAGATTTTCAGAGAAGGTGAGCTAAAATGTTTGGTGAAATAGACTTAACAATGCTGTTAGTTGATGTAGATTCAAAATATCTGATGAATACATTTGTAGCGAAACGATAAAATATTCTTAAAAATACAAATCATAGCAATATTGCTTTGATTTCCAGCCGATATCCAGGATATCAGATATTTATATTTGCAGTGAAACGATAAACACACATGTACTCATATACCACGTATAGTGATGTTGATCCAATTCTCACCTGTAACTATCTGTTCCTCTGGACCTTTTTTTTCATTTTTCTTAAACACAAAATCACCCAGTGCTCTAGAAAGTGCTAAATTACCTGTTAATAAAACAAATCAATTTCTGTTAAAAAACTTCAAATGATCATGAATTCAAACATCAAACAAATCTGATGAAAAGGAGAGTGGACATCATTTTACTGGTAATTAGTATGTTTGACTTCATCCAGAAATAAGCAAATTCTGTATACACATTTTGATAATATCTGCATACTATTTTTTCTATTTCCAATTGATCTGATATGTCTTATTCTCCAAATTTCAAATATATATTACTAGTAATAATGGTTGTCCAAATGTACAACCTGATCATGCAACAATTTTCATAGTTGTTTTTCATTACCAGTACACATATGGTATTTTCTCTTTATAATGTCAATTTTTTGCTGTATTGATAAACCTTAGCTTCACAACAACACTCTTTAAATATTGCTCTCTTCCTCGTTAAAGACAATTTATTTATGTATTATCTTTTTGGTCTTGCAGTCAACACTGTAATTTCTAAATATCAGTTCTAACAATTTCTAAACTTGTAGTGCAATATTCTATAGTAGAATCCACAGTTACTTCTCATTCAAGCATTACCATTCAAATTTTCAAGTTATAGATCAAACATAACTTGCTACCAATAAATTCAGTATTACATGTGCTATTTGCCAACATCTATTACTGACATGCCATTAGCTTGAATGAATAGAGGTGATAATCTCATGAATCATAGGTGTTCAAAAACTGTGATGATAATAAAAAGCGCACCATTCACTCTATTAAACTCTACCCATCCTCCAGCAGAAATGATCCTCTTGGTTTCAGATTCATTGCCTGGTTTGTGGTCATGTGACAGTTGTTCTGCTGTACCTTTTATGCTAACTACAGCACGGGAGTCTCCAACATTACCCTACAAGGATATGGATGTAGTTGGTAGACACAATTCATCAATCAGAGAGATATTTTTCCTTATTCTGTAGATCATTTCCAGTTTCACTAAGCAGCAAATTTGACATAACAGTATACCAGCTCAAATTGTCTTCAGCCGATACAAAGACATTCAATCTTATGATGAACTGAGGACTAATAAATTATGACAGTCCTAATAAGTGATGTTACCAATACAGACCATGCCTCAGAGTCTAAATTAGTAAACCTGTGCTTCATTCTTCAGTTAACAAGACGATCAGGTAAATCTCATCAAAGGATAATCTAACAGGGAGAATACATGAGATCGAAGTAGGATCTTGGCACCATCATTGTATAATCTTTATTTGTTATATAGTTTAATCTTTTCCTTTCTTTTCTCTAACTTATTCCTGTCGATAACTTTCTATTATCTCAACTGTTGTAATACTTACACAGTAGATGGTATTGCCTTTGAATATTGTTATCACAGCTGTTGTTCCTGCTAGCTCATCTTTCATGGCTTCATCTGCAGTAATATGATACAAAGTATTTTTCATCACTTACACACATATATATGTCCTATAATACATGTACTTGAAGGGTCTTCAACAGAATAATTATTAATATTTATAATCATTTAATCTGTCTATATTTCAGTTTTTATTTCTGATTTGCCTCAGTTGGTTTTTGTTTTAAATATCAGACATATTACCTCAATTTTAACATAGCTGTCATTAGATGTAGCCATTTGTTTCCAAGCAGAAATCGGACTTTCTTGAGAATGATTATTTTTCATACATTTTCCAGTGAAACAAACCTTTGATCATTTCTTCATCCAGTCCTAGAAAGCCCTGTCGAATTGCTTCAGGCACATTTCCCTGAGCTAAATTGATATAACAAGTTTAATGAAAATAGAGTGATGGTCTAAGAATAAACAGATTGCTTGATTGTAACATTCTCACTGCCTTGTTTTATGTCATATCAAGTATATATGGTGTCTATGTTCATTTTGTAGCAGCATAAGGTGGTATAATCTGGACATACAGTAGCAACATGACACTACACCCAACAATGTACCAACAACAGCCTACCAAGTAGAGATACAATGTACCAACAACAGCCTACCAAGTAGAGATACAATGTACCAACAACAGGCTACCAAGTAGAGATACAATGTACCAACGACAGCCTACCAAGTAGAGATACAATGTACCAACAACAGCCTACCAAGTAGAGATACAATGTACCAACAACAGCCTACCAGGTAGAGATACAATGTACCAACAACAGCCTACCAAGTAGAGATACAATGTACCAACAACAGGCTACCAAGTAGAGATACAATGTACCAACAACAGCCTACCAAGTAGAGATACAATGTACCAACAACAGCCTACCAAGTAGAGATACAATGTACCAACAACAGCCTACCAAGTAGAGATACAATGTACCAACAACAGCCTACCAAGTAGAGATACAATGTACCAACAACAGCCTACCAAGTAGAGATACAATGTACCAACAACAGCCTACCAAGTAGAGATACAATGTACCAACAACAGCCTACCAAGTAGAGATACAATGTACCAACAACAGCCTACCAAGTAGAGATACAATGTACCAACAACAGCCTACCAAGTAGAGATACAATGTACCAACAACAGCCTACCAAGTAGAGATACAATGTACCAACAACAGCCTACCAAGTAGAGATACAATGTACCAACAACAGCCTACCAAGTAGAGATACAATGTACCAACAACAGCCTACCAAGTAGAGATACAATGTACCAACAACAGCCTACCAAGTAGAGGCACAATGTACCAACAACAGCCTACCAAGTAGAGATACAATGTACCAACAACAGCCTACCAAGTAGAGAAACAATGTACCAACAACAGCCTACCAAGTAGAGATACAATGTACCAACAACAGCCTACCAAGTAGAGGCACAATGTACCAACAACAGCCTACCAAGTAGAGATACAATGTACCAACAACAGCCTACCAAGTAGAGAAACAATGTACCAACAACAGCCTACCAAGTAGAGATACAATGTATCAACAACAGCCTACCAAGTAGAGATACAATGTACCAACAACAGCCTACCAAGTAGAGAAACAATGTACCAACAACAGCCTACCAAGTAGAGATACAATGTACCAACAACAGCCTACCAAGTAGAGGCACAATGTACCAACAACAGCCTACCAAGTAGAGATACAATGTACCAACAACAGCCTACCAAGTAGAGATACAATGTACCAACAACAGCCTACCAAGTAGAGATACAATTACTAAATGCTGAAAATCATTTAGCAACAAACTATCTATGAATCAAACTTTGATGATTTGAATTTCTCGAGGTATCAAAGTTTTTGTCTGTTACCAAATTTTATTTCTAAATATTACTACTAACTTACCCCTTTACAATTTTAACTTTTCGATGTATTGAAGTTTTTTCATGGACCGTAAGCTATAGTAACACAGTCAATGATACCTCATGATTGGAACAAATCATTTAACCGTATTGTACAGGTATTTTCTCCCCGCGAAAAAATTTCACACATTTCTTCAATGAGGAGTGCTACCTGACAACAGGATTACCATATCCCTCTATCATTGGCTCTGTGTAACGAGGTTAATCATTGACTGGACACAGATTAAAATTTAATTGTTTACTTACAAGCTATGATATTTTAATAAAAGATAATGGGATGTTGTGTGATGTTTACCGTTGATATTGGGGTAATGGCATTTAGTTACGTCTTATTTACAGAATTTTGAAAACAATCTGTGGAAATCCTATCAGTTGTATGATTTCATTCATTCATTCCCAAAGCATCACTTTTCAATTTTAAGCACAAAAGCATGTGAAACACAGTGATATATTTGTCAATCATGCATTCTCTCATTGTACCAACTCTTCATCAGAACATCTGCAAACACTTTTGTAATTTCTATGACCGAAGAGGTGTGATGTTAATGCTGTCGTTTCTGAACAGAATACATTATGATATCAATTTTCTTCCTTTTATATTCATTAGTGCCTATAATGTTTATTTATCAGTTTTTAAAAAAAATGGGGCAAAGCCACAATTGGCCGCATTGTGGGATGAGTGCAATGTTATATGGTATTTATAAGACAGTTAAGGGCGTTTCATTTGTTGAGTATGTAGAATATTTGTTATAAGAGAGAAAGTTTGGTTGTATTTTATGAATTGGTCAGAAGAAGGGCATTTGAAGATTCAGAAATGTTCAAAAAATAGACAATGGACATTTAGGGCCCCAAGGTGATTTATATGAAAGGCAAAGGCTGCCACCTTGGATACAGACTGTTGAAAATGACTAAGTTCCAAAGCCCGGAAAATCAAGAAACGATATCCGGAATGAATCCATAATAAAAGGTGCACATCTTGAACATGTATATGTAAACATGCTACAAAGTTTCAAGCTTCTACATCAAAAACTCAAGGAGTTGATTCTACAAAACTAATATCCCTTTTCTCTGCCAAACTGCAGAAAATTACTAAGTTCCAAAGCCCGGAATCCAGAAAAATGTCCGGAATGTATCCATAACAGAAGGTGCACACCTTCAACATATATTTAAACCTCATATTAAAATTCTTAAACCTCATATAAAAATTCAAGCTTCTACATCAAAATCTCTAGGAGGAGTTGATTCTACAAAACTGGTACCCCTTTTCCCCACCTGCCCTCCCATCCGCCTGATATTCACCACACTATAACCTGGATTTGCACTATGTGCAACCCGGCCAATAATTACTGTAACACTTGAAGACCACTTTAATGCTTTGCATCGTTTAAGTTCAAATCAATTTGTAAAATACATAAACTGTGTGAAATGAAAGCACAAATGTCAGCATGCATTTCTATTTCTATCTAAAGTATGTGCTTTTGATCATGAATGGAAATGTTTTTGTTTTAAGATAAAAATGCATCGTTTTTATTTAAATTTTGGTATTTGTTGCATTTGTTCAGGTAGAAATATTGTGTCATTAACTTCATAAAAGCATGGAAACGTTGAATGAATCACAGTCTTGATTTATTAAAGTTCTTTTGGTAGTCCCTTGAACCTCGAAACATCGAAGTTTGACTGTACTTACAGTATAATCCCACACACTGATATGAAACATGCTTGTATACAAACCAGTTTTTCTATGATGATATTAATACTTACAATAAGCTGGATGTGACACAATTTTCTTATGAAGATTGATCCCTGCATATTGAGCTATTTTGGCACCTACAAAGCATAAATTGAAGCATCAAGTTCAATGTTTGATACAGAACAACTATTTTCCTTTATTTTCCCAAAATGATCTGCGGAAATGGATATAAGAGTGACATAAATGCAAAGTTTATATTTTGAAAGGAAGCTAAAGAGTTTGCTGTTGATCATTTCCAAAGTATCTTCTCAACATTTAATTTGTTTGAATGCATCAAAAAATAACATTCTATCATCCCTAATAAATATAAAGACAAAAGTAACAAGAGATCCATGAAGGATCTTTGCATCATCATTTGATCTTTATTTGTTCTTCAACAGTTCAATCTTTTCCTTTCCTTCCTCGTGTTTTTGTTCTTAACTATACAATATCTTAAGAAATTATCTTCAACTATCAAATCCAAACTGATCACCTTTCTGTCAATCTGTTTTCTGATCAGTCCCTACAAGTTAAGGTTACAACTAGGGACAAAAAGGAATCTACAGGTGAAACTTGAAAAAGATCCTCTAATTACTTATCAAAAATAATGATAACAAACTTTCACTGTCAAAATCCAAGATAATGGCCGGTTAGCCATTTTGGTTATCTGATCAATCCAACAGGAGATCCCAGAGGCATCTTGGCTCCCATCATTGTTTGATCTTTATATGCTTTTTGAAAGTTGGATCTTTTCCCTCCTCTGCTTTTGCTCTTAATAATAAGACATTTGAACATTCCTTTGCAGAAATAGCGATGTTAATCTTTACCTGCCAAATCCAAACTGGCCACTTGGAAGCCATTTTGTTTTTTTCTGATCAATCCCAAAATCAAATTTGTACAAGGAGAGACCAAAGGGAAAAAACATGAAATTTGAGAGATATCCATGTAGTACTTCTCAAGAATAGCAATAGCAATCTTTACTAGGAAAATCCAAGATGACTGCCTGTCAGCCATTTTGTTTTTCTGATCAGTCCCAAACTCTTAACAGGCACAACAAGGGATTGAAAGGAACATATACAAGAAATTTGAGAAAGATCTATAGCGTAGTTTCCAAGAAATAGTGAAAACAAACTTTTGACATCAAAATCCAAGATGGCAACTTCTGGGCAATTTTGTATTTTCTGATCAGTCCTAAAATCAAACAGGAACAACTAAAGATCAAGGAAAGCATACACATGAAATTTGAGAAAGATCTGTGCTGTAGTTCTCAAGAAATTGCGATAACAAACTTTGAAGGTCAAAATTTAAGATTTCCTTCTGTCAGCAATTCTGATAAATCCCAAAATTATATGGACACAACTAAAGACTAATAGGAACCTACAAATGAAATCTGAGAGATCTATCAAGTACTTCTCAAGAAATAGCGATAACAAACTTTCAAAGTCAAAATCCAAGATGGCCACCTTTCTGCCATTTCATTTTTTTGGTCAGTTCCAAAATTACATGGACAACAAGAAACCAAGGTGAACATACATATGCAATCTGAGAAAGATCCATCCAGTACTTCTAAAGAAATAGTGATATAAAAAAAAGCTAATTCAATTGTTGTGTTCATGTATATAATTTCCATTTAAATTTCAGAGCAGATGCTTATTTTCTTTATTTACAACCTTTTATTATTGATATCATCTATATGTGTAAATCAGAATTTACCTCCATGACCATCAAATACCCCGAAGAACTGAGCATCCTTATCACCTGGCAGTGACAAAAGGTGTGTATGGGCATCCTCCATATCTGTATACAGTCAAGGACTTTCTTCTAACTTCATGATCAAAAGCGCATGTTATTAATTTAAAAATTTATGGGGTTGCATTATCTATGTGCTCTTCCATTCTTGTTTAGCGACCAAGACAAGAAAAAATAGAGGATTGATTGTCTGAATCTTTCAAACTAGATTGGCCTGGATAATAAAAACATTTTTGGTTGGGAGGTCTATCTGCTTGCTGGGCAAGAAAAACAGGCCAAAGTCATGAATTCACAAAATGTATCTGGGTATCTTGCTGCAATTTTCTTAGGTTACAACTATTTTTTAAACCTACTGTCATCATAATAAAATCACAACATTGACTTATCTATAGATTTAAAGAGATAATCCTGGCAAATTAGGATAATGATTTTGTTTGCTCTATTCAGGTATTTGTACATAAGTATGTTCTTACAGAAGTTATGCCTCAATCTGACAAATAAAAAAAAAAAACTATGATAATTCATTTTCAGAAAACATATTGATTATAGCAATCTAGATCTTTGCCCTGATTGTGTCACAAAATGTTCAAACCTGCACAATGCAGTGGAAAGAAACATGTATACAGCCCCCAGCCCCTGGTTGTTTTCTAGTTTATTAATAGCATTGCTCCTGCTTAGATTCTACATCATTCTTCTAGTTTCATTTCCAAAATCAATGCATGATTGATGTGCTACTGTATGTTTGGGAAGTCTAATTTTAAGTCAGCCATTGGGTACTTCATTCATTGTTTGTCCTCATCAATCTAAACACAGGAGATTGGTTCTTAAATGGTACAGAACATCCAGAAATTTGCTACTTGTTTACAATATCCCATTAATTTAAAAATTACTGATGTTAGGATCTCAAATTTTCTACATGATAGAAATTAATCAGGAACATGCTAATCTTATAATATATGGCATTTTGGTATTAATTTGAAAAAACCATTAACTTACAGTAGGACAGATGATAAAATTGACCTTTCCTTGTGTTGTTTTGAAACAGGTTTTGTTTCCATCAAGATAAAAGGATACTTATTCTCCATCCCTGCATACATGAAGAACCAACTTTTAAGAACTGGTTCTGACAGCTGGAGGTTTCCTTGGTAGTAACAGGTTCAGACAAAGTCTGACCCATACTTCATCTGCCAAAATAATAAAAATCAATAAACTCAGCCAGGTACAAGTATAAGATGTATGACAGATTTTCGTTCTATCTGTGCATATCATTGATAAGTTTTCAAAATGTAAATCAACAGATATATGCAAGTTATTTATTTTGCAGTGTAAACATTTCTGGACAAATAATGAAAAATAATCACAGTAAACATTTGTTCAAAGGGGGTCAGACCATATTCGCGATTTTAGTTTTGAATTGGTCGCAAATGATCGACGGTGACCATGGCAAAAATAAGACGTGGACTCTTTGAAAGTTTTCTGGGTAGCAAAACAGAAAGAAATATTCTTTCATATGTTACACATCTGAAAAGAATATTTAACGCCTTTTCCAAGCAGGGAGCTTCTATTGACATTCCTGCATACATGTATCTGATGATTAAGATCATTTAGATTTCAGATTCATAAATGCTTGATAACATTGAAATTGAGAGGCACAATGGAACTCCAAAGCGATCACCTAATCTCCACATTTATGAGAGTCCAATGTGAATATGACAGGACTAAGTATATACAACGTCACTTAAGTAAGCACACCATAACATTAAGTATGTAAATAACAATTTACATGTTCGTTATCGGCATCAAACATGTCAGAAATCGACTGGCAGCGATACCAAATTTATTTGACGGATCGAGATGAATGCAACAATTTCACAAAATTCCAATCATCTTTCGTTGGCAATAAATGATCTTATGGAATATGAATGCGACAGTAAAACATACTTAAGAAATAAGATTCCTCTAATCTTCACGAAATTCCTCTCATAGGTTTTAGAAATATATGGTTTCCGTATCGTGACCTTACAACTGAATGACCATAACAAAGTTCATCCGCAGAAAAAAATAGTTTGTAAATAATGATACATTATAGAATCCTATGAAATATCTTTGTGATAAATTGAGTCAGAACATGTATAAAGTACGTATATGGTGATATAGCAAAATGGTATATACTGATATTTCATTTTTACTTGGCAATTGATACAACGCGCAAGGATAATTAACGGAAGTTACCGTTTCTGCGGAGTAGCAGAAAACAATCCGGAAATGACCTTCTGTGAACGCAAAGGCACGGTGTAAAGTTATGATATGCGGAAAACCGTGATGATGTGGATTGTTTGTGCTCATGTCGTAGCACATCATACTCTTCAGCCTAATGTGAATAATGGCAGAGCTATCTTGAGCAAGAGTAGTATTATAACTGATGTATTTCATTGCGGTAAACAAACGTGACAACATGTCTGGCAACAATAATAATTTAACCTCAAGTTTAAGGAACTCTCCCTTCCTTGAATATTGTATTTATTGTGTTCCTGTCTAGTTCGTGGTGTTTTGTTTGTTCTAGTTTATCCCTTTGGACAATCTCTGTATGATCGTAACCGAGTAGACTCGTTTAGTCAAACTCAATGTCTGTACACGTAATGAAGCGTCATGGTGAGCGAGACTATTTGTTGCTTTGTCCGTCATGTTCCTATCTTCTATTGACGCAGGCTATTTTTTTCTCTCCACGTGTTATCTTTAGTGCTTGCTACGGGAGCAAATAAAGTTCTTTCTGCTGTTATCGCCACCAGTCAAAAACGTCTGAATATATAACCTTAAATATCACAAGTTGGTTTTCGCGTGCGAGCGCGAAAAAAAAAAATAATAATAATAATAATGAATGCCAATAGAATCATAACCCCCACGTAAACCTTGGTCATTCCAAGTAAGTGATGCCACGTTCTCAAATGGGAATAAAGTATACAACAACGGAACTAACAAGCAAACTAACGAACATTAAACACGCCCAGCTTCATATAGCACAAAGACAAAAAAATATTCTCAACGAGATCACTGAAACTTCCTCATAATTTCCATCAACCTGCACCTCTCGAAACACTGTGTTGTGAGCTTGTCTGTTACTTGGCAACTTCTTGCACGGAAACTCAATGATAAGGATACGCCCCATTTCTCGTTTGTCTAGTTTTATTGGAATTGAGTTTG
This sequence comes from Ylistrum balloti, assembly GCF_031769215.1. NCBI lineage: Eukaryota > Metazoa > Mollusca > Bivalvia > Pectinida > Pectinidae > Ylistrum > Ylistrum balloti. The sequence continues at coordinate 39,750 of NW_026782003.1, read as the reverse complement.
AATTATGTTGGTATTTTGTTGATTATTTATTAACTTCTTCGGTGAAAAAGAACTCTGATCTTCTCACATAGACAGTATAACTTGTGACCAATATCTTCAATCGGCCGATATTAACAGTTCAGATGAAAAGGCATTCCTGCATTGTAATGATAAAGACAATTGCCATCCTGATTAAGGAACTAATTAATATGCCTAATCAATCAGGGAAAGGAGATAGTCTTCTTTAAATAACTTTGATATAAGACCTAAGGCATTAGATATAGTTGATGAATTAGATTCTACAAGTCTTCAGTTAAGTGACCCCACATCGGAAGCCTCACATTCTCAGTCATGTTTTGAAATGTTTGGAAAGACTTATATTTTACCAGAATCACAGAAGGAGGCGTGTAGTGTTTTACTTAAAAAAAAGACTATACCTTGATTATTCTCGGGTTCGGACAATGGATATGAGCAAATTTCAACTCTCACTCCTTCGGACTTCACTGTATACTGTATTACACATTTATCACGATGGGCTTATGGGAGGACATGGCGGCATTAGTGACACTTGCGTGCAACACTTTTGATCTCTGATCGTGGAAAAGAAATTACAGGAAAGGTTACAAGGGAGGAGGTCTTGTCGTCAGTGATTTTCGCAATGAAGATGTCGTTGAATGGTTCGAATGATTATGATGTGTCATTCGGACAACGACCTAAATATCCGCTCTCTAGTCATACCATCCGCTTGACTTCAATATCTTGCCCATAAATTATAAAATTATGAGGACTTAAGCAAAACGACTGGCGAATGCAAACACTAAGGTTCTTGTACTCTCCGAACACGACTATATCCTACACAAGCCATAAACTGGTGTCGGTCAGAAGTTGAAGTATCAAAATTCACCCTTTTCACTTGGTGATTTTGTTAAATCCTATTAACAAACACACTTTCCAGCACCTACTTACGCGAACAGGATGAAAGTCGCGTATATCCGTCAGCCAAAACAAGACTCAATTTTTACAGTCGCCAAAATCGAACCGGTCAGTGGCAACGGAGGAAGTTGGTGATCAGATGACAGGCGTTCATAGAGGAGAGTTCTTCACAGAGTCTGATTCTTTAAAACGTCTTTTTAACTCTCATCCAGTATCAGATAGTGACAATTGTTCAGAGTTCAACTAAAAATTCTTCAATTGTTTGTCCATCTCGTGTTCGTCAGAGGTCTCAACGATTCTACGATAGCAATCGTATGACCATTTTATCAGATACCTTTTCATCGTTTTCCTCTGTTTACATGTTTTTACTATGACAAAATAGTCATAGTCAGTAGTTTTAATATGTCGCTGTTGATTCGATGTTCACGGGTTGCTTCCATTATCACGAATTTCGTGCTTAAAGTTGTCAATTGACGTACAAATTCGTAACACATGGTTTCAAAAGATATAGGTTGATGTTCGCGTGTTTGTGTGTGTGTTGTGTGTGTGTGTGTGTGTGTGAGAGAGAGAGAGAGAGAGAGAGAGTATTAGTAGTAGTAGTAGTAGTAGTAGTATATACACACATGCTTTTCATGTAAACCATCCACGTGTACCTTTTTTGAGTATATGATTTGTCTCCCGTCTAGAACGGTTTTGTATAAAGGACGTGTGTGTGTTATCGTAAAGTTGTATGACTCACCGACAAGCGAGATCATTTCACCATTGACCTTCACTCTTAACACTGATAACGATAATATCACATTAAATAGCGAAATAGATTGAATTATAAATGAGGTCACGACGCCTTTATCAATCCCAAACCCTAACACTTTGTCACTAAAATAGCAAAGCATTTTTTAAATCTTTCAGACCAGTGTTGCAACAATGGTCAGGTTTTCCCATTTTGTATATGCCTCGCCTAGAGAAGGACTAAGATCCTTTTTGAGAAACCTTGCATTCCAAATATGGTATGTATATGTAGTTGATACTATATTTGTCCTTAGTAAATGATGACCATAAAAGGATATGTACCTTTAACAACGGTGACGAATGGGATATTTTGAGAAGTGACAATTTCTGATAAAGTGCTGTTAGTCCAGATGTTGTACTATATAAGGTAAGATACGGGAATAAAATATTAATTGACATCTAGTAAGGACCACGAGTACATGGTACAGAAAATACCACCGCGATACAGCATACCCAATATGTGTATCAACTGTATATAAATAGTAACATGCAAACGTGTACAGTCGAGGTCAATATTGAGGACCACATAACAGACAAAACCCTCTGTCAACTCGGGTAAAGACTTGACAAACCCGGCAATCAGCTCCAGATAAATTAGTTTCTGTGGACTGTCGAAAACAATTGCAGACGACAACGAGTAAGTATGTATAAAATGTAGCAGGTATATTTGACAAATGCAAGCTTTCGGTTTTCAATAGCATGCATGTGTAGCCGTTGTAAGTAGATTCTAGTTACATTGTGGAAGTCGAACTTCCGCAAAGACAGGATTATATATAGTCATATAGATTTTGACTTTATACCTGGTGCAGGTTTCGTACCTAATAAAATTAGGATAGACTCGCTACAATACCTAATTGTGTTTTCTGATGAGTTTTGATCAAGGCTTTCGAAGCCTATTGACTTGAAATATTAAGAAGTAGGTTGTCCGTATCAACGAACAGGGCCCAAAGATCTCTTCGCAAATATTGTGGACTTATAAAATGTCTCTCGTTAAAGGTAAGAAAAAATATATCTATGTTGTTGCACCCGTGTTTAGTTTTATGTATGTATCTTTACGACTGCTATCCACCTGAAATTCAAGGAAGCATTGTTATAAATTGTTTTTGGCTGTATTGCTGATTAGTTTATGTTGCGTTACTAGGTGTAAAACCATTTGCATGATAAACGGGCTTTGCATCCCTTGTCGATCGTCGACATTTTTTTTATATGTTTAGGACCATAAATGATTTACTAGACGGTACTACGAGGGCTTATTGAGAAGTTGTGGGCATTGTATTGAAGAATTGAAGTAGGGATGTCCGTTTTCAACTCTACTATTCTTTGACTGTTTAAGACTATACGCCCGAAGACTGGTGTCATTCTGTCAGTTTATGTCGAGGAGGTAGCACTCTAAAGTAAACAAGACAAGTGCCTTTTGCTAAATAGGCAAAATCGCAGAGAGAGTTGTGATTCAATATTTGCATAAGAAAGGTCTATCAGCTAAGAATATCCATACTGAAATGTAAGCAACGCTAGTGAATGATTCCCCTTCAGATGCCACACCAAGTAGGTGGATCGGAATTTAAGCGTGGCATACAGAGCTTTGGGGATGACGCCTGTCGTGGAAGGCCTGTTACTGTTATAACGTTAGAAAAGATGCACCGGCAATAGGCTTAAAACCAGGACGAAATCACCACCATTTCATTCGCACTGTTCATATATTGCCCTGGTTTTATTGAATCTGAGTTTGAATTGTGATTATGTTGAGATGTTGGTATTTTCTTGAGGTTTTTTGGCCCACCTTTATCTTCTGTGATCTTTACCTTTTTCACAGGCTTTTGTCTTATACAGCACCATTTTCCCTGGATACCCCAGCCTTTATGTGGCCATATGTTTCGAATCATCTCGAATGAATATAACGTTAGAAAATATGCATCGGCGATAGACTTAAAAATCATAACATAATCACCACCATTTCATTCGCACATCACAGTCATTACCATCCAGATACGTGTCTATAGGGATGTGTACAACACATCAAGAAGTGGAAAGCCTAAAGTAAAGGTTGAAATGGCTTGTCATTACAGGGTGAAGATCATCAGATCAGCAGAAAAATGTTGGTGTTAGGATTGGTGGATATTCCTTTATGGGGCCAGCTCCTCATTCTGTTTGTTGCTATGATAGTAGCATACCTCACGTAAGTAGTATAAGTCGAAAGGATGTTGTGAGAAGTGGATAGACCCCCTATGTTATATAACTATTATAGATCTAGAGTGTTGGGAGAGGTGGATAGACCCCCTGTGTTATATATCTATTATAGATCTAGAGTGTTGTGAGAGGTGGATAGACCCCTATGTTATATAACTATTATAGATCTAGAGTGTTGACGGAGGAGGATAGACCCCCTGTGTTATATATCTATTATAGACCTAGGGTGTTGGGAGAGGTGGATAGACCCCTATGTTATATAACTATTATAGATCTAGAGTGTTATGAGAGGTGGATAGACCCCTATGTTATATAACTATTATAGATCTAGAGTGTTATGAGAGGTGGATAGACCCCATATGTTATATATCTATTATAGACCTAGAGTGTTGGGAAAGGTGGATAGACCCCTATGTTATATATCTATTATAGATCTAGAGTGTTGGGAGAGGTGGATAGACCCCTATATTATATAACTATTATAGACCTAGAGTGTTGTGAGAGGTGGATAGACCCCCTATGTTATATATCTGTTATAGATCTAGAGTGTTGAGAGAGGTGGATAGACTCCCTATGTTATATAACTTTCATAGATCTAGAGTGTTGTGAGAGGTGAATAGACCCCCTATGTTATATAACTTTTATAGACCTAGAGAGTTGGGAGAGGTGGATAGACCCCCTATGTTATATAACTGTTATAGATCTAGAGTGTTGGGAGAGGTGGATATACCCCCTATGTTATATACCTATTATAGATCTAGAGTGTTGGAAGAGGTGGATAGACCCCCTATGTTATATATCTATTATAGATCTAGAGTGTTGTGAGAGGTGGATAGACCCCCCCCCCCCCCTATGTTATATAACTATTATAGATCAACAGTAGATCTAGAGTGTTGTGAGAGGTGGATAGACCCCCTATGTATATATCTATTATAGATCTAGAGCGTTGGGAGTGGTGGATAGACCCCCTATGTTATATATCTATTATAGACCTAGAGTGTTGGGAGAGGTGGATAGACCCCCTATGTATATATCTATTATAGATCTAGAGTGTTGGGAGAGGTGGATAGACCCCCTATGTTATATTTCTATCATAGATCTAGAGTGTTGTGAGAGGTGGATAGACCCCCTATGTTATATAACTATTATAGATCTAGAGTGTTGGGAGAGGTGGATAGACCCCCTATGTTATATTTCTATCATAGATCTAGAGTGTTGTGAGAGGTGGATAGACCCCCTATGTTATATAACTATTATAGATCTAGAGTGTTGGGAGAGGTGGATAGACCCCCTATCTTATATACCTATTATAGATCTAGAGTGTTGGGAGAGGTGGATAGACCCCCTATGTTATATTTCTATCATAGATCTAGAGTGTTGTGAGAGGTGGATAGACCCCCTATGTTATATAACTATTATAGATCTAGAGTGTTGGGAGAGGTGGATAGACCCCCTATGTTATATACCTATTATAGATCTAGAGTGTTGGGAGAGGTGGATAGACCCCTATGTTATATAACTATTATAGATCTAGAGTGTTGAGGGAGGAGATAGACCCCCTGTGTTATATATCTATTATAGATCTAGAGTGTTGGGAGAGGTGGATAGACCCCTATGTTATATAACTATTATAGACCTAGAGTGTTGTGAGAGGTGGATAGACCCCCTATGTTATATATCTGTTATAGATCTAGAGTGTTGAGAGAGGTGGATAGACTCCCTATGTTATATAACTTTCATAGATCTAGAGTGTTGTGAGAGGTGGATAGACCCCCTATGTTATATCACTTTTATAGACCTAGAGAGTTGGGAGAGGTGGATAGACCCCCTATGTTATATAACTGTTATAGATCTAGAGTGTTGGGAGAGGTGGATATACCCCCTATGTTATATACCTATTATAGATCTAGAGTGTTGGGAGAGGTGGATAGACCCCCTATGTTATATATCTATTATAGATCTAGAGTGTTGTGAGAGGTGGATAGACCCCCCCCCCTATGTTATATAACTATTATCGATCAACAGTAGATCTAGAGTGTTGTGAGAGGTGGATAGACCCCCTATGTATATATCTATTATAGATCTAGAGCGTTGGGAGTGGTGGATAGACCCCCTATGTTATATATCTATTATAGACCTAGAGTGTTGGGAGAGGTGGATAGACCCCTATGTTATATTTCTATCATAGATCTAGAGTGTTGGGAGAGGTGGATAGACCCCCTATGTTATATAACTATTATAGATCTAGAGTGTTGGGAGAGGTAGATAGACCCCCTATGGTATATAACTATTATAGATCTAGAGTGTTGGGAGAGGTGGATAGACCCCCTATGGTATATAACTATCATAGATCTAGAGTGTTGGGAGAGGTGGATAGACCCCCTATGGTATATAACTATTATAGATCTAGAGTGTTGTGAGAGGTGTATAGACCCCTATGTTATATATCTATTATAGATCTAGAGTGTTGGGAGAGGTAGATAGACCCCCTATGGTATATATCTATTATAGATCTAGAGTGTTGGGAGAGGTGGATAGACCCCCTATGTTATATAACTATTATAGATCTAGAGTGTTGGGAGAGGTGGATAGACCCCCTATGTTATATACCTATTATAGATCTAGAGTGTTGGGAGAGGTGGATAGACCCCTATGTTATATAACTATTATAGATCTAGAGTGTTGAGGGAGGAGGATAGACCCCCTATGTTATATATCTATTATAGATCTAGAGTGTTGGGAGAGGTGGATAGACCCCCCAATGTTATATATCTATCATAGATCTAGAGTGTTGAGGGAGGAGGATAGGCCCCCTATGTTATATAACTAGTATTCATCTATTGTGTTTTGAGAGGTGGATAGACCACTATGTTATATAACTATTTTAAATCTAGAGTGTTGGGAGTGGTGGATAGACTCCCTATGTTATATAACTATTTTAGATCTAGAGTGTTGGGAGTGGTGGATAGACTCCCTATGTTATATAACTAGTATTTATCTATTGTGTTTTGAGAGGTGGATAGACCACTATGTTATATATCTATTAAAGACTAGAGTGTTGTGAGAGGTGGATAGACCCCTATGTTATATAACTATTATAGATCTAGAGTGTTGGGAGTGGTGGATAGACTCCCTATGTTATATAACTAGTATTTATCTATTGTGTTTTGAGAGGTGGATAGACCACTATGTTATATATCTATTAAAGACTAGAGTGTTGTGAGAGGTGGATAGACCCCTATGTTATATAACTATTATAGATCTAGAGTGTTGGGAGTGGTGGATAGACCCCCTATGTTATATAACTATTACATATTTAGAGTGTTGGGAACCGTGGATATACCCAAATGTTATATATCTATTATAGACCTAGAGCGTTGAGAGAGGTGGATAGACCCCAATGTTATATATCTATCCTAGATCTAGAGTGTTGAGGGAGGAGGATATACCCCCTGTGTTATATATCTATTATAGATCTAGAGTGTTGGGAGAGGTGGATAGACCCCCTATGTTATATAACTATTATAGATCTAGAGTGTTGGGAGAGGTGGATAGACCCTTTATGTTATATGCCTTGTACAGACTATGTAGCTATATGAAATCATGTTTGTACAAATAATAAGTTGATATGACACGATATCATGATTGTGCATATGTAAGGTATATTTAACACGCTATATTTGTACAGATGGTATGTATGTTTGACACGATGTCAATTATCTATTGTTCAGTATGTTGATTTACGTTAGGAAAGTGTTTACATATTAATATGATATTTTATCGTACCCTTTCATGTCCGGTCTGTAGATGAAGAGGCTATGTTTTTTTTTCAAATATCAATTGTGTCATATCCATTACATATATAGTAATGACACGCATGCTTTGGTTACCGTTTATGCGATAAAATTATTTGTAGGTACATGTCCTGGGATTACAATATCTTCAAAAAGATGGGCCTGGATGGTCCAAAACCTTCCTATATCTTGGGAAATTTGGGGCTATTTATGAAAGAGGTTTGTATCTATCTACAAATGTAAGAGAAAAATTGTCCTGTTTTATAATTTAACATTTACAAAAAATAAAACAGTTTATTTTTAACCCGAACATTACTTGTCTATGAGAATATATAAGATACGTCTAAGACTATCTAATACTAGTGGAATAGTGCAAATGTAAAATAGTCCGTTTCTTACGTGCATTGGACTATAAAACCAATTGTTTTGACTTAGTGTAATCCCTATTCAGCTGTAAAATTAATCGACATTTCTTTTCGGCTTCACGTAACAATTTTGAGTGACTTTATTACAGGGAGCGGTCAAGGCTGAGGTTGACCTTTGCAGAAAGTATGGCAAAATGTTTGGGTAAGTGAAATAAACAGTACAACTTGTGCATCCCCGAATATCAAAGAGCAATTTGAAAAAGAAATTAAATACGGTTATCAACAAAATAGTCCTGTAAAACTTTATTTTTTTAAAATAAAATCTTTATTAACCTCTCCTTTTATGAATAGTAATGATTATATTTTTCTCCTCCACCAGGACTTTTGAAGGGAAATTTCCTACCCTGTATATTGCTGACCCGAAATTGATAAAAGACGTTTTAGTCAAAGATTTCAACAGTTTTGTCAATAGGAGGGTTTGTACAATCAATTTGCGTTGGCATAATTAGTAATGTGTTTAAAGTTGCAATATCTGGTGCAGTAATAAGAACAGATAAATAAAGAATAGGCGAAGGTCATTGTGAGCAACTATTTATGGAATACAAAGAAAGAGGCGGCCATTTTCAATTCCTGTACGAGTTGTTAGTAAGTAGTATAAAAAGTATTATTCATGGAATCTCTGAAATAAAAAAAATCGATTTGACTTAATCGTCCCTTTAAAATCTCATGATTAGATACCGAAAGCTTGATGGCATAGGAACTATACATAACTCACTATACTGACTGCAACATCAGTTAACTGCACCTATTTTTTATTATATAGTAAATATATTCTGCTATTAATGATACAATACGTATTGTTACTTGATAAGACAACTGAACAATATAACATGTTCGTGTAATATTGTTTTCTTAGGATTTTGGTCAGCTGGATGACCCGAAGATGAATGAATCTCTTTTGGCACTCAAAGATGACCATTGGCGATTTGTCAGAAACATTATTACACCAACATTCAGCGGAAAAAAATTAAGAGAGGTATGTATAAGGAATATAGGTTTGTATGTGATAAACGCCTTCCACCTTATATTTTTTTGTCTTTGGAGAGGTCACATATTGTGCGGATTCATGAGAATCACTGATCGTGTGTTACCCAATTACACACAGCTAATTAGATACCATTAGTGAGGACGAGTTGTCACCGTTTACATCAAAAATATTTTAGAAGTTTTTAAACAAGCAACAGGATTCCCTTATCCAGATACATTTCTTAATCACAAAATAAATGGAAAGCACGGACCTAGGAATATCTTTACAGATAACACTTCGTTCCAATCCTCAGACACGTGACCTATTAAACAGAATTTAATAAGCAATATACTGTATAGTATGTTTGAGGACACATTGAATTTGTACGATATCTGAATGTAATAATGAAAAGGCAAAACAATGTGGGCACATGCAGAAACGAGAACACCAAATACATATCTGCAGAATACCACTGCATCTGATTTAAAGGCAGGCGATCAATGAATAACTTTCTGTTGGACCAGAGAGGTCTTATGGTTCTTCCTTTGGGGCTGTTAGAAAGGCAACATTTGATTTGCAACTTTAATTGCAAAATTTTGAAATTTTATTTTCTGCCCGCTTGTTTTCTGTACAAATCCTTTTGTTAGACACAAACCTAACCTAACCCTAACCGCGTCTCATAATACACTTCATTTACAAGGATGATATTCTTTGATTAAATTTTCAAAATATCTGGTAAGAAAAACATGTAGATTTCATCTTAAGAGCATCGTAAGGAATTCTGAAATAATTTCAAATATTTTTTATATCAAAACACCATCCATAACCACTTGAATGAATTTGCTAGAAATGGTTTGTAGATGTTATGTAAAGAAAAAAGACAAACTACATAATCAGTACAGATAAACCCCTCCAAGAAGATGTATATCTCTATTGGCTGTTGCAATAAGGAGCAGAATGGATAAACACAGACCATCTCTCAGATTGAGTGCCATTGACAGGTGTCAGCTGAGTTCACACTTTGGACTATTCGCCGAACATTGACGTCATAACGTGGTCATTTGCACTCTGCCCAATGAAGTGAAAAGGCGTTTACGAAAGCTCTAAAATAGTTTTTAATACCTGTTTGTACTCAAGACAAGGATCTTCTTAAACATATTTACAAAACTCAATCCGAATAGTAAGATAGATTTATTTATTCCTTTACAATGAATTGTTTTCAATTTGACACTACAGTATTTATGTTCTATTTTCAATGTCTTTGTCAAATGTTTCAGATGTCACCACTTATAAGGCAAGCGCAAGACTTATTGTTGAAAAATTTAGAAACGATGGCAAATAATAATGAAGACACCAACCTGAAAGAGTAAGTTACCTCATTATGACAATGATTGAAATTGCTTGCCAAAATGTAACTGTAGTGTAATGTGAATCTCATCTTACTTTGGTTTTGATGAGACCGTACGCTGATATCAATACTTTCGAGTAACATCCTTGCATATGCTTACATGCAGACACTAATTTAATTATCACATTTTGGCTTGATATGGATGGACATTTGATTCAAACCTATAATTTCATAGCTTATTGTATCTAAGTAAATTTTCAATTTAGACGTCTAACTAATTTGATCTCATCATGCATGTATATGTTAAATCTTACATATGTGAAAATACTTTGATAGGCATCAAGGTGGTAGTGATGTAAGTACATTGTATACTCGACTTTTGCAGAACCTTTGGTGCCTTTACAATGGATGTCATTGCCAGAACATCATTTGGGTTGGAAATAAATTCTCAAAAAGACTCAAATGATCCATTTATAAAGCATGCCAAATCCTTCTCAAATTCTAAAATCATGGGATTGCTGATGGCAATATACAGTAAGTTAAAGAATTGATGTTTGATGTTGTTAATCGTACCTTACATTCAATATTGTGTCAGTCATCAGATGATCTTTATAAATCAAAATAATATGGAAATCTATTTGTCATGAAACTTGATTTTTCTCAATATGATTTCATTAGCATTATCTATCGGTAGTTAATTTTGCATTAATGATACTTTGTTTATCAGACCTCACCGTTTATCAAAATTAATGACGTTTTGTAAAGCGAATCATACTGTAAAGATACTTTTTGTGTCATTTAACAGGTTGATTTTATAAAACGATAATATATCGTTTGTTAATCTCAATTTCAGAAACTTCATTTTGAGCTCCTTCGGAGTATTTAATACACTGAAATAAGTAATAGAATATAAACAAACAATATCAAAAGACATATTGACATATCTTGTTAATACCTGTAACTGCTAAGACGATTTTAGTGATGCTTTGGTGAACGTCGGGATGCCGTATACACAGGTATAGCCACAAATAATATTTGCCTGTGGTTGAGTTGAATAACTCGATTGCAATATTGATGTACTGGTATTATGTATAAGAAGCACTTCTCATCTCAAGAACCAATTCACATCGTTTACAGACATTAGCATATGTTATCCATTTTGAAAGAAACACAAATGATAGGAAAGATATGTTTTACTCGTGCTGTGGTATATTTTTGGGAACTTAAGAACATTTTTCGAGATTGCGTATGATAGACACTAATGGAGAACTTTCAGTCTGTCTGTTGCAATCTGCATTTCATGTTTTAATTCATTCCAATAACAGTACAGTTTAAAATATGTATTATTCAAATTCCTTAACATTTATTACTTTTAGGGGTTAGTACATTTTGTTTATAGACATTTATTTCGACCAATTATTCCCAGTTAGACCCTAAGTCTCATTGACAAGTCATTGAATATCTTGGCTTTATTGTATAAAATTCTTAATTTGATTGAAAGGATAATAACCATAATACCTGGGTAATACGGTGTGTCGGTGTTTCTCTACGTGGTAGATGTTTGTTACGTAAATACATATTGTTGTTTTAATAGTGTTTTTGCCGTTCCTAACCCATTTTCGGGGCCTCCGGACCGTCCTCCACTTAATCGGACTCAATCTGACTAAAAACGCATCAAATTTCTTTGTGTCTGTAACTGAAGCAGCGCTGAAAGAAAGACGACAAAATCCAGGGGTATGTCAAAGTAATAGAAACAATTAAAATCCTTGAACTCGGCTATTCTTATACGTTGTTAATATAGTCTGGAACTAAAAGCAAAATGATGTATGTAGTTTATATGACAAATGATTGAAAGTTTGTGAAAGTTGTATGGCATTTACCTAGAAAACCTGTGGGGTCTGTGCAGCTAACATTGGAAATAATACTGACACATCTTATTTTTTGCAGAGCCATGCAGATTTTTTAGAACTCATGGCACATGCACAGGCTGCTAATGAAGAAGTTACTAAAACTGAAGACAAGACTACCAGCAAATTTTCATCTAGGAATGGTCAGTATTCTAGTAATACAACCGATTATCCACGAATGTAATGCAGATATAAACGTGGTCATCCATGTCATCATACTTCATACAACAAATACTATACTCTGTTTCCGATTGTGTTACAACACCCCTCCATTGTGATGACCTCCATAATGCACTCATGTCCTGCAGAAAACCATTTGCTAAACACATATTTTTTTCCACCGCTACTAAGGTTTACCTTTAAACTGCAACTGTAAATGAACAATTTTATATGAATTCTACCATCAATTTTATATGTATCTGGCTTGTTTTATGATTGGAATGGAGTTCTGATTATCCATTAAATGACAAAGAATTCTTTTCTGTTCTACGATAAAATGTTTTGCGGACAAAACGTTTTTGGAATCTGTATTACACCATAGTTTATATGTGCTATTTCAGCTCTTACTGACGGGGAGATAAGGTCTCAAGCACTTGTGTTTTTCCTTGCGGGGTATGATACGTCGTCTCTTACCATGACTTTCGTCTTTTATCACTTGGCCATCCATCCAGACATCTGTGACAGGGTTATACAGGAAGTCGATGATAATCTGGGAAAGGTAATAAAGTGGATAATTTTAGTCGATTATTTACAAATGTGTCTCTGTATCCTAAATCTTTTTTCTTTTGTTTGTTGTTTTAATAGTGTAATTTAGTTTGTGGAGATATCTATTTCATTAACGTTGCTTTTGGCTTTCATTATTTGTTTCAGGAACCCCCCAATTATGATAATATCAAAACGTTAACATATACTGAAATGGTAATCGAGGAGACACTGAGAATATTTCCACCTGGATTCAGGTAAGAATAGCATTGTAAGTTAGTCAAGACAAAAACTTTATCGATTATCAATGCGTAGAGATACGGATGACTGGTGAAATAATCGCCGCGGTTATTACTTTTGCCTATAGAATGTTGTTTGACTTATGGAAGAAAAGTGTACAATTTTGTATTCTGAGGTGAGTTTATATCTTGGTGAAAATCAAATGTTTTCTTCGCTGACGAAAATAGTTCGTGTATACAGTAATCTTTAAAACTAAACCAAGATTATTGATCATATACATCCATATTTTTTTTAGGATTTCTTGTCCTTGAATGTGATGGAAATTTATTGGAAATTAATTGTACCAATGTACAAGGTAGATATATGTGTGTATCAATGATGAATATATCGTATGTCTACATATTTACGGTAATCTGCCATCGACTATATGAATATGTTTAGGAAAACAAACCTTCATTATTATCATTTAACAGTGAAAACAAAAATGCACATTCCATCTGGTATAATATTTAATGATGTCGAAATAATCCGAAAAGTATATGGATAATATCCGTTAGCAGGGTATTCTGTCTATATATGTTATAACTGCCATTTGAGTTAGCCATATATAATCGATTTCATAACCAATTTCTACCTCAAAAAATTCCGATGGCCCTAGCTACTTCTGGTAAACTGGTATTTGATCAATAAAATTAGCGTATTATACCGTTATAGCTGTAATGTCACGCCAGGAACTTTGTTTCAGTTTGTTCTATATCGTCATCTTTAAAAAATCTGTATGTATAGCGAGGAAATCAGAAAGTTTTCAAATGTTAATTCAACGAGTGATTAAAATGTCGGTGTCACTGTGAATACATACTTTTATCAACAATTTGAATGCCCATAAAATTTGATAAAACAGATTGAAACGTAATATAACCCTTCATACGTAATTTTGCTTTTAGAATTGAGCGTGTAGCCAATCAAGATGTTGTCATTGGCAACGTGAAGATCCCTAACGACATGATTGTGAATATACCAATAGGAGCAATTCAAATGGACCCTGAATACTGGACTGACCCGGAGAAGTTTGATCCAGAAAGGTGTGACATCTGACCTCATATGTACCGCAAACACCACCACTATGATTATCTAGCTTCATGTTTCATATTCATGTTTTGTTCTTTAGTTTAATTACACGTGAATTTATTGCTGAGAACCCCTGTGGTTTACCTGGACAAGCAATAATAATCTATTTAGTTATTGCGTTTGCATAACATAGATGTTATAAATAATAATGTCTCATAATTTGTTCCACAAGATCATGTTTTCCTTTCTTTTTTTTTATTTGTATTAAACACCCATGCCATTTATATTCTGAGTCTTCTGTTTCGAATTTGAATTTCGTTTGTAAATTCATTTTTCAAAACCTGTAGAATTTGCCCTTAAAAAAAAGAAAAAAAAATGTTGTTTATGAATTTCCGTTGTAGTAATCTGTATTATACTTTCATACATGATGATTTGTAGTTATGGTGTATAAGATTATTCAGATTAGTGATGGTGATGATATCTAAAAAAAAGATTGAACAATTCCTTCAGATCACTAGTGATACCAGTTATATTGATAATCACAAGTTTGCGAATAGCTAGCAACCTGCCTGACTTTGACATAAACACTTAAGATATGTGACGAGGAACATGTATGTATTGTGAAATTGATTAACCGTAACCTTATTTTATATTTTGACATTTCTTTCGATCATTTTGAATTCTCCTCGGTCGCCGCCTAAAGTTGAAACTTAGGCCAAGACAAGACAGATGTATGATGTAGTTTAATTGATTATTTGGCTCTACTGTATATATCTTGTTGTATCTAATTCGTATTAAATGGTGCTATTCACAAGTGCCTTTTGTACAATCTTCCACCGTATTTATGGAATTTGCGATGAGCCATCGGATGACTGTATAATTTTGATGTCAGTTGATCAGAAAGTGTTCCCACCTAAGTGTACCATTACTCTTTCTTCTTGTTAGGTTCACAGCGGAAGCCAAAGCTGCCAGGGACCCTTACACATATCTCCCCTTTGGAGCAGGGCCCCGTAACTGTATTGGTATGAGACTTGCTTTAATGGAACAGAAAATGTGCATTGCTGCAGTCCTGCAGGCTTTCAGACCAATCCGGTCTGCAAAAACTGATGTAAGTTATACTGAAATCGATTCGTTGTAAACGAGTGAAAAGATGAAGATTTTATATGCGTTTTGGAAATAGATGACGTCATATTTGCACTTTTGAGGAACTAAAATAACTATAGGCATACATATCTTTAAGTTTATGAAACATTAACAGTTAATCTTAATGAGATCATGGTGTTAGCATTTGTGACTTGTTGTCATATATTGGTAATTATGCCATGTAACGTCAGCGATAAGCGAACATTGTCTATGTTTATGTTTTATTGGACAACATACTAAACACGAACACCAATGATAAGGTCTCTTGCTAATAGCCGTGTGTACATCTGACGCCGTTAAAATTGTAAAAATAGATAAAACCAGAAGAAGCAGTGTACATTTATTGGATTTGTAACATTTCCCCCTCATACATGTAAGTGAATTTTATCGTTACTGTTACACACACATCAATGTTGTCTATGCTTTAGTTCCTGCATCAACAGGTGGAAAGCGAGTTAGTAGTGTTCAGACAGAAAAATGTTAAGCTTTTCTTGTATTACAAACATATCTGTACTTTGCTTCATACTGGAAAATAAATGCTCTTTGTCCAAAACACCAACCTTTGTCTCGAAAGACTTGGTTTTCAAGAAGATCATTTATATAAGTACACGTGTATTTTTCTATATAAATTTCTTGGTGGTTTCAATTTTGCTTCTGATTACAGTGCCCACCAAAGCTCAGTAAATTCGGAAACATGCCAGTTGAGGAAGGCTTGTGGATCAAGTTTGAAAAAAGGAGCTGAACTTACCTTCACCTGCTGTCTTAAACATGAGACACAACTTAGTCTCCAGTATGGTGCATATAAATTGTGTGACAAATATTTTTAAAATTGTATTTTATTCGGATGCGTGTGTAATGAAACAACAGTTTTTAACATATGACGAAATTCCTTATGAATTCAATGAGGTGTACATTTGATAGGTCATTTTTATCACCCACTATGACGAAGATAAACAACAGACACCATATTGTTGTTTATATAAGCTTTGTATGTATTCGACTGAATAGTCTTTTGGCGGGAGCATCAGACCCCAGATGTGTTTATTTCAAAGTAGCACGCAGAAACATTTTGTCGTGGATAAATGGTATTTAGCTTTCTGGTTTTACTTTTTTACGGCATGACCACGTCCATTGAAAATGGTCGCTGATTCCATGACGGATGATCGTCCGAAAGACATGTTAGAAAGTGGTCATACTTTGACTTAAACGCATCACATAATGACATATTAACGGAGTTGTGCTGATTTACGATGTTGTATCGATATTGTCGCCAGAACACGGATGTATGTCGGTGAGACAATACCAGGCAACTGGATGAGTCGCAGAGACGGAAAACCTGTAACTAACCAACCATACAAACAGCATGATCTTAACTATAAGGGTGTTGTAGTGACTAACCAACTTAATTAAAGCTCTCACCTTATTGTTAGCTTACCAAAGGATTATATTACTGTACTCATCAGTTAGTGTCTGATTTATTGGTTTGTGATTTTGAGACGCGTCTTCTTAGTTTTGCTTTGCTTATCAAATTATTGACACAATTACATATTCTACACATACACACAATCATGATAATGTCTCTTTCATATTTTTTTTAATTCTTTATATTTTGCTTTGTTAGTTATATGCAGTCTTATTCTATGAAGCAACCAACTGCATGGTGATTATCTACATGTAAAAAACTCTCAGTTTAATGTTAGACCTTAACATCTTGTAAATTGTTATATATAACAAATGATGGCCTTTGATGATATCAGTTTGCTTGTGTGTTAGTACGTGCAAAGGTTGTGTGTACAAGATATACCATGGACTCCTGGACCTTGTACCGTTATGTTATTCACAGGATTAGATTCTGATTTTTGATATGTCCTCCTTTAGTTGAAGAGGTAAATATTAATCACTCTGTCGGTGCATTCGAAACTTGTGTTCAAGACGTCACATCAAAAGGCAGCAAATGTTAATTGTGAATCAAAATATTTTGATTTCCTGTCCATATAAAAAATGTGAACTTGTCACACTCTTTCAGTTGTTTGAAATATGGTGCCTTTATAGATAATGCAGGGGGACTTTCAAAATTGTCTTGATTGTAAGTTGTTGGTTGACTCTGTAACATTGAATATTGCTACAATAGTTGCTTTTTAAATTGTTGTTATCATGTAAGTTCCGGTCGTCGGAGAGTTAATATTATCATGTAGAAATTAATCTACATTTGTATTTTCAGAAATACTTAGTAAATCGTGACATTCAATTGGAAATTACATGACATTATTCCAACCAATCATGAAGTGTAAAAGAGGTATTCTGTTTGGAAATTCAAAAAGGTTGAAAATAGAAACCGTTTTGAACCAGCAAAACATGCAAATGATCAGCAAGCTGAATTTTTCACATGTCGGATAGTGAACATCCGACCGACCTATCGATTGGTCAAAATCATCCTGACCTACAAAGTAAACCGTCAAGCATTGATATGAGATCACAGTTATAGGTGAACATATTCGACTGAACTGAACATATACATTAACTATTAAATAGTACTGCTAAAGCAATGTTCTAGAAAGCAGATTTTGACCGTAAATTTGATATCCTGTTCATATAGTTTCCTGTTTAAAGTGCATGACATATAGTCTATAAGCTACGAACTGATACGACACGGCATGAAGGTATACTAAAATATGGAACGAAGGAAAATAGTACTAAGGCGGGTAATCCGGTCCATGTAAAGAGGCATCATCCTGGACATTCTACATCCTACATTTGAGAGATTCTGACCAATTTATCTTCCTGAATACAACGTCTTCATTGCTGAGTTGGTCTTGCATTCAATCTTACATAAAATTGACAAATACTAACGTGTAGATATATGTATCTAGTTTGAGAAAACACACACACATGCTATTTTTAAGACACTTTGAAAAAAAATCAATGTTATCTTTCGAGTTTAGTGCTTTCTTATAGCTTCCTTAACAATAATGTAAAGTTCATTTTGGCGTTAATGAAAAGTGGCTGCATTAGTGCCGCGGACTTGCATCGTTCTATAAAAATTGACATTTTTTGACAAGTGTAAAAACAACTACGATATCTTTTTTCCTCGTGACACCCATTCCACAAATGTAGTTGAACAAAATTGAAATTTTTGAATTTCTTCAGTTTATTTCAATAATATACATAAACCCCTTTATAAATTATCTTTCTTTTTTTCAGAGGCAATAAGTAAGTAACTGCATTCCTTTAAAGGAAAGTCAAAATTACAGTTAAGAAATCGAGATCAATATCTTTATTAAATATGGACAATGAAATTGCATAACAAGTATTGCAAATAGAACAAAATCTACATTACAAAATTGAATCAGTGATACTCAAAAATGGTTCATACGCACCTTATTCACAAATTCACAGACAAGACCATTAAAAAGACTGCCTATTTAAAAAAAAATCGGCTCTCTGGAACGGAATTTTATGAAATAAACTTTAACTTTTCAATGATTTTTGTCTCTCATCAGAAAGTGGATACAGTCTGTTTTTTTTTCACAAAAATATTTGAATTCGTATTTGTAATTATGGTCACATAACAAGTTTTTATTTAAATAAGAGGGGTTCGACAAGGGGGTTCTTTGTCTCCGTATCTATTGAATTTATCTATGAAATAACGACGCAGTTCCTTAGAACTTAACCCTGACTTAAAAGAGCTTCATGATTCGACATTCTGTCTTGAAGATGACGAACAATACAAGAAACTTTCTTTAAATAATGGAAAAAAGTCATATAGTTTGGCTAGTGATAAAGAGGTGAAGAGAATCTTTTCGAAAACTATTAAATGAGTTGTCACGTAGAATTCTTAGTCATCATAAGGAAGTCAGAGTCACCTATACACTGACACTCCTAATATTTACACATTTTTAGAGTGCTGTTCTGGGCACTTCTGAAATGCTTAAGAACATACAAAATATATACATTTTACAAATGTTTATGGCTCGGGAAAATTTACAAGATTGAAAGAAGTGTAATGGTAAACCCGTACGAGAACAGAGGCCTTAGTCACTCGCATTACATTGATAAAGAAAATACTAGAGCTCATCGACAGCCGCTAAAAAAAGAAAAGATTAATATCAAGGCAATGCCAAGCATTTTGGTCTGTCAGAGTTATTTCCCTTCGATTCTCACTGTGCAATCGAGAAGGCTGACAACGAGGAAGATAATTGAAATAACGTAGGCTTGGATTTTCATTACAATAAACATGTCTCCTTTTTTTATTCGCATGTATGCTGAAAACAAGAGCAAACAAGTATTTCGCGTAATCATGTCATATTTATCCGCGTTTTAGTCTGAAAGAACGATGTGTTTTTGTTTACTTCCGGTTATTACTAAACAAGGTTGACCATGGCCGGCCGACCAAAGACACAGCGCTTCAAAAAACCCCAGAAGCATAAAATGGTCGGATATAAGTTCGCAACACTTGTGGGAGGCCTCTTTGGAACGCTCGCATTATTTTTGTATCCAACTGTTATTCAACCAATGATCGACCCTACGAAGTGGCGTAAGTTTTTTTTACCAAGCTGTCAATGCAAGAACTCAAATACAACTATAATATGCATACACGTGTGTGTGTAATGTAAATAGATACATGCATATTTGGATACATTGAAAGCTGTCGATATACAGAAGTTACGTAAACCACGTGGGCTCGGGTTGGAGATTTTCAATAATGAAGGACATCAGTTAAGTATTAACTGGTTATTTTACCACAACACTATAATATTCTTTTTATACATATACGCCTCAGTAGGCTAACTCAGTGAATATGTCTATCATTCCAACAATTTTGTTTTCATTAATTTAACTGGCACCCATACTGGTTAGTTCAACTCCTTAAAACGATATTATTTGTATGATAAACATATTCACTGAGTTAGCCCCCTTTGATCGATAGTCCAATTTTCGTAAGATTTCAGATGGGTGCCAGTAGTTCCGTACCATTACCAGTCCATACAAGTCATTTGTACCACAGTTTCCTACCAAGATCTTTAGTCGGTACATACCATTGTTTTTCTATGTCGTATTTATTTTCGTAAAATTTCATATATGTAAGCGTAACTGAATAAGATAGGTGTAGTTTCCAGAACGTTTGTTGATTTTATCATAGGGGTACATTGTATATAACTAAAGACATATATGTATATCTCAGATTTTAGTTATAGATTGCGTTGATTCTCTCACAGAGTATATTGCGGTAGAGATTGTATTTGGCGAAAATAATCATAACTACTCACTTCTCATTGTTGTTCTTTTAAATGGTCTACATGCTTTTGATAAAAAAAACTTCTTGTTGATGAAATGTAGGAAATATCGTTATGTCTTCCAGACATTTTCATTAGTGTTCTTTAAAGATTTGACATTAAATACTTTAAAGGGATATTCTGCACAAGTAAAGAGTTCATGGGATAATTTTGAAGAAAACTATACAAAATTATCAACTCGTGTTCTTATGGAAATCATACACCTCAATTTACCATTTAAACAAACAAATGATAATTGTTTTGCAGAAATTTGTTATATATCCAGCAAGATTGATTTACATAATGTTTATGCTGCCCTGATTACATCATTACAGATTTGCGTTGTTATAAGTCGAACAGAAAAAAATATTTGTGCAAGTTATAAAATCATCAGAAAATAAGCTAAATGAAGTATGGTAGTAAAATTGTAATCCCAGCAGAATTTTTGTGAAGAATCTTATTTTGTGTATTGAATGTGAACTGTTTGATCGGTTTTAGGGTGTTTCCTTATGTTTTTGAGCTCAAAATATATTTTGCATTTAATGTTGGTTCAGGAGTCATTGTCTGCGAGTTTTTTTTTAATTACAAAACTAAAAATAAGCTGAGCATACAGTAGAGCATACAGTTTTCGAGAGAAGTCATAGCAGAGTTTCCTCCCTTGAATGGTTAGTACAGAGAAGAGATTTAAAAACAGAAGATGCAGGGATGGAGTTCCCACATCAGTTACATCAATATCGCTCCAACATTGTTTTGTTTTCGATGAGATTGGCCTGTCATAGTGTTAGTAGAGATGTTTATAAAATGTTTTTGTGTCTTCACAAGTTCATATGTCAGGTATAAGTTGATTGATTGAATTACTGTGACTGTTTAACTTTCTTCTTTCCTAGAAAAAATGGGAATTCCCTTGTTTAGGCTGTTTTGTTTTCAATTCTTTGCAATAGGTCCATTCAAATCTATGTAGGAATTTATTGTGAGATAATGACATTGATTTGTAATGATAAATCTACTATGTAACACAATAACTGTCAATCTAAGTTTTATGTTGGTGTCAGCTTTTTTACCACATTCATAATGGGTCTAACACGACAGTCAGACAGTAAATCACATGATTTATGTGTTATATCCTGCATGTACAAGTCTTCTATTGTATATCATTTAACGTGAATAAAGATTGAAAGCAAACTGAACGTTGTCCATCGGCGATGAGTTTGGTCCAAATCAGCACAGGGGCAGAATGATTTTAGTGAACAGCATACACACTTGTGTATTTACCCAGTGCTTTGTATAAAATCTTTGATCCAGTGAAGGGAGGTTACAAATTCACTTCATTATTTGTCATGTAACTACTCCAACATTTGTTTTGGTAAAGATATATGGTGATACATATCGACTTGGCTTCGGAATACTTTTTAACTGACCATCAGTTTTGGTACATAACAACCAAACGCTTGGTATGAAAAGAGTAGTACAGACCAATTGTGATATGGAACGACTGGTATTCTTTCAGAGAATGTAAGATACTGAATACTCACAATCAAGGAACTGAGCCCATGTGACGTAAATGTCAAATAGCTGTTTTCATTATTTCATTATCTAGTCAAAAACTAAAATCTGTTCTTTCTATTCATTTTTGTCAGACAAAATGAAACTAAAGCATGTAAACATCTACTCCAATAGTGTTAAATGTTTACCCAGTACGACAAGAAATTTATGAAAGGAGCCATCAGCACACTAACATCAGATGATAAATGTTATAACAGCCCAGTAAACATCAAGACATTTCTGCTTGAATCAAGTTCATATAGGTATAGACGCTGTTTGTAAGGCAACAAGGGCTAACTTTCAGGATTTTGAGTAATGTATGATATCAGTTAATAATTACACCAATACAAATCCAGTATTGATACACACTCTGAAACCTTATGGAAGTTTGTATCAATGTTTGCATTTCTAACTCACCTGGCCCAAAGGGAGGGTAATTAAGGGTCAGATTTGGACTGTATTGGGAGGGTGATTAAGGGCCAGATCTGGTCTGTATATGGATGGTAAGTAAGGGTCAGATCTGGACTGTATTGGGAGGGTGATTAAGGGTCAGATTTGGACTGTATTGGGAAAGTGATTAAGGGCCAGATCTGGTCTGTATATGGATGGTAAGTAAGGGTCAGATCTGGACTGTATTGGGAGGGTGATAAAGGGTCAGATCTGGTCTGTATATGGATGGTAAGTAAGGGTCAGATCTGGACTGTATTGGGAGGTTGATTAAGGGCCAGATCTGGTCTGTATATCGATGGTGATTAAGGGTCAGATCTAGACTATAAATAGAGGGTGATTAAGGGCCAGATCTGGTCTGTATATGGATGGTGATTAAGGGCCAGGTTTGTACTATATATGGAAGGTGATTAGGTACCTGATCTTGACTAAATAGGGTGGTTACTGGTAGTTCTTTCAACTGAAATTAATGAATAGCAGCTTACGTAAAGTTACTTTTTTTTAAAAAAAATTATAACTGATTCAGCACCAGAGTATTGTCCTTATTAATTAATTCCATGGAAAAATTTGCAATACTTTGGAATCTTGCACTCTTTCACCTTTATTTGGCCATCGTTATTGAAAAACATTAACAAAAATGAGCATTTTCTTTGAGATGACATCAGAAGGCTGGCTTGGCTGCAGGTCACCTCCTTGTGATCTCTGCTTACATTGGAATTCAGCAGGACATTTTGTTATTATAATGTTGAGAACAAAGGACTAGATTAAATAAGTGTTAAGATGTTGCATTATCTGGATATATAAAAAGGTTTGTGTTATGCTTTGCAGAATACTAAAATTTATGAAAATATTTTACTACCTCTTGTGGCTGATAGACAGATGTCTGCTCCACAACAGATGTACATGTAGGCCTTACTGCCTTAGGTTTGATATACAAATGTAGCAGCCATGGAAATATTATTACTGAAACAATAATCCAACATGTTTTGACACAATATGTACTTGTTTATAGATGAGGTTGAATTGAATGACTATGCAATGCTTTTAGATTGCTTAGAACTGTAGTAGTGATCTGACAGTCACAATAAAAATAAGTAAATTTAAAACATTGCATTTATGATTTTTCAGAAGAAATACAGAAAGAAGCTAGAGCAGGATATGACCAAGAAAAGATACAACCTGGAGGTAAGTGTGTTGTGTGATTTATTATCTAAATATCAGTATAGTTTGCATGTATGTTCTTGGTGTTTATGTAACTATTGTATGATATAATTTAAAGGTCAGTATTGTATGATACATTTAAGCATGGTGGTCAGTATGGTATGATGGTCTTGATGTGAATAACACTTTGAGATATATTGTACCAATACTGTCTGTCACACTGGCTAGGTAACACTGTATCGCTCATAATGTGCTCTGTCACGAAGAATATCACAAAACAGAAATCATTGGCCAAAACATCAAGCAAACCTAATTACCTAGACAGTATGACATAATGTTTAAATGAAGATACCATACATCTGATAACATGCGTCAACCTTTGCTGCTCATGTTTCAGCAGTTGTGTTATAATTAGATGGCCTTCAAGTGTTGGTTTTCTCAGTAATTTTTATGGATATCAACAATTTTTAACATAAGTCACTTTTATTTCAATAGAAACAAGTTTGTGCATCTTTATAAACAGTTTGCTGGATAAACAGATGTATATATGAAATTTGACTCAGTGTTTTAGGAGACCACATGGTATCAGAATGTTTTTCTATCATCTTAACCAGAAATGTTTCTGAAAGTACGGTTATTGATGTTGAGGTTATTGAAGTTCGGATATTTATTGACAGAAATATCTGATTTGGTTACAGACATGAGAGTATGGACTAACCCGATGAAAACACCAAGCAAGAAGGAATAAGAGAAGACGACGATGAAGAACATTTACTTATTAATATATAACTAAAAATAGTTTGTGTGATGAGAAAGGATATGTAAAATCTAATACAAACAGACTGAGAAAAAACCGGATCAACTTACTAAAAGTGTGTTCATCATAAACTGATGTGGTAGTGATGAGGAAAATCCCTGTAGATTTTGAAATAGAATCGAAAGTGAAGTGTGATTGAGTGACAATAACAAAGTAATATTTGTGATGATGCATCAAGAAGAAACTGTCTTAATTACTTGAATGATTTTGTAAACTGTGTGTGAGCAAGCTAGGAATATGCTCTCTGTATGGTAGAACATGTAAATACACTTCTTGAGCTTAAATATTATAGAATTGTGAGCATAAATATTATAATTCTGTTAAAAATTGTAATTGTTCTCAGCTGATAATTACTACAGTGTAGTATATAAAAGCGTTCTCAACAATTCCATTTTTACAGTTGTAACATTGAATGAGTTTGACCACACCTTTTTCAAAAAAAACAAAAAACAAAAAAAAAACAACCTGTTTGTATACACTTGTTAAGATTCAAGAATGAATTAGAAAGCTGATCCTTATTTTAGGGAGGTCCAAATGAGAAAAATTGGGAAAACACAGTGTTGTTTTAAACAAAATATATGTAGACTGTCACCATTGTTGCAAACCTCTAGTCTAGACAGTACTTCAATAGGTTGTTTCAGGAAAACAAGAACAAAAGCCAAATGCATAAATAGGATAATCATATCTATTATCCAATATCCGGTTAAAGATATATATTTCTATTTGAAAAAAAATGCCAAAAAATACTGCTAGTATATTATGAAGAAACAATATCAGTTTCCTTTTTCCTAAAACTACATGTCATGGTAGGGAAGGTTAAAAAGTTTTGACAGATAACTTAACAGTACTCAGATAGATTAATGGGTAGTACAATGATACTCAACTAAGAACTAGGATTCTCTATTAGATAAATCGGTCAGCTCATAAACCAAACGTGTAGTCACAATTGTGTACATTCATTAGGGAAAGCTTAATATTATATTGTGTTGTTCAGCTCTCATATGAAATAAGTTGGACTTGTTGCTTGAAACCAGATACAAGTATAAACAGTTCATTTATGCTGTTAATCAGTTGAAGGCCAGGGTTATTTGAATTTCTGGCTTCAGAGATTTAGAAATTATTCAAGATGTGAGATGATTTTTTTTATTATCAAAACGACTCAAATAGCAAATTACAATTTTCGTCATGAAAGCCAAAAAATCAGGTTTATTTATTCATTCACGGTTCATCTCCCACTAATACAGCTGACACGGGTACCTTATGTAAATTATATTGCAGGACAACAAAAAAGTCAGATAGTTGAGAGTTTTACTGAGTTCATAATCATTTGTGACATAATACTTGTAACTTCAGCTGTTTGATTACTAAACTAGTCTGTATTTCAACTTGTGGATAATCTTTCTTGTACGTCTTAATTTGTAAGTCTGCTCCATGCAACATCCTGTAGATTACCGTCGGCTGGAATCTGTTGATGACTGTGGCAGTGTGTGACATTGTGGGGGCAATCACAACAGCCTTTGGTGAGGTTGTAGAAATCATCAAAAAAGACACATTACCAAGGGTAGAGGAGTTCACCTTACCGACCCATACACAGGAATTTTCTGACAAATTGATAGATACATAAGAAATAATAACTATTAATTCATTCAATTTGTAACAATGTATTAAAGAATGGAAGCATTGTAAAGGCTGAACGTTCAATGCTGGTATTCCTTGTCTCCCATTTATCACATTTATCTTCTTTCTTAAGATCGCATTCCAAAAGTTTGAAAGACAACGAAATAACTGAAGATACAATGATAGAAATGTTATCCATGGATGTAGGTATTCATGTCTTGTATATATATATATATATATTCATCAGCTGTGACAATTAAGAAGCTGGCACTTCGTCATTTAGAACATAAACAAGAAACCCAGCTAGCGGCAGCATCTAGCTTGATCTTAGGAGGGAAATTCATACACTCACTTTGCACGACTTAATGATCCGATAGACTGAAAAGGCAAGTAACCACCAAGAGCAAAACAACATAGGAAAGTATCGTCTCGTTGCCTACAAAATGGTAAAATGTATGTTAGCCTACATGTTTTGTGCAAATATCCATTTTGATACTATGTCATATTCATCTTTCGATAGAACTGAAAAACTTTTATAGCAACCGTCATTCGAAGAGGATGTTGGTTTTATTTCTTTCATACACATGCTTGTAAAAATGTAATATCTATGCCGTTTTCCATACGTTCTCAGCTGTCATATGAAAGAAAACATTACGGTAGTCATATTTATCTGTGAGTTCTACATATTTACTTTAGAAGCATCTTTTTATACTTAATAGCATATATAAGAACACCCCCCCCAAAAAAAGGGAAAAATCCCAATAGTTATTGATGAGCTCTATAACCATTAATGTACAGTGAAATTATTTTTTGCTGAATTTATTTATTTGACAAGCTGCATTTTGTTACATATAATTTCCCTTTCTTTCCAATACATTAATCTTCATGTCATCACTACCGTATGAAACAGTATCTGTCCGAGTTAAGAACTGATTCACCCCACTAACATGGTGACTCTTGATTAAACGGTTAGCATTGTATCCATTCACCTAAACATTACGTCAAACGTAGAAAAACCTACCTAAATCCAATATGTCTTCGGAGTCGTGGAAATCCTAAAATTGAAATGTAGCAAGTGTAATATGTACCTATGTATGAAAGTAATATCCGTAATGGTCGTGTTTATGAATGATTATCCTAATATGTCGGTAAATGCACTTTGTATAAAACTTCAATCTTACCTTCATAATTAAATCATTCATACTACACAGCACAAAAAAGCTCTGAT
Organism: Ylistrum balloti; assembly: GCF_031769215.1. Taxonomy (NCBI): domain Eukaryota; kingdom Metazoa; phylum Mollusca; class Bivalvia; order Pectinida; family Pectinidae; genus Ylistrum; species Ylistrum balloti. The sequence continues at coordinate 12,183 of NW_026782003.1, read as the reverse complement.
TCACGTCAACGGAATACATCCTTGCAACATTACGATCAAATATAACTAAGGATTATTGTGAACATTACGGCATACACGTTGTGAAACAAGTTTAAGGTAGTTAAAATTATTGAATGATATAGTCGGTAGTAAATTTTATTTCATGAGTTTGATCAGGGACGATCGAGTTACATTGTATCTAAACAGTCAATATCGAAATCGGGCAATTTACCATCAAGTTTATTTGATACATGTAGCAACACACTTGAAATATACAATATTTGTTAAAACTGAGGTCACTAGACTCTACATGTATTTTTCTTTGTTATATTTAACAACTGAATAATTCAAATAAAGCAAAATGTCTGCAACCCCAACATACAATTAATAAGCCAACAATTCGTTATTATTGCTACTCAATGATACTGCTAAAGCTTCGTACTTGTGTTCATCATCAAAATGGCAACGGGGAGTCAGAATAACATGGCCCTTTACAAAAGGACGTATGGTGCATTGTCATGAATTGTTCTGTATTGAAAGGTACTTGTGTGCCTTCAGTAAGGTTCGAGATTGAGGATGGCTAGTTCTGAAGGTGGACTTCCTCTGTTTATGGTATAGGCAAAGCGGAATTAGAAATCGATGTCTAGGCATCAGCCTCCTATCTCGATCTTTACCTTCATCTAAACTAACAAAGCCGTATGCTAATGATGATGATTCTGACTTCCCTATTGTGTATTTTCCGTTTCTTGATTGTAAGAAGACTGCTTCCCTAAGATATGTTGTTCACGTGTCGAAAGTAGTTCGGCTGTTAAGGTCTTGTTTCCATTATCACGATTGCCGTGAAAGATGTTGACAATTGACAGAAGCGTGAAGATCCCAGAGATACAAGTTGATGAAGCCTGTGGGGAAGTTTACGGTCACCATTTTCGTGTTCTTGTGCATTATAAAATGTTTTCGATGTTTTCTTTGTTATTGGCCTTGTTCCGATATAAATACGACACGTATTGTCTATGAAGCAGAAGGCATTTACCCTTCCTTTCTGTATATAGACATAATTGTACAAAAGAGTTGTAAATAGTACGTCCACGTCTTATTCTGTGTACCAGTCACTCCTAACATTTAAATATAAATTCCCACGTTGTAACAATACAAAGTATACGTGTAGGCGCAAACATTATCTAGCAGATCAGAAGTAATCTTAAACGTAAACATGGGGTCACTGACATTAAATGAAGATTGAATTACCCGACTGAAACGCTCTGTTGTGTTTACTGTATTTTTTCGATTACTTTAGTTTTTCCTTAGTCGCCTTCTTGGCTTCAAACGTTCGACTTAGCATCACGGACGAGTCCTAGGAGGACGAAACTACTGAATGATGCAGTTTATTCTATTTTGGCTCTTTTGCTTCTAACTATACATTTGTATTATAAAGTGCCATTTATTTGTGTTTCTTTTGTACACTCGTCGCAGTTTACTGAAATACATGCGGTGTACTTATATCTGAATACAACGGTAGGTAGAGCCAGAAATGTGAATATGTCACTGACATCAATGGGGATATTCTAGGGAAGGCAATGCTTTTCAGTATTATAAAACTCTGCATATAGTGTAATTCAATACAAAACAACGGGTTGCTTGACATCATAGTATGATAATAATACATTTCTTACAAGTGATAACACATTCTGACATAAATTTAGAGTTAGATACAGTAGAGCCATATAATCAATTAAATTGCATCAGTTTTGTCATTTTAAAACTTGTCAGCATAAAGTTTGAAGACTGGGAGGTAGCTAAGGTCAAAGCCGCATAGTTCCTTGAATTACATATATATTTACATATATTTCACATATATCTTCTCATCCTAGAATAACGTCAAATACATGTGCCACATTGCTAAAATCATGTTGGAGGTCCGACCAATATGGACTTCATTATCATAAAGATAATTGTTTTGGATATTCGTCTTAAAAATCAAAATACAATTGATAAAAAACTGTATATCTTGACAGACATAAATTTTACATCAAACTTTATTTGTTATATTTTTAATGACGTCCTTCTTCGTTATTAGCAGTCAATAATGATTCCGTATAAATAAACATACAGGTATTAGCATATAAAACTAATGACCAAACATAAAATCGTGATACCTCACATAGTCGATTTGTATTGTAATGCACAATATATATGCAAACATCAACATGACTTATAACAATGATCTGATTACTGACACATTTGCAGCGTGTGACAATAAATAAACACTAGATGCTTTCCAACTATACTAGCTAATTGCTAAGACAAATGTCGTCACCTTGCTACTTTAAGAGGTGGTATGAACTGTGACGATGACACGTGTTGCATATTGATTTGCTTCCAACATGATGTACAAATTTTATTAATACTATTTAACCACCTGATTCGGAATCAATTTCAAGTTTCAATAATTATAGAAAAAAATGCCTAAAACTCATATTAGAATATCCTACATTGATGATGAACCAATGGAAAATATGTATAGGGCATAACAAGTAATATCGTTTTCTGATGATGATTGAATTTTCCTCGAGCTATTTTTTTGTCTTATTTCGTCCCATCCGTTGCATTGGTATAGTTATATGATCGTTCTCTTTTTAAGAGAAATGAGAAAATGTATTCATGTAAAATAAAAAAAACTAAAAAAAAATGTTTTGAAATATGTACAGTGTGTTACTTTCATTAGAACACGAGTAATAATATCGCATTGTTTTTATGATTTATAAATAAACCTGTTAAAAACCTTCTAAAATGTTACTTATTACATCCTATGTCTTTGTTGGTATTCACAATTGCCTTTGGAAACAAATAAAAATCATATTGATAAAAGAAATACAGGCATTTAAACTGTATTCAACAAAATATGAACTAAAATTACAATTCATTAAAATTCATACAAAGAAAGAACCAAGTGTCAGTTTGTTTTCAAAAGGCGAGTCTCCATTTATATATAGATATATGTATATTCAAGATATTTCAGTATATTGTATTGGAATTTTATCCTGATATAGGGGTGCATTTGAAAGCAAGAACAAGAACAAAAAAAAAAAAAAAAAAAAAACCCGGCAGTTGGTGTTAAGACGTTACATAAAATAATCACTGGCTATATCTATAATCTATAATGATATATCAATCAGGAGTTTAAAGGATTGACTTCCAAGGAATTGTAAATCAAAATGAAAATAATACAGTATAAAAAATAAATGTCATTCTACAATACTGGTTATATATATGTAGAAATAAACTTAATCAGATTTAACAGATATTCAAATATAACATAAGTTAAATAAATTCCAGATTGGTTGACAACAACCTACCTTATCAAATTTATCTGTTAATATTACACCAATTATACAAGAGAACGGAGTCATGCTTAAACTGCATTACAAATATACACCGATGTAAGCCAAAATACTATCAGTTACACCGTCAAGTATTTCGTATCTGCAATTTCCGAAATCCTTGACTTTCATCTCGTACATTCTGCTAGTAGCTCGTTTAACCAATTAAAACTTTGTGGATTCTAAAATACAAACCTAAGATGGCACCGTTCACGATAAATTCACGTTAGAAAGTTAGAAGTGAAGCTTTGAATTATTAAGTTTAAAACAAATCAATGTAGTTCAGCATGATCAACAAGCTACTGAGCTGAGGTTATAGTTCATAAAGTCTTAGTCATTTGGAAGATGTTTTTTTCTCAAAATCTACTGAACAGCCGACGTCACGTGACATGTATACCCAGCAAAGATATCATGATTTACTGTATTACTGATGAATCACGTGTCATAACTTCATACATACTGATCCACAAGCCATGACTCTTAAACATTTTAACAAATCAAATCTCAAAATTATTCTCAAATGGATTCTGAAAACATTATTTAACAGCAACTATTTTATAACAGAACAAGTACTTTGTCAAAGTAAGAAATAAAAAAATATCACCGCTGCGCTTACCATCAAATGTATCACAATATTATACCGAAAAGCTAATTTGATTATTGACCTTTTATAATAAGATAGATAATGATATACAAATCAGCAAACTGTATATATAAATCGGACCTTGTTTAAGTAAACGAACGAAATTGCACTTTGTTAGTAAGTATATACTATGTACTCGGAAACTGTCACAGTAATTTAGTTTTCACCCATTACCTGCCTTTCTCTATTGGGCAAAAAGGTTCTGAAACAGTAGAATTAGAATTTAAATGTAACTTTTTAGAGCGAATGTAAAACTAGTCAAAAATGAAACTTATGGAAAATTAAAAACCTGGACGAAGAGGGTGAAAACACCTTGGACGAATGATTCCCAGTATAGTGTACTTTTGCTCTGTCTCTTGAGATTGATTACGCTTTAATTAAGTGAAGCAAGAGCATGGTCATCACACTCGCAAGACTGAAATGGACAGAGGATGCAACGCCTGTAACAGGAGGTACAGGTGTTGGCGATGTATATGACCAGCTCCCACACCGGGGAAAGTTGGCGGGAGGAGAGGGCATCTGGTCGAAATCGCCGACCTGAATCACAACTCCCATTCCAATGTTGGCATGAAACTCAATGTGACAGTGCATAAACCAAAATCCTGAAATAGAGAAATTACTGCTTTATAGAGTCGTAGTGTGTCACTTTACTTTATTTTTGATTCAAGAATGTATACAATTTTATCTTGCAACTGCTCTTCCTTTGCCGAAATGCAATTTTTTTTGCGGTATTCGGTATTAATTTGTTTTCTGATTACCTTAGATATTTCATTTTAGAAAAGAAATAACAGATCAAATAAGCGATTTTATTTGTTTTATCAAAGACGACTTTTTTCCACATAAAATCATAAATTTGCATTTTATATCCATTGAATTGTGAAACTAGATTTACGTGCGGAGTAATTATTTTGACGTGTGTCATCAGGCACAATCAGGTAACGTGAACGTCAGGTAAACAAAGATTGAATAGACCTAACACACTGATTATAGTCTGAATTTTCAAGAAGTGTTGCAGGATAAGTAGAATACATAGCCAGTGTCTTAAGATATAAGCTGCATTTTGGCTCGGGAGAGAAAGACAAAAGTGGTTCCTCAAAGGCTGACAACTTCTTTCAGTCTTTCTTCCTTTCGCGGCAAAATACAGCTTATATTTAAAGACACTGACCATATATTCTCTATAGTATTGCTATAACAAAATTAAAGTTTGTCAGAAAGTAATGAGATTGCCACCAAAAGAACATTTACATGACACTACTTTGGTAAAGCTGCATTTTAAGTATGACACAGACTTTGCTAACCTATCAATTAAAAGTCTTTGTTTATATATGAACAATAACATCTCGAAATGCTGACAATTATTTTTGTTTTAAATCTGTAAATGAACGTGTTTATTCGGAAATTGTTCCATCGAATTCGTCAAACAAAAACTTCATGTGTTTTCTTTGCTAATACTGAGAGAATACTTAAAATTGATAAATCAATGACCCCTTTATTATTTCACATTTTTGCTGATCAGTGGGATGAGTACCTGGATTGTTGGCATGGACTCGGAGGATGACATAACCACCATCTGGAACGGTAACTGTGTCTTTATCAACAGGAGACGTCAAGTTTCTGATCAGCTTTCCTTCATTGTCCAGACGTTTTACCTCCTCAAGGGTCGTAGATTTGTTGAGCTGGAAAATACATAATTTACAACATAAACATTGTTGATGTAAAATGACAAATACTTAGGAAAGAATGAAATGAAAAAATATAATGATGCGTCAGATTTTCATTTACAACCAAAAGTTACGAAACTTTGCTGACTAAAAATATCACTAAATTTTTAACTGTTTAATTTTCCTTGATATAAACAAAATAGAAAGGATATTGATTTAAAATGTAATTAGATAATGGTTTAGATTATGTTTACTAGCTAATTATTTTGTAAAATATCCTTTATTTTTAAGTGGTTCACTTTAAACATAGACATTATTCTGTGATACAGGTAAAGATACACATGTGTGTTTACATTTTATACAGTGTTGATATACACACCCTATCCATGCCAATCACCCTAAACTTATGACCGTGAAGATGCATTGGATGATTGGCATCCCAGATCTTTCCTTCATCGATGACTATAAACTCTACAGTGTCACCCAGGTCCACCTTTAGTGTGTGAATACATTCACAAAATTCCTCGGAGCAATTCTTTTTCACAGTGTCAGTATTACAGAACATCTCCTGCAAACATAGTAAACAACTTATTTACTATATGTTTATTAATGTTCACGGGTCAAAAGGTTATTCAAAACATCTTATCAATATAACGATCACACCATGACGATTGAGTCCTTTAAGGTCTTAATGCGAATTTAGCTATCATCAACCTACATACCTGGTCATGCATTCGTACAGAGTTAACCAAATAATTTTGTCACCTTTGTCATGGTAATGATAACGTATTTAGTGCGATCAGGTTTCCTCCGTTTAGAATAAAATCAGTGACTTGATTGTTGTTTGAGTGAAACACATAGCTAAAACGAGAACACTGTTGAATCTTATAGTAAATCGAGTTAGAAGGAATAAAATTTCAACAAGCTTCATGTACTTCATATTTAGTGGCGGTTAAATTGAAACGATTTCGCACTGGCTATTCTATATACAACCCCATTTATATAAATAAATTGCATGGATAACTTTCTATTGAAGAGTCACCTATTTGTGTACCTAGTACAGTTTTTGAGACTGGTAGATGGTTGGCTTTGCTGATGAACTCAACTTTCCTAGCCTGCATGCCAATACAAGCAATGGCGAGTTCAGCTGTATGATGTAGATTAAGTCGCTATTTGCTAACATATAATCCATTCTAAATTTCTATTGAAAGATGTATATTTATGAGTATAAACTTTAACGACAATGTCATTGATCAAACCAACAAAAATATACTTTTACATGGTTCTTTTCCGAAGAAAAGGATATAATTAATCATGAAAAGATACTAAATATCCTGATGATGATATTAAGAAAATGAATACCTCATTTAATCTTACATTTTACAATCAGGATTATTGTGATGTACCAAATGATAATTCCAATATTAACATTCTCTCTCACCCCTCCGTACTCATCGTATGACGTAGAATTTCAATAAAGAATTACAATTGATATAAAAAAATGGATACCTGTGGTATGTCATGGAATTGTGTCAGAGGAGGGGAAGGTGGCAGGGTATTGCTGATATGATTTATCTGCGGTGACAATAAATGGTTGTATGCCTCCACGACAGTGGAAGGGGAAACATACTCAGGCCCTACATAGAAGTTATAGTTGTCGATGTTGTTAAAGTCCATTGTGAGGTAGAACTTCTTGTCAGGTGTTTCCTGAAGTGCTTTGTTTGACGGACGCATATTGTCAAGATGCGTCACTGGTACCAGCATATCAGTTGCTTTTTTATTCCATGGATTGAGTTTCTGAAAACAGGACAGACCATTCATAAATTTAAGAACAATACTACTTACATATTCTTAAGTTAATTAACCTAATTTGTATATATAAAAATATAGCAATATGCAAGATTCCAAAGCTCTTACTATCTGATGTAATTTTTTCGTAATAATGATAATTTGTTATTGAAGTAAGACAAGGGGGGAAAGTAAAAGAAGAGAAGCAGGTGCTTTTGTCTAGTATTCAATGTGATTGTTGATAATAAAAGAATTTGAATAAAGCTTGATTCTAACTGTCTGTCCATTACAGGAAATAAGCTTAATAAATCACATATGTTTCCCTTATCATTAGATGTTTAATGGACATGATTTCACCTTTCCTTCTCTGTCTCCAAACTGGTGTCCTATTGGACGAGTCGGTAACCCCTCGACTGCACCACTGTAACGGAGGATAGCTTGTTGGTAGGCACTTTTTACACCACAATCAGCTTGTCCCCGCGCCCTGACCCAATAATTGTCCATAGGCTGATCGGCTAGAATGACCACATCAAACCGCTCACCGGCGAATATATTGATACTTTCAACGTCGATAGGTTGGAATGGATTACCGTCACTGCTGATAACGCGAAGTGTATGGTTGTCAACGGATAACTGTATTGGACAGTTCAATATACCATTGCTTATTATCCGGAACCTGTAGCGCCGCCCGTGCTCAACATTAAACACTTCATATGGTGTTGTGATATTCTCACTTCGTTCACTGTTGTAGAAAACACGATGAGCTCCTCTTCCTTAATAGAATAATTAATAAAGACGAAATATTAATATCTATTCAGGTACTCTGTCGATATTGGAAATAGCAATATTAACGTAACTATTGTGGTCGATAAAAAAAAAAATAATGAAGGATTTATTACGCTCCTATCTCTACCTTTGTGAGATACGTATATCTCATGTGGACACCCACTTTGTCATGCTGATGTCACATTGACATGAGAAGTTACATTATGACGTCAAAAATCATAATCCCGTCCTAGGATTGCTTGCTTGGTTATGACGATTTGTCATCTCCATCTCATAAACAAAATAAGTCATTACACAAGTTCCTGTGTGGGTTTTTTTTCTAATATGGCTTTACCTTATATGTATGTAAGAGAAAGCATCCTATATCCAGCACAGCAGTTCTTTAGAAAACATTGTGTATTTTTTCAAATTATCAAATATTTGTGTAAGAGATGGGAGAAAAACAGTCAACCATATATTGGTATGTGGAATGTTGGGTAATATACCTTTGGGTATAGAATTTGGATTCAGAACCGAGACAAAGCCTTAGCCTAGAAAGACGTTAATTTTACTCCAAATTTGCATGAAAAGGTACCATTCACTTTTGTGTCTTTTGAACAATGTTCGAGTAGAATATCCATTACCCCACATAAATTTACCAACATATGTTTCATTCTATTTATCTCCAATACACGCCATGTAAGCACCCGAAATTGTTAAATACATCAAATATTAATTTTCTAAATGGTTAATAATACTATAAAGCACATTGAAACACCTTTTCCATGTTCTCTCACTTTGTGGTGTGCTTTTGCATATTTGTCTATGAACTTAAGAATGATATATATATATATATACGCTTAATAGAATAAGGTATTAATATTTTATCATTCGTGATTCAATTCGATTACACACAAGATTTCAAAATAATGCATCCTTATACATCTATATGCTTATGACACTTTCATTTTTAATTTTCACGAGTAGAAAATGCAAATTATAATGCAAAGTTTTGGATTAATGACTTCTATAAGGAAAACAAAATGATAACACAATAATTGGAGAAGTTCTTAAATGCAATCGAATGAAGTAATAAGTGAAATAACCATTAATAAGCATTGAAGCCGGCTTATTGTCACCGTGAGCTTGATGGTGATTGGCAAAACGATCTAGAGTTAATTCCATCAACCAATCGTTGACGAGCATGGTATGTTCGGGTAAGTCGTAGTCATAGACACCGTGATGGAACTCGCGTTCTGGAGCCTGTCGAACAACAAAGGCTCCAAATATTCCATCAGAGCGATGTTGTCCTGAATGTCCGTGCCAAAAGTGGGTTCCAGGATCGCTAACTGTAAATCTGTAGAATGAAATACAATTCAGTTGTAAATTTGATCGTTGCATAACTTTTAACTGAAGTTTGTGGACGATTATAATTTATTGAAAAATGTCACGAAAACATATCGCCATATTCAATAATATAATGATTTTTTAGAGAAAAATACCAATTTTTACCATAATCTTCATCAAAACTCAAATGAAAAAAACTATGGGAAAACATTAACAAAACGGAGACTTCTGAAAAAAAACCCAAGGAAAATAAGACCAGGCATTCTTGAAGAGTAAGCGTCTTCTACTTCATCGACACCTGCCATTTGTAAAACTTGGTAGATCCAAGAAAATGATATCGCATTCTTAAATAGAATATGGCATACATCAACGGAACCAACATTGAAACTATCGATGCATTTAATGGTAAAAACAATGCCTGCTATTTACAGCTGACCTACCGATGCTGATATACGAGATTGGTACCTCATAAATGGTACCTTATGGATGATTGCCTTACCGATATTGAAATGTAGCGAAGTCGTGTATGGGGCACTGGGTAAGCATACCAACCCCGTCCATGTGAGGGCTGCCTCGCTGTAGGATACCGTGCCAATGAATTGACATACCCATTCCATTCATTTTGTTATGAACATTAACCATTACAGTGTCTCCCTCACAAACCTTCAACATAGCATGAACTTTATAGTGAGTCTGCATTAAATCCAATGATTTTTAGATAAATAAATTGACATATATAGGGACTAAGTTGATAGACAGTCATACGTAAAGACAATCTGATCGAGTTGTAGGTCGATACGACATAAAGAGACTAAGTTGATAGACAGTCATACGTAAAGACAATCTGATCGAGTTCTAGGTCGATACGACAAATATATGGACTAAGTTGACAGACAGTCATACGTAAAGACAATCTGATCGAGTTCTAGGTCGATACGACATAAAGAGACTAAGTTGATAGTCATACCTAAAGACAATCTGATCGAGTTGTAGGTCGATACGACAAATATATGGACTAAGTTGACAGATAGTCATAGGTAAAGACAATCTGATCGAGTTGTAGGTCGATACGACATATAAGATGATAGTCAGTCATAGGTAAAGACAATCTGATCGAGTTGTAGGTCGATACGACATATATCGGGACTAAGTTGATAGACAGTCATACGTAGAGACAATTTGATCGAGTTCTAGGTCGATATGACATATATAGAGACTAAGTTGACAATCAGTCATACGTAAAGACAATCTGATCGAGTTGTAGGTCGATACGACATAAAGAGACTAAGTTGACAGATAGTCATACGTAAAGACAATCTGATCGAGTTCTAGGTCGATACGACATAAAGAGACTAAGTTGATGGACAGTCATACGTAAAGACAATCTGATCGAGTTCTAGGTCGATACGACATAAAGAGACTAAGTTGATAGACAGTCATACGTAAAGACAATCTGATCGAGTTCTAGGTCGATACGACATAAAGAGACTAAGTTGACAGACAGTCATACGTAAAGACAATCTGATCGAGTTCTAGGTCGATACGACAGCACGAAAATATATTGCCACAAATCAATAAAACCATTGTACCAGAAGTTTAAACAATCAATTCCTATTCCTAATTTCAATAAATATTACTTGCTTAAGGAAGGGTTTATTTTTTGTATCACTTCACTACTCTAGAATGTTTTTATAACAAATTTCTGCAGAACTGACATAGTTTTTTTTAATATTTCTGATAATTTTTAATTACCACACCTCAGCTATGTTTTATATATATATATATATATAAATTTAGATTCTATCATTTGACAACGGATGAAGTGATACAATTGTAGTAAAAATCCTTAAAGCAAATATACAACCAAACACTGCCTTACATGTATGGCTGGTCCCGGCAACATCCTGTTGACGACAAGGATTGCCCGGGAATTACCGTCAGCTGGGATACACCCGGGTCTGTAACAGTCCGTGATGTTGTGAGGACAGTCACGGCACGCCTTGGTCAGAGTGTAGAAGGTTTCGGCTTGGAAATCATATTCACAGACCATTGGAGAGTTAACTTCACAGGTTCTGATGCAGGGGTGGTCCCGATAATCTAACAGAAACCGATTCGAAAGCATTCATTTCTGACCAAGCGAATGATTCATATAACGTTACATCTGGTATTATGTCATAGAAATCAATATTTTTCAACGTCTTAAACAAAATGGTTCCTCTAATGAAACCCTTTTTTCACATATAGTGTGACACTGATATAATTTATTTACAAAGCATCGTTTTGAATCATTAGCAAGTAGTTCTATTGACTTCATTCATATCTGATATATATTTACATTAAATTCAAACTTGATTTTTCGAAGATTGTTTATCTGTAGTTTAGTTGTTGATAGGGGGATGGTATACTTATAAAATACATATGAAAACAACGACGTGACAATGGAATAAATGGAATCTGTCAGCTTCGCTTCTGCACCGTCATAACAAAAACTTATGCAATAGATGTTATTGCACTGTTAATAGGGTAATTTATGACCGACGGAATACCAATATCAGTGCGTAACAGATGATGGAAGTTTGACTCACGTTTCATCGACATCATGCCTTCTGAGACACTGGTATGG